>NC_138311.1:6457916-7110000 GCF_965601325.2 Salmo salar
TGATCCGTCATCCACACTGATATGTCTGCCAGACATGCAAAGATGCGATTCGCCACCTGGTTATCAGAAGGGGGAAAGGAGAAGATTAGTTGTGTGTCGTCTGCGTAGCAATGATAGGAGAGACCATGTGAGGACATGACAGAGCCAAGTGACTTGGTGTATAGAGAGAATAGGAGAGGGCCTAGAACTGAGCCCTGGGGGACACCAGTGGTGAGAGCACGTGGTGCGGAGACGGATTCTCGCCACGCCACCTGGTAGGAGTGACCTGTCAGGTAGGACGCAATCCAAGAGTGAGCCGCGCCGGAGATGCCCAACTCGGAGAGGGTGGAGAGGAGGATCTGATGGTTCACCGTCTCAAAGGCAGCAGATAGGTCTAGAAGGATGAGAGCAGAGGAGAAAGAGTTAGCTTTAGCAGTGCGGAGAGCCTCCGTGACACAGAGAAGAGCAGTCTCAGTTGAATGACCAGTCTTGAAACCTGACTGATTTGGATCAAGAAGGTCATTCTGAGAGAGATAGCAAGAGAGCTGGCCAAGGACGGCACGCTCAAGAGTTTTGGAGAGGAAAGAAAGAAGGGATACTGGTCTGTAGTTGTTGACATCGGAGGGATCAAGTGTTGGTTTTTTGAGAAGGGGTGCAACTCTCGCTCTCTTGAAGACGGAAGGGATGTAGCCAGCGGTCAGTGATGAGTTGATGAGCGAGGTGAGATAAGGGAGAAGGTCTCCGGAAATGGTCTGGAGAAGAGAGGAGGGGATAAGGTCAAGCGGGCAGGTTGTTGGGCGGCCGTCCGTCACAAGTCGCAAGATTTCATCTGGAGAGAGAGGGGAGAAAGAGGTCAAAGCATAGGGTAGGGCAATGTGAGCAGGACCAGCGGTGTTGTTTGACTTAACAAACGAGGATGGGATGTTGTCAACCTTCTTTTCAAAATGGTTGACAAAGTTATCCGCAGAGAGGGAGGAGGGGGGGGAGGGGGAGGAGGATTCAGGAGGGAGGAGAAGGTGGCAAAGAGCTTCCTAGGGTTAGAGGCAGATGCTTGGAATTTAGAGTGGTAGAAAGTGGCTTTAGCAGCAGAAACAGAGGAAGAAAATGTGGAGAGGAGGGAGTGAAAAGATGCCAGGTCCACAGGGAGGCTAGTTTTCCTCCATTTCCGCTCGGCTGCCCGGAGCCCTGTTCTGTGAGCTCGCAATGAGTCGTCAAGCCACGGAGCAGGAGGGGAGGACCGAGCCGGCCGGGAGGATAGGGGACATAGAGAGTCAAAGGATGCAGAAAGGGAGGAGAGGAGGGTTGAGGAGGCAGAATCAGGAGATTGGTTGGAGAAGGATTGAGCAGAGGGAAGAGATGATAGGATGGAAGAGGAGAGAGTAGCAGGAGAGAGAGAGCGAAGGTTGTGACGGCGCAATACCATCTGAGTAGGGGCAGAGTGAGTAGTGTTGGAGGAGAGCGAGAGGGAAAAGGATACAAGGTAGTGGTCGGAGACTTGGAGGGGAGTTGCAGTGAGATTAGTAGAAGAACAGCATCTAGTAAAGATGAGGTCAAGCGTATTGCCTGCCTTGTGAGTAGGGGAGGACGGTGAGAGTGTGAGGCCAAAAGAGGAGAGGAGTGGAAAGGAGGCAGAGAGAAATGAGTCAAAGGTAGACGTAGGGAGGGTAAAGTCACCCAGAATTGTGAGGGGTGAGCCATCCTCAGGAAAGGAACTTATCAAGCTCATTGATGAACTCTCCAAGGGAACCTGGAGGGCGATACATGATAAGCATGTTAAGCTTGAATGGGCTCGTGACTGTGACAGCATGGAATTGAAAGGAGGAGATAGACAGATGGGTCAGGGGAGAAAGAGAGAATGTCCACTTGGGAGAGATGAGGATTCCAGTGCCACCACCCCGCTGACCAGATGCTCTCGGGGTATGCGAGAACACGTGGTCAGACGAGGAGAGAGCAGTAGGAGTAGCAGTGTTTTCTGTGGTAATCCATGTTTCCGTCAGCGCCAAGAAGTCGAGGGACTGGAGGGTAGCATAGGCTGAGATTAACTCTGCCTTGTTGGCCGCAGACCGGCAGTTCCAGAGACCTGGAATTCCACATGGGTCGTGCGCGCTGGGACCACCAGGTTATAGTGGCAGCGGCCATGCGGTGTGAAGCGTTTGTGTGGCCTGTGCAGAGAGGAGAGAACAGGGATAGACAGACACATAGTTGACAGGCTACAGGAGAGGCTACGCTAATGCAAAGGAGATTGGAATGAAAATTAACTAAACAACTGGGGAAGTGAGAGAGCAGGGCCTCCCTCACTGACCATTCACTGAAATACTCAAATATAACTTTTCCAACTTCCACTTAGAAATTATAATTGATGTAAACTACAGTGGTTCAATGTTTCCAGGAATAGGCTCAAACTTAATTTATTCAGCTAGATAACTTGGTACAGTATTCTTCCGTGAAACCCACCCAGTGCACCGTATCCTATGACGCCGTAGCTAACTAGCATGCTAACATCCAATAACACACGGTTAGCACCAATACACAATGTTAGCACCAATACTTGGTTACAACAAACTACCAATGGATCATTCGTGTCCGTGTCTAGTTCCTTTCATAACGCAGAAGTAATTAAACGTTGGCTAGCTAACACAAAGTCAGTCCTGCTAGCTACACAGGTGGGCTACACAACTCGAAAGCTTACGTTGCAAAAATCTTATTGACTAAAATGATACAGTACCGCTAGCTGGTAGAGTTGGCTAGCTAGCAGTGGCTGCCATTTCCCCACTATGTTTTGTGGGATCTTGTTTATGTGTGAGTACCTGTGAGCACTGCAGTAGCTTCACGTTTCTTTTGATTCATTTATTGTTTTTTTGTGTTCAGTTCTCTGAAAATAAAAGATGTCGAACCGATTCCACGCTGCGCTTTGGTCTGAGTATGATTACAACGACGATCGTGACACAGACATTATTTAAAGATATTTCAAACGTTTCAAACATTTTGTTTATCAGGTTTACATAGGGTTTTTAGTACATTTCTTCTTATCAAGAGAATGTACATGTGTGTAACCAAAACTCAGACAATAGAAACTTTCATTTGTGTACTGCATCCTTTATAACCCATGAAAAACCCACTAAAACCAAATAAAAAGACCCCACACTTCTAAATCAAACAGTGTATTAACCACTAACAAATATTTAGGTGGGTTGTGTGTGGGTGCTGACATGTGTGTGGCAAAAAATCATAGGGTAAACGCAAACAAAATGGCCTTGATTAATTTGGGAGGTCCCATATCAGCTGGATCCGGGCACTTTTAACTGCTCTCCCAAGGCACCTGCCTCATGAAGCCTTTCAAAGGGAGATATACAGAATCATTGATAAACATGAAAAAAAAACTTAGTAGCGGACATTCCATATGTCCTGTAAAAAAATTCAATAAACATGTACTTAGTTTTCTACATTCTACTTTTTAATCATTCCTAAAAATTCTTAATCATTAATTGAGTTTACTGAATCTTGAGCAGGAAGTCTCAATAAACCCATGCGTATACAGAATTATACTTCAGACACATTTATACTTCAGACACATCAGATGATACGGTATCCCGTAAAGCTGAATTGGGCACCTTCTAAACAACTCTCTTGTAAATGTAATCTTTTTGACCTGTTGCATTGACATACAATTCTGAACAAACTGTCCCAAATTTCCCCACTGTGTCTCTCACAGTCTGTTTGAGTTCAGTGTGTAGAGGCTGTTATCTATTGTTCTACAGGAAGGTTATCTCGAACCCAAACAACAGATGTCTTAAACACAAGACCAGGCCTTGAAGCAGTGGACCAGGCCTTGAAGAGTGAGCAGCCTCTAGTTTATGTCGCAATGCTCAATCCCTCTGTCTTACTTCTTCATATTACTAAGATATGGTACTATTGGATTGCTATCTGAAAGCCAATTACCATTCACTATGCTACTTTCACTAGTCTCCATAATCTGTTTCACTCAATTTGCACTCCCTTCCCAATAGGAATACCTCAATCACTACTGCTTAAACACACGGATCACTCTCAAATAACATTCTGCTTTTCCCCCTATTGCAAGGTTTAAAACGAAATGAAACAAATATGATAACTTTCTCCATATTGGAAGGCATTGTTTTCATTTCAGTATACCTTCAAAAAGTGACTCTATATTTTTATTACTAATCTTTGTTGGATATTCACTTTCTGCTACAATATCGTTTTAAATGTCTATTATCTTAAGACTCATATGTAATGCTTTGGAGGGATCAATATGTATTAACTGGGTTGGCACTGTCTCAGTCCCCAGTAGATGTCATGCTCGGTCCATAATTATTACCTACTACCTACTAGCAGTGACTTTTCTGATAGCTACTTTATTGAGGAAAAATGTACTTACTATGACTGAGATATGTGGTTGTCCCACCTAGTAACTCAGTCCACCGACTGGACTGAGTTATTAGTCGCTCACACACATCCCACACCCTGGTCGCCCAGGGACTGACGTACTGTAATATCTGAGACGCTATTCAATGACGTTACCATCATCAACCCAAACTCATGAAATGAAACAGATGTCTCACCAGACTCAGTGGGATGTGTCCTAATGCACATTTTGATACAGGATTCACATTGTTTTGCTTCAGATTATTAGTGTTAATGCAATAAGAATGACATTAGCACCACTGGTCTACATGGGACACCGGCTACATTGTCACACGGGAGCTCCTTGAGACACAAGCCAGATGGGTCACCCCCCCCCCCCCTTCTCAGCTGTAACATTGTATGGACCATAAAGGAGCTAAATGTATTGGATTCCTGACCCTAGATGCAGATCCTATTATCTACATGTGTCAATGCTGGTATGGGTTCTTACAAATCCAATATAGGAGAACAGGTTGTGGGCAGGGGGTTGGGGCTGCCTCCTATAACAGTCAACCAATGAGTCCCATATGTCTGTCTATAGGTGCTTCCCTATCCTAAATAGAACTGTGCATTAGGCTGCCTTGAGGTGACCTAGTCTGCTCTTAGCAGTGAAAAATACCACAAACGCATTTTTTTACCATTGTACATTTTTCATCCTGTCAATGGGGGGAATTACTGTGGTTGTCATGAACTACGCAAGTCTTGGAAATGTAAAATACTGTTGAAGAATGCATCATCATTAATGCCTATGCTTGTCTTTGTAGTAACATACCGAAAGTGTAGCAAGAATAGATGAGCATTGAGTGCAGGCATTTAATGCTTACTCACATCCTTATGATGAGCAAACTGCCCCAAGGAACAATTAATCATATTGAGAATAGATGATTCATCCCCTAATTGCATACTGTAGCTCCCAAAGTGCTTCCCTCAACAAACAGTTTATCATTAGTGGTAAACTGTAAAATAATGAACCATCAACAATAATCAACTGCACCCACAAACTCGCTCATCAATTATCCATTATTAGAGAGCCTGTATCCTGTGTATTGTGATATTTGTTACGTTTGATGAATGATTCGCCCGGCAAATGTTTGGGTCCCCAGGATATCTCTCTCACACTGATGTACTTATTAATAATAAATTCTGTGAGAAATGTGTGAGTTCTGCCCCCCTCTGCTGTGATTGTAGGGACAAAAGACCATTTGAAGTATCCATCTTAATACAAAGACACTTTATTAAATAAAGATAACTTGCCCAAGAGAAATAGTGACGCCTAGACGCCCTTTCTTTCGTTCTTTCTTCCTTTCTTACTCTATCTCTTTCTCATCTCTCTTTTTCTCCCAACTCTCCCTCCCTTTCTCTCTCTCTCGTTGTGACATCTCCAGACCAGCACTGCACTAGAAGCACTGCCGGTGCCAAAGGCAGATGCACTGTCTGATCAGTCTGTTGAGGTAAAACTGCATGCTTTTTTATTTGTATTTTTTTATTTCACCTTTATTTAACCAGATAGGGTAGTTGAGAACTACCGTAGTTCTCATTTACAACTGCGACCTGGCCAGGATAAAGCAAAGCAGCGTGACACAAACAACACAGAGTTACACATGGGATAAACAAATGTACAGTCAATAACACAATAGAAAAAAGCATTATACAGTGTGTGCAAATGTAGTGAGATTAGGGAGGTAAGGCAATAAATAGGTCATAGTTGCGAAATAATTACAATTTAGCAAGTAAACACTGGAGTGATAGATGTGCAGAAGATGAATGTGCAAGTAGAGATACTGGGGTGCAGATAGTTGGGTGGGCTATTTACAGATGGGCTGTGTACATGTGCAATGATCGGTAAGCTGCTCTGACAGCTGATGCTTAAAGTTAGTGAGGGAGATATAAGACTCCAGCTTCAGTGATGTTTGCAATTCATTCCAGTCATTGGCAGCAGAGAACTGGAAGGAAAGGCAGCCAAAGGAGGGGTTGGCATTGGGGATGCCCTGTGACATATATCTGCTGGAGCGCGTGCTACGGGTGGGTGCTGCTATGGTGACCAGTGAGCTGAGATAAGGCGGGGCTTTACCTAGCAAAACTTATAGATGACCTGGAGCCAGTGGGTTTGGCGACAAATATGAAGCGAGGGCCAGCCAATGAGAGCATACAGGTCGCAGTGGTGGGTAGTATATGGGGCTTTGGTGACAAAACAGATGGCACTGTGATAGACTAAATCCAATTTGCTGAGTAAAGTGTTGGAGGCTATTTTGTAAATGACCCCGCGGAAGTCAAGGATCGGTAGGATAGTCAGTTTCCGAGGGTATGTTTGGCAGCATGAGTGAAGGATGCTTTGTTGCGAAATAGGAAGCCGATTCTAGATTTAATTTTGGATTGGAGATGCTTAATGTGAGTCTGGAGGGAGAGTTTACAATCTAACCAGACACCTAGGTATTTATAGTTGTTCACATATTCTAAGTCAGAACCGTCCAGAGTAGTGATGCTAGACGGGCGGGCGGGTGCGGGCAGCGATCGGTTGAAGAGCATGCATTTAGTTTTACTTGCATTTAAGAGCAGTTGGAGGCCACAGAAGGAGTGTTGTATGGCATTGAAGCTCGTCTGGAGGTTTGTTAATACAGTGTCCAAAGAAGGGCCAGAAGTATACAGAATGGTGTCGTCTGTGTGGAGGTGGATCAGACAATCACCAGCAGCAAGAGCAACATCATTGATGTATAAAGAGAGGAGTCGGCCCGAGAATGGAATGCTGTGGCACCCCATAGAGACTGCCAGAGGTCCGGACAGCAGGCCCTCTGATTTGACACACTGAACTCTATCATAGAAGTAGTTGGTGAACCAGGCGAGGCAGTCATTTGCGAAAACAAGGCTGTTGAGTCTGCCGATAAAAATACGGTGATTGACAGAGTCAAAAGCCTTGGCCAGGTCGATGAAGATGGCTGCACAGTATTGTTTTTTATCGATGGGGGTTATGATATCGTTTAGGACCTTGAGCGTGGCTGAGGTGCACCCATGACCCGCTCGGAAACCAGATTACATAGCAACCCCTTTGAAGAGGAGTATGACCGCGGCAGCTTTCCAATCTTCAGGGATCTCAGACGATACGAAAGAGAGGTTGAACAGGCTAGCAATAGGGGTTGCAACAATTTCAGCTGATACTTTTAGAAAGAGAGGGTCCAGATTGTCTAGCCCAGCTGATCTGTAGGGGTCCAGATTTTGCAGCTCTTTCAGAACATCAGCTATCTGGATTTGGGTGAAGGAGAAATTTGGGAGACTTGGGCAAGTTGCTGTGGGGGGTGCAGAGCTGTTGGCCGGGGTAGGGGTAGCCAGGTGGAAAGCATGGCCAACCGTTGAAAAATGCTTATTGAAATTCTCGATTATCGTAAATTTATCAGTGTTGACAGTGTTTCCTAGCCTCAGTGCAGTGGGCAGCTGGGAGGAGGTGCTCTTATTCTCCATGGACTTTACAGTGTCCCAGAACTTTTTGGAGTTTGTGCTTGAAGGGCTCCCGAGTGGTGCAGGGGTCTAAGGCACTGCACCTCAGTGCTAGAGGCATCACTACAGGCCCTGGTTTGATCCCGGGCTGTATCACAACCAGCTGTGATGGGGAGTCCCATAAGGCGACACACAATTGGTGTCACTACAGACCCTGGTTTGATCCCGGGCTGTATCACAACCAGCTGTGATTGGGAGTCCCTTTGGGTGGCGCACCATTGATCCAGTTAGGGGAGGGTTTGGCCAAGCTAGGCCGTCATTGTAAAATAAGAATTTGTTCTTGACTGACTTGCCTAGTTAAAAAAATAAAAAAGTTTTAAATTCAAAACCACCTAAAGTACTCACAAGGATACCTTCCTGCTGGGCAAAAACTGGTTGAATCAACGTTGTTTCCATGTAATTTCCACCAGAAAATTCAATGTTTTGATGTGGAAAACTGATTGAATTTGCAAGAAGTCATCAATGTTATAGCCAGCAGCATACCCTGCGTCCAAATCATACCATTGATGGCTTGCATTTGAAGTTAAGCAGGGTTGGTCCTGGATGGGAGACAAGATGCTGCTGGAAATTGTGTTGGAGGGCCAGTAAGAGGCACTCTTTCCTCTGGCCAAAAAAAGATCTCAATGCCCTAGGGCAGTGATTGCCCTGTTTAGGGTTCTGTCTTTCGGATTGGATGTTAAATAGGTGTCCTGACTCTCTGTGGTCACCAGTGCATGTGAGTGGAGTTGAGCTTTTGGAAATCCAGCTCATGGAGCGGCGCTCCATGTCCTTTCCAACCGCTCTGCTAAAATCTCCTCTGCGCTCACAGGAAAAGCAACTCATGCACCATTCATTAAAATCACAATTTAACCAACAACCATCTATTTTTGTGACTACCGGGACCTAACAATTGGTTTTGAAGTGTTGACACCAGACCATACGGATTTGAATGAAAACTATTTGAACAAACATGAAAAATTAAATGTAAGAAGCGCTCATCATTTCAAAAAGGCTTACATGTCATATTAAACAGCATATAAACACTCTAAATGTAACGGCTCTCGTTGGTGGTAGAAGTGTACCAAGGCGCAGCGTGGTAAGTGTTCATGATACTTTTATTCACAAAAACTGAAATAAAATACAAAAAGGCGAAAACGAAAGCGCACAGTTCTGTCAGGCACAGATACTAAACAGAAAACAAGATCCAACAAACTCAGGTGGAAAACAGGCTGCCTAAGTATGATTCCCAATCAGAGACAACGATAGAAAGCTGCCTTTGATTGGGAACCACACTCGGCCCAAAAACAAAGAAACAGAAAACAGAATTTCCCACCCGTGTCACACCCTGATCTAACCAAACATAGAGAATAACAAGGATCTCTAAGGTCAGGGCGTGACAGTACACCCCCCCCCCCCCAAAGGTGCGGACTCCGGCCGCAAACCTGAACCTATAGGGGTGGGTCTGTGTGGGCATCTACTCTTGGTGGAGGCTCCGGTGCGGGACGCAGACCCCGCTCCGCTTGAGGCTCCCCCCACTTCGGTGGCCTCTGGTGCAGGGATCGTCGCTGGGGCCTCCGGACCGTAGATCGTCATCGGGGACTCCAGGCTAGGAACCCCCCCGTAAACTCCGGACCGGGGACCATCGCTGGAGGCTCCGGACTGGGGACCGTCACTGGAGGCTCCGGACCGGGGACCGTCGCTGGAGACCCCGGACTGCCGACCGTCACTGGAGACACCGGACTGCAGACCGTCGCTGGAGACTCCGGACGTTGGCTCGTCGCTGGAGACTCCAGACCTTGGCTCGTCGCTGGAGGCTTCGGGCCATGGATCGTCGCAGGAGGCTTCGTGCCATGGATCGTCACTGCAGGCTTCGTGCCATGGATCATCACTGGAGGCTTCAGGCCATGGATCATCACTAGAGGCTTCGGGCCGTAAGCCGTCTCAGGAGGTTCCGGACTGTAAGCCGTCTCAGGAGGTTCCGGACTGTAAGCCGTCTCAGGAGGTTCCGGACTGTAAGCCGTCTCAGGAGGTTCCGGACTGTGGGCCATCTCAGGAGGTTCCGGACTGTGAAACATCGCCGGAAGCTCTGGACTGGGAACTGTCGCCGGAAGCTCTGGACTGGGAACTGTCACCGGAAGCTCTGGACTGGGTACTGTCGCCGGAAGCTCTGGACTGGGTAGTGTCGCCGGAAGCTCTGGACTGGGTACTGTCGCCGGAAGCTCTGGACTGGGAAGGCGCACTGGAGGCCTGGTGCGTGGAGCCGGCACAGGGCGTACCGGGCTGGAGAGATGCACTGAAGGCCGAGTGCATGGAGCAGGCACAGGACGTACCGGGCTGGGGAGACGCACTGGAGACCGGGTGCGTGGAGCTGGCACAGGATATACTGGACTGTGGAGGCGCACTGGAGGTCTGGAGCGTAGGGCTGGCACAACCCTTCCTGGCTGGATGCTCACTTTAGCCCGGCACGTGCGGGACACTGGCACAGGATGCACTGGGCTGTGAAGGCGCACTGGCGACACAGTGAGTGAAGCCAGCGCAGGATATCCTGGACCGAGGAGGCGTACTGGAGACCAGGCGCGCTGAGCAGGCACAACCCGTCCTGGCTGGATGCTCACTTTAGCCCGGCAAATGCGGGGAGCCGGTAACGAGCGAACCGGGCTGTAAATGCGCACTGGAGATACAGTGCGCATCACCGAATAACACGGTGCCTGACCGGTCACACACTCCCCACGGTAAGCACGGGGAGTTGGCTCAGGTCTAAACCCTGACTCCGCCAATCTCCCCGTGTGCCCCCCTCCCCAAAAAACATTTTTTGCGAGCTGCCTCTCGGGCTTCCGTCGTTGTTCTAATTCCTCGTATCGTCACCGTTCGTCTCTTGCTGCCTCCATCTCCTCCCTTGAACGGCGATACTCCCCAATCTGCGTCCAGGGCCCTTCTCCATTCAGGATTTCCTCCCATGTCCACTCATCCTGGCCACGCTGCTTGATCCGTTTTTGGTGGGATCTTCTGTAACGGCTCTCGTTGGTGGTAGAAGTGGACCAAGGCACAGCGTTGTAAGTGTTCATGATACTGTTATTCACAAAAACTTAAACAAAATACAAAAAGGTGAAAACGAAAGCGCACAGTTCTGTCAGGCACAGATACTAAACAGAAAACAAGATCTCACAAACTCAGGTGGAAAACAGGCTGCCTAAGTATGATTCCCAATCAGAGACAACGATAGACGGCTGCCTCTGATTGGGAACCACACTCGGCCCAAAAACAAAGAAACAGAAAACATAGAATTTCTCACCCGTGTCACACCCTGATCTAACCAAACATAGAGAATAACAAGGATCTCTAAGGTCAGGGCGTGACACTAAATAGATCCGGAGCCAGACAGGGAGCCTAAGAAATAACGAAAATGTATGATTTAAGCTATATTATTTCAATTATTTCAAGGCTATAGCATACAAATAAGTAAATTGTGAAGCATTTGCAGTTGCGACACAATAGGCTGGTAGGGAAATAAAGTGCTCAGCATTTAAACAAAATGTTGTAATAAATCAAGATATTCTATATATTGTGCATATAGGCTGTGACTTAATTACAATTAAATATAAATTAAACTAAAAATGGCTCATTAGTAATTTTGCTATAGCTCCAAAATCAATTATGGCCTATTGTATAGATAATAGAACCAAAACGAACAAAACTGATTATTTGTTTATAAATAATTTGCTACAATGACACACTTAGTCATCTACCCACCTCATCCTTTCTTTTAGCATGTGCAGGTAGTAAGTACACCATGCTTTCAGGATACGTGTCTTTTTAGATTCCACAATGATTCTTTAGTTGTGGACACTATATCACCGCACTCCTTCTCTCACTCCTGGTCTTTGTAAGTCACCTAGCACCTGTGTGTTTTATCAGTTTCTCTATGAAAGTATTTAGCGAACTCCATGACAGTAGCTAAAGCAAGGGGCTCTTCTGTAACGGCTCTCGTTGGTGGTAGAAGCAGCACACAAATAGAGTACAAATGCATGCTGGGCCCAGCATGCCCAGAGCTTGTGAAGTGAGCTCAACTAGAGCGAGCAGGCTGATGCTCCAGCCATTGGGAATCTCTTCCTTGCTTCAGTCAAATTGGGCACGCTCCTCTCCACTCACATACTCTGGTGGTCACTAAAGATCACAGTGCACTTATCTTAAGAGTAGGGGTGTTAACTCCAGTGTCCTGGCTATTTTTCCTACCTGCCCCTCATGGCCATGTAATCATCCCCAGCTTTTACCTTGTCAGCTCTGGGATTTGATCCAGCAACCTTTCGGTTACTAGCCCAATGCTCTAACCACTAGGCTACCTACTGCCCCAAATAACATCCAGCTGCCGCCCCAAGTAACGTCCAGCTACCGCCCCAAGTACATACAACCTGGTGTGTTAGACATCTTAATCAAAATAAATAAAGTGTTTTCTTTATGCGTTTGTCATGCCTCTCTGATATGCTTTCTCTCCTTCTTTATCAAAGAGCAGCCAGTCACTGTGGCAATATAAATCAGCCTGGTGCTGCCGCTTTGTAAAAACAGGACGATTAAGTTGGTGCACGGCGGTCAGAGGGGAAAGCAGTAAATTTCCCTGGTAACAAAGTTAACATTGATTCAGATATGACCACTTGTCCGCGTGTAACAACGATAACCTTTTAGTAGATTTGGAAAACATATTTGACACCCATTAAAATAACTAATGATTTTTCTCCTCCCCAGAGGAAGTGAGAGAAAGTCTATTTGGACACAGGGAGCCATTAATACCTCACACTGTTACTCTAGGGCAGCTCGACATGTGGCAGCACAAAAAAAGTCTTGGGAGGCTTAAAACAGGCACATTCGAAGGGCTGTTAACTGCAAATCGATTTTGACCATTGAACCTTAACTCTTAGCCTAACCTTAATTCTAGCTTTAACCAATTTCTTACTTTAGTGTAAACATTTTTTGTTTTGTTTTTGGTACTTCCGGGTTGGGGAAAATTGCGGCACACAAAAGGCCCAATGAAATTTGAGCAGAGACGGAGCATTTTGTCATTTTTTTAAGACATGTTATTGGCATAGCAGCACTATAGCTAGCAAAAATGTAGGTTGGTTGCTGACTAACTGTAAACAACTTTACTTGGCTAGCTAAGCATCTTGGCTAACTGTGGGATGATTTCACTTATTAACAGTGAATGAATATCACACAGTTATTTTCTACTAACCACAGCACTGTCTTAAAAACTGCAAGGTGTCTCCAGTAGCGTTTATTTTCTTTTTTGACTTTGTGACTGTCCAAGTGTATTGTTTCCTGTAGAGTAGGCCTGTTTTGTATCTCAGTGCTGGACAGAACACCCTGCACACCTGATGGATTTGATTAATCAGAAAAAGTGAAAGGGTCCATTTCAATAGACTGAATTGGCTTCCCCTCCTTGTGTCCTTTCCTTCAATTGCACTTACTTGAAAACTTAAAATAAGTTAAAATTTAGGTCAACATTATCTCTCTCCTAATTTGCCTTAGTGCCAACAAAGAAGAGAAGAACCAATAGCCCATAGGCACACTGCACAGTGATTTCAAGGTTGGTGTTTGCTGACTTTAATTTGGGTCCTGGGTCTCTTATTGAAATTCAGTCATTCAATTGAAGTTCTGTTCTTGTGTTTGGAGGGTATAAGAGATATACACATACGAGCTGGATTTGTCCATTCTTTAAAGTAGATTTAGTTTGAAATCTATTTTCTTAAATGTCAAGTTAAGGTTATCCTCAACTGCAATGAGCTATGACAAGAAAGCTCATACAGTCTTGAGTTTGTAAAAGTATCAAAGAACAAAAGAAGGAACACATAAATGCCTCTTATTTTCCCCTGCACCAAATCCCAGGAACACATGTCAGTAGACTGTGTTCTTCCCAAGGTAATATATTTTCTCAAGTTAAAGCACCAACTTGACAACTCCATCACTGAAAGTAGTTTGTCCTCCGTAGTTCAGTGAAAATATTATGAGAAGCTGAAGAAAGAGATGGAGAGAGACAGAGAGGGGGGGAGAGATGAATGATGGACAGCTTTGACACTCCAGAGCACTTAGACAATTACTAACAGTTTCTGCCAGTCACCACATCTGATACAACACAAACATGGGGTGCATAATTTTACACTACACCACCAGGCATGGGTCACTTTAAAGGAACACGGGAAACCCATTTCAGCTTGTATTTTGGGACCAATCATCCAAACAGGTTACACTCCCTTTCCTCTGCAACATGATATCATAGGAAAATGTCATCCTGGCACGTTTTGCAAAAAAAGGTAAAATGTCACAGAAGCTGACGTTTGTCTCAATACATTGCAGTCAATGGGAGATGGTGAATGTCACAGGGTTGACGTATTTCTCGACGCATTGCAGTCAATTGGAAAAGATGAGTGTCACAGGATTTACGTTTTTGTCAATACATTGCAGTCAATAGGAAAATACACTGCTCACAAAAATAAAGGGAACACTAAAATAACACATCCTAGATCTGAATGAATGAAATAATCTTATTAAATACTTTTTTCTTTACATAGGTGAATGTACTGACAACAAAATCACACAAAAATAATCAATGGATATCCAATTTATCAACCCATGGAGGTCTGGATTTGGAGTCACACTCAAAATTAAAGTGGAAAACCACACTACAGGCTGATCCAAGTCTGATGTAATGTCCTTAAAACAAGTCAAAATGAGGCTCAGTAGTGTGTGTGGCCTCCACGTGCCTGTATGACCTCCCTACAACGCCTGGGCATGCTCCTGATGAGGTGGCGGATGGTCTCCTGAGCCACTTGTGTGGGTTGTAGACTCCGTCTCATGCTACCACTAGAGTGAAAGCACCGCCAGCATTCAAAAGTGACCAAAACATCAGCCAGGAAGCATAGGAACTGAGAAGTGGTCTGTGGTCCCCACCTGCAGAACCACTCCTTTATTGGGGGTGTCTTGCTAATTGCCTATAATTTCCACCTGTTGACTATTCCATTTACACAACAGCATGTGCAATTTATTGTCAATCAGTGTTCCTTCCCAAGTGGACAGTTTGATTTCACAGAAGTGTGATTGACTTGGAGTTACATTGTGTTGTTTAAGTGTTCCCTTTATTTTTTTGAGCAGTATATGAGTGTCACAGGGTTGATGTTTTTCTTGTTTATCTTATGTCTGTCTTTCTCTCACTCTCTACCTTTATCCCCCCTCATTCTCTTTTCTCTCTCCCCCTTCTTTTACCCTCTCCACCATCTCCCCCTCTCTTACCCTATCTGTCTCTCTCTCCCCTCTGTCCCCCTCCCTCACTCTCCCCCTTCTCTCCTTATCCCTCCTCCCCCTCCATTCTCTCTCCCTCCTTCTTTACCTACCTCCACCTCCTCTCATCGTGCTCCCTCCTCTCTCTCCCCTGTCCCTCCTTCACCCACTCCCTCTTTGTCTCCCCTTCCTCACTCTCCCTCTTCTCTGTCTCCTTCCTCTCCATTCATTCTCTCTCTCTCCTTCTTTCCCTTCCCCCCCTCCTCTCATCTCTCTCTCCTCTACTCTCTCTCCCCCTCCCTCCCTCATGCTCCCTTTCTCTCTCTCTCTATCTATCTCCCTCCTACCCTCCATTCTCCCTCCCTCCCTTCCCCTCCTCGCATCTCTCTTTCCCTCCCTCCTCTATCTCCCCATCCCTCCTTTAAACTCTCCCTCTTGCTTTCCCCGCTCTCCCCCTGCCACATTAGCCCCCTTTTCTCTCTCTCTCCTCCCCCTTTATTCAGACAGACAGACAGACAGACTGACAGACAGACAGACAGACAGACAGGCAGATGGCAGTTAGGCAGACAGACTGACAGGCATGCAGCCTGCCAGCCAGGCAGACACAGACATGTTCAAGTCAATAAAAAAGGTTTTGACCAATATCCTTAAGAATTCACAACAAGTTTCTTCATTTCTAGAACTGCAAGACCATTGTGTCCAATGGAGGCCAAAAATTATTTTGGGTTGATTGACTTTAAATTTCATATGCCGGGTCATAGAAGATTAAAAAATGGTAACCCTTCAAAACTGCACCTATGGCCCCCAATTAAGTCACTTCCTGTAATCAGACAGACGCAGACAGACAAACAGACACAGACAGACAGGCAGGCTGACAGGCATGCAGGCAGTTAGGCAGACAGACAGACACAAACAGTTTCAAGTTTCAAGTCAGAAAGTCAGAAAGTCTCTTCAGAATTCATGACAATGCTCTTAGTTCTAGTACTGCAAGACCATTGTGTCCAATGGAGGTCAAACATGTTTTGGGTTGATTGACTTTTTTATACGCCGGTTCCCCGGTCACAAATATGTAAAATTTGGGAAGAGTAAACCTTTTTAACTCTTTGAAAACGCCCCTATGACCCCCAATTAAGTCACTTTCTGTAATCGCAGGAACTAAAATTCAACGTACGGACTCCTGGGGACACTCTTTAATGATGCCTTGTGTTTCAAGTCTTTACAGTACGAATTTACCATTCTACAGAGGATGAAAGAGAGAGAATGAAGGACCATGTTGAGGATGAATTAAGACATTTCCTGTTGCCACAGGAAGCTGTACTTCAACACAGGGCATTCCTATAAGGTCACGATTGGTTGTGTGCAAGGACGGTTAGCTAGCTCAATCGCAGTCAACGGGGGCAACATGGTTATGTGAGGGCTGTAGGTAATGCTTTTCTATGGAAAAAAGCCTTGTTCTCTGTGGGACCAAGTTTTCACTGTGAATAATTAATTTCACATGGTCAGATGTAGGCTTGCGTCTGTTGAATGATCCCATGCATGAATTATGGTTCAAACCTCAACCGTTCTGCCAATGTCACTCAAAAGTACATTAACTCTAGGTTTCAAGTGAGGCCTACCTTTCTGCCATGTAGTGGCGGGGAGGGCAAATGAATTCATTGTTAATTGGATTAACCCTTTGACACATACAAACACACGGGTGTGATCATTCTAGACGGTGTGATCACTTTACAGTGGTCCCTGCAGCGTATGCTCAAACCAATGTGATTAGAACACTTATTTAGAATTGACGCAACGGTGGTTTTTCACAGAAACATTTTTGCACAAACACAGTCTTTACAACATTATGTCCTGAATGTGAGCAGTTTATTTTTGGACATCCACAGACATAGTGATAGAATAGCACAATTCTCGTCCAAACCTGGAAAATGTAAGCTACATTAGTCGGAGAGCTAACTGAGGAAAGAGTGACCTAACACAAGCGGTCATACTTAGCGCTCGGCTGACAGAAGTCAAAATGTAATTTATTTTTATTTCACCTTTATTTAACCAGGTAGGCCAGTTGAGAACAAGTTCTCATTTACAACTGCGACTTGGCCAAGATAAAGCAAAGCAGTGTGACACAAACAACACAGAGTTACACATGGGATAAACAGTCAATAACACAATAGAAAAATCTGTATACAGTGTGTACAAATGAAGTAAGGAGGTAAGGCAATAAATAGGCCAATAGTGGCAAAGTAATTACAATTTAGCAATTTACACTGGAGTGATATATGTGCAGATGAGGATGTGCAAGTAGAAATACTGGTGTGCAAAAGAGCAGAAAAACAAATATGGGGATGAGGTAGGTAGTTGGTTGGATTGGCTATTTACAGATGGGCTGTGTACAGCTGCAGTGATCGGTAAGCTGCTCTGACAGCTGACGGTTAAAGTTAGTGAGGGAGATACAAGTCTCCAACTTCAGTGGTTTTTGCAAATCGTTCCAGTCATTGGCAGCAGAGAACTGGAAGGAAAAGTGGCCAAAGGAGTTCTTGGCTTTGGGGATGACCAGTGAAATATACCTGCTGGAGCACGTGCTACGGGTGGGTGTTGCTATGGTGACCGGTGAGCTGAGATAAGGCGGAGCTTTACCTAGCAAAGACTTATAGATGACCTGGGGCCAGTGGGTTTGGCAACAAATATGTAGCGAGGACCAGCCAACGAGAGCATACAGGTTGCAGTGGTGGGTAGTACAGTATATGGGGCTTTGGTGACAGAACCTATGGCACTGTGATAGACTGCATCCAATTTGCTGAGTAAAGTGTTGGAGGCTATTTTGTAAATGACATCGCTGAATATGAATTGCTAATAGCAATTACTATTTACAATTCCTCACATCATGGGTGAGCTACCAGTGATTGACATAATTGAGTAAAACACTTTCAAAAAATGTAAAGTATCAGAGAATGTATAGTTTCAGTGCGCCGCCATGTTATTTTCCCCTGCGTCAACCGAAGATAAGAGGTTACAAGATGAATTGGGTCTTTTTGCAGTATGCATGTTGAAGTGGGTGTGTTGTTTACCATCATTCACTTCCGGATTTTACTCGAAAGACACCTCATGTTGTTCTGACAGACATTTACATAACAACCAGAATGCATTGTATGATGTCAACAAACATGGTGCCACACATTTAACCTTTATTTAACTAGGCATGTCAGTTAAGAACAAATTCTTATTTACAATGACGGCATACCCCGGCCAAACCCAGACAACGCTGTGCCAATTGTTCGCCGCCCTATGGGACTCCCAATCAAGGCCAGATGTGATACAGCCTGGATTTGAACAAGGGACTGCAGTGATGCCTCTTGCACTGAGATGCAGTGCCTTAGACTGTTGCGGGAGCCCTAGCTGGCAATTAGCTTAGCATTAGCTCATCATAATCAATACAACATTCAAAAAAGTATTTTACAGACATCATATGTGTCCATTATAATCTATGAAAGAATCGAAATACATGATTTGTTAACAGTACTTGAAAACATACATAAATACATAGGGTGTGCTACAGTAGAAACAACAACATGATATATAGAAACCATAATGATAATGTAATAAGGCACTTAGTTTGACACATGTCCAAAGTTGTTATTATTAAGGAAAACAACAATGAAGGCAATGCGGGTGCCCGCTGGAAAATGTGCCAGGGGGAGAAAGTTCATGCAAGTTCTGTTCTGAATGGAGATGCACAACTGTCTGCATACTTCACCTGGTGGGGAAGTGCTAGGCTCTCGTCAAAGAGAGAAGTTTGTCAGGCTCAGTAATGCCTCAAATGAAAATTGTCCGCAAGAGTGAAATGGGCTACTTCTATGTGAAATGGGCTACTTCTATGTAAAGAGGATGCGGAACACACCTCAATTCAAATTAGAAATTGACAAAAGCATATAGATAATTAGCAAGCAGCGTTTTTTGGTTTTTGGGCAGTGTGGGTTAACTGTCCTGTTGCGTAACAATCACATTTTGGAACAGTGAGCGCATTCTGACGTCACGCACATAAAAATAACTCACGCTGGCGTGACTTAGAGATATATCCTGAGTGGCGCAGCGGTCTAAGGCACTGCATTTCAGTGCTAGAGCCGTCACTACAGACCCCGGGTTCTTAACTGCCTTGCCTAGTTAAAAAAAGGTTAAATAAAAAATATTTGGAACCCTAACTCTAGCTTCATGTCCACATCCTGGATCAACCTTAACCCTACCTTTATATCAACTCCCGGCTCAAACCTGACCATAACCTTAACCCTCATTTCATCCCTTCTGCCGATGTCACTCAAAGCACATTAATCTACCCGTGCGTCAATCTAAGTAACATAATAAAAAAATCACCATCAAAATCCTTCAACTTGGGTTAGAGATATCTGCTTAAGATATCTGTTTTTTGCATGGGCTGTGTCTCAATTCGGCGCATCCGCCTATGACTGCCTTTCGTATCTGTGGTGGAAGGTGGCAAAGCTACAGCAGTGTATTTCCTGGCTTTGTTATATCTCCAAGGTAGGGAGGCCTACATTGCTGCCATGTAGTGGAGGGAGGGGCAAATACCCTAACCCTAATACATTGTTAATTGGATTAAGGTTAGGGTTATATCTAAGGTTGAGGCCCTAACCCTAACGCTAGCTTCATGTCCCTCCCAGCTCAATCCTAACCGTAACCCTAACCCTGACCGTAAATCTAGCTTCATGACCACATCATGGCTCAACCTTAAACCTAACCTCAACCCTAACCGTAACCTAACCTTACTTAATCTCCTCATCTTGCCTCAAACCTAACCCTAGCCATAACCCTAACACAAACTCCAAGACTAACTCTTGTCCACATTCCAGCTCAACCCTAGCTCCAAGAGCTGAGCCAAGATGTGGTGGGTTAGGCTTATGGCAAGGGTTGTGCAGGATATGGACATGAAGGTAGGGTTCAGGTTGAGTATAGAGTTGCCTGCCTGCCTGTCTCTCTGTCTGTCTGTGAGTGGGTCTGTCTCTCTGTCTGTCTGTGAGTTTATATGTCTGTGTGCCTGCCTGACTGACTTCCTGTCTCTATGTCTGTCTATGAGTGGATACTGTATGTCTGACTATCTGAGTCTTTCATGTTCATATATTCACATGTCATAGTCTTGCTTATCTATGCATCAATATCCTGTCTTTGTGGAGAGAGTGGTTGAGGTGGGCGAGAGGAGTGAGAGGGAGAAGGTAGAGAAATAGATTAGAGGGAGGGGAAAGAAGGAGGGAGATAGAATAGAATAGAAGGGGAGGAGAGAGAGAGAGAGAGAGAGAGAGAGAGAGAGAGAGAGATCGAGAGAGAGAGAGAGAGAGAGAAAGAGATAGAGGAGGGAGGGATGTCTGTGATTCCTTTCTCTATGCGTCCACATTGGGATCCTAATCTTCACCATTGAATGCAATGTATTCACTTAGGCATCAACCCTGTGACACTCATCTTTGCCTATTGACTGCAATGTATTGAGAATAACATCAACCCTGTGAAACTCATCTTTTCACATTGACTGCAATGTGTTGAGAAAAACTTCAGCCTTTTGACACAAATGTTTTCCCATTGACTGCAATGTGTTGAGATAAACGTCAACCCTGTGACACTCATCTTTTCCCTTTGACTGCTATGTATTGAGAAAAAAGTGTGACATTAGCTTTTCACAAGAACGTGCCAGGATTACATTTTTGGGCTGATAATGGACTGCCTCTGCCCTTCTCTTCTCTCCTCCCCATAGCAGACAATTGCTGGTATAGAAGGTGTGAGAGTGAGACAGAGGGATGTATGGAATTAGAAAAATAGGGAGAGAGAAATAAGGATAGTGAGAGCATAGATCTTTGAAGTGCAACAATGTGTCTGTCAAATGATGAGGTAAAATGGTGTACAGGTGTGTGAACCGACCACAGATGGATCTCTGCAGGTCATAAACGGGGTAGGGTGGGGTGGAGGGGGAATGGGTAGGTGGATTGGAGGGAGTAAGGGAGGTGGTGTGGGTGTGGGTATGAGAAGGGTTGGTAGAGGGTGGAAAGAGGTGGGCGAGAGGAGAGTTAAACGTTGAGATGGATGTGTTTGATGAACTGCAGGAGCAGACAAACTGGTTGTCAAACTGGTTGTCAAATCTTCACCCCACCATCCATCCATCATAGACTACTCTGGTGAGGTTACAGAGGTTCTGAGTCTTGTTCAATGATCTGTATTTTCTCTACGAGTGGTTGAGTCATTGTGTCGCACATCGGTGTAAGGGAGTGGACAGAGGTAACCACGCCCTAACCCAGGCTGGTTTCAGCTTATGAAGCAAAGCTTTTGCAAAAAGATATGTGTCACAGGACGCACATATAGATTTTGACCACTAATCACTAACCTTATTAAACCTTAGCCTGAATTAAAGAACAACCCAGGCACTCCGTTCTGCCATCTCTGGTCTCTTGGCCCTCCCACCCCTACAGGAGGGCAGCTCCCGCTCAGCCCAGTCTAAGCTCTTCTCTGTCCTGGCAAAGCAATGTTCGAACCAACGGTCACCCTCCTCCATAAAAAAGAATTATATATTTTTTTAATTATTTCGTGAACTAACACTCGCACTTTACTTTTTTTTACTAGCTCTGAATTTGCTGATAGCTACTTTATTGAGGACCGTGATATGTGATTGTCCCACCTAGCTATCTTAAGATGAATGCACTAAAGTCGCTCTGTTAAATGACTAAAATGTAAATGTAAACAATAAAAAACTAACGAGGGATTCAAAGAAACCATTTGCCAGATGTGAGAGCATGTAGCCTGTCTCATCACAATAGATTGTGATATGTTCTAGTCCAGGTTAATCTGAAGTGAGCATGAAGTGAGCGTGGATAGCGGGGAAAATCAAAACCATCCTGATTGGCTGACAGCCCTTGTTAGCTGAATGATTGCAGAGTGACTACACTTGGCCCTCCTACTGACGAGGAAATACAGTTTGAGACAGAGACTCCTTAGAGATCTGAGTTTAGAAACACACACGCCTGTACATGCACGCGCGCACACACACACTCACACATAGACACACACACACACTATCACAGAGAGAGTCCAAACAAATAACTGTCAATGGTGCATCATCTGATGATACGTCTCTCTGATGTGACAGAGAGGACCAGGTTTGCAGTCCAGTGATGATGAATATGGCTAGGCTGCTTTTTGGCAAATGTTGGTTAGATACAGTGCATTTGGAAAGTATTCAGACCCCTTGACTTTTTCAACATTTTGTTACATTACAGCCTTATTCTCAAATGTATTAAAATATATTTTTACTCATCAATCTACACACAATACCCCATAATGACAAAGTGAAAACAGGTTTTTAGAAATGTTTGCTAAATTATTAAAAATAAAAACAGAAATACCTTTGAGCTCAGGTGCATCCTGTTTCCATTGATCATCCTTGACATGTTTCTACAACTTGATTAGAATCCACCTGTGATAAATTAAATTGATTGGACATGATTTGGAAAGGCACACACCTGTCTATATAAGGTCCCAAAATTGACAGTGCATGTCAGAGCAAAAACCAAGCCGTGAGGTCGAATTAATTGTCCGCAGAGCTCCGTGACAGGATTGTGTCGAGGCACAGATCTAAGGAAGGGTAACGAAAAATGCCTGCAGCATTGAAGGTCCCCAAGAACAGAGTGACCTCCATCATTGTTAAATGGAAGAAGTTTGGAACCACCAAAACTCTTACCAGAGCTGGCTGCATGGCCAAACTGAGCAATCGGGGGAGAAGGGCCTTGGTCAGGGAGGTGGCCAAGAACCCGATGGTCACAGTGACAGAGTTCCAGAGTTCCTCTGTGAGGATGGGAGAACCTTCCAGGACAACCATTTCTGCAGCACTACACCAATCATGCCTTTATGGTAGAGTGACCAGACGGAAGCCACTCCTCAGTAAAATGCACATGACAGGCCGCTTGGAGTTTGCCAAAAGGCACCTAAAGGACTCTCAGAAACAAGATTCTCTGGTCTGATGAAAACAAGATTGATCTCTTTGGCCTGAATGTCAAGTGTCACGTCTGTAAGAAACCTGGCACCATCACCATCCCTACGGTGAAGCATGGTAGTAGCAGCATCATGCTGTGGGGATGTTTTTCAGTAGAGGGACTGGGAGACTAGTCAGGATCAAGGGAAAGATGAACAGAGCAAAGTACAGAGAGATCCTTGATGAAAACCTCCTCCAGAGCACTCAGGACCTCAGACTGGGACAAAGGTTCACCTTCCAACAGGACAATGACCCTAAGCACACAGCCAAGACAACGCAGGAGCGCCTTCGGGACAAGTCTCTGAATGTCCTTGAGTGGCCCAGCCAGAGCCCGGACTTGAACCCGATCGAACATCTCTGGAAAGACCTGAAAATAGCTGTGCAGTGACGCTCCCCATCCAACCTGACAGAGCTTGAGAGAATCTGCAGAGAATAATGTGAGAAACTCCCCAAATACAGGTGTGCCAACCTTGTAGCTTTATACCAAGAAGACTCAAGGCTGTAATCACTGCCAAAGGTGCTTCAACAAAGTATTTAGTAAAGGGTCTGAATATTATGTAAATGTAATTTTTAAAAACTTGTGTTTTGCTTTGTCATTAAGGGGTATTGTGTGTAGATAGATTTTTTTATAGAACAAATTAATCCATTTTGGAATAAGACTGTAACGTAACAAAATGTGGAAAAAGTCAAGGGGTCCGAATACTTTCAGAATGCACTGTACGCACTGGAAAGACTATAAGCATTGAAAACAACTTTGTTGTTGTTGTTTTTATCGTTCTGTCTGGGTTATTTTTGATGGGTAAATAAGTAGGTAGGTATAATGTTTAGTTCTAACAAGCATTTCTGCCAAACAGCTGAAAGAGAAAGGTAAGATCCCTCTCCTGGTAAGATCCCTCCCCCCTGCACTTGTTTCACACACATGAAAGTCATTTATACACATTTAACTGTCTATTAACAATTAGGGCATGCCATAACGACGTCTTAATGCACCACTTCTGAAACCTTTTTTCTCCTTCTTCACTTGTGCGCCTGACGAACAATTATTAACCATCTTCATCTGCTTCATCACGTCATGAATTTTACATTATCCCTTGTCATTACCATAACTACACAATCAAAGACATTATTTTCACAGGAATCTCTCTTAGATCTATTGTCAAGGAGGTGGGTATCAGTCACCACTTAAAATTCACAAGCCATACAAGCCTAATGAGTGTACAGTATACGCATGTCTGAGTGTACTGTATGGAAATGCATACGTGTGAGTGATCGCGAGGGGGGTTATGTGTGTGTTTGTGTGTGTGTGCGTGCACAGACACATGGATGTATGCGTATCTACACTCCACTTATCTAGTTTGTCTGATTCATCTTGTAGAGATTAGCTGCTTTCCTCTTATTGGAATGCCATGGCTATTATGTCTGCATATAATGTGTGTAGCGTATGATAAAAAGTGTAATACATTTACATAATGCTTGGATGAGTGGGGAGAGAGTGTGTGTGTGTGTGTGTGTGTGTGTGTGTGTGTGTGTGTGTGTGTGTGTGTGTGTGGGTGCGTGCGTGCGCGTGTGTGCAGTTCACTCGCCGGGGTTTGATTCATTAGTCAGAGGAATTTGATGGACATCCAGGATGAGGTAGAGTAATTAGCATTTCCTTCTAGCAGTTCTTCTCTCCCTCTGTCTCTCTCTCTCTCTCTCTCTCTCTCTCTCTCTCTCTCTCTCTCTCTCTCTCTCTCTCTCTCTCTCTCTCTCTCTCTCTCTCTCTCTCTCTCTCTCTCTCTCTCTCAGCACTGTGATGTCCTGTGAAGTGTAGAAATGAGGCATGGTTGTCCTTCCTGCATCGCCGGTGCTTTAACAGACTGTAATTATGTTCTGCCAGGGACAAGATCAGTGTGAAGAACAAAGTGTGCAGGAAAACATTGGCATAACTACTGGGCTGATTAGTACAAAATGTTTAAGACACACACACAAACACAAATGCAAACAAAAACAAACACACAAACTGTCTGTCTTTCCCTCAGACACACACACACACACACACACACACACACACACACACACACACACACACACACAGACACATATAGAAAAACAGACACATAAACATGCTACATGCCTAAGTCTTTGTCCTTGGGTGTCTTGTTAGTTTATTTTGCTTTCCAAACAAATTGATTTGCTTATTAATGTAGCAAATAATGGCTGGTGTTTACAATGTTTACCCTGAATCCTGCTAATGCATGCTGTGGTTCAGCTGTTAGACACAGTAACAGGGGAGAAGACTCACCCACACACACATACACACACACACACCATCTGAAAATCATTCAGCAACACCACAAGTTTCTGTCTCTCCCTGGTGACAGTAAATTGGGTGTTTGCGCATCCATATTTTCATATGCTGATAACCCTATTATGGGTACTGAACAGCTCATTTGAAAGTGATTGGAGAGAAACATGCAGGCAGTGACTGAACTCCTACTTAGTGGCTGCTAGATTTAAGGGTCTTTATCGTTGTTACAGCTAACACGGACACATTCATAATGGGCTGTTGTACTAATGGGTAGATAACACGCATCATCCATCACGAGATGTCCTCTATGTGTGTTTTAAGTAAGCCAACATTGGCCCTGCAGCTATATGGTATAAACTGTAGGTTTGCAAGGAGGCATCTATGATCTAATGGGGAATGTATTAAACTTCTAGAACACAGTTAGACAATCATAGTGGACAATAGTTTTCATTGGTAAAGCAAAAAACATATGGGAAAGAGAAAAAAAATGTTTTTACCCCCTAAGAAAATCATCATACACTTTACTTTCAGTTTCTCACCTTCTTCCCCCCTCTCTCTCTCTCTCTCTCTCTCTCTCTCTCTCTCTCTCTCTCTCTCTCTCTCTCTCTCTCTCTCTCTCTCCTTCTCTCTCTGTCTCCCCCATGATTACCACACCGCCCGGAGCTGCTGAATTTTAATAGGGGACCTTTGCCTATTATTTTCCACATGTGATAGTAATTATTTACAAATATGTGAGTGTTCACGTGAAATACAGGATGTTTTATTAGGGCTTATGTATGTAATGTATGTAAGGGATGACAGGGAGAGTGTGGAGAGGTTTAGAATATGCTTATTATAGTAACTCAATCAGAATATTACACAGCCACATAGGTAGTAGTCACAGAAATATGGGATAGAAGACCTTACAATCAGTATTAACCCAATCAGATGAAATATTACTGATTGTCATGACCGTCTTTGTTTTGTATTTGGGGGATCCGTGGCCTGACGTGAGAGGGCTGGCAGTTAGTGAATGTGATTAGCAAGTCTGAAACAATGGAGCTACGGCACTACCATTGCTGTTACTCTACTGCAGTGGACACCAACTGGTTGTTCGCGATCGACTGATCGATCTCCAAGGCATTCCTAGTCGATCACCAAACATTTCTGTAAATGACCCAACAATAAAGATGTGCGTTCCTATTTTTTGTATTTGTTTCACGCTGTTGGCGGTAGGTGCTCTCGATTCAGCACCCTTAGCACCGGGAAGGCAAAGTGTTTCCATTTTGAACCATTTCATGTGCTTGAAGGTAGAACTCTGCCTACCAAGCAGGCTCAGAAAGCAAATCAAGTGCACCTACAGGCCTTCTGCTGGCCAATCAAGTCGTTATTCAGCACTGTCAACACTTTGTTCAACACCTTTATAAGCCATAAAATGTGCATTCTCCCTACTTCCATGCCAGTGGAATTCTGTGCAGTTTAAGATGAGGGAGGATGATTTTTGTTTCTCATGAACATGGCATTATTTCAATTATAGCATATTGGATGACTGTTATTCATATTCCATTCACCCAGCTCAATGTAACATTGATTGGTTTAGGCTACTACGTGATACTCAAATGTTCCTTGTACCCATCGTGAGGTTGCTACAACTGTCCTGGTATTCAGGATTCGGACCACGATGGACATGAGCTGCAGATTTTCATCTCTCTGGCCTAAAGGAAGGTGAGTTTATTTCTTCACCTCGTGTTGAGGTTCAACGTTTCAACCATTTCCAACATGAAGCTACCCGCCTCACGTTTCCTGGTCTTAAGTTTGATTCCTCTTCCAAGCCTTTATGCACTCTTGATGAAAAGGGGTGTTCCGTCATGCTGGCAAGCTCTCTGACCTCACTCGGGATGTGGCTACTTAATGTGCAAAGGATATGATTAGAAGTTATCTCTTATGACTCCAAAAATAACATTCCCATCTTAACAAAAATACTTTCATTTATGATATCCTATGCCTGATTTATTGGATGAAAACCTGACAGATAAAGGGGGTATAATTTCCAAGTTACAGTATTTGGTCCAGACAGTTTTTAATAACATCACAAAATGAAAAACAATATGACACTGATCATTTCTCACATCGTTACGTTACAAATATTGTTCAATTATTCACTTTTTGGATGTTAGTTTTGGGCGGGCAAAAGTCTCTGGAGACAAAATACATTCCTTTATCCATTACTGGAGGGTAAAGAGAGAAAGTTTCCCTTCTTAAGATTTAGAGCAGGGTGTGGGAGAGAGACCTGGTTACCCCTCCCCCCTCCCCACCTTCATATCATGACTGCTAACTACACACAGCCTACATCATTGTCACGTCATTCATAGTAAACATAACACAAAGAAGTAACACATTAGTCACGGTTGGGGAGTAACGGATTAATCCGTTACGTGTAAGGGATAACAAAAAAAACGCTTAATGTAATCAGTTACGTTACCAGCAAAAATATTGTAATCAGATTACAGATACTTTTGAAAAACTAGATGATTACTTCAAGGATACTTTAAAATTCGGGAAAGGTAGTTTGTGGAAAAAGGTCTTTTACACTTCTCTGTTTTCTCAATAACATTCAAATCAGCATTGAAAAAAGGCGCAAGTTCAAGTTTGTTCCACCTGAGTGAGTCTGACCACAAGTCAGAGACCACTATGATGACACACCAAATGGGTTTGATGGATCGCGGGAGAAGAGCAGGAATAGGCTTTTGTAGGCAACAGTCCAATCTATGTCTTCCAATGGTGCGACTGCTGTCGTCATGCGAAGATTATCCAACTTGAATAAACGCTTGGAGGTAAGGATGACAGCAGTGGTGTAGTCTGCGACGATATGGATATCACGTATTATTGATATCAACATAGCGCATTGATGTGAATCACACTGCTACTCTCTCATTTAGCTATTTGCACCTTAAGGATTGTGGTTGTTCTGGATGGCAGTTCACAAATCAAAATGTGTATTTGAACCCAATAATGGTTGAATTCAAGAAGTTTAACCCTTGTGTGGTGTTTGGGTCTGTGGGACCCATTTTCAATGTTTACTAAAAGAAAAATTATACAATTAATAATTTTTTCTACCTGAGACGTTATCCTTAGCTCATTTTCTATGAAGAACATGTAAAAGAACACATTTTCATTGAGTGCACACTGTGCAACCCCTACACATTTATATTACATATGTGGTGTTCGGTTCCACTGTACTCCCTGCCTGTCTGCCTGTCTCCTGCTTTTCTCATACTCTTTACCCTTTGTAGTGTGTGAAACTACACAATGTACTGCGGGAACCTGCACAATGTTATTACAATACATTATTTTGATACATTGTAAAAAATTCAGTATTTTCCCACACTCTACCCCAGCCAGGTGCAAATTGGAGAAGGGACACAGCAAATAAATAACTTTGCATGTGTGGCTCCTTACTGTAAAATCAATCGATACGGCAAAAATAATCTCTGCTCAGAGGGCCTAAGAAATCATTTTTGCAGAGAGAGAAGATAGTATGGAAGGAACGTCTTCCACTTTGGAAGACAAAGAATTTTCAGAATATGAGGATCATGTCTCTGTCAATTCAGAGTCTGACAGTGAGTTGGAAGAAGAGGATTGAGTTTGACCCTCAGCCAGCCCCAGGACCAGCCCATCAGCAACCAGCTCATCAGCAGCCTGCAGGAGGAGAAATATGGATATACATTTTTTTTTAAATTGAATGGTCTTCCTGACCAAGAAATGAGCCACCCCGCATGGCTGCCAAGGTGATAAGGATGCAACCAGGGCCGACGCGGATGGTGGTTACTCGTGCAGGACATAAAATCTTCTTTTGAACTGTTCATTAAAGACACCATCCAGAAAATCATTCTGGACTGCAATCATTTGGAGGGAGGGTGTGTTTTTGGAGAGAGATGGAAGGAGATGGAAGGAGACCAAACTCATTTAAATGCATACTTGGGGTTCTTATCCTTGCTGGTGTTTTCTAATCCAATGGTGAATCCACAGAAACCCTGTGGGATGGAAAAACTGCCAGAGAACTTTTCCGTGCAACAATCTCTCTGAAAAATTCCAGATTATTTCTAGGATAATCCGCTTTGATAAACAAGACACCAGACCAGCTCAGAGAGACAAGCTAGCTGCAATCAGGTCAGTGTGGGACAAGTGGGTGGACCGCCTTCCCCTGTTTTACAACCCTGGGCCCAATGTTACTGTTGATGAGCAGTTTATGCCATTTAGGGGCTGCTGCCCCTTCAGGCAGTACATATCAACTAAACCCGCAAAATATGGAATCAAGATCTGGGCTGCCTGGGATGCTGCTTCATCATATGCGTGGAACTTTCAAGTGTACACGGGGAAGTCAGATGGAGGAGCAACTGAGAAGAACCAAGGGATGTGGATTGTCCTGGACGTGACACAGGGACTCCTGTCCCAGCTTTTACTTCACACAAGCTGGGACATTATCTCCTCAAGAGGAAGCTGACGATGGTTGGAACACTACGAAAAACAAGCCAGAGCTCCCACCTCAGCTGTTGAATACACAGAACAGGCATATCAAGTTTGTGTTCACGGCCAACACGTCCCTAGTGTCCTACGTGCCAAGAAATGCAAAAATGTGCTACTCATGAGTATGCTGCATAGCGATAGGAGAATCTGTGGCCAGGAACATCAAAAAAACAGAAATCAAAATGGATTACAATGCAACAAATGCAGGGGTGGACAATGTAGACAAGCCGGTGACAGGCTACCGCTGCAAAAAAAGAACCCTACGCTGGCCACTTGTGATATTCTTCTACATCTTGGACATCTTGGCATACAACGTGTTTCTCATCTGGATGGCGTTGAACCCAGATTGGAACAGAGGGAAGCTCCAGAGGAGACAGCTCTTTCTTGAGGAGCATTGGTAAGACCTCAAATCCAGAGGAGGCAACATATCCCAAGGACCGCAGCTTCTGCAGCCATCGTGAGGAGGATTCAGGAGGAGGATTCTGGTGGCCCATCTGCCCGACCCACAGAACCAACAACTCCAATACTGGAAGTGTGAGTGATGTTGTTGCATGTGTGTGCTTCTGACTCTCCTACCTTGGCCTGCTGTAACTATATATGTGAGTGAGTGAGATGTTAGTAACGTTCCTGAACTAGGTGTTTTCATCATTCTAGATTGCAGCTGGTAGCAACAAGAAGAAGCGCTGCGATGTGTGTGGACCCAAGGACAGGAAGACACAGTACACATATGCATCAAGTGCAAGGAATACATTTGCAACACACACACAGTAAAACTCTGTCCCTCATGCAGTGTGTAGACCGGCCTTAATTTGTGTTCAATCGGGCGCATTTATCATTCCTATAAAGTAATGTATGTAAAATTTGTCCTTCCAATTTGTTCAGTTCAAAGCAATAAACATCAATAGTGATGAAAATCTTGTTTCATGTATATTTGTTAAAGATAAACATGATTTATTCCACAAATGTCTTGATTATAATTGAGTTTTGTTTACAAAAATCCAATTTTATCACGAACAAAAAAACGAATAGCACTTGTATTGATAAATGTGATCTAGCAGAGGTAAATGGCAAATATTAACCATGTATACTGTCTATATTGAGCTGAGGAGCTGCTCTTCCTCCCGGGGAAGGACTGCCCGTTCCATGATCTCGCCATCACGGTTGACAACTCCCTTGTGTCCTCCTCCCAGAGTGCTAAGAACCTTGGCGTGATCCTGGACAACACCCTGTCGTTCTCCACTTACAACATCAAGGCAGTGACCCGATCCTGTAGGTTCATGCTCTACAACATTCGCAGAGTACGACCCTGCCTCACACAGGAAGCGGCGCAGGTCCTAATCCAGGCACTTGTCATCTCCCGTCTAGATTACTGCAACTCGCTGTTGGCTGGGCTCCCTGCCTGTGCCATTAAACCCCTACAACTCATCTAGAACGCCGCAGCCCGTCTGGTGTTCAACCTTCCCAAGTTCTCTCACGTCACCCCGCTCCTCCGCTCTCTCCACTGGCTTCCAGTTGAAGCTCACATCCGCTACAAGACCATGGTGATTGCCTACGGAGCTGTGAAGGGAACGGCACCTCCATACCTTCAGGCTCTGATCAGGCCCTACACCCAAACAAGGGCACTGCGTTCATCCACCTCTGGCCTGCTGGCCCCACTACCTCTGAGGAAGCACAGTTCCCGCTCAGCCCAGTCAAAACTGTTCGCTGCTCTGGCACCCCAATGGTGGAACAAGCTCCCTCACGACGCCAGGACAGCGGAGTCAATCATCACCTTCCGGAGACACCTGAAACCCCACCTCTTTAAGGAATACCTAGGATAGGATAAAGTAATCCTTCTAACCCCCCCCCCCTCTTAAAAGATTTAGATGCACTATTGTAAAGTGGTTGTTCCACTGGATATCATAAGGTGAATGCACCAATTTGTAAGTCGCTCTGGATAAGAGCGTCTGCTAAATGACTTAAATGTAAATGTAAATGTATATTGCTTGTAATTGATATTAGTAATTGATATGTCAACAAGTATTAAGTATTGCATATTTTTAAGTAAATTGTTATGGCTGTATCATTTTAAAAACCAAATAATGTTGTGGGTCCATCAGACCTACACCGGAAGGGCCCGGTGGCAATAAATGAATAAAACCAAAAGCTTACCTTGACTTGGAAGAGTTCCAGTGTTGGATAGCCATAGCCAGCTAGCTAACATAGCATCCCTCTATGTTCAAGCAGGGTGTTTGGGTATGCTAAACTAGCTAGGTGCATTTGATGCTAGGTAAGTAAGTGAAAAAATATATACTACGAAATATAGCTAGCTCTCTCTCTCTCTTGCTTCTCCTTAATTTTGGAAGAAATGTCTTTTTTCAAAAGTGCTCAACAATTGTCTTTCTCTCTCTTTGAGTCAACTACTCACCATATTTTAGGCACTGCAGTGCTAGCTAGCTAGCTGTAGCTTATGCTTATGCTTTCAGTACTAGATTAAATCTATGATCCTTTGATTGGGTGGACAACATGTCAGTTCATGCTGCAAGAGCTCTGATAGGTTGGAGGACGTACTCCGGAAGTTGTCATAATCATTGTGTAAGTCCATGGAAGGGGGTGAGAACCATGAGACTCCTAGGTTTTGTATTGAAGTCAATGTACTGAGAGGAGGACAGAAGCTAGCTGTCCTCCGGTAACATCATGGTGCTAACCTACAGAGTCCTGCTGAGGCTACTGTAGACCTTCATTGTAAAACAGTATTTTTTAAATTATTTGATGATGTGAATATATTTAAGATAGTTTTATATAGAAATAATATATTTATTTTTTTAATGAAATTCCCAAAGGAGGATGGTCCTCCCCTTCCTCCTCTGACGAGCATACACCGTTCTACATACTACCACCAGCACTGCAGCTGCAATGAATGAGTATAGCAAAGTGTTCCGATAAGCTTGTGTTGTTATTATTAGTTGCTTGTGTCTTTTTTATTATCGAGGAAGATTTAACTTTCTCTGGTCGTAGGAGTAACAACATTAATTGGTGGATGAGGCTGAAATGATGTAGTGCGACTCGAGTTTTGCCATCAGCTGAAAGACCGTGTCCATTTTTCTCAGCAGAGGGAAGGAAGGTCAAAGGATGAGTCGGGTGGGAGGCAGTCTCCCTCCCTCCCCTCAGACTCCCTCCCATTGCTCCCTCCCCCCACTCAGATTGACCATCAGATGTAGACCATCAGTCCAGTAAAGATAAAAAAAAACTAACTATTATGATCACTTAGCTGTGCCTCACAAGTAATACAACAAATTATACATTACCAGTGCGATCATATACAGTGCATTCGGAAAGTATTCAGACCCGTTTAATTTTTCCACATTTTGTTATGTTACAGCCTTATTCTAAATTGGATTCAATTAATTGTTGTCCTCATCAATCTACAACCATTACCCCATAATGACAAAGCAAAAATAGGTTTTTAGAAAAGTTTGCACATTTATTACAAATAAACAACAGAAATACCTTATTTACATAAGTATTCAGACCCTTTGCTATGAGACTCGAACTTGAGCTCAGGTGCATCCTGTTTCCATTGATCATCCTTGAGATGTTTCTACAACTATTGGAGTCCACCTTTGGTAAATTCAATTGATTGGACATGATTTGGAAAGGCGCATCCCTGTCTATATAAGGTCCAACAGTTGACAGTGCATGGCAGAGCAAAAACCAAGCCAATGGGTCGAAGGAATTGTCTGTAGAGCTCTGAGACAGGATTGTGTCGAGGAACAGATCTGGGGAAGGGTACCAAAAAATGTCTGCAGCATTGAAGGTCCCCAAGAACACAGTGGCCTCCATCATTCTTAAATGGAAGAAGTTTGGAACCACCAAAACTCTTCCTAGAGCTGGCCGCCTAGCCAAACTGAGCATTCTGGGGAGAAGGGCCTTGGTCAGGGAGGTCACTCTGAAAGAGCTCCAGGGTTCCTCTGTGGAGGTGGGAGAACCTTCCAGAAGGACAGCATCTCTGCAGCACTCCACCAATCAGGCCTTTATGGTAATGGCCAGACAGGAGCCACTCCTCAGAAAAAGGCACATAACAGCCCGCTTGGAGTTTGCCAAAAGGCACCTAAAGACCTCTCAGATCAGGAGAAACAAAATTCTCTGGTCTGATGAAGTCAAGATTGAACTCTTTGGCTTGAATGGCAAACGTCACGTCTGGTGGAAACATGGTACCTTCTCTATAGTGAAGCATGGTGGTGGCAGCATCATGATATGGGGATGTTTTTCAGTGGTAGGGACTGGGAAACTAGTCTGGATTGAGGGAAAGATGATTGGAGAAATATACAGAGAGATTATTGTTGAAAACCTGCTTCAGAGCACTTAGGACCTAAGACTGGGGCGGAGGTTTACCTTCAAAAAGAACAATCACCCTAAGCACACAGCCAAGACAACGCAGGAGTGGCTTCGGGACAAGTGTCTGAATGATCTTGAGTGGCCCAGCCAGAGCCCAGACTTGAACCCAATCGAACATCTCTGGAGAGACCTGAAAATAGCTGTGCAGCAGCGCTCCCCATTCAACCTGACAGAGCTTGAGAGGATCTGCAGAGAAGAATGGGAGAAACTCCCCAAATACAGGTGTGCCAAGCTTGTAGCTTCATACCAAGAAGACTCAAGGCTGTAATCACTGCCAAAGGTGCTTCAACTAAGTACTTAGTAAAGGGTCTAAATATTATGTAAATGTAATTTTTTATTTTTATTTTTTATTAGCAAATATTTCTAAAAACCTGTGTTTTGCACAGACCCTGAGTACAGGGTCTGAATGCCTATGTAAATGTGTTTATTATTTTTTTTATTACTTGATTTGTCATTATGGGGTATTGTGTGTAGATTGATGAGGAAAAACAATGATTTAATCCATTTTAGAATAAGATTGAAATGTAACAAAATGTGGAAACTCAAGCGGTCTGAATACTTTCCGAATTCACCGTACGTAATTAAAAAAAGATAAAATGTCAAATTGGTCTGAGAAGAACAACATTGACAGGGTAATTCAAGCACAGCTCCAGAACTGTTTTTAATTGATTAATGTTGCGTAGGCCTACGATTTTTAAGTCATGTTTCGGCTTTCATTTTGTCTCAGAAAGTGAACTTGACTCAGAAAAGGTTGGTGACCACTGCTCTACAGTATTAGGATCGGAACAAACCCTATTCTCCTCCATTATATTTCTTAATTTCCCTCAAATGACTCAGGCCCGTTTAGGTGGAAGTGCAGGTTAACAGAGGCGGCCTGTGATTGCAGGAGACGTGAAGAGGCCGCTCACTAGAGAAGCAGAGAGGCTGATTGCACAGGAAGTAGAATTATTGTCTATGCATAAGGACCTGAGGAAAGTTGGCACAAGTTTTTCCTATTCTGTATAGGTGGAAAATGTAAAACTACACTGTCCAACAGGAATGAAGAGGGACTCATATGACAACATATGACTTCTGAAAAGGTTAGAAAAATAAGCCCAGTTAATGAATGCATTTAAGTTCTTAAATGAATGATGATTTAATTAAGTTAGTAGTTATTGAAACGGTCATTCTAAGGGAAAATGTAGACAATAATGTAAGCTACATTGACAGTAAGGGAAATATTTACTAAAAGATTGCATAAAGCTTTCACCATTCTGCACCTGCTTAAATTAAAGTGAAATAAACATTGCAGACAGAATGAAAAGGTACAATAAAGTTTAAGAGAAAGATATTATTTTCATTTAATATTTTTTACATTTGTTAGTCTTCTCTTTTTTGGGGTGTGAAAAATACAGGTGCAAACAGATTTTACACCTGGTGCACATGGTTAGTAAATATAGCCCTGAAAGCCCTGAGAGTATGCATGAGATACTGTAGCTAGCTAGCATTTCCCCCTGGCTGGCAGCCAGCCCTCTATCTCATGTCCTGCAGCGTGCCACCAGACATATGCTAATACACACTCAGGGCTGCCTCTCACTGTGTGTTTACAAAACCAGAGGAACATTTACGATACCAAACCCACATTTCAGCACTGAGACTTAACTCCTGTGATTATAATGTGATAAGTGACAAATAAAATAATCAGCTAAAAAAATCAATTGTAAAAGGATTTAAATTCTTAACGTTTTCTCTAATTCCAATTCCAGGAGTGTATTGAGTTCTATTGGATCTTGCACTGTTTATCTTACACAAGCTTGCTGGCTTGAATGTACTGTGGCTGTGTATTCTCTGCATTACCAATCAACAACCATCAAGTCAAGCAGTAACCTTATGGCTTTACCTTTCGACAGATAGCTGATAATTAGTGCATGTAAGTAGGTACTGGCTTTTTCTCACTATTTCATCTCCCTCTAGCTCACTGTTTCTTGTTCTGTCACTCTGTCACTCTGTCACTCTGTCTGTCTGTCTGTCTGTCTGTCTGTCTGTCTGTCTGTCTGTCTGTCTGTCTGTCTGTCTGTCTGTCTGTCTGTCTGTCTGTCTGTCTGTCTGTCTGTCTGTCTGTCTGTCTGTCTGTCTGTCTGTCTGTCTGTCTGTCTGTCTGTCTGTCTCTCTCTCTCTTTCTCTCTCTTTCTCTCTCTTTCTCTCTCTTTCTCTCTCTTTCTCTCTCTTTCTCTGTTCTGGATAGCTTATAACTTCTGCAACACCAGGCTTTGTATTATGCCACAGGGTGAAGAGTGGGTTTGAGTGAAGATCCATTCAATATCTTACAAACATACAGTACCTTAACACAAACAACATTATGTTGCTTGCAAACATACAATGATATATGGCCAATTAAAATAATTAAAACTGCAATACACATACATACGTAAGATCTTAATTGAGGAAAATAACACAAACACACACACACACACACACAAATATTTCTGACCCACAACCTGGATTCGGTTCTATGTAGCAAGATTTTAAATTGTGTTTTTTACATTTGATAAAAGAAGAGACTCAAAGCTAGAAAATGATATGTCTTACACTGCAGTTGAGGAACAAAGGCAAGGCAATTATGCTTTGAAAGTTGAAAAACTTGTAAACCCCACTGAATGTTTTGGTACACCTACTGGAGAGTTATTTTTTGTCCACACCCATTCAGCATCATTCACACCTTCTTAAGCCTTAGCCCCACCCATCTCTTTAAGGATTCACATGTGAGGCCATGTGCTACACAGAGTGAGCAATGTAGCAAACAACCAAAGGTTTCAAGACTAAAAGTGGTAAACGTAGCAGCCAACAATAAGGAAAAAATCCAGGTAAAAATACACTTTATCTAGTCCTTGGCCTATATCCTAATCTGACTTTGGTGCAGGTCATGTTGTTCTTCACATTACCGTCTCTGAAAAGCACACACTATATCAAATAAAATACATGTTTATTTGTCACATGCACAGGATACAGAAGGTGTAAACGGAACATTGGAATGGTTACTTGCATATTTGCATAGTAGCAATATCTAAAACAGAAAGTGTATTTTATAATTATTAGATGATGCTTACCCGACACACTTGTCTAAATTGATGGGTCATGTGAAGGAAATGCTATAACCACCCCTCACCCACATCTAGCTAAGTGGATGGGTCACTACTGTCTAGACATGTACACATGTTCATGAAATACAAATCGATGGCCGTAATCACCCCCAGACACACCTGCTAATTTGATGGGTCATGTAATAATCTGGCCAAAGTGGAGTTTTTTGTTTAGACATGTAGCTAACTAGGTAGATAGTTAGCTAAACAGTCAACCGGCATAACCCCAACTCATACTACCACCAATACAAACATTGTCATATCTGTAGTATGAATCTGCAGGTAGCTAAAGCTAACAGACTAGGTTCAATGTTAGCTAGCTAACATTAGGCTATAACGAGCAATGCAAATGTATTTCTGATTCAAATAATGTTACTACACAGATCATACACGTAACGTTAGCTAGCAAGCGAGCGAGTCAGCAATCTAATGTTTGCTAGCTAACTGATAGTATGCTTTAACTTTCAATAAAAACGACTTTCTGATAGAATTACAAACTTATATCTGGAAAATGTAGCTAATCTTTTACCCGTATGCATGGATGAACGCTTCATGACAGACTGGAACCATTTCACTTTGTTTTGTTGGTAGCTACATCTTGGCCAGCTTTGTATCACGTCACTTCTTTTCACACTGACCATGGCGTGTGCAGAAAGTAGCCCATCACTTTTTCCTACTGATCTGTCGATAACGCCTGCTACATTCAGGGCATCAATGTTGTTGAGAAAAGTAGCGAAACTTTTGTAGTTCTCAATGGCTAACATTATATCATTGAAAAATGATGTGGTAGAAAGAACTGTCAACACATACTGAACAGCTCACGTTAAAGACAGACTCCAAACTCATCTCCCGGCATGTCTAGCCCATACATTATCTCAGCCAATCATGGCTAGTGGGAAGGTTTCTGTCTTCTTCCATGGCTAAACCAACTAGGCTCATCATTTATTTATGGACGGAATACAAGTTTGTCATTAACGCACATGAAAGTTCACATGTTCCAGAAGCCATTTCTGCCAAAAAACGCATTTTGATAAAAAGATAAATGTTTACTTTCAAATGTTGCTCCTGTTAAGTAGTGACGTGCGACATATGCCTAGTTTCCTGAAACGAGTCACAAATAGTTTTGCCAAACTATTCATGGTTGACCTTATATAGTCAATGGGTCAATCAGCTGATGTCTTTTTTCATTGAAAATCAAATCTATAAAAATAATTACAACATTCTATAGGTTGAATGATGAGTGTTTCCAGCTGACCCCATTCTTCACTTGAGCCCAATGTAAAGGGATGTGCTCTACAATACATGTCTTCTTGTTTGTCTCCCTACCAGCAGACTCTGTCTCTCCACCCTCAGCCTCTCTGATGGACTGTCTTCACCTTCCACCACCGTGCGCCAAATACTCAACATGTGAATCTGAAGGCTGGCAACCTGAGCCTGAGCTGGTGTGGCTGGACAGTAAAGAAGTCAGTCTCAAATGTGAAAACTGTTCAAGGGTGTGTAGACTTTCACTAGGCGCTGTATACCCATTGATTCTTGAAGAAAATAAATTATAAATGCTTGTTGAGCTTAGATGAACTGTTCTTCCCCATCAGAACCAAACATAGGTCTGTTTAAGTGAAAACATTGTTAAAACTATCATTTTTAGTCCTTAATTAAATCAATAGCTCCTATATGTTTATGGTCAGCGCTAAGAAGGATCCTTGGGACGTCCATACCCTAAACCATAACCCTAACCTTACCCCTTACCCTAACCTTACACATAACCAAATCCCTTACCTAACCTTAACCATTTTAAATGTCAACTTCTATTGCATGGACCATGTTTATCATCTGGTTCCATGAATACTGGGCAAGGGACACAAGATATGAGAGACTGGGGTGCAAGACAGACAGTGGCCTGACCATATAATTAGGAATTAGAATACTAATACATAGCCTGACAATAGCCTGACAACAAAACAAAAATAATTCAGAGAGAAATTGATCTGAGGCCTTTGTGGCCCGCGGGCCGCCAGTTGCCCATCCCTGACCCAGAATCCTGAAATTCAGTGCATAGTTCCCTTTTCTCACAAGGAACAAATTTGCCTCAATGACCCACAAGTTCTGCCATGATAGATTTTACTGAATTTTGAAATGTTGAAAAACACTTAAATTACATATTTCTTTAACCACAGGAGTGATCTGGGTGAAACTTGATATATGGCATCTATGGACCAAGGTCTTTCAACACAATGTTTTCCAGAATAGTATGTCAAACAACTGAGTAATAAACATTAGTGTTGGCGTGGTCTGGCACATACAGTGCATTCTGAAAGTATTCAGACCCCTTGACCTTTTCCACATTTTGTTATGTTACAGCCTTATTCTAAAATGTATTAAATAAAACAATTTCCTCAGCAATCTACACACAATACCCCATAATGACAAAGTGAAAACAGGTTTTTAGAAATGTTTGCAAATGTATTAAAAAGAAAAAACAGAAATACCTTATTTACATAAGTATTCAGACCCTTTGCTATGAGACTCGAAATTGAGCTCATGTGCATCCTGTTTCCATTGATCATCCTTGAGACATTTCTACATCTTGATTGGAGTCCCCCTGTGATAAATTCAATTGATTGGACATGATTTGGAAAGGAACACACCTGTCTATATAAGGTCCCACAGTTGACATATCAGACATATCAGAGCAAAAACCAAGCCATGAGGTCGAAGGAATTGTCAGTAGAGCTCAGAGACAGGATTGTGTCGAGACACAGATCTGGGGAAGGGTACCAAAACGTTGCTGCAGCATTGAAGGACCACAAGAACACAGTGCCCTCCATCATTCTTAAATGGAAGAAGTGTGGAACCACCAAGACTCTTCCTAGAGCTGGCCAAACTGAGCAAGCGGGGGAGAAGGGCCTTGGTCAGGGAGGTGACCAAGAACCCGATGGTCACTCTGATAGAGCGCTAGAGGTCCTCTGTGTAGATGGGGGAATCTTCCAGAACGACAACCATATCTGAAGCACTCCACCAATTAGGCATTTATGGTAGAGGGGACAGACGGAAGCCACTCCTCAGTAAAAGGCACATGACAGCCCACTTGGAGTTTGCCAAAATGCACCTTAAGGACTCTCAGACCATGAGAAACAAGATTCTCTGGTCTGATGAAACCAAGATTGAACTCTTTGGCCTGAATGCCAAGCGTTACATCAGGAGGAAATCTGGCACAATCCCTACAGTCAAGCATGGTAGGGGTAGCATGTGGGGATGTTTTTCAGTGGCAGGGCCTGGGAGACTAGTCAGGATCGAGGCAAAGATGAACGGAGCAAAGTACAGAGAGATCCTTGATGAAAACCTTCTCCAGAGCACTCAGGACCTCAGACTGTGGCGAAGGTTCACCTTCCAAGCACACAGCCAAGACAACGCAGGAGTGGCTTCGGGACAAGTCTGAATGAGACAAAGACAATATCTCTCTCATAATCACTAAATGCCTAGGTTTACCTCCTCTGTATTCACATCCCACCATACCTTTGTCTGTACATTATACCTTGAAGCTATTTTATCGCCCCCAGAAACCTGCTCCTTTTTCTCTCTATTCTGGACGTCACAGACGACCAATTCTTATCGTTTTTAGCCGTACCCTCATACTTATTCTTCTCTGCTCCTCTGGGGATGTAGAGGTGAATCCAGGCCCTGCAGTGCCTGGCTCCACTCCTACTCCCCAGGCGCTCTCTTTTGATGACTTCTGTAACCGTAATAACCTTGGTTTCATGCATGTTAACATTAGAAGCCTCCTCCCTAAGTTTGTTTTATTCACGGCTTTAGCACACTCTGCCAACCCGGATGTCCTAGCTGTGTCTGAATCTTGGCTTAGGAAGTCCACCAAAAACGATGAAATCTTCATCCCTAACTACAACATTTTCAGACAAGATAGAACGACCAAAGGGGGCCGTGTTGCAATCTACTGCAGAGATAGCCTACAGAGTTCTGTCCTGCTATCCAGGTCTGTACCCAAACAATTTGAACTTCTACTTTTAAAAATCCACCTCTCCAAAAACAAGTCTCTCACCGTTGCCGCCTGCTATAGACCCCCATCGGCCCCTAGCTGTGCTCTGGACACCATATGTGAACTGATTGCCCCCCATCTATCTTCAGAGCTCGTGCTACTAGGTGACCTAAACTGGGACATGCTTAACACCCCAGCCATCCTACAATCCAAGCTTGATGCCCTCAATCTCACACAAATTATTAATGAACCCACCAGGTACAACCCCAAAGCCGCAAACACTGGCACCCTCATAGATATCATCCCAACCAACGTGCCCTCTAAATACACCTCTGCTGTTTTCAACCAAGATCTCAGCGATCACTGCCTCATTGCTTGCACCCGTAATGGGTCAGCGGTCAAACGACCTCCACTCATCACTGTCAAACGCTCACTGAAACATTTCAACGAGCAAGCCTTTCTAATCAACCTGGCCCTGGTATCCTGGAAGGATATTGACCTCATCCGTCAGTAGAGGATGCCTGGTTATTTTTTTTAAATGCCTTCCTCACCATCTTAAATAAGCATGCCCCTTTCAAGAAATTTAGAACCAGGAACAGATATAGCCCTTGGTTCTCCCCAGACCTGACTGCCCTTAACCAACACAAAAATATCCTGTGGCGTTCTGCATTAGCATCGAACTGCCCCCGCGATATGCAACTTTTCAGGGAAGTTAGAAACCAATACACACAGGCAGTTAGAAACGCCAAGGCTAGCTTTTTCAAACAGAAATTGGCTTCCTGCAACTCAAACTCTAAAAAGTTCTGGGACATTGTAAAGTCCATGGAGAATAAGAACACCTCCTCCCAACTGCCCACTGCACTGAGGATAGGAAACTCTGTCACCACCGATAAGCCCACTATAATTGAGAATTTCAATAAGCATTTTTCTACGGCTGGCCATGCTTTCCACCTAACTACCCCTACTGCATTCAACAGCACTGCACCCCCCACAGCTACTCGCCCAAGCCTCCCCATTTCTCCTTCTCCCAAATCCATTCAGCTGATGTTCTGAAAGAGCTGCAAAATCTGGACCCCTACAAATCAGCTGGGCTTGACAATCTGGACCCTTTCTTTCTAAAATTATCTGCCGAAATTATTGCAACCCCTATTACTAGCCTGTTCAACCACTCTTTCGTGTCGTCTGAGATTCCCACAGATTGGAAAGCAGCTGCTGTCATCCCCCTCTTCAAAGGAGGTGACACTCTTGACCCAAATTGCTACAGACCTATATCCATCCTACCCTGCCTTTCTAAGGACTTCGAAAGCCAAGTCAACAAACAGATTACTGACCATTTTGAATCCCACCGCACCCTCTCCGCTATGCAATCTGGTTTCAGAGCTGGTCATGGGTGCACCTCAGCCACGCTCAAGGTCCTAAATGACATCGTAACCGCCATCGATAAGAAACAATACTGTGCTGCCGTATTCATTGACCTGGCCAAAGCTTTTGACTCTGTTAATCACCACATCCTCATCGGCAGATTCAGTAGCCTTGGTTTCTCAAATGATTGCGTTGCCTGGTTCACCAACTACTTCTCTGACAGAGTTCAGTGTGTCAAATTGGAGGGCCTGCTGTCCGGACCTCTGGCAGTCTCTATGGGGGTACCACAGGGTTCAATTCTTGGGCCAACTCTTTTCTCTGTATACATCAATGATGTCGCTCTTGCTGCTGGTGAATCTCTGATCCACCTCTACGCAGACGACACCTTTCTGTATACTTCTGGCCCTTCTTTGGACACTGTGTTAACAACCCTCCAGACGAGCTTCAATGCCATTCAACTCTCCTTCCGTGGTCTCCAACTTTTCCTAAACACAAGTAAAACTAAATGCATGCTCTTCAACCAATCGCTGCCTGCACCTGCCCGCCTGCCCAGCATCATTTCTCTGGACGGTTCTAACTTAGAATTTGTAGACAACTACAAATACCTGGGTGTCTGGTTAGACTGTAAACTCTCCTTCCAGACTCACATCAATCATCTCCAATCCAAAGTTAAATCTAGAATTGGCTTCCTATTTCGCAACAAAGCATCCTTCACTCATGCTGCCAAACATACCCTCGTAAAACTGACCATCCTACCAATCCTCGACTTCAGCGACGTCATTTACAAAATAGCCTCCAATACCCTACTCAACAAGCTGGATGCAGTCTATCACAGTGCCATCCGTTTTGTCACCAAAGCCCCATATACTACCCACCACTGCGACCTGTACGCTCTCGTTGGCTGGCCTTCGCTACAACCTCGTCGCCAAACACATTGGCTCCAGGTCATCTACAAGACCCTGCTAGGTAAAGTCCCCCCTTATCTCCGCTCAGTTCACCATAGCAGCATCCACCTGTAGCACGCGCTCCAGCAGGTATATCTCTCTGGTCACCCCTAAAGCCAACTCCTCCTTTGGTCGTCTCTCCTTCCAGTTCTCTGCTGCCAATGACTGGAACAAACTACAAAAATCTCTGAAACTGGAAACACTTATCTCCCTCACTAGCTTTAAGCACCAGCTATCAGAGCAGCTCCCAGATCACTGCACCTGTACTTAGCCCATCTATAATTTAGCCCAAACTACTACCTCTTCCCCTACTGTATTTATTTATTTTATTTATTTTGCTCCTTTGCACCATATTATTTATATTTTAACTTTGAACTTTCTTCAAACTACAAATCTACCATTCCAGTGTTTTACTTGCTATACTTTATTTACTTTGCCACCATGGGCTTTTTTGCCTTTACCTCCCTTATCTCACATCATTTGCTCACATTGTATATAGTCTTATTTTTTTCTACTGCATCATTGATTGTATGTTGTTTTACTCCATGTGTAACTCTGTGTTTTTGTATGTTGTCGAACTGCTTTGCTTTATCTTGGCCAGGTCGCAATTGTAAATGAGAACTTGTTCTCAACTTGCCTACCTTGTTAAATAAAGGTGAAATAAAATAAATAAATAAGAAATGTCCTTGAGTGGCCCAACCAGAGCCGGGACTTGAACCTGATCGAACATCTCTGTAGGGACCTGAAAATAGCTGTTCAGGAATGCTCCCCATCCAACCTGACAGAGCTTGAGAGGATGTGCAGAGAAGAATGGGAGAAACTCCCCAAGTACAGGCATGCCAAGCTTTTAGCGTCATACCCAAGAAGACTCGAGGCTGTAGTCGCTGCCAAAGGTGTTTCAACAAAGTACTGAGTAAAGTGTCTGAATACTTATGTAAATCACTTTTTGTATTTTTTTCTTTGTCATTATGGGGGTTTGTGTGTAGATTGAGGATGGGGAAAAAAGATTTAATACATTTTAGAATAAGGCTGCAACCTGTACATACTGTACATGTAAGTGAAAAAAACAGAAGCTTTGTACACTATCTGGAAATAATGGACAACTTGGTACTGCTCAAGTTTATTCTTTTCAGATAATGTGTAGAGCAGAGGCGTTATTCTCACTTATACCACGGTTGCCAAAGAAAAACATGCACACATTTACTGTTGAAAGTATATGTTTTTATTGAGATTTTAATTTTGATAATTAAATTCATACTATTTTATCCTTCCGCTAATCCTGGTTGTTAGTTCTATCGGTTAGGTTGCTGGAGAAGAGGACTTGTTCATTCTATTTGTTTGATTGCTTTGCAGGCTGGCAATGTTAGTGTTAATCCTTGCTTGCTAGCATGCCTAATATGGCTAACACAGTCGCACCAACTCTGCAGATAGAATAACATCAAAGTAGCTATATTTGCCTTTGTTTAACACCTCTTGCATCTAGACGTTCCGCTAGCGGAACCCCTTGCCAACAGCCAATGGGATCGCATGGCGCGAAATACAAAAACAACTAAAATACCACAATTCAATTTTCTCAAACATATGACTATTTTACACCATTTGAAAGATAAACCTCTCCTGAATCCAACCACGTTGTCCGATTTCAAAAAGGCTTTACAGCGAAAGCAAAACATTAGATTATGTTAGGATACAACCACAGCAAAAAACAACAACACAGCCATTTTCTTAGCAAGGACAGCCATTTTCAAAGCAAGGTTAGCCATCCAAAAGCACAAAACCAGCTAAAATTATGCACTAACCTTTGACGATCTTCATCAGATGACACTCCTAGGACATTATGTTAGACAATACATGCATTTTTTGTTCCATCAAGTTCATATTTATATAAAAAAATATATAAAAAATGACATTGGCGCGTGACGTTCAGAAAATGTATTCACCCCAAAATTTCCGGTGAATTTACAAAAATACTCATCAGAAACTTTGACAAAATACATAACAATTATTTTAAGAATTATAGATACAGTACTATTTTATGCACCCGCTGTGTCAGATTTCAAAATAACTTTACATTGAAAGCACTGAGCACCATGCTATTCAGTTAGCCGTCCAGCCACGGCATCCCCAAAACGCTGAAATATGTTAAAAATATTATCTTACCTTTGCTGATCTTCAGCTGAATGCACTCGGAAGGTCTCCCACTTCCACAAGAAATGTTCATTTGTTCGATAAAGTCCATCATTTATGTTGAAATAAATCCGTTTTGATGCCGCGTCCAGATCCCTATTCCAAAATGTATCTATCCACCATCGACGAAAAGTTATAAAGTTCCCTCAGCGTTTGTAGTAACATGTCAAACCATGTTGACAATCATTCTTTAGGGTGTTATAATTGTAGATTTGCGATAATATTCCAACCGGACAATAGCAGATTCATTACAAAAGAAAAAGAAAAATGGCTAATCCTTTGTGAGCGAGCGCAAGGTAAGGCAACGACCCCAGGTCGACCACATACTGTTCCGGGTGTTATTCAATCAAATTGCATTGTAGAAACCTCAAACGAGGTTCTAATGACTGTTGACATCTAGTGGAAGCCTTAGGAAGTGCAATATGACATCACAGACACTGTAGTTTAGATAGAACTTCATTTGAAATGACTACAACCCTCTGAGGTCCAACTTCCTGGTTGGATTTTTCTCTGGTTTTTGCCTGCCATATGAGTTCTGTTATACTCACAGACATTATTCAAACAGTTTTAGAAACTTCAGAGTGTTTTCTATCCAAATCTACTAATAATATGCATATCCTACCTTCTGAGTCTGAGTAGGAGGCAGTTTAATTTGGGTACGTTTTTCATCTGGCCGTGAAAATACTGCCCCCTATAGTGAAGAGGTTTTAAGCTGTTTTCTAGTGACATTTATTTGTATACATCCATGCTATTGTACATACATAGTGCCTGTTGAGGGATGACACCCACACAAAGTAAAACGTAATTATGTTTATTTTGTTCATAGTTTGGTTGATAGCTTCAATATTACTACCAACATTTAGTATAATATTACTACCTACATTTAGTGGTGGTGGTGGGGGGGGGACTCAGACCAGATTCGGCTGCCTGACCCGGGCCAGCAGTTTTCGATCTGGCATGCCGGAATCAGGCCAGATGTGGGCCAGATGTTTGTGCTACCTGGGTCCGGTTCACACTGACTGTGGCGTGTGCAGAAAGTAGCCCATCACAACTTGGGTCAATGGGTCAATCGGCTAGCTTCCTGAAACAGGTCACATTTTTGTGTTACTATCCTTGTGGGGACGAAACAACTGATTCCCATTCAAAATCTTCTTTTCCCTAACCCCAAACCTAACCTTAACCCTAACCTTAACCCCCTAACCCAAACCTAACCCTAACTCCTAACCCTAACAGCTAACGCTAATTCTAACCATAAACCTAACTGTAACCCTAACCCTAAACATAACTCCTTACCCTAAAAAAAAAAATCAACACACACACAGCCGAGAAAGGGGGGAAAAGCAACAGAGACCCTAGGGCTGTAAAACTTTAAAGCTTATGCTTCAAAACCAACATTAAACAAATAATCTGACTAAAACCATAACCCTGGGAGACCTTGCTCACTGCCTGATAATTGTATGCTTTCATGACACCATCCATCCAGAAAATTACGCCTGTGTTCTCAGGCATGGTATGTAGTATCGCAAGGCCATCGCAAACAAGGGAGGCTTCTAAAAGACTGGCCTCCGGAGGGAACTCTACAACCCAACATTTATCTGGCCGCAGGGATCTGGTCCCACATAAACAATTTCAAAGAGCGCAAGAGAGTGAGAGAGAGATGGTAGCAAGCAACCGAGTTACATACTGGTCGGGCCAAGCACACACACGTGCATGCACACGCACACGCACACAAAGACACGTATGCATACACACACACGCACACACACATGAACGCGTGCACACACACACCCTTCCTTTGCTTCCTCTTTGGTCCTCCACTAAGACTTTCTTTGAGGCAATTGCTTGTTTCAAACGGGATCTATAAAAGATGAAACAACCTTTGCACTCCTCTCCCTCAGATGTTGAGAGACACACCTGCAACCAGTGGTATTGGCTGTACATATTGATATCTAGCAAGCCGCTAACAGCGATGTGTTGGCGGATAAATGTGGGTGCTTCTCCCACGCCGCATCCCTTCAGACAGGAAAAAAGCGATTTGGCCTCAAACTACAATGTTGTGTGGGATATATGTCTCTAATTAGGCTTCAAAACAACAGCACAGAGGTGAAAAAGCACACATTCACGCACACACACTCACACAAAGTATTGTCTCTATGATGACTGTGGATTCAAAACAAAATATCTACTCAAGGAATCAGACTGACAACTTTCAGTTAAAGTCCATCCAATTAAAATGATTATCGGTACCTTTGTTCAGTGGAATAATGATAGTCAACGATGCAGCGTTAACAAAATAGTAAATGTTTTATCTACAGTACCATCTTTTCATGAGCATTGGGTACAATGGCAAATGGTATTCTGCCTGATGAGTTCTCCACTTAACAAGCACACAACTCAATTTGCCGTCAGCCTATTCCCCAGCTCCCGTGGGAAGTAATCTGGTCTGGGCTGTGCTATTCAAATCACAATTGAATTCATCTTTCACAGCCTCATCTAATATAGGCGTTTCTCTAGTCAAATCAGTCGCTCATAATGTGTTCATCAATATAATATAATACAGTCAAGCCGCGAGGGACAGACAGTGAAGTAACTTAACATGGACGATCTGTTTTCATGAGCTTGTAGCACATTATGTACCTGTGACATTTATTAGCAGTACTGCAGAACTGTGGGAGGATGGAAACTGTACTCACACACAAACACACACTCTTGATTGACAAACCCACACTAAGAGGTTGTGTGTATTATGTACTGTGTGCTGTGTGTGTAGGCTCAATTCTCCTTGGTATCCCTGTAGGTTTAATAATTCCTCCAACACATCCACAACGACTTGAGATATGGCTCCATGGCACCTACTTCAAACAGGCTGTTTTTGGTGCTTTGATTTCCTTGTTACTCCATGCAAGCAGCAATATCCATTTGGCATAAATGGAACAATGGAAATCATCGTGAACACATTACCGGTCTATGGTGTGTGTGTTGCACACTTGTGTGTGTTGTAAATAAGGATAATCAGGTATCCAGCCTTGTTCAATGACAACCAGAGAGGCCTTGTCTGGGTTCATGCTAAATTGGATTCTTCAACTTGTTATTTGTTGTTGGCTATTTTGCATTTTAGTCACTGAAAGACATGGTGTCCCTACAAATGCAATATGTGACTGACCACCTCGATTCGGTCTTATGTAGCAAAAATTGAAATTGTGTTTTTTACATTGGATAAAAGTAGAGACTCAGAGATAGATAATGGTATATCATAAAATGCAGTTGAGGAACAACTGGAAAATAATTAGGCTTTGAAAGTTAATAAACTTGTAACCCCACTTTTGAGAAACTGTCCCTTGAATATTTTGATACACCTACTGGAGAGCTCTTCTTGTCTACACCCATTCAGCATTGTTCACACCCTCTTAAGCCTTAGCTCCACCCATCTCTTTAAGGATTCAAATGTGAGGCCATGTGCTAAACAGAGTGAGCAGTGTAGTAAACATCCAAAGATTTCAAGACTAAAGTGATAAAAGTAGCAGCCTACAATAAGGAAAAACTCCAGGTAAAAATACACTTTATCTAGTCCTTGGCCTATATCCTAATCTGATTTTGGCACAGGTCATGTTGTTCTTCACATTACCATCTCTGGTAAACTCACACTATATCAAGTAAAATCAATGTTTATTTGTCACATGCACAGGATACAGAAGGTGTAAACGATACAGTGGAATGGTTACTTGCATATTTGCAATTAGCAATATCAAAAACAGAAACTGTCCAGAAAAAAATATTAGATGACGCTTCCTCAGACCCACTTGTCTAAATTGATGGGTCATGTGAAAGAAATACTATAACCCCCAGCCACATCTTGCTAAGTGGATGAGTCTCTGCAGAACGCGTAAACGGTAAAGTGAAATGGTTACTTGCATATTTGTATAGTAGCAATATCAACAATAGAAAGTGTCAGTATAAAAAAAATTAACACAAAGTGTCAATACCAGTAGAGAAAGAACAACATAATATAGAGTATGGACAAGAACAATGTCGAGAACAATATCAGTGATGCTGGTAGTTAAATGCATACAATCAGGGGTAAAGTGGCTGAGCAGCAGGATAAAAAGATAAATGGTAGCAGCAATGTATGACGTGTGTGTGTGTGTATGTGTTAGGAGAGAGTCATGTGAATATGCATAGAGGCACTGCAGATAGTCCGGATGACTGGGCACTCGCCCCCATTGATGAACTAGTCCATCCGCACCACGCATGAACAAGGAATCTATATTCGGAGAGCCTGTTTCTGTCCTGCCCTTGACTTTGGTGCAGGGCATGTGATGTCCATGATCTTCTCAAAAAGATCAGTTTGTCTAGTTGTGTCCAGTCCAGGTGTTGCTTGTACAGGCAGACCATTTATGGGAGTAAGGATGTCAGCGTTGCGCAGCAGCTGAAACCTGGTCCTGACTGAGTCCGAACGCTCCTTGGCAACAACAACACCAGGCTCTAGAGCAGTTGTTCCCAAACTTTTTATAGTCCCGTTCCCCTTCAAACATTCAACCTCCAGCTGTGTACCCCCTCTAGCACCAGGGTCAGCGCACTCTCAAATGTTGTTTTTTGCCATCATTGTAAGCCTGCCACATATGATACATTTATTAAGCATAAGAATGAGTGTGAGTTTTGTCACAACCTGGCTCGTGGGAAGTGACAAAGAGCTCTTATAGGTCCAGGGCACAAATAATAATATAATAATAATCGATAATTTTGCTCTTCATCTTACATATAAAACCTTAATTGTTCATCGAAAATTGTGAATAGGTCAACACAGGTTAATGAGAAGGGTGTGCTTGAAAGGATGCTCATAACTCTGCAATGTTGGGTTGTATTGGTGAAAGTCTCAGTCTTAAATCCTTTTCCACACACAGTCTGGCCTGTATTTAATTGTCATGCTAGTGAGGGCCGAGAATCCACACTCACATAGGTAGGTGGTTGCAAAGGGCATCAGTGTCTTAACAGCGCGATTTGCCAAGGCAGGATGACAGTACAGAAATCTGGAAGTGGCTTCTGATTAAATTCAATTTCACAGAATCGCTTGATGCAATTTCGATGAGGATCTCTTGTTCAGATATCGGTAAGTGGACTGGAGAAAGGGATAAAAGAATTTGATCCCCAGCTGATTTTGTACGTTTGCCCACTGACAAAGAAATGATCAGTCTATAATTGTAATGGTAGGTTTATTTGAACAGTGAGAGACAGAATAACAACAAAAAAATCCAGAAAAACGCATGTCAAAAATGTTATAAAATTATTTGCATTTTAATGAGGGAAGTAAGTATTTGACCCCTCTGCAAAACATGACTTAGTACTTGGTGGCAAAACCCTTGTTGGCAATCACAGAGGTCAGACGTTTCTTGTAGTTGGCCACCAGGTTTGCACACATCTCAGGAGGGATTTTGTCCCACTCCTATTTGCAGATCTTCTCCAAGTCATTAAGGTTTCGAGGCTGACGTTTGGCAACTCGAACCTTCAGCTCCCTCCACAGATTTTCTATGGGATTAAGGTCTGGAGACTGGCTAGGCCACTCCAGGACCTTAATGTGCTTCTTCTTGAGCCACTCCTTTGTTGCCTTGGCCGTGTGTTTTGGGTCATTGTCATGCTGGAATACCCATCCACGACCCATTTTCAATGCCCTGGCTGAGAGAAGGAGGTTCTCACCCAAGATTTGACGGTACATGGCCCCGTCCATCATCCCTTTGATGCGGTGAAGTTGTCCTGTTCCCTTAGCAGAAAAACACCCCCAAAGCATAATGTTTCCACCTCCATGTTTGACGGTGGGGATGGTGCTCTTGGGGTCATAGGCAGCATTCCTCCTCCTCCAAACACAGCGAGTTGAGTTGATGCCAAAGAGCTCCATTTTGGTCTCATCTGACCACAACACTTTCACCCAGTTGTCCTCTGAGTCATTCAGATTTTCATTGGCAAACCTCAGACGGGCATGTATATGTGCTTTCCTGAGCAGGGGGACCTTGTGGGCGCTGCAGGATTTCAGTCCTTCATTGCGTAGTGTGTTACCAATTGTTTTCTTGGTGACTATGGTCCCAGCTGCCTTGAGATCATTGACAAGATCCTCCCGTGTAGTTCTGGGCTGATTCCTCACCGTTCTCATGATCATTGCAACTCCACGAGGTGAGATCTTGCATGGAGCCCCAGGCCGAGGGAGATTGACAGTTCTTTTGTGTTTCTTCCATTTGCGAATAATCGCACCAACTGTTGTCATCTTCTCACCAAGCTGCTTGGCGATGGTCTTGTAGCCCATTCCAGCCTTGTGTAGGTCTACAATCTTGTCCCTGACATCCTTGGAGAGCTCTTTGGACTTGGCCATGGTGGAGAGTTTGGAATCTGATTGATTGATTGCTTCTGTTGGCAGGTGTCTTTTATACAGGTAACAAGCTGAGATTAGGAGCACTCCCTTTAAGAGTGTGCTCCTAATCTCAGCTCGTTACCTGTATAAAAGACACCTGGGAGCCAGAAATTTTTCTGATTGAGAATGTTATCAATTGCAAATCAATTTATAACATTTTTGAAATGCGTTTTTCTGCATTTTTTTGTTGTTATTCTGTCTCTCACGATTCAAATAAGCCTACCATTAAAAGTATAGACTGATCATTTCTTTGTCAGTGGGCAAACGTACAAAATCAGCAGGGGATCAAATACTTTTTTCCCTCACTGTATATGTTTGTTTTTTACCTTTTTAATTAAAAACAATAACAGTAAATTACTTAATTGTTACCCAGAAATAATTTGATATTTAGATCAAAACAGCTGCATTGGACCTTTCATTCCAGTTTGTCTAGAAATTAATAATAGATATTTAGGATCACGTCTCCATTTCAACCAAAAATCAACCAAATCAAACTTTAATTGCACTTTAAATAAAGATTGAATTGATTTAGTCCTATTCTTTAATTTAGACTTTTGGGTTGAGATGGAGACTTGAATCCCAACCTATAAATGTAACGCTTGGGCGTAGTGGGTGCGGAGTCAGGCGCAGGAAGCAGAGAATACAGGGTAGTGTTTTTAATGAACACAACGGCGAACACAAGCCACCCCACAGCGATCCAGGGCTCACACAAAACCAAAGTGCCCCAAACACAGGGGACAGAAAATTGTCGGCACACCACGCACTAGCACCTCAAACACATGAGCGTGTACACAAGCAAAACACAGATCAACAATCCCGGGCTAAAATAGCCCAGCTAATCAGCCCAACACAAAACAGGTGCCAACAATAAACGGAAAGGGGGAAAAAATGGAATCAGTGGCAGCTAGTAGGCCGGCGACGACGACCGCCGAGCGCCACCCGAGCAGGAGGGGGAGCTACCTTCGGTAGGAGTCGTGACAATAAATTATTGATTTGTAGACAAACTGGAATTAAAGCCAGACTAAAGTGGGAAACTCACCAGAAGCGGGCGGGCAGAGCAAGCAGGGTGAGGCGGGTGGAAAGGACGGGACATACAGAGCAGTGACTGTATGCTAGCAGGATAGTCCATATCTCGAATCATACAGTTGAAGTCGGAAGTGTACACACACTTAGGTTGGAGTCATTAAAACTTGTTTTTCAACCACTCCACAAATGTCTTGTTAACAAACTATAGTTTTGGCTAGTCGGTTAGGACATCTACTTTGTGCATGACACAAGTAATTTTACCAACAATTGTTTACAGACAGATTATTTCACTTATAATTCACTGTGTCACAATTCCAGTAGGTCAGAAGTTTACATACACTGAGTTGACTGTGCCTTTAAACAGCCTGTAAAATTCCAGAAAATTATGTCATGGCTTTAGAAGCTTCTGTTGTGCTAATTGACATAATTTGAGTCAATTGGAGGTGTATCTGTGGATGTATTTCAAGGCCTATCTTAAAACTCAGTGCCTTTTTGTTTAAAATCATGGGAAAATCAAAAGAAATCAGCCATGACCTAAGAAAAAAAATTGTAGACCTCCACAAGTCTGGTTCATCCTTGGGAGCAATTTCCAAATGCCTGAAGGTACCACGTTCATCTGTACAAAAATAGTACGCAAGTATAATCACCATGAGACCACGCAGCCGTCATACCGCTCAGGAAGGAGACGCGTTCTGTCTCCTAGAGACGAACGTATGTTGGTGCGAAAAGTGCTAATCAATCCCATGCTGGAGGAAACAGGTACAAAAGTATCTATATCCACAGTAAAACGAGCCCTATATCGACATAACCTGAAAGGCTGCTCAGCAAGGAAAAAGCCACTGCTCCAAAACCGCCATAAAAAGCCAGACTATGGTTTGCAACTGCACATGGGAACAAAGATTGTACTTTTTGGAGAAATGTCCTCTGGTCTGATGAAAAAAATATATAACTTTGGGCCATAATGACCATCGTTATGTTTGGAGGAAAAAGGGGGAGGCTTGCAAGCCAAAGAACACCTTCCCAACCGTGAAGCACGGGGGTGGCAGCATCATGTTGTGGGGGTGCTTTGCTGCAGGAGGGACTGGTGCACTTCACAAAATAGATGGCATCATGAGGTAGGAAAATTATGTGGATATATTGAAGCAACTTCTCAAGACATCAGTCAGGAAGTTAAAGCTTGGTTGCAAATGGGTCTTCCAAATGGACAATGACCCAAAACATACTTCCAAAGTTGTGGCAAAATGGCTTAAGGACAAAGGCAAGGTATTGGAATGGCCATCACAAAGCCCTGACCTCAATCCTATAGAAAACTTGTGGGCAGAACTGAGAAAGTGTGTGCGAGCAAGGAGACCTGCAAACCTGACTCAGTTACACCACCTCTGTCAGGAGGAATGTGCCAAAATTCACCCAACTTGTTGTGGGAAGCTTGTGGAAGGCTACCCGAAATGTTTGACCCAAGTTAAACAATTTAAAGGCAATGCTACCAAATACTAATTGAGTGTATGTAAACTTCTGACCCGCTGGGAGTGTGATGAAAGCAATAGAAGCTGAAATAAATCATTCTCTCTACTATTATTCTGACATTTCACGTTCTTAAAATAAATTGGTGATCCTAACTGACCTAAAATAGGGATTTTTTACTAGGATTAAATGTCAGGAATTGTTAAAAACTGAGTTTAAATGTATTTGGCTAAGGTGTATGTAAACTTCTGACTCCAACTGTATGTCCATTTGCGAATAGACATGAAAGATGTGAATCAGCCATTGATTGAGAGGTATTCCACTGCTGTATACTGTTACTCTACTCAAGCAGAAACCCCGGTCGGAGTAGCTGCATCTGCAGGTATTGATCAGTGGTCAAAGGAGCGTAAAGCATTTGGGAAATAGGAAGATGGGGTGCAATCAGGGAAGGTAACATTCCCTCAGGCGAGTTAAAGACCTATCTGCCTTCATCATATGAAAATAGTTATATTCCCCACCTCAGGTGAAGATTAGTGAGTAACCTACTGTACCGGATTAGCTAGCTGTTCTAGCCTGGGTGCTAGCCGTAAGGTAAACTCCTACCCAATCACGTTGCTTCAAGTTAGAGGTCAGAGGTTAAAGATTAGCACGCAATAAGGGTTATTTAACAAGGTTGTATTTGACCCCTGTGGGCTTCCGTAGTGTGTGTTTGCACTCTATCCTGATTGGTTTTGTGTCATTTATATTCAGATTTGAATTAGAATTTGACTCTTTACCATGTTGGGTAGAGTATAGTGGATAGGCAAATCAGGTCCCAACAGTATTTACTGCAGCGTTATGTACACATTCTGTTTCATCGCCTTGAGAAGTGGGGGCTGTGAGGTTATGTAAAAACATATGGAGAAATATGCACAGTATGAATAATGTACGTGGATATATTTATTCATTGATTCTTAATTTCCAGCCTCACATTAGTATTTATCTTTTAAGTATTCATGCTCATTGTAGGGATATCAATTCTCTAAGTCCCCCAGCTGTAAGAGATCTAAAAGACATGATATCATTCTCACTTGTTACATTTTTTTATTGGTTGTTTGGTAGATTACTGCATAATTGTCTCTATCACTGTATGATAGGCATGAAGTCCTGATTTGAAACCAGGCAGTCAGAGTTAATTGTGTGGGGTATGTATGCATATTATTTACTTTGTTTGCATAATGTTTAATTATTTATTTAATACTAGTGCATTAAAATCACAATAATAGGTCAACATCATTCTCTTTTTAACTTTGAAGAATCACAAAGCTTGGATTAACCAGTGCTTCCAAATTCAAGAATGTCTGCTAAGTTGTTTTTATTTTCAGAATGGTTCAGAATAAACAGAGGCAATATTTGGGCCTGCGTCCCAAATGGCACCCCATGCCCTACAAATTTCATTGCTTTTGACCAGAGCCCTATGGGCTCAGGTGAGAAGTAGTGCACTATGTTGTGAATACGGTGCCATTTGGGACGCATCCTCTGTGTTGTTTGGTCTGTGATATGATTAGAGACCAAACCCAGACTCGCCTGTTGAAATGAGATCATTTTTCCTGAGGCTGCCCAGGGCTAAGTGTGATTAATTTGGTACACATTGTGTGGGGTTATTGTATCAGTTGTATTACTACCCCTCATTGTGTTCCAAATCATTGTTTCTTTCTCCGGCAGAGACCGAACTGCAAATGATTATTTGGTATTTTCCATAGCACTTAGTAGATAAACCTGGTTGGATGAGATCTTCATAATCACACAGGTAAAATACCTGCACAGACACCTGTATAGATGTTGTTATGCTGTAATGTTTTGATCACTTTGGGACTTTGTCAGGTTCATGGAAGATGTATCCTACTTACTACAAATTTTAATTGGCACACGTGAAACATGTCCAGCAATGGCATACCACACACTCCTGCTGCCTTCGCAAGGCAGATGAATAGCAGTAGAGGCATAATCCTGATTTTCCTGCATAAGTAAAATCAGGATTATGCCTCTACTGCCATTCATTCAAATTAGACTGGTTTGTATTTCTCCCAGACCAATATGGCTGGCATTTTCACCCCATTCTGGAACTTTGAGGGTTTAGATAGGATATTAACACGTCATAAGCCATGGCAAAAAAAATTGAATTACAGGAAATTAGCTGTAAAATGGCAAAAACAATTCTCAGCCTCATGGCAAAATGTGTAGAATACCATGAGATTAGCTATGAAACTGCACCTTTTCCTCTCTGCCCCATCGCAATATGTGTAGAATCGCACATTTGCTTTAAAAATAAAAATGATCTCAACCTCATGTTACAATATGTAGAATAGCATGAGATTAGCTATAAAACCTTTTTTTGGGGGGGGGGGGACCCTTGCTCAGACCTCATGGGGGGCCCTGCGAAACTGCGGTACGCCTCTGATGTCCAGAAATCACAACTTTTCAGGAACCTTTTCAGGATTAAAAATCTAAAATAGTTCACAGAATTAACAGGCGCTAGTTACTGTATATAACTAATGCCCAGAATGTTTCCTGGTCACATCAGATGCACAGGAATTCAAAAGGGATTGGGGTAACAAGTCCAGTCCCATATAATGTCATGTTCTGTTTCAAGATTATGTTCTGAAAGGTGATAGAGACATTTTTGTGGGCCATGGCCCTTTTGAGAAAGGTTATGCTTGTCCACGTTTGGTCTTTCAAAGTATGATTGTCGAGCTGTTGACATAACTCAGTTTATAACTCTAAGCAATTTCAGTCTGTCCCTGTAAAAGCAAATGGTCTATTTTGAGGTCACAGTCACAGTTTCAGAAATGAATGCCAATATAAATTAGGCGATTCTGGTCCGTTGAAAATCTTCTTGAAATTTTGTTTATTTCAAGCAGGATTCCAGAGTTCCCCTCAGGACAATATTTGAATATACAGTATTCAGTTGAGTTTGACCTCATGTCTCAGAAAGTAGGGTTTTAAACCTGAGCTTCTAAAGTTTGAGCCATTAGGCCAGTGCTACTCTCCGATCAAATCCCTCAGTGTATTTGCAGTGGATACAGTAACTCATAACTCATTCATTCTGACTAATGTATGCTTGCTAACTTGTTTTGAGGGGCTATGGATACATTTACAATACATATGCTCTTACATATTGCAGGTAGACTATTCATTTCAATATACCAACCCTTTTCTTTATTACTAAACTTTTAGTTTAAGAAATCATTTTGCATTCATAGTAGTCTAACACATCCACTCTCATTTATCAAATGTTTTAATTTCCTCTGTATAAAGAAGGGAAACCCCTTTCTCTGTAACACATCATCATTTTGCAATACATTAACAAGACTCCCCAAAACAGGACAATGTGCCATTTGCATCTATATGCCTTTGATCCTTAGTCTGGATATGGCAGATAATTATTTCCCCCCAAGTGTTCCTTGTTTGCGGGGGAGAGCAGAGCAGAGCGAAGTGGAGCTGAGCAACAGTGTAACAGCAATTGCTCTTACATGGCTCCTAGCGCAAACTACTGCAGTGGGCTGTTTGCTTTTTCATTAACATTCACTCTCTGTCTGATTGCCCAGGACCTGTAAAACTCCTTCTGAATCCCTCCCTCCCAACCACCCCTGGAGGGTATGTGGAGACAAGAGGTATGGGATAGGTTCATTGTTTGATGTATACACACGCAGCGAAACGGTTAAATACTATTATCTGAAGAGAGGAGAGATGGAGAGATGAGGAGAGGTGACGAAAGAGGAGAGGCGAGGTTGAAAGGGGAAAGAAGAAGAAAGGTAAAGGAGGAGATTTTGATAAGTTACCTGTTGTCTTGAGTACTCTATGGGCACTTGAAAGGTGTACAGTGTAACCATCTGTGGGCATTGCTTTGCACTCTGCACGAAAGTACCATATAATCAATGTTTAAAAATTGGATGGGGAAAGAGATGGTGAAGAGAGGAGAGATGGAGAGATGAGGAGAGGTGACGAAAGAGGAGAGGCGAGGTTGAAAGGGGAAAGAAGAAGAAAGGTAAAGGAGGAGATTTTGATAAGTTACCTGTTGTCTTGAGTACTCTATGGGCACTTGAAAGGTGTACAGTGTAACCATCTGTGGGCATTGCTTTGCACTCTGCACGAAAGTACCATATAATCAATGTTTAAAAATTATTCATAAGCAGTTAATAAACTGTAATATGGTGTTTCTTATGTTTCTGTGCCATACAAAAACAAGTGTGCATGTAATATGAGACAGCTTAAAGCTTCAGTATGTGATAGGTACAAGGGTGATAAACAGCCATTCATTCTTGAAGAATATAACTTGCAAATGCCTCAAGAGCTTAGTACAACTGCCTTACCCCATCAGAACCCAAAATATAAACTTGTTTTAATCCATCATTCTGAAAAAGAATGTCAACAAACCATGTACACTGAGTCTACAAAACATTAGGAGCATCTTCCTAATATTGAGTTGCACCCCCTTTTGCCCTCAGAACAGCCTCTACGGGGGTCGAAAGCATTCCACAGGGATGCTGGCCCATTTTGAATCCAATGCTTCCCACAGTTGTGTGAAGTTGGCTGAATGTCCTTTGGGTGTGGACCATTCTCGATACACACAGGAAACTGTTGAGCATGAAAAACCCATCATTGTTGCAGTTCTTGACACACTCAAACCAGTGCACCTGGCACCTACTACCATACCCCATTCAAAGGCACTTAAATATTTTGTTTTGCCCATTCACCCTCTGAATGGCACACATACACACCCCATGTCTCAACTGTCTCAAGGATTAAAAATCTTTCTTTAACCTGTCTCCTCCCCTTCATCTACACTGTTTGAAGTGGATTTAACAGGTTGCATCAATAAGGGATTGTAGCTTTCACCTGGTCAGGCTATGTTTTTTACACTCAATGTATAGCTTCAAAATAGGTTACATTAACCCAGCCCCATCCCTGGCGGAGTGGCTGCTTTGTTGTTTTTCAAAGCCCAAACAGTATGACACCAATCCATGCTTTTGTTTAGTTTCCCTGGCACTGTTTCCAAATGCTAATGTTTTAGCATTTGTGGCATAAATCCAATACAAGTCATTGTACCGATATTAGAATTTTTCCAAATCATCCAAAAGTATCTAAAATCGATTGTGAAGCTCAACAAAGTCACTTATAGATGATTTGAACATTATTGCGCTAAATGGGATTTGTGCCACAAATGCTAAAACGTTAGCATTTGAAAACAATGCAAGGGAAACTAACCCAAAGCATGGATTGCTATCATACCTTGTCCATAGACTGCTTTAGGGTAAGGAAACCAATATAATTGTGTAATTTCAGTGAATTACAACAATGAACCTTTAAATGCTCCCAAATTAACATAATACAACTTTACCAGTCAATCTCATGGCTAGTCTAATTCAAAATGCTTGCTGACTATAAAAAAGGTGCTTTCATCAGATCCTTGTTTGCTTCTCTGGCTGGTATCAAATCTGTGCAAATTTTCTGTCAAACAGATGTTGCTTAAACACTTCAAACTCAGCGGTTCTAAGAAATCCAAGAGCAAGGTGCTGAAAAGAAGAAATCAGTCCTGTGACCTTTGCTCCACCTTGGATTAGATTAGCATAAACCCGTCTGGGTGACTGAGCGTGATGCTAATATAGTACACGAGTATATGTACACGAGTTTACTGAATTGTTTCACAAGACTACACTCAAACCTGGGACAAGTGTGTTGTTTTCTTTCAAATACTTTGAGCAATTGATTGAGCCTGCCTGGAGTGTCACATTGGTGGTGCTTGCACTTTTAGGACTATTCTATTGCTTACATTGCAACAGGCAAACTCAATCAAGCAGCTAAAGTATTTGAAAAAATACTGTTTTCTCATATGATTTTGTTTAAATTAGTCAATGAAAAACTAAATTATATAGTTAGACTTGTTTAAACAATTCCTCAATTATTTAAGTTGTTCAACTTCTTCAACTTTCAAGCTTTGTGAGGAATGACAAGGCACTGAGATATAGACTCTTATACCATGGCATTGGTATAAGAGTTTATATACTCTTATACCATCTAGATACTCTTATACCAATACTCCTTTCTGATTGGCTTGAAGGGCATTCTAGAGTGTGCATTATTTCACAGTACAGTATATTTGCACGGTAGAATTCATTGTCTATAGTTCATTTTGACATGTTTTGTTTAAGTTGCTTTTGAAAGCAAAAATCAAATTTAAAACAGTATTGGTATTGTTGCGCCCCTGACCACGGCAATCTGTAGCTATTGAGTAAACTTGCAAGCTACGTCAGTGACTGTTGAACACATATCTACTGGCAAATTTTAACCATGGTATAAAATGGATAATCAACTCATGGCTCTAAGCGTTCTCTGTAAAATAATGCATCTCTTTGGAAGGTCAGTACCCCTCCGCCAGCGCGTCATGGAAAACACCTTCCACATCGTTCATTATTTTCTATAGAATGCATAGCCCCTCGTTGATTATCCCTTACGTATTTGTGTTATTTTTAACTGCAGTTAATTGTGATGTCATTTACAGACACTTGGGAGAATCCAGTAACTAGGATGTCTAAATACATTTTGATTTTGTCCTAATTATTCTTTACTGTCCATTTAAATCAGTTGTTATTAGTACAGAGTGATTAAAGTATAACAGATTCATGAAAGTGCCATTTTGGGAAATCGACTTTTGAGTTATATCATGGCTTCTTTGATATTCAGCCCTTGATAAATATAAAAACAGAAGAATAGAGCACTGTTACACTGTTGTGTATCACTCTTTGCTTTATATTATTTAAGCATGAATAAGAACCACTCAATATAAATGAGAGTCATGGAGATGTTTTGGTTGAGATGTGATCAGCAACAGAGTGGACACTATTCCATTGGTATGGAATCCAGCAATGACAATGTTCCTAATATGGATTCCGTACATGGCCAATGCTAGTATATCCCAGTTAAATGCCTCCTGACTGCTGACTTCCAACAGAGGGAGATAGATGTAGGGAGCAGAGACTTGATCTGTGAACTTTGTCAGACACTGATCCCAGCTGGTAAAATAATCTCAGTGGACTGAGCTACTACGACATCCCGAGAGAGATCTAATATGTACTCTCTCTAGACTGGTAGAACTAAAGACCTGGACTGCCTATGCTAAAACTAGAATGTTCATACTAGATCAGGAATGCTTAGATTAGAACTAAAACACTTTCACTTGAAGTAGAATTATGTACAGTGATTTTACAGTGTATGTTGGATGTAGTAAGATGAAGTGGGATGTCAAAGGTTTAGTCAGCTTTGTATACTTTTCTATCTACCATTTTCTATTGTTTCCAGAAGCACCTTCATTACTTCTGGTTGTCAGTACATTGAGCACTTTACATGGAACACTCATTTGAGGTGGCATACACTGTAACTCTTCAAACAATTTTACTTCTCCTTTTCTAAGAATCTCTTTTCATGTTTGCCAAAACATATATATTTAGGTCCATTTAGAATAGTGTTACGTTTTGTTGTTTATAGATTGCATTATTTGCGTGACAAATAACAATATCATTACATGATTTGAGCAACGAATAACATGAAAGAAGCCGAATATTTACTTAATGTCACAACTGTAGAGAGGAGCAGGCAGGAGGCAGTCGCAGGTTTAGAACTAATGAGTTATTAAAGCACTATAATTATAAAAGCGGGACAAAACCCAAGGTGCAAAATAATAAAGTACTCAGGAAATAGTAGGAGAGATTCCTCTCAGGAAAACAAGCAATATTTACAATGACCGACAAAGATAAATGACAGAGGGAGTATATATACAGTGATAGAGTGGGGATTGGAACCAGGTGTGTGTAATGATGATGACAAGACAAGTCCGGAGTTGATGAGTGAAGGGCGTTTGCCAGTAGCAGGTTCAGCAGCAGCTAGAAGGCCGGCGATGGCAAACACCTGAGCTGGACATGAGGGGGAGCAAAAGCGAAGGCTGGTGCGACAGTACCCCCCCCCCCCCCCCTTCCCCTTCCCCGGTCCATGACGTCCCGTACCAGAACCCAGCACCATACCCCTCCCAGTCGGCCAGGTACTGGAGAGACCCCCCACGATGCTGTGTCCAACAGCCTGCGGACGAGGTACGCCGGGGTGTCCTCAATGTTCAAGGGAGTGGGAGGTGCGTCATGGGGTCCAGCACTAGCCAAGGGACCAGCTGCCACCAGCCTGAGGAGAGATTCATGAAATGAGGGTGAGATACGGTAATTGACAGGGAGCTGTAATCTGTACGTCACCTCATTGACTCTCGTCAGGACTTTGAAAGGACCCACAAACTGCGGGCTCAGCTTCCGGCAGGGCCGGCGGAGGGGCAGGTCCTTTGTAGAAAGCCAGACCCTGTCACCGGGGTGAAAGACTGGGGCCACACTGTGGTGACGATCGACTTGCACCTTCTGCCAGAGGATGACGTGCTGGAGACGGGTGCGCGCAGTTTTCCATACCTCCTCGGCGTGCCGGAACCAATAGCCTTGTATACACTGAAAGGGTGTGAGGTTAGTGGAGGAGTGACTGGGGGAGTTTTGTGCGTATTTTGCCCAAGGCAGAAACACATCCCACTCCCCTGGCCGGTCCTGACAGTAACTAAGAAGGTACCTACCCAGTTCCTGATTTACCCTTTCCACCTGCCCATTTTATTGGGGACGTTACCCGGAGGTGAGGCTGACCGTGACCCCCAGTCGTTCCATGAAGGCCTTCCAGACACGGGAGGTGAACTGGGGACCACGGTCAGACACGATGTCCTCCGGGATCCCGTACTGCCGGAAGATGTGAGAGAAAAGAGCCTCCACGGTCTGCATGGCCGTAGTGAGACCAGGCAGAAGAATCAAATGACAGGCTTTGGAAAACTGGTCCAAAATGACCAGGATGGTTGTGTGCCCCTCCGAGGGGGGAAGGTCTGTGACAAAGTCCACAGAGAGATGGGACCAGGGTCATTGTGGAACCGGCAGTGGGTGGAGTTTGCTATAGGGGAGGTGTCTCTGTGTCTTGCTCTGTGCACAGATGGAGCAGGAAGAGACGTAAACCCGGACGTCCTGGGCCAAGGTTAGCCACCAGTACTTGGCTCAGAGACAGTTGATAGTATGGGCTATTCCCGGGTTCCCCGACACAGGTGGTGTGTGTGCCCAGGCGTGGAGACAGTCCCGCACATCAGATGGCACGTATGTACGCCACTCGGGACAGTGGGTAGGTGAGGGCTCTGGTCGCAGCGCTCGACGGATGTCCACGTCCACATTCCACATGACAGGAGCCACAATGTGGGACAGGGGAATAATGGGTGTCACCATCTCCCTCCGATCCTCTGTGTCATGCACCCGGGACAACGCATCGGCCTTGACTTTCTTAGATCCTGGCTGGTAGGAGAGGGTAAAGTCAAACCTGCCGAAGAATAGGGCCCACCTAGCCTGACGCGGATTCAGCCTCTTCACTGCTCGAATATACTCTAGGTTCCGGTGGTCCATCTAAACAAGGAATGGGTGTTCAGCACCCTCCAGCCAGTGCCACCATGTTTTCAGCACCTTCTTGACAGCCAGCAACTCATGATCCCCCACGTCGTAATTCCGCTCCGCAGGAGACAGCTTCCGTGAGTAAAAGGCACATGGAAGGAGTTTAGGCAGTGCATTGGGAGAGAACAGCCCCTACTCCAACCTCGGAGGTGTCCACCTCCACAATGAAGGGCAGAGATGGGTCAGGATGAGCCAGAACAGTCGCGTTCGTAAAACGTTCCTTGAGCACGTGGAAGGCTTCATTGGCTTCCTCAGTCCAGCGCAGCTGTCTAGGACCTCCCTTCAGGAGGGAGGTGAGAGGGGCCACCACTGTGCTGAAACCCCTAATGAAGTGCCTGAAATAATTGGACAAGCCTAGGAAGCGCTGCACCGCCTTTATGTTGGATGGAACAGGCCACGACGTACTGCACTGACCCTCTGCTCTTCCATCTCCACTCCCGCGGTGGATATCCAATAGCCCAGGAAGTAGACCACCTGCTGGAAGAGAAGGCACTTCTCAGCCTTGGCATACAGGTGATGCCCTATCAGCCTCTCCAAAACAACCTCTCCAACACCTGACATGAGACATGTCGCTCATGTGTAGTGGAGTACACCAAGATGTCGTCTATGTACACCACTACACAGCGACCCAACATGTCTCTAAACACCTCATTAATGAAGGATTGAAACACAGAGGGTGCATTTGTGATGCCGTAGGGCATTACGCTGTATTCGTAGTGCCCGGTGCTGAAGGCAGTCTTCCATTCATACCCTCTCTGATGAGCACCAGGTTGTAGGCACTGCGTAAATCCAATTTGGTTAAGTACTGAGCACCGTGAATCTGTTCGATCACAGTGGTATGAGAAGCAGGGGATAACTGAATTTAACAGTTGCCTTATTCAGTGTCCAGTAATCAATACAGGGGCGGAGACCTCCATCCTTCTTCATCAAGAAAAAGGAGCTGGAGGAGGCCGGAGACGTGGATGGATGGAGGAATCCTTGGGCGAGCGCCTCCTGGACGTAGACCTCCATGACTTCGGTCTCTGCATGCGAGAGAGGGTAGATGAGCCCCCACAGGATGGTAGAACCAGGCAATAGGTCGATAGTGCAGTCCCATGGGCGATGAGGGGGCAGGCACGTGGCACGAGTCTTTGAAAAAGCCACCTGTAGGTCCCGGTATTCCTCCGGGATAGGGATGTGGGTGGCCTGGTACGGACTTTCCACGGAGGTGGCACAGATAGACACAGAGAGACACCTCGCCTAACATTCCTGCAACCTACCCAAGAACCTCCTCTCTGTCCACGATATCCTGCAATTGTAACCAGGGGAAACCTACAACTATGGGGTGTGCAGGAGAGTCTAAGGGTGGTCAAAAACGACACCGAAGAGTTGGGTGAAGCGCTTATAGGACTGCACTTTTAGACCGTCCCTCTCCCAGACAGTGTGCGCCCACTCCAGAGCCCGGCCTGTCAGCAACGAGATCACCAAGACCAACTTGTCCCTCTCAGTGGCCGTCCCGGTATGAAGGGCAAGGTGGAGGTCAAACTGCAGGAGAAAACCCCTACAGTTATCTGGGGTGCCGTCAAACCGCTCCGGGAGGGGCACGTGGATGTTGCTGATCGGACCAGGTGATGTAGATGGTGGTGGGGTGGCTAGAACAACCGCGGGAGCTGGGAAGGTAGTGGTGTAGCCTGCAGCTGGCGTACGGTCCGGAGCACCTCATCCATGGCTGTCCCGCTCCTATAGCGGAGAGGTCGGGAAGTCCTGTTCTCTTGGGTCGGTCATTCTGTCACAAGTGTAGAGAGGAGTAGACAGGAGGCAGTCACAGGTGTAGAACTACTGAGTTTATTAAAGCACTATAATTATAAAAGCTGGACAAAACCCACGGTGCAAAATAATGAAGTACTCAGGAAATAGAAGGAGAGATTCCAACAAGCAACATTTACAATGACCAACAAAGACAAATGACAGAGGAAGTATATATACAGTGATAGAGTGGAGATTGGAACCAGGTGTGTTTAATGAGCGGCTAGATGTTCTTTACCATTCGGCCATCAGATTTGCCACCAATGCTCCTATAGGACACATCACTGCACTCTATACTCCTCTGTAAACTGGTCATCTCTGTTTCCCCGTTGCAAGACCCACTGGTTGATGCTTATTTATAAAACACTCTTAGGCCTCACTCCCCCCTATCTGAGATATCTACTGCAGCCCTCATCCTCCACATACAACACCCGTTCTGCCAGTCACATTCAGTTAATGGTCCCCAAATCACACACATCCCTGGGTCACTCGTTTTTTCAGTTTGCTGCAGCTAGCGACTGGAACATGCTGCAACAAACACTCAAACTGGACAGTTTTATCTCAATCTCTTCATTCAAAGACTCAATCATGGACACTCTATCTGACAGTTGTGGCTGCTTTGCGTGATGTATTGTTGTCTCTACCTTCTTTCCCTTTGTGCTGTTGTCTGTGCCCAATAATATTTGTACCATATTTTGTGCTGCTTCCATGTTGTGTTGCTACCATGTTGTTGTCATGTTGTGTTGCTACCATGCTGTGTTGTCATGTGTTGCTGCCTTGCTATGTTGTTGTCTTAGGTCTCTCTTTATGTAGTGTTGTGTTGTCTCTCTTGTTGTGATGTGTGTTTTGTCCTATATTTATATTGTATTTATTTATTTTTTTTAATCCAAGGCCCCCGTCCCCGCAGGAGGCCTTTTGCCTTTTGGTAGGCTGTCAATGTAAATAAGAATTTGTTCTTAACTCACTTGCCTAGTTAAATAAAGGTTAAATAAAAAAATAAAAAATAAATGATGACGAGACAAGTCCGGGGTTGATGAGTGTAGGGCGTTTGCCAGCAGCAGGTTTGGCAGCAGCTAGAAGGCTGGCGACGCCAAATGCCTGAGCTGGACAGGAGGGGGAAACAAAGCGAAGGCTGGTGTGACACTTAATAAAAGGTCCAATGCAGCCGTTGGATCTCAATATCAAATAATATGGGGGTAACAATTAAGTACTTTACTGTGATTGTTTTCAATTAAAATGGTCAAAAAGAAACAAAAATTGCTTCTTAGCAAAGACTAATTTCTCAAGCAAGAATTTTGCTAGGACTGTCTGGGAGTGGGGAGAGGAAAACTGAAAACGAATTGTTGTTGGCAGAGAGGTTTGGAACTCTCTTTCTTATTGGTCTATGTTTAATGACACAGTGCTGCCTGCCTGCCTGCGGATTTGCTCCAGAAACCATCTTTGCTAGATCTCCCCCTTTGACCAACTCCCTCCGATGACCACTCAAGCCATGAACTTTACAACCCTCTCATGACCTTCCATCTCATGAATGATGTTGTTGTTTTCTAAATGCCTTGTCTTTTTTGTGTTGCTTTAACCTGTTATGGCTAGGGGGCAGTATTTTCACGGCTGGATAAAAAACGTACCCGATTTAATCTGGTTACTACTCCTGCCCAGTAACTAGAATATGCATATAATTATTGGCTTTGGATAGAAAACACTCCAAAGTTTCTAAAACTGTTTGAATGGTGTCTGTGAGTATAACAGAACTCAAACGGCAGGTCAAAACCTGAGAGATTCCTTTACAGGAAGTGGCCTGTCTGACCATTTCTTGAACCTCTTTGCCATCTCTATCTTTTACAAAGGATCTCTGCTCTAACGTGACACTTCCTACGTCTTCCATAGGCGCTCAGAGCCCGGGAAAAACCTGAATGTCGTCATCCCAGCCCCAGGCTGAAACACATTATCGCCTTTCTCAAGTGGCCGATCAAGGGACTGTGGGCTTAGGCGCGTGCCCTGGCCGCCCCCGTCTTTGTGATTTTTCCTCTGTTTGCCGAAAAGGAGATTCCCGGTCGGAATATTATCGCTTTTTTATGAGATAAATTGCATACAAATTGATTTTAACCTCTCTAGGCTAGGCGGGACGAATTCGTCCCACCTACGTAACAGCCACTGCTATCCTGTGGCGCGATTTTCAAAACCTTAAAAATCCTATTACTTCAATTTCTCAAACATATGACTATTTTACAGCCATTTAAAGACAAGACTCTCGTTAATCTAACCACACTGTCCGATTTCAAAAAGGCTTTAAAACGAAAGCAAAACATTAGATTATGTCAGCAGAGTACCAAGCCAGAAATAATCAGACACCCATTTTTCAAGCCAGCATATAATGTCACCAAAACCCAGAAGACAGCTAAATGCAGCACTCACCTTTGATGATCTTCATCAGATGACAAGCCTAGGACATTATGTTATACAATACATGCATGTTTTGTTCAATCAAGTTCATATTTATATCAAAAACCAGCTTTTTACATTAGCATGTGACGTTCAGAACTAGCATACCCCCCGCAAACTTCCGGGGAATTCGCTAACATTTTACTAAATTACTCACGATAAACGTTCACAAAAAGCATAACAATTATTTTAAGAATTATAGATACAGACCTCCTCTATGCACTCGATATGTCCGATTTTAAAATAGCTTTTTGGTGAAAGCACATTTTGCAATATTCTAAGTACATAGCCCAGGCATCACGGGCTCGCTATTTAGACACCCGGCAAGTTTAGCACTCACCATAATCATATTTACTATTATAAAAGTTTCATTACCTTTTGTTGTCTTCGTCAGAATACACACCCAGGACTGCTACTTCAATAACAAATGTTGGTTTGGTCCAAAATAATCCATCGTTATATCCGAATAGCGGCGTTTTGTTCGTGCGTTCCAGACACTATCCGAAATAGTAAAGAAGTGTCACGCGCATGGCGCAATTCGTGACAATAAAATTCTAAGTATTCCATTATCGTACTTCGAAGCATGTCAACCGCTGTTTAAAATCAATTTTTACGACATTTTTCTCGTAGAAAAGCGATAATATTCCGACAGGGAATCTCCTTTTCGGCAAACAGAGGAAAAAATCCCAAAGGCGGGGGCGGTCGGGGTCACGCGCATAAGCCAGTGTCCCTTGATCGGCCACTTGAGAAAGGCGATAATGTGTTTCAGCCTGGGGCTGGAATGACGACATTCTGTTTTTTCCCGGGCTCTGAGCGCCTATGGACGACGTGGGAAGTGTCACGTTAGAGCAGAGATCCTTAGTAAATGATAGAGATGGAAAAGAAGTTCAACAAATGGTCAGACAGGCCACTTCCTGTAAAGGAATCTCTCAGGTTTTGACCTGCCATTTGAGTTCTGTTATACTCACAGACACCATTCAAACAGTTTTAGAAAATTTAGGGTGTTTTCTATCCATATGTAATAAGTATATGCATATTCTAGTTACTGGGTAGGAGTGGTAACCAGATTAAATCGGGTATGTTTTTTATCCAGCCGTGTCAATGCTGCCCCCTAGCCCTAACAGGTTAAACAGCGGTTGACATGCTTCGAAGTACGGTAATGGAATATTTAGAATTTTTTTGTCACGAATTGCGCCATGCGCGCGACCCTGATTTACCATTTCGGATAGTTTCTGGAACGCACGAACAAAACGCCGCTGTTTGGATATAACGATGGATTATTTGGGACCAAACCAACATTTGTTATTGAAGTAGCAGTCCTGGGAGTGCATTCTGACGAAGACAACAAAAGGTAATCAAACTTTTATAATAGTAAATCTGATTTTGGTGAAGGCTAAACTTGCCGGGTGTCTAAATAGCTAGCCCGTGATGGCTGGGCTATGTACTTAGAATATTGCAAAATGTGCTTTCACCAAAAAGCTATTTTAAAATCGGACATATCGAGTGCATAGAGGAGTTCTGTATCTATAATTCTTAAAATAATTGTTTGCTTTTTGTGAACGTTTATCGTGAGTAATTTAGTAAATTGTTAGTAAATTCCCCGGAAGTTTGCGGGGAGTATGCTAGTTCTGAACGTCACATGCTAATGTAAAAAGCTGTTTTTTGATATAAATATGAACTTGATTGAACAAAACATGCATGAATTGTTTAACATAATGTCCCAGGTGTGTCATCTGATGAAGATCATCAAAGGTTAGTGCTGCATTTAGCTGTCTTCTGGGTTTTTGTGACATTATATGCTAGCTTGAAAAATGGGTGTCTGATTATTTCTGGCTGGGTAGTCTGCTGACATAATCTAATGTTTTGCTTTCGCTGTAAAGCCTTTTTGAAATCGGACAGTGTGGTTAGATAAAGGAGAGTCTTGTCTTTAAAATGCTGTGAAATAGTCATACGTTTGAAAAATTTAAGTTTTTGTATTTTTGAGGAATTTGTAATTCGCGCCACGCCTATCATTGGATATTGGAGCAGGTGTTCCGCTAGCGGAACGTCTAGATGTAAGAGGTTAAAGCTCTTTGAGATTCTTTATGTAATAAAAAGCACTATAAAATTTGAATAAATTATTATTATTTGCTAATTTACCACCTGGTGAAGTCACCAGGCAGGCCAAAACTCCATCCCACCAAAACAGGCAGAAATTTCAGGTAGTCCCTTCAAACAGCTCTTACACTGTCACGCCCTGACCTGAGAGATCCTTTTTATGTCTCTATTTAGGTTTGGTCAGGGTGTTATTTGGGTGGGCATTCTCTGTCTGTTTTTCTATGTTTGGAATTGCTTTGTTTCGGCCGGGTATGGCTCCCAATCAGGAACAGCTGTACATCGTTGTTGCTGATTGGGAGTCATACTTAGGCAGCCTGTTTTTCCTTTGGGTTTTGTGGGTGAATGTTTTCTGTTTAGTTTTGTAACCTGACTGAACTGTTGCTGATCGTTTTTGGTTTATTTTGTAAGTGTTCATTCGGTCCATTAAAATCGTTCAAGAGGAACACATCCTCCGCTGCACCTTGGTCTCATTTTGACGACGGCCGTTACAGATTCACCCACCATAAACGGACCAAGCAGCGTGAGAAGAAGGAGCAGAGGGTTCAGGATTCGTGGACGTGGGAGGAAATACTGGACGGAAACAGACCATGGAGACAAGCTGGGGAATATCGCCGCCCGAAAGAGGAGCTGGAGGCAGCGAAAGCTGAGAGGCGGTGGTATGAGGCAAGGTAGCGCAACAGGCACGAGAGGCAGCCCCCAAAAAATGTTTGGGGGGGGCACACGGGGAGTGTGGCAGAGCCAGGATGGAATTCTGGGCCAACTTCCCGTGCTTACCGGGAGCAGCGTAGTACTGGTCAGGCACCGTGTTATGCGGTGAAGCGCACGGTGTCTCCTGTACGCGCTCATAGCCCGGAGCGCTACATGCCAGCCCCCCGCAAGTGCCATGCGAGAGTGGGCATCGAGCCAGGGCGGATTGTGCCAGCTCAGCGCGTCTGGTCTCCAGTGCGTCGTTTTGGTCCAGGCTATCCGGCGCCGGCTCTGCGCACTGTGTCTCCAGGGCGCTGGGAGGGCTCAGTTCGTCCTATGCCTGCGCTCCGCCCGTGCCGGGCTAGAGTGGGCATTCAGCCTGGAGTAGGGGTGTCAAGCCTATGCACCAGAACTCCAGTGCTCCCCCACAGCCTGGTCTACCCTGTGCCTCCTCCTCAGACCAGGCCTCCAGTGGGTCTCCCCAGCCTGGTCTATCCTGTGCCTCCTCCTCGGACCAGGCCTCCAGTGGGTCTCCCCAGCCTGGTCTATCCTGTGCCTCCTCCTCAGACCAGGCCTCCAGTGGGTCTCCCCAGTCTGGTGAGTCCGGTGCCTGCGCCCAGAGCCAGGCCTCCTACATGTCTCCCCAGCCTGGTGAATCCTGTGCCAGAGCCGCCCGCCTGTCCGGAGCCGCCAGAGTCACCCGCCAGTCCGGAGTCGCCAGAGTCGCCTGCCAGTCCGGAGCCGCCAGAGTCGCCGGCCAGTCCGGAGCCACCAGAGTCGCCGGCCAGTCCGGAGACGCCAGAGCCGCCCGCCAGTCCGGAGCCGCCAGAGGCGCCGGCCAGTCCGGAGCCGCCAGAGCCGCCCGCCAGTCCGGAGCCGCCAGAGCCGCCCGCCTGTCCGGAGCCGCCAGAGGCACCCGCCAGTCCGGAGCCGCCAGAGTCGCCCGCCAGTCCGGAGCCGCCAGAGCCGCCCGCCAGTCCGGAGCCGCCAGAGCCGCCCGCCAGTCCGGAGCCGCCAGAGCCGCCAGAGCCACCCGCCTGTCCGGAGCCGCCAGAGCCGTCCGCCTGTCCGGAGCCGCCAGAGCCGCCCGCCTGTCCGGAGCCACCAGAGTCGCCCGCCCAAGTTACATACACTAAAAGGGTATTATCATAATGTTCACAATTTCACAGTATTATTCCAACCTTATAGTGTGTAAATGTATATAAAACACAGACACATCTCATTTTTGACTGCACTGGGCCTTTAAAAAAAACTAAAAGAAAAACTGGCATTCTTGACACTTTCCTCCTCACTGTGAAGATAAAAATGTTGACCTAGTCATAAGATGTTAGTTTTAATATAGTTTTGCACTGTTGTTGACTCCAGATACATTTATAAGTATTAGCCAACAAAGCAAACCAAAGCTGAACCTAAACAAACTGGGCTGAGAGACGGCCTTTGATCCACAGTAGGCCACAGTGACTTCAACACTTTACAGCAATTGTTTTCAGCTGAGGTTTCACTGGTGGTTGGTTCTCTGAGTTCTTAGAGCCAAATGAACAGCGATGAAATGGGATTCACTCAGAACAAAGAGCCAAAGGTTGAGTGTCTCCACAAACTGAGAAAATTATTTGATTTACTTTGATTCTCTTTTGGTGTGACTCAAGATGTATAGACTATTTAGCTCTAGGAAACAAAAGAGAAAATGTAAAGAAGGTTTTTATTTTTTACTTGATTGAAAGTGAATAAACACCTTGGAAAGCAAATGTTTTTTTTTAATTAGAAATATAAAAACGTATCTATGTATCCAGTAGCATACAGTGATATAGTGGGGGGAAAATATTTGGGTAAACGCTGATCGCAGTTTGCGATGAGTAAAGTAACTCTCCATATACTTTCACCGCATTATCAGCAACATTTGGGTAAAAAAGGTGCGTAAACAGAGAGTTTACCCTCAACTACACCATTGGTAGCATAGCAGGAAATATGTTTGGCTGTCTTTCATGTTGAGCTTATCTAGACTAAGTTGTCTCAATTTATGCCACTGCAACTACAGTGGCAACCCACAGACAGCATGAGCACACATTCCGTCTCACCATAGTTGTGTGGTCAGTGCTATCCGGCATTGTAGGGACGTCCCTACCCTAAACCCTAAAACCTAACCTTAACACCTACCCTTACTCTAACCCGAAACTTAACCATAACCATAACCATAACCCTTATCTAATCCTAACCTTATCCCTTACCATAACCATTTTACATTTCAACATCAATGGGGTAGGGACATCCCAAGGATCCCGGATAGCACTGACCATAGTTGTGTGTGACATTCACAAGAGGATTATGAGAATGAAATGTGATCAAAACCATTTTCATGTGACCCCTGAGCACTTGACCTCTCACAAGGTAGCTAGCATATAGTGTAGCTCTGTAGCTAAAAGCTCCAGGCCTCGGATGTTCAGGGTTCCCTCTCTTGTAGGAGCTGAACCCTGGCACAGTGAGAAAGCTTGTGAACATTTTCTGGAAGGGGAATATTAGCTATAAACTGTTTCAGGCAGGGTTCGGATTACGTGGGTGCAGGGCACTTCAATCACAAATCAGGGCCCCCAAATGAGTGTTAAAACGTTAATGTGGGTGGCGCGTTACTGTTCTGAATATTATTGTTGGTTCATCCCAATGGTTTCAGACCACCCAATCAAACCTCTTAAGGATCCGACCCTTTTTTTCAATTTTCGCATAAAATGACATACCCAAATCTAACTGCCTGTAGCTCAGGACCTACAGCAAGGATATGCATATTCTTGATACCATTTGAAATGAAACACTTTGAAGTTTGTGGAAATGTGAAATGAATGTAGGAGAAAATAACACATTAGATCTGGTAAAACATAATACAAAGAAAAAAACATGCGTTTTTTTGTATTTTTTTGTACCATCATCTTAGAAATGCAAGAGAAAGGCCATAATGTATTATTCCAGCCAAAGCGCAATTTAGATTTTGGCCACTAGATGGCAGCAGTGTATGTGCAAAGTTTTAGGCTGATCCAAGGAACCATTGCATTTCTGTTCAAAATTGTGTATCAAGACTGCCCAAATGTGCCTAATTGGTTTGTTAATAACTTTACAAGTTCATAACTGTGGACTCTCCTCAAACAGTAGGATGTTATTATTTCATTGTAATAGCTACTGTAAATTATACAGTAATGTATACAGTGCAGTTAGATTAACAAGAATTTAAGCTTTCTGCCAATATGAGATATGTCTATGTCCTGGGAAATTTTCTTGTTACTTACAACCTCATGCTAATCGCATTAGCCTACATTAGCTCTACCGTCCCGTGTGGGAACCCATCGATATTGTAGAGGTTTTAAGCAACTTCTACTATAGAAGCAGGCACAATTATGCTTTTGTTCTTTTAGATATGATTCCCATAATATACTTGAAGTAGGTCACAATAATTTAAGAAATGGGTCATTGTTATTCATTACATAAAGATGAATAAGTTTCTATTTGAATAAAATCTCAAAAACCTTCATGCTAACGGTACAATACATCAGTGGTCCATCCATTTGTAATACCCTCTAAAATTGCTTAAATGTAACACGTTGCACAAACTAGACATTAGATCCCCCCCACCCACACACAAACACATACACACACCCTACCCATTTATTATTATTTTATTTGTGACTTGTGGCCAACATAAACAGCTTTATGTGCCTGCACATGTTGACAAAGCAGCCATGGCTCATTGCTGGTTGATGGATGGCTGTGTGTGCCTAGCTAATTATTAGTACACATAAAAGGATGCTGTTATTTCCAAACCTGGCCCAGCAGGCCCCAACCAGAGAGGTCAGTGGGTAAATCTGTGCCGATCAGGCTGCGACTATATCACTCAATCTTGATATATGAGCACAGAGGTACAAATTAAATGTGCAGCGACCTTCTATGGGGTACTGGGCACAACAGGACGCCATTTGGGCTAATTCCTGCATGGGGTTCAGACAATAAAGCACTATACTGCATGATGTAATTACTTTGTGTACACACATCTGGATTTGGGTTTCCCAGAGGAAGTTAATGCACTTGAAAAAAGAGGCCAACCATTATGAACGTGCAAAATGTAGTATGTGCCGGTGAAACAAGTGGAAGTTGGGGAAATGGTGGGGAGCTAAGGGCTATGATCTTTCTAGATGCAGATGTATGCATACATATGGACGTGACTATTGACCTTCTCATGAGATCTGTTCAAAGTTAATCATTGCCATTGAGACGAGCAGGAAGATTGCTTTTTGGAAATAAAACCGCTTGCTCAAACCAGAAGGTTTACATGTCCCTAAAATATCCTTCCAATCTCATTGCTCTCAATTATTTTCCTATTCTCCTTCTGCAGCCTCCCTCTTACTCCAATTACAGCCATCTTGCTTTTATTTGACAAAGTTACAGTTTCACGTTCCATCTCAGTTGAACAGAGGGCTTTATACATGTTCGGTTCCATATTCGGGGCGATGGTGCCGGCATGCATCTGGATTTCATAGCAGCTCAATTGTCTCCGCTAGTGTGGGCTAAGATTGGTATCTGATGAGCTCTGAAGGCTGACATGGAAACTGCGTAAATGTCAGAGGAGGAATGGTATTGATATTTATCGGTAGGTTCGACCTGAGACAACCGCTGAGCATCGGCTGCAACCTGTCACGATGTACGCACAGCATTAATCTACATCAGCTCATAAAGTACCTGTCTAATGCTTGAAGTCAGAGGATCTGGTACATAATTCACTATTAATGTGACGATAATAATGTCTGTTTGATATGTTGTTTAGCCTCTTGTATGATTAGGCATATAAGTCACTCAATATATGAGAATCTAATAAAGGACTAAGAAGTAGAATGATAAATGTTACCATTCTATGGCCCAAAATCCCTCACAGAACAATAAATACATATTGTTTTGATTAATCTTGAAATGAGTTGTTAAAGTATCTTAAAACTTCAGTACAAATATTTATAACTTTATTGATAGTTTACTTGTACATTCATATTTTGTGAATCAAAAGGAAAAAAATACAAACTGTATAGTGAATCATGTTTAGGCATGCTTGCATATGAAATGATAATACTTGTGGTGGGTACAACAACTTCCATGGAGCTTAATCAAATTCAATCATCCCTGAAATGTTTGTAAACGCTGACACGCTACATTTTAGGCAAACAATGCACAACAGCCACGCATCTCCCGTTGCAAATGTAACATTTAAAAAACATATAAAAATAAATGCAAAGCCATGTCAAAATGTACACTTGTATTTCAACTATTTTTTAATTGTATAAACTTTCAGACAAAAATAATAAATAAAAGCACCCATATGTTTAATTTAAAATGGAGACATTTCTAAACAACTGTAAATGATGGTTTGAGAACAGAGAAAGTGTTGGTAAAACATTGTTTGAGGTAGACCTTACTAGGATCTGTTTCTCAATGACACAAAACATTTCCAAAACAATATCCTTTGAATTTGCAAATGTTTCAAATATAATACTTGCTAGTTAGCATTATTTATTTAGGTTGTTAAACCATGAACATGCAAATAAATGCAAGTTTAACATGTATAGGCCTAAAGAAAACTAAACTGTCTCTACAACACTGCCATGGTTTTATTGTTCCTATAACATAAATTGTAACATTTGTTAGAATCTTTGGTGGAATTTGACATAATTCTTTGTCCCATGTTAATACAATAGATTATGATAAATTATTTCAGATCCTAGTTTCAATTATTAATTTCAGCATCAAACCCAGGTGCTCATGTCTACCTCAACAAGTTATTATAGTTTCCTGATGTGTACAAAACTATGTTTGAAAACCATTGCATTTCTGGGGTTATGGCACATGATTGAGGATGAGTTCGCAACATAACATAATATACAATGCTTTAGAAAAAACGGGTCTGTTTGGCAAAGAAATTCAACACACGGATTTATCAGTGCCTGAAACAAATCACTGCAAATCATTTGTTTATCTCTAACAATTAACTGCTTTTTTTCTCTCTTTTTTTTCTTCATATTTACAGTATTGCACTTAAACTGCGCACAATTGCATTTCAGTTTAACTGATGCTTCCTTCATATTTTCAAAATTACAAAAAATTGCAGTTATACCCTTTATCCTTCTAAACGTTTTGTGAACGTCTTTTTTCGATGACATGATAAAACCCAAATCGGTTCCTTTTCCCACCCTCATTTAGTAAAGTAGTATCTGCTTGTAGTGCTGTTTGTAAACTCCCACATACAAGACCTGAAGTGCAAAGAATATCTTCACTTCTATTCCCAAGAAACATCACAATAAACAGAAAGAAAGAAAGCTAGAGAGAGAGAACAATGTGAGGAGAACAACAAAAAAAACGTATTTTGGACTCATTCCCAGCAAAACACATTTACACTTTCCATCCTCCAAAAGCAGAAAAGTAAGGGATTAGATTATCCCATTCCTGTCAGTCCACAGTTTAAAGGAAATCAAACCCCAATGACCTTCGACTTTGTGGATGAGAGTATATATAGTGGGAAGTTTGAATGGCAGTGATACAACAGAGTTGGGGTGTTAGGTCTGATACAACATGGCCAGGCTCCGTGATAAGTCTGCAGTCGTCCAATAGAACTCATGCACTGGGCAGCGGCAGGAAACAACACAGTGGTTACACAGAGAACATGGCCATTTCTTTTCTCTTTTTTTCTTAATTTTTTTCTTTGTCTTTTTTGTGTGTAAAGTTTAGAGCAGGTCCGATGCCTCGTGGTGTCAGTGTCTTTTCCCAAACACACAATAGTCTGTAAAGTCAACGTGACGGCATCGGCATCAGTGAGGCTCTAGTATTTGGCCCTGCTTGCCTGCTTTGCCAGTTTGCTTTGTTCTAAAGTCTCCCGGTCTGGCCTGGCCCGGCCCTGGCCCTCGGCTCAGACAGACATCCACATGTGTTTGTACGGTCCTGGACTTGTGATGTGTGCCTGGAGTGGACTGAGCCACTGGCCCCGCAGAAGTCCTGCCTGTTGGGCGAAAAGTAAAAGGTGATTTCATTGGTATTTAATTACCGTTCTCTCTACAAATGGGTGTTTTGGCAGCTGGTTTTGTGACAATTTTCTTGCTCCCCTCCTTCTTTCTCCTCCTCTTCTTCCTCCACTCATCCTCTCCCCATCTCCCTCTCCCTCTGTGTCTCTCTTTTTCTCTCTCTCTGTCTCTCTCTTTCATTCTCCCTCTCAGTGTTTTTTTTTTTAAATGTTGTTTTGTTTAAGCTGTAAGTGTCAGACCCGATCACAGGGCTCAGTCTTGTATGAGAAGCAGGTGATTATGAGGGCGTGGGGCGAGCGGAGGGGAAGCCCGGTGGGGTCAGAGACCCAGTGCCTCGGCATGTTTTCTTGCCTTGAGTCGGAGGTCAGCGATGCTAGAGTTCTTGCTGTTGCTCTTGGCAGCCGCTGCCACGGCCGCCGCTGCAGAGGCTGAGTCCGCGAGAGAGGCGATTGGTAGTCCAAAGGGCGGGGGCGGGAACATCAGGTAGGGTGCATGCGCCGCCAGGTGAGGGTGCAGGTGATGGTGGGAGTGAGCCACGCCCTCCAACTGGAGCTGGGCCTGGACCTGCCGGACAACCAAAAACAATCCCTGGGTTAGTGAGACCCTCCCAGCCTCTCAGGCTGTGTGTGTGTGTGTGTGTGTGTGTGTGTGTGTGTGTGTGTGTGTGTGTGTGTGTGTGTGTGTGTGTGTGTGTGTGTGTGTGTGTGTGTGTGTGTGTGTGTGTGTGTGTGTGTGTGTGTGTGTGTGTGTGTGTGTGTGTGTGCGCGTGCGTTGTGTGTGCATGCATGTGTGAGAGAAGAGCCAAGGGTTTAGGTTTCACAGTTTGACACTATTTAATTCCCCTTCAAGTTCTATCCCCTCAAAGCTGTTGCTTACTCTGTGTTTTCTCAGAAAAATGTTAGGAACTGCACTCTGAGCCTTTCCCCTTTTTTCATGTCAGCTATTCTTAAAGTTAATGAATCATACATAACTTCACAGACACCACGTCCAGTTTAACAGCCTAGAAATCAAAGTCTTTCTAAGACCCTGAACAGATTTGTTTCATTCACAGTGAGATCTCCTTCATACCCTTGGAAATATGCAACGTCTTGTTATCCTGATTACGGATTCAATTGCATAAATAAATATAAATTCACGCAAAAAATATTAACGTATTTAGAGTTATAAATATTTATCCAGACATATTCCTGAGCAAAGGGAAAGTGAAAGTCATAAGGACCATAGAGTATCAGTTTGCACATTCTTGGCAATTATTTTATGAGGAGTAGGTGAAAATTAGAAATCCCTGTACTTCAGAAGGAGAGCTACGTTGCCTCTTGCCATTTCTCATGCGTTTCAAACGCCACAAGAAGCAAGGAGAGAAGTGAAGAGCCTCGTGCTTTCTCATCCAACCCAAATAAAACTTCATTTAAGCAACGCATGGTAAATGTTTTAAGAGAGAGCTAAATGTTTCAACCAATTTAAAATGTGACGCTATTTCGACATAGCCAATAACATGGAAAATGACCGAAATTAAAGTTGTTTAACTGCGAGAGAGAATTAAAATAAACCGCAAAATATGCTTTCTTGGATGGTATTTCATTACGTATTGCTGACCAGTATTTGTACTTGCTCTGCATTGCATTGACACGAGCCACAGACACAAGCCATTGCATAAATGACCAGTAGGCCTTCCTCCATATTTTCTTTCCCAACAACTGTCACTGTTACCAAACACTCAAAAAATAGGCATGATTCCAGATAGACGGAGACTGACTTTCATAATAACAGCTAACACTCAAACAAAGAGCCTTGTTCCAAATGTATGAATGCAGACTGTCAGTGAAACACAGAAGGGAACCCCTCTTTGAGAGGGAATCTCTCAGCGTGTTGTTGTTAAGTTTGCTGGGAGGATCAGTGAAATGGAACAGGGCATGAGCTGCTACAGGCGCTACCCAGTCCCCAGCACAACAGCTGCTCAATATATGTGTGTGTTTCTGTGTGTGTGCAATTGTGAATGCATGTGCATTTGTGCGAACATGTGTACGTGCGTATACATGCAGGGGTACATGTGTGCGTGCGTATACATGCAGGGGTACATGTGTGCTTGCATAAGTGTGTCACAGCCTGCCCTGTGCTTGTCTGTCTCAGGCCCGTAGAGGTAGTGCTCTTCTCTCAGTATGCAGGCCTCATGCCTCCCTCCCTGCCAATGCAGCTCACCACCAATATCCATCAGAGCCTTCTCCAGTCGGTGCTTTCATCATCTCTTTTATGTGCTTGCGTTGCGCAAGTGTTGGCTTAATTAGGCCCAAGCTTTTCACAGGGGTGAACAGACAACTCAACGGCCAGGCCGCAAAAACAGACCTCACCAGATCAAATGTCTCTCCAACAAACACAAACACACACACACACATCCCGCTCTTAACGCACCCCAAAGGTGAAAGGTGTTCCAGGGTTGAGTTGACTCTCACACACAGCCCTCCAGCTCCATAGAGTTCTCATTCACAACAGCCGTTGTAAACTACACATTCGGACGATAGGTGTCTTTTTTTGTATAATAAGGGCATATGCACCTCTCTCCAATATCTCTCACAGATTCGGAGATGATTGTGAAGTGTGGTTGCTTATATTTCAGGGGTTAATATCAGCTATACCTTCTAAGAGACTAAAATAAAAGTAGGGTGCATTTTTATGACTGCATCAAACCTTTCAACCATGCTAACACATATAGAAACTACGGCTTGTTGTCAGTTAACCTCCTTAAGAGTCTGTTGACGCACCCATGCATCAATCTAAGTAACATAATTTAAAAAATCCTCATCAAAATCCGTCACTTTAAGATAGAGATATCTGGTTTTTGCATGTGCTGCGTCTCAATCCACCACATCCGCTTATGTCGCCCTTCCGCATCTGCGGTGATAGGTGGCTGAGCTACAGCGGTGTTTGTCAGACCATGACACATCCTAAATGTCTGTAGCAGAAAGAGGAGACTCTCACGAACACGATGGTGTTCTCCGTTTTGCTCTACAACCCCCACAAGTGTCATGGGACTCATCAGAAGGTCACCAGTGCCAGTTTTTAAAAAATGAATGGAAGTATGGAGGCAGTTTTGTGCCAACAAAACAGGGGGTTAAATATGTGTCTAAAAAAAACACAAACATTTCCTGAGTTTTCTTATATCTCCACCTCCAAACCTTATTCTTTATGATTTATTTTTTACTGTCTTTTTTGCCATTTATGAATGTGTTATTCAATGTGTTTCTATGGGCTATAGTAGTAAAGAACAAATTCAATATTTTTTCAAAACAAAAATATACATTTGTTTTTATATACCTAAAGGGGTCCTAAAATTCAAAATGACCTTCTTAAATCAATTCCATATGTTAGTTTAATAGAATCCCCCCCAATGGCTCAGACTTTCAGAGGTTAATTGATGTTGAATATTAACTTTTACTTGTGCACAATCACTCACTTGCATGCCTGCATTTCATCAGTAAATATTTCACATAGGATTCATGTCATGAAAAAGAGAAAACAACATACCTGTTGAAAAGGCATCCGTAGCGCTCCCATGTTGACATATGGCGCTACTCTGCAGGCATCCAGATGACTGGCAATTCCCAGAGTGACACCTGGAAAGTATGAAGAGGTGTCTGTCAGACAGTGAGACAGTTAAGTTTGAGTATAAGGCTGATATGGTTGGTCAAAGGTTACAAGATGACATTTTACATTTTGCATGTGATTAATCAAACATAATACAGTACATGCACATGAAGGTTGATTAACTTTACAGGCTAGAGCATAGGCCTACATAATTATTGTAAGAAATGTGTGATGTAACGTACTAGCAAACAATTTAGTAAACATTTGCAAGTGTAAAATGACAAGTATAATAATCATCACAACATTAATCATAAAAAATACAAGTAGATGGATAATAAATAGAAGTTACCTTTATGCATCTGGTTTTCTTGTTTTCGACATTTCGCTCTTCTGTTTTGAAACCAAACCTGGAAACCACAATTTTAAACACTGAATGAGGGTATTGTAGAATATTCATGTTGGGGAAGCAACTCTGAAAATATATTTTACCAAGCTACCAATTACTTCATACTGGAAGAAGTTAAGCTACACTAAGAAAAATATAGTTGAATTAACTAAAGTTACTTTGGAAAAGTAGTTCACCACATCCAAACTTCTTTGGGAAAGTCATCATATGTAAATCTGAAATGTTATAGATTACAAATTGCAAAAACAGAACACATATGGGTCATATGTTACCATAATGTGTAACTTAGCCTATTAAACACAAACACAATGTTTTAAGTGAAAATGAGGCAGGTCTGATGCCGAAAAAGAAAGGAAACTATTGCCTACCTCACCCATATTTTATTGCATTTTTTTTCAACAACAAAAAGTAGTGTAGTTCTAGTAGCCTAGTAAGTTATACCGTGACATTGGAGCGTTGAACTCGTAACCGAAAGGTTGCAAGATCGAATCCCCGAGCTGACAATGTAAAAATCTGTCTTTCTGCCCCTGAACAAGGTAGTTAACCCACTGTTCCTAGGCCGTCATTAAAAATAAGAATTTGTTCTGACCTGCCTAGTTAAATAAAGGTCAAATAAACACGACAAAAACGTTAACTACTGAAAACGCTACCTTGATTTGAAGTTAGTTCAACTACCACCAAGCTACTGTAAAATGCAGTTAATGTACTCCCCAACACCGAGAATGTCGATGATGACATTACTGCTCACAAAAGTAGCCAATAAACCTATACTGTTTTAATCATGAATTACAACTGAAATAATTGCCTACACTATTATAGATCATATAAGATCGAATATATTATCTATAATAGTCTAAAATAATATACAGCATATCGTCACAAAATGTATAGCTTAACAATATTTACGTAGGCCTATGTGCTTAAAAAACGGGGCCAAAAAGGTCCCTTTACTCCGTCTAATCTACTAGGCCCTTTTGCTCTCCAGGTTACGGAAGCAGCATAGCCTATTATTAATTATCATCAACCTAATTTCCCTCCACGAATCCATTATCTCCTCTCCCCTCCGACCCCAGTAATGATTATAATTTACAGTAGCCGAATTAGCGCCTAGAGAACCACAAAGGGCACCTTAATTACTCAAGGTGCTGCAGCCATTTTAACGCGTGTGGATTGGACTGTAATAATACGTTTGTCGATAAAGTATGCATTATTGACATAGCATGTCCACAGATGATTTGCCCCAACTCTCCCTCCATCACATAGCCTATTGGAAACAAATGTTTGTTTAATGTCGTTTTTAGAAGATCATTATTTAGGATTAGGCTATTATTGGCCTATTATTACCCTGTTTCCTATTATTATTGTTATTATTATTAAGCCTATATGGCTATATCATTATTCGTATAGCCTACTGCTAAATGTATTATTTAATTGTTTTAGATTATATCACGAGGTGTATTTAATTACTTTACTTTTTAATCACTGATGTTGTTGTCTCTTAAAGGTCTGTACTGACACAAAATAAAATCAAAACATATATATATATATGTATGTATGTATATATATATATATATATATATATATATAATATATATATATATATATATATATATATATATATATATATATATATATATATATATTACGTGCCAGAATGCTAAGTAAAGTGAACTACACTGGTTGCGACAGTTATTTCTTCATTAAGGACCACTCAATGATGCGCTATACAAACGCCCTAATCTCGTTTCCTTTAGATTTTTATTAGAGACAGTGAATAATGACATTTAATTTAGCTCTGTACCAGAAACCCAGATATATTAGTCGTAATAGAATTACTGCACGCTCCTCACCAAGCTCTCATAACTTTCAATTAGATTCCTCAGCTGCGCGCGACGTGGGGCTTCTGTTCCGACGCCTAAGTGCAGGTTAATACCCTTCTATCTACCACATGCCTTACAATTTACTTATGATAGATTTGAGGGTTTCAAATCGAAAAACGGTCGGCTGCGACATGGATTTTAATGGTGTGTGATTTTAACCCTCACGGCCCATTTCAGTCTATATGCATTATTGTTGTAAATATTGGGTAAATATTTCTCCCATTGCGTTTTAACAGGTAAATGCTTTCTTCCTGTCTTAACACAATTTGATTTTGTCCATGTTTAAAATGACTTTTTTTTCATGTCACGCTTGCAAGCTGTCACACGGTGCAGACTTCTAATATTAGGCTACTTAGTACCCCGATTAGATCTCGGAACATGAGGTGTGCCACCGACTGAGTTCCAGCAGAATTGAATTATTTCTAATCCATTTTTATGGGAACAATATATCAAGCCAATGGCACATATTACATAGACAACGCGGGGGGAAATGAGGTGACTGACATACGACGGTGTCCCCTGAAGCACTCGTACAATCTCTTCATTAATTTTTATGATGTGGTAAGATCTTTCCGAAGCGCATAAGCAATTTTTCTTCTACAATAATCTGCCAGGAGTGAGGAGACGGGTTCAAATTCATCCAATGTCACTTGAGCAACTATGATGTGGCAAAGGCTATAGGCGTCATTTTATTTGTTGAAAAGCAACAGTATTTTGGTCATGTAAAAAAATTGACCAATGTTATCATGATATACATTTCTTTGATAATGGATAGTGTTACATTGCAAAAACAATAATTAAAAAATCAACAGTAACCAGTAGGCTTGCAGTATTATTAGTATTATTATTAGCAGCAGCAGCAGCAGTAGTAGTAGTAGTAGTAGTAGTAGTAGTAGTGGTAGTAGTAGAATTGTTCTTGCACTATTATTGCACTTGATACCTAAAGTTAATTTAAAAAATATTGTCAAACAAATCTCACCGAGGTCGTGAGGTCAATCTATGTAATATCGATCCAATAAATAAACTCGTGTGGCTTTCACCATGTCGACAGAGTCATATTTGCGCAGTTTGTTGCATCTAATATTTCATGATACGTTTGTCTCATTGCATCATAAAAGCAGCTCACTCAACACGTTCTCTGGAGTGTGTAACATCTCGGTATAACTGAGCCTTGACAACAGGCAGGGCGGACCAAAATAATGGTAGGCCTACATAGCTCATGAAAATTAAACAGAACCAGTGATGTTTTATCAAACGGGTGAATAAATGATATTCAAACGTAAGCCTCAACGCTATCTCATTTTGACGGTACTGTTTTAAATCATCCCTGAATATTTTTTTTTTTTTTTACACGTGCACATAATAGAAGAGATAAATGCCAAAGCGTGCACCTAAACGTGTTTAAACGTGTTTTTCTAAAGACGCTATTCCACGACGATTCTACCCCAAACCTGACACGTTAACAATTTGATTTATTTCTAAATATTTCCTTTTGGCAATAGGACACCATCATTTGTTTTAGTAAATGTAGGCTATCTAAAAAGTATAAATGTGTATAGCCACATAGTTTTAAAGGCACCTCATCAATACGGTCTGTAGGTTATTTCCTTGCAAGTGTTGACTCTATAGCCTTCTGAAAAGTGTTTCATTTGTGAGCATACATCATTACTAATCTAGGCCTTACATGCATTTTATCCATGTTATTCCGCACCACGAATTTCAGTCATCTTCTTGCGTCACCCACTATGACTCCAGCCTCTGTCACTGGATGTCTCAATCTGGCAACCTCTCACACGTTGTTTTCAAAACAATCCTTGATGCTTTCAGCTTAAAAACTCAACCTATTTAAACCCATATTTTGTTTATAAAATAAAATCAAATAAAAAAGAATGCATCTAAGAGACAGCCCTATCTAGAGTTTTGCCCAAAACCTTTAGGGTTATGCTTTTCACTTTCAGTTGATGGAGACGGGGAGTTACCTGCACTCTCGCCTCTGACAGTCCCAGCCTCTGGCTCAGCTCTTCCCGCATGAAGGCGTCGGGGTAGTGCGTCTCGTCGAACAGGCGCTCCAGCTCGTTGAGCTGCTCCAGGGTAAAGTTTGTCCTGCTCCGCCGCTGCTTCAGCTTGCTCTGTGCGTCCTCGTCCTCCGACTTTACGTCCTCCTTCTTCTCTTTGCACTCATATATCCCTGCGTGAATACACACAACGTTTTCAAAATACACTACATCTCTACATCAAACACAAAAAACTCTCAAACACCTGCAACTACAGCTTGGCTTTACACACACACACACACACACACACACACACCACACACCACACACACACACACACACACCACACACACACACACACACACACACACACACACACACACACACACACACACACACACACACACACACACACACACACACACACACACACACACGGCCGTGTATATAGTGTAGCTTATATTCATTTAGCGGAATACATAGTATGTGTTATGCTAGCCAGCCAGAGACGGTAAACAAAACATGATAAACAAGTTCGATCTCTATTGGTGAAAATACAGGCCTGCAAACTTACAAAACCACATGCCGGTCATTGCACTGTGGGTTTACTATAATGACAGTTATTCACACACATACATATTGATATATTCGACCATAAAATCCTGTCATAATTTGGCCTTATAATTTCCTTAGTGGTATTTGCCTACAGTCTGCACATGGATCCTTCATTGGAAGAAATGACCTTCTGAAAACGCCACAATTTCCACTGGACAATCTGAAACTGCACGGTGATAGCAAACAATTGTAGTTTATTAATGTGACTTTTATTTTGGAACACTATACGTGTTATATATTGTTAATTGTTTTATCAAATACAGTAAATTGTAAAACCTTTAGATATAAAATAGTAAGCCTATATCAAGTTATTTATCGTGTTATTTCAATGGTTGGTATAATAAGCCTATCATACAGCAAAATATCTCCACGGTAGTTGATCGTTACAAACTTATAAATAGCTTAAATATTTCACAAGGTTAACGTGTTGCGTAAAATACAGTTATTTTCAGATAGGATTATATAATGTGTTTAAGATTCTCCTAACATTATTACCGGGGCTAAAGTCTTGATACATCATTATTACTATCATCTAACAATTGTTTTCCATCGTCATTAGACGGACCTATTGTGTGCTATACAACAACGTAAACGTCTTAACACTGCTATTACAGTGCAAGAGCATACATCCAACTTCGAGGTGCACGGGTTCATTTTGTGTATGATTTTTTTTCTTCTTCTGTTATGTCACGAAAATGCGAGCAAGAAACACTTCACACAGTCAAAATAATTTATGGTCCAATTAACGAGAGTTTAAAAAACAAAGTATAAGCTACTGTATGCTGACGGGCAGAATGCAAGTACCACTCCTATTAATTGTACAGTGGAAACATAGAATTCGGCCTATCATTATGCATATCATCGCCATCGATACGATATTATGCAACGATATGATGTGTTAATAAATACAGTGATCAACTTCATTAGCTTCATTAGTTTGGACCACTGCTTTTCACTGCAAAACACATGCCAGTGGGCCTATTATAGAGAACAGTTTTTTCGAAGAATCTGCACACACGTGAACTTACGATATAAAAAAAATTAACAGTAACTGCAATAATTTAAATGTTTTCGTTATAGTTTTGACGTTGTAAATGTTTTGGCCACCACATATTTTTGTACTTTTACAATCGGTGCACCGAAAGTAATCGTGAAAACCAAGGGCTTGGTTCGTGTAAAAATGCAATGCATCTAGGACATTCACGCTACACCACTCGAACGGGTGGATAGAAACGTACCTTCCGTGGCCCGTGAAACGTTAAACTCCTTCAGTTTTTCTTTCTCTAGCTCTACGTGCTCCTTGAATAGATGTACTGGACAGTGGTTGCTGCCTTCCGTTATGTCCTGTAGACTTGTCTCCGAGTTCCCCAGCTCCCTAGCCCGCGCCAAGCCACTCTCCAAAACTTCCCTGTACGTGATACTCTCCTTACTGCTCTCCTTGGTTTTCTGGTCGAAAGATTTCGAGACGAACGCCGTAAGTTCTTCCATGGCCGTTCAGTGGTCCTGAGCACGGAGCCCCACTTTAAAATGACCTATTTAACGTTAGTTGTCAGCTCTTTGCGCGCTCGGTCGTAAAAAGAAGCGATATTGGGGGTGGAGAAGAGGTGAGATCACTCCTGCTGTTATGACTGTGTTTTTGAGAGCACACTATTTATACACCGCCACCTCAGCCCAGCCCCCACCTCTGCGTCTTGGGCAATTATGGGCTGCTCGACTTATCTGAATTCAACTTTCAGCAGCTTTTCCAGAAATCAATGCTTCGACGGAGGCAGTTAATTGAATTAGGGGTCATTAAAATGCCTACAGTACCTTATGGTGAAATGAGTGGGAAATCTGTAGGCTATTAATTAATTCGGCGATAATTTCATTAACGTGATTATGAGATATGAATACAGAGTGGCTGGGTTTGCTCCTCCTGGTGTTGCTATTTGTTTGAGTTGACAACTAAGAATTTAATGCACATAGGTGGTCTAACAACATAATCCGATAGAAACAACTCGCCCTACATTGATCAAATATTACATTTTAGTGTTGTTTTTTAAAAAGTGGAAAACATTTGCAATAGGCTAGTGATGATGTAGCCTGTCAGATAATGTCAATAAGTACAATTAGGCTACTCATGTCATTTCTCGAGAGGGAGAATTAGCTTAACTAAGTATGAAGCCTAATTATTTTTGTTTTGCAGGTGTGAATCATGTGACAATACTTGGAAAGAGGCCACAGTCCACACATTTTCTGAGATTGTAAATTACTTTGAAATATTGCAAATAAATCGAATGCCAATTATTATAAATATAATTTCCTTAATAATAATCTAATGATAAGTGACCAATACCGGTTTATGACGTTTTTATCTCATAAAATAGTGAGTAAATATTCACGATTAAATGCGTCTATTATTCGTTTTTTTGTATGCATAAAAATATGATAGAAAGTAGACTAACATTACACCATCAATGTACGCTATAATATAGGGGTATATACTGCTAATCCAATAGAACAAATCTCAGTGAATGTGACAAGTAGGCCTACAGTTTTTGTTCATAATTCATATCATTCAAACACCTCTGGGAGTGCTGTAAATGTTAAACTGGACTTATCATAAAATAAAATACATTGATAATCAATACAATTAGGCTGCAAGTGGTGGAAAATGTTCGCTGATTTATATCTAGGATTTTCATGGAAATACATGTAGGCTATAATAGCTGAACATTATCTAAAACGCATGCATCGGTCCAGCTCAGAAACACAAAAGGCCGAGAGAAGAGAGCTGTCTCTGGGGTATTCTACCCGGAGCGCCCCGGCAGTGTGAAAGCACTCAGTAAAGCTGTGCTCTCTAATGACGTGTTTTGATATCTTTCCATTTATCACAAAACCCGTCTCGCAGCGACTGACGCGCGCGGGCTGAGCGACTTTCCCTCGTGCGATGAACTGTGCCCTTTGTTGTTAATGGACGTACATTTAATGGACATAAATCCTCCTCATGACTCAAATCTGTGTTCAGAATCGAGTGCCTCGTTAATGTCTCCATATAGAATAATTTGACTTGTACAGGGCTGTGCATGTGTGGTCAATAACTAGATAAATCCTACTTGGTCTCCGTAACCATAGCACTAACTTATTCTGGGATGAATACCCATCACAACCCATTATTCAAATCATGGCGATATTGGTTGATATCTTCAATCATAGGCTACATCATAGGCCTATTTAATTGTGTGTCCATGGTTCAACAGAGAGCAACAACTACTAGGTGGTACAGGTGAGAAGGCACCATGGCTGTTTTAGAGGTTACCAAACCCCCACTAAAGGTGCTCTATATAATTCATATCATTCAAATGGCCTATAACTATATATTAATTGTAGACTTGTTTAATGAAAACATCATCATTTCTTTAGATAGTGAAATATGAATATTTAGAATGAAAATATCGAAAAGTAATGTAATGTTGTAAATGTAATGTAAAACAACAACAACAACAACTATTGTGACATAGCCTATTTGGAAATGCCAGTCTTTTCATCTGACATGCATTTCAAACTATGGTGTTCTCTTCATCAGCACAATCTTAATTGTGAAACTTCAAAGTGTTTCTTTTTTTTTCCTAAACGTTTGAAAATTAGTGAGTGCAGTCCAATTGACGTGGAGTATCCACATGTGGTGCCCAATCAACAACAAGCTCGAGGGTATCGGAATACACCAGTGCAAATCGAAGAGTGATGTTCTATATGCAGCAGAGCTCATGTTGCCATAGTTTAGCGGCGAAACATCCTTAAAGGGGCACGAATCATATTCCCCCCTCTCCATATATCTCAAACATTTTCAACACCCCTCCCTCCCACCCTGTCTGTCTCAGTAGTTCTTAATACGGTATTTTATTTCTGTAGCGTGGCAATGAGTATCCGAGAAAAGTCAGAAGAGTAATTCAAATAATACTGTAGCCAGCTGAACGGTTATGTGGCCTATTGTAACTGAGTAAAATTACTTTCCTGATAACAAGTGTTGCTTTGCCATATTTGTAGGCACACATTTATCTCCATTTAGCCTACTGATTCTATTTACTATGCCTGCATTATATTGTCAACGAACACAAACATATATTATTATTATTGTTGTTGTTGTTGATGATGTTATCATTAGCAAATTCCTAATACTAATCCGTTTTGTTGGACACATTATTCTGTTCAAAACAGAAGAGAAGGGGATACAACATAAATCAAACTGGCTGAAATAGAAAATATATTATTGTTGAAATTGTACGATATTCAAAATAGAATAAGTTGATAAATAAAATACAAAGAATCATCCATCTGTTTTCGTCATTTCATAATTTTCACATAAATTGATGCAAAACATCTAAATCTCGAAATTGGACATTTATCTGTGTCCTGAGGAAGTCGGGAAATCAAAACCGTCCACTAGGGGCAACAGTGAGCACTATTACCATCAAATTGATGGGGTGGTGGATGGGTGTAATCCAATGACTCTGGATCAATCCTAAAGTAGATTAATCAATCCCAGTTGTGGACACTGATTTTTCTTAATCCTATGACTCTAGATCAGTAGGTTGTGTGTTCGATCCCAGTTGTGGACACTGGTTTTTTATTTATGCTTTTAACTCTACCCCAAACCCAGTCGTGTTCGATTAATCTGATGACTCTGGATCAGAAAGTTACATGTTTGACACTGTTTTTTTTTATAGCTCTACCAACTGCATTTCTGTATTTTAAAGTGTATTTATCTTGAAAACTTGGGTGCTGACGTTCAACATATTTTGGGACTATATCAACAATGGACTAATGAAACAAATACCAAAATATCGTTTTTGGGTGGAATTTTCTTTTAGCACTCAACTTCAAAATTTGGAGAAATGGAACATACAGAGCAGCAGGAGCAACAAAAACACTTCAAAATTTGATGTTTGGAGCAACATTGACATTTGATGTTTGGAGAGTATGGATGAAGACTGTGAGAGCTTGTTGAGAAATATGCTTGAGGTAGCCTAGTTATCATGTTTGCCACAAAATTCGTAAGATAGCCTATACCGCAGACGTTTGGCTGAAAACAGCCTTATCTACTCTTTTATTTTGAATTCCCACCACATGTATGAATTTGAAATCTCTGCAGGGAGTGTAAAAATAATTAGTTGTCTTCTCCTTATAAGTGTCAGTATTACCCCCTCTATTTAGTTGGCATTGGGAAAGGCAGGTTGGATAATCATTTCAGCATCTTTGACCAATCCGGGCTCCTCTACAGCAAAGCAGCCTACTAGGACCAAGTTCTACTGTCAAGTAATTTTCACCAATGGAGGGCTAAAAGTGAGGAATCTACTTTTTCATAATGGAGTCAGCCTTCAGGGTATTATTTAGCCCACAGTATACAATGTAGCCAATTGATGCAGTGGTTTTGTATTTTTACTGATTATCAAGTTTTGGGTAGCCCTTGCCATCTGTGACAGTTTGTGGTTCTGTGAAAATACTGAAATCCCCTCACATTCTAACATTTTCAGAAAACAACAAATGCATGGGCTGGCAGTAGTTTGTAAACAAAGATACAGCATAAACATGTCGAAGACAGGTTTGATTGAGTCAGACTCTAGAGCACTGCATCTTTAAATAGCGGCAGACAAAACACTTACATTAAGAAATAATTGGTTGGAACCATTGCAGATCTATACCTAACAAGTTGGCAGAGCCGGAAATGAGAGCCGTGGGTCCAGCTGCAATATAAAAAAAAAACATAAAGGCAATGATATCTGATTGCTCATCTAGTGCTAATCTTATGTCCTCTTTCCCTGCCTCTGATAGGCGATGGCACATTATTAGCCAATCAGCAGGTTTGAATGATTCGAAAACGATTCAGAGCTGCATGCATGGGACAGAGAAAGACTGAGAACTGTGGGGAGCAGGAATGTCTATGATGTAAGTGTGTGCCTGTGTGAATGTATGTATGGACTATAATTCGTTTTGTCTGGGGGAGTGCTTATGCTGCATTCATAACCAAGTGGGAAGGTGGAAATTGCCAGTTGTGAAGTCATAAATACGAGTTGAATGCATTCACATGCTCTGAACTCATTGAGAAACTCCAATTGGCTAGAAGAGCCCCACAGTGGAGGTATTATAATACCCATCAAACCTAGCGGTCAAACAGGGAAATGGTTCCAATCGGTTTCCACCAGTCATTTTTCCCATAGGGGATTTTAGAAACACTTAAAATAAGGGCTGTGTTTTGTGTAGGTTAACTCTGGTGTGACATTTTGATAACCATGTAAATCTCTTTCGGACAAGGTGACTTTTATTCATATTTTCGGGTATTGTCTCAATTTAAAACTTTCCCAAGAAAGATTACAGAATTGTCATTTTAAAGAAATGTATTCATTATTACCTTTAGTTAACGTTAGATAGTTCATCCAGTGATTCTTACCTTTGGCTCGAATCGGCTGTCTCCTCCAGATCATCATGGCATTTGTAGTTCTTTATGATAGCCACATTAGCAGCTAACTAGAATTTCATTTGTTGGGGGTAAATACAGGCGAATATAGATAAAAGTCACCTTGTCTGAGACAGATTTATACAGTTATCCAAATGTTACGCCAGGGTAAGCCTTCACAAAACACAGCCATTATTTTAAGTGTTTCTAAAATCCCCAATGGGACAAATGAATGGTGGTAAAATGATTAGAACCATTTCCCTATTTGACCGCAAGGTTTTATGGGCATTATGATTCATACTGTGGTACTCTATGGCGAACAAGCTGTGTCAACCACAAACTAAAAGTACAGCTATCATGCTCACAAACAAACTATAAAAAAACAACAACATATAAATAGATTGCTTTTGTAAATCATGTTTTTCTAATGCATTTAACTGCCAGAAATGAAGGTAATTTCCTTAGTAGGTGATGTCAGAGGTCAGCATGTGGGAGAAGTCGGAGCTCAGGGGTTCAAGAGGGGTTAAAATGGATTTTTCCCTGTTGTATGTGGTAAATGCCACCTTCCCACTTGGTTATGAATGCAGCATAAGACTTCTGCTTGGAAGCCTGACTTGGTGGTTGTCAGTCCCTCTTGCTCTAGCAGGGGCTGGGCAGTGGGAGGGTAAAGTGGAAAGAAAGGTAGACTCAGGGCTGGGCTGCCGGAGGTCTAAAGGCCTAAACTGACAAATGCCGCAACAGCATTTGAACATGCTTGCTTTGCCAGACTAATCGTTAATGTGTGAAAGGATTAATTATTTTTCAGATAGACTATGTTGATTTGAGATGGAATTGACTTGCACTCATAATGATTTACTACATAGTATATAAGAAGATGACAAGAAATGAAATGAAAAAATGAAATGTATCTTCAAAATAAAGTAACTACTTGGCAGAAAACCTAACAAACATTTGCAAACCAGCATATGTTTAAGGTGAACAGATTTAGCTAAAGACACTTTTGAATCAACTATACCAATATAAAGAAAAGTATATGTGTATGTTCTTGTTTCTCTGACTTATAATCCAGCCAAAATCATGTTGTATGGCAGATTGTGTTTCCTAAATGTTATACGTATAGCTCCAGTAAGCGCTTCACTTACAATTCCTCCAAAAATTGACAAAAATCATTCTCAAATCATCATCTTTGCATAGGGCAGGGAATAGCTAACCTGTAATAACTGTCATTTAAGAAATCTGGTACTCTTGACGTAGATAGTTCAATGATTTACCCCTAAATATTTTGAGATGCGCCAGCTTCAAAGGAATTCCCACTAAACAGACACACAGTCTCGTTTAGTATGGCATCGGTTGGTTTCAGCCTCTCCAGACTGCTAGGAGGAGTGCCAACACCAACTGTACTGTACTACAGCTATGCTGCGCTCTGCTCTCGTTTGCTCAGGTCTGCTCTGCTCTCGTTTGCTCAGGTCTGCTCTGCTCTCGTTTGCTCAGGTCTGTTCTGCTCTCAGTATCCCAACTGGGTAGAGGAGCAGAAGGACAAGGTTTAACCCATCATTTGCACAATTTAGAGTCACACTTTAAGTTAACATAACATGTTGTATAGCATGTATAGCATATGTGATTCTAATTTATTGGTTTGATCACATTTCAGAAGATTTATTCTAATTTTGAATTGGTCTGATAAATATTCATAAAATGATCTGATTTAACCTCTGGTAATGGACTGTTCTGTTGTTCCAAATGTAATTTCAGATGATCTTTAATGACAGTAATTATTAATAGTGTTTGTTTATGAAATGCCAGTTGCCTGTCTTGAGGCATTTTTTAAAACTTAAACGTTTGGGTAGTTGCTGTTTTGTTTGGTGCATTCATTTAGGTCTCCTACCATTATTAGAGCGCCAGTCTGTTGAAAGTAGGCTACAGAGTACAGTATCCGACTATCCGTTACCATCTGGTTTGAGGACAAAATAATTTAACATGGCAAAAATACCAGATTCCTCTGAACATTCGTCTACAAAGCAGTAGGAGGCCGTGGGGGAATATCTTGGTCTCCTCTTTGGATTGTTATTTTTCCTCATGTATTTTCTGTCTGCTATCTACCCACAGGGCAAAGAGGCCTTAGATTTAAAGAAAGCATGAAATTGACATTATACCCTGAAATGCTGTGCATATTTGCAGGGAAAACACAGTAATGCATTGACAATTCTTCTCTGCTCTCTTCTCTCTCTCTCTGTCACGGATTCCCCCGGTACTGCTGCTCTTTCCGTGCACCAGTTTCAGAGGTCTACATCACCGGCCTCTAGGCGTCACTGAACTGTCTCATTACGCACACCTGATTCCAATTCTCCTGATTAGTAATTGTATTTATGTGCCCTCTGTTCACCATTGTCTTGTCGGTTATTGTTCCCATGTCTGTTGGTCTTGTGAGTACCTGTGCTTTGTTGTTTCAACGTTCGTGCTGCGTGTATTGTGTACTTGTTATTACGGGTCTCGTCCCGTGTATTTTTGCGCATTTCCTAATATGTGTCTCTTCCCCTGTATTGTTATTACGGGTCTCGTTCTGTGTATTTATTAGAGGTTTAACCTAGCTCTTTTGTTTTGGTTACATCCCTGTGTTTTTGTATACGTGTTTGTTTTGGGCTTCGTCCCTGTGCCTTTTCATTGCATGTTGTATTTTTGGGTGGAGTATTAAACACCCCTATTACATATTCCTCCGCCTGTATCCAATCATTTATACAACGTGATACTCTCTCGCTCACTCTCGCTTGCTCTCTCTCTCTCGCGCTCTCTCTCTCCCCCTCTTTCACTGTCTATCCATTAATCTATTGTCCGTCCTTATCTAGCTTTGTCTTTATCTATCCGTTTATTTATCTTGTCACATCACTCTCCATTCATCCCTATCCCTATCCCTCCCTCCAATAGCGGGTTGTGATACGATATGATTCAATACGATACAAAACAAAATGGCACAATACCATTTGGTTTAAAACCTTATTGTCCATTTATTGATGTATTCACAGAAGTATGTTGGTGGGTCATTCAGGTTACCCCCATTTATTTTACTTTGATGTTTTGAAAGACCTGCACTCATTTTCTGTCTGTCACAAAATATGACGGGATGCATTACAACACAGAACCAACCCCTCTCCAGGGGCGTATTCATAAGTGCACACCGTAGTAAACGGTAGCAAAATGTTTTGCTAAGCAATACTTTTCACAACAAAAAATATTGGAATTCAAGTAGGTCCGTCCCATTTTCTTCCGTTTGGTTCCTAGTGAATACACTCTTTATGATATTAGGGCTAGTATCCAAACAGAACTCCAGGGAAATGAATCATAATAAAAACACAAATCAATACTGTAAAGAGAAGTCAAGTTATGTACATTTGGCATTTTATGGCTCCATTCATAGCAGGTTCACGTTTTATTTTAGTCCCAAAGGGAAATATGAAAGGGTTGGTGTGGGCAGGATATTGTGCTGTGTGGGCATCGAACCCGCTAAAAAGAGCAATAATATCTATGAAATATTTTTGAGAAATGAACTGAATGGGATTTACTGGATATTTCATAATAAGTCCCTGAATTACATCTTCCTTATTGAAGATGTGTCCACTAAGGTCGTATAGACAAAATTTGAAATTGTAATCCCAAGACACATAATGAATACCAATGGCACATACACCATTTTATTAACAACACTAGCTTTAATTAGATGCAGTTTTTTTAAAAGGATCAGATATTTGTACGCAACACTGGATTCAGTATTTAGTTGTTTTTCTGGACTTGACTTCAAATGATCTATCTGCTCCCATTGAATGACCATACAACTTTGCTGGGTGGTTGCATCATGTGACTGGCTAAAACCTTAATAGGACCGCGTTAGTCAGTCACAGCCTGTAGCATTAATTAATTTGTCTAATGTGAAGATGGATTAAGTTCCCCCTTGGCAGAGGAACGCTCCCACCAACATGTTAACAACATCTTCAGAGACCAATGAGGCCCATTTACAGTAAATGTCTGTTTAAGAGAGAGGGAGAGAGAGAGAGTGTGTGTATGTGTGTGTTGCTACAGCGGGCTATAAGGGGTCCCTCCGGTGTCGGCCACAGAGAGCAAGGCCATTTGACACACACACAGACATGCTTTAATAGAGCCAAGCTACACTTGCTCAATCATGCAATTAGAGTGAGTTATACAGAGAAAGACACTCTCCGTTACTCCTCTGTCTGTGATGGGAGGGAGGGAGGGGGGAGAGAGAGAGGCTTTAGTCATTTACAGAGGTTGATTTATGCCCTGCTGGTCTTGAGAAAGAAGTAGTCACTCACTGATAGCCAAGCTCATTACGATTAATTAATTAACGACAGGATACAGAGTGACGGAGCGGGACAGAGGGGACAGAGAGGGGGGAGAGGGGGAGAGAAGAGTTGGAGAGGGGATGGAGGAGTTGGGGAGGAGGAGAGGGGCGTTGTGGAGGGGGGAGAAGTGAAGTAGATAGACAAGTAGGAGAACATAGATGAACCAGGGAGGAGAAGAACTGGAGAAAAAGGGTAGGGGATGAGAAGGAGAGTGGAAAAGTAAAGACAAGAGCAGAGGAAACAGGGAGAGGGTGAGCAGAGGAGAGGTGGGGGGAAGGAGAGAGGTTGAGGGAGAGGGGGATGGGAGAAAGGGAGATAGGGGAGATGGGACGGGGGAAAGCAGATGAGTAGAAAGAAAGAGGGGTTTACCATCTGTAGATACGTCCCTAAGCAGAGTCACTGGGCCCCCCCATCTGTTTGGTTGGGTCCCAATTTCCCCTTAAGCACCCCATTGTTGGAGTTGTTCCTATTCACTGGTACTGGAGCTCAGGGGTACCAGAATCACCTTCACTCTCAATGCAGTGGGCCTGGGGCATTTTTGAGAATGTGAGTATATGCACATTAACACACAAACACACACCCTGAACTCTGACCTCTCCCACTGAGAATTACATCTAAATCGGAGCTTATCCACTCAGAAAAATAACACTGCCACACTGCTCAATTGGCCCAAAAGCATGGTCTGGGGTTTTCCATGCTGTGTGTGTGTGTGTGTGTGTGTGTGTGTGTGTGTGTGTGTGTGTGTGTGTGTGTGTGTGTGTGTGTGTGTGTGTGTGTGTGAGAGAGAGAGCTAGAGAGAGAGAGAGAGAGAGAGTAAGTCCTGGTAGGAGCCATCAGGCAGCACCCTGAGGCTGTGTCTGTTGGCTGAAGGCTGGCTTTGATGGACCAAATCACTGCCTCTCATCTCTCACACGTCTATTCTTTCTCCCTTCTTTTTCTCTAAAGACACTGAGGCCAATACATCCACTCTCCACAACCCACCTGTCATAATGCATTCTTTTTTATTTATATACAGTTGAAGTCGGAAATGTACATACATCTTAGCCAAATACATTTAAACTCAGTTTTTCACAATTGCTGATATTTAATCCTCGTAAAAATTACCTGTCGTAGGTCAGTTAGGATCACATCTTTATTTTAAGAATGCAGTTGCAAACCGTAGTCTGGCTTTTTTATGGCGGTTTGGAGCAGTGGCTTCTGCCTTGCTGAGCGGCCTTTCAGGTTATGTCGATATAGGACTCGTTTTACTGTGGATATAGATACTTTTGTACTTGTTTCCTCCAGCATCTTCACAGGGTCCTTTGCTGTTGTTCTGAGATTGATTTGCACTTTTCGCACCAAAGAACGCGTCGCCTTCCTGAGCAGTATGACGGCTGCGTGGTCCCATGGTGTTTATATTTGCATACTATTGCTTGTACAGATGAACGTGGTACCTTCAGGCATTTGGAAATTGCTCCCAAGGATGAACCAGACTCGTGGAGGGCTACAATTCTTTTCTGAGGTCTTGGCTGATTTCCTTTGATTTTCCCATGATGTCAAGCAAAGAGGCACTGAGTTTGAAGGTAGGCCTTGAAATACATCAACAGGTACACCTCCAATTGACTCAAATTATGTCAATTAGCCTATCAGAAGCTTCTAAAGCCATGACATCATTTTCTGGAAGTTTCCAAGCTATTTAAAGGCACAGTCAACTTAGTGTATGTAAACGTCTGACCCACTGGAATTGTGATACAGTGAATTATTAGTGAAATAATCTGTCTGTAAACAATTGTTGGAAAAATTACTTGTGTCATGCACAATGTAGATGTCCTAACCGACTTGCCAAAACTATAGTTTGTTAACAAGACATTTGTGGAGTGGTTGAAAAACGAGTAAACTTCCGACTACAACTGTATATATATATATATATGTGTATTTTTTTTGGGGGGGGCGGGTAAACATCTGTAATTACTATGTAAAATATGTACCTATACTGAAATTACACTCTACCTGTAAGAACCAAGTCAATCCGTAGGTGTTAGGGACAGCTATTGCAAAATAGGACACATTTCCTAACAAAGTGAATACATCGTCCTATTTGTAAAAAATAAAACATTTTCAATAACTACAGTACAAATTAAAAAACAATCCCTTTGATGAACTGAATTCAACACAAACTCAAGAATTCAAACAATCTGGAGAAAAAAGTTTGCTTTTCAATTGATAATATAGTATTTGAAAGCTAGCCAACACTTTGATACATGTCCAATTGGATTCACACAAGGTATCCAATATGTTGATATAGTGTAAGTAGGATTAGAAATGAAGGGAAGTAGATGATCTTCCCTTTCTACATAATGAATAGCACAGCCTGTACTCTCTCTCTCTTTCTCTGTTGTGCTTTAAGGCAAAACCCACCTGTCACCATCTGTCTCCACTGCTTTACCCAGTCAGGTGTTGAGGGAGAAGACCGTCAGAAGAAGCCTCTGTGGCCACAAGCAACCATTACTTCATTCCCTCTCAATTTGATACACTTCATTTATTGCTAGGTGAGATTCTGAAAAATAAAGAAAAATGGAGGATTCGGATGTCCTGTTAACTATACAATGTAACAAATCCACCACAGAGTACCTGGATATCTCTCTCTCTCTCTCTCTCTCTCTCTCTCTCTCTCTCCTCTCTCTCTCTCTCTCTGTCTCTCTCTCTCTCTTTCTGTCTCTGTCTTTGTCTCTCTCTCTCTCTCTCTCTCTCTCTCTCATTACAGAAATCATTCCTGCCCCCCATCCCTCCATCTCCATCCATCTCTACATGGACTCGGGCACCTAACATAGCAACGTGACGTGAATCCCTAATCACTTCATATTAACAGGCGTTAACGAGTCTAGGCCCCAACCAGGGGGAGAAGTAGAGAATCCCCCTCACAATATTAAAGAGCTAACATAACATACGCAGGAAAAGACCAGAATGCAAAATGGCCCCCAGCCTTTGGAGAGCTTTGCATTCGCTCCAAAGTTGTTTTCCTGCAGAATTAGGCGATTGACTAATGGCGTAAATGCTGTTAATTACCCGTGCCAGAACCCCAAACAGGCTTTTCTGCCTCTAACTAATAAGAAATCAATTAGCTAATGAATTGGTCGTTAAGTGGAAAAGCTAATCTTGGCGGGGGTATTTTTTAATGATTTTTGTGTGTGTGTGTGTGTGTGTGTCTGTGTGTGTGGGTGTGTGTGTGTGTGCCTATGATCCCGACTAATTGCCGTTGTCATACGGCGCTCTCAGCTTTCAGTATTTCCTAATGAACCTTCATTAGATCATAACTGGCACTCTTGGAAGATTCGCAGGCAAAACCTGCTTCCCAATTATTTTTAATTGCCAGACATTCACACAAACAAGTGCTGCACCTTTGCCGAACATGAGAGCCGTGCCTGGCTTCGCCTGTGTCTCCTTCATTACTCCATTTGAAGACGATTAGATGGCGGGCAGGGTCGCTTTCCAGGCTGCTGTTGTCTGTCTGTATCTAAACAGCTCCATCAGTTCAAACCAGTGGGCTTATTGTTGCTTATTGTTACTCTCCCCTTCTTCACTTTGATTTGTGGCGGCAAGAAATGCTGCTGCTTCTGTCACGGCGGGGATTGGTGTCTGTGTCAACGTTGTAGACACACACACACACACACAGACGTTGTAGAGACATACACACACTCATTTGTAAAGAAACTGACAAATGTACAAACACACACTCATGCATTCAAGCAAACACACACACACACACACACACACACACACACACACACACACACACACACACACACACACACACACACACACACACACACACACACACACATGCAGGCTGTGTGTGCCACAGTACCTGTACATGTGTCAGCCGACAAAAACAAAGGAGTGAGAGCATCCCTCCTAGGCATGAATAATTAAGGAAAGACAAAAGAGCCTTGTTTTTCTATTTCCATTCGCTCTTTCTTTTTTTGTGTCTCTCAAATCCCAGTCTCTTGTTTTTTAGAGTTATTCACTATTACAGTAAGATATGGATGAGCGTGTGTGTGTGCACGCGTGTGCATGTGCTTGTGTGGGTGTGACCTCAGTGCTCACGGAACAGCTTTCTTGGCACAGGTTTCCAATTGGACCCAGTGAACCATCTTATAAATGTCAATCAGATAGATGCATTTTTACAGTTTATCCTACATTTCTTTTTTCTCCAAAACACCCGACTTTGGTGACACTTTATAATAAGTTACTATAACGTGTTAATCAGACCTTTTTAACCCTCTCTGTCTTTCTCAGCTGATGACAATCTCAGTAGCCTTGGATTCACGCAACTAGAAAAAAAACGATAATAAAGTTTGACAACACTTTTGATGAAGTACATAAGTATAATGTTTTATAACATGCTTTATAATGTGTTAAGACACTGACTATAAGCATCCATAATAACTCATAAGCGGTTATAAAACAATGAGGTTTTATTGAATATTAACTATAATGACTTCTAAGACTGTAGTGCATAAAGTATGATATCACACATAAGGCCCAATATTACATTAAAAGAACAACCATAATGTATTGTCAAGCTTTATGAAGAACTATTCATATGTTTCTTTTTGCTTTAAGTAAAGTGATTCACTTAATTATAAAGCCCTATAATAGGTATTTATAGCCTTTAAGTAAAATGTGATCATTTTCCAGAGGTACAAACACACCACAACATATTAAGCTAACCAGGTAACACTTTATATAACAGTGTGATATGGTCATAGAGCAAAGCTGTCCATTATTTCAATACACAACAAACATAGCTACATTCACAGTCAAGTGCATGGAAAATAACTGTGGCCATAAGTCTGCCAGTGCGGAAGTTACTCCCGCTAGCTAGCTATCTCCCAGCTCTATCAAACCTTTCCTTGTAGATAGGCAGTTTAGCCGTAACATTCTTGTTTAGAGAGAATTATTGTCACTAGCTAGCTAGCCATGCACTCCCAAGTAGGACATGAGCAGAAGCAAGCTATTTATCTATGTAGAGATAGCAGCGCTAGCTAGCTAACTTCACTAACTAACTAGCTAGCTACAGGTGGAATTAAAATTCTTACTCCAAAGCACATTGCACATTAACATCCTCTTTCACTTAAACTCATTTTTTGTTGTTGTTGTTGTCATAACACATTATTAAGCATGTTATAAATGATTATATGTCTATGTACTTCCTAGAAAGTGTTACCATATGTTTGAATTCTTCCTCTAAATTCACTCAACCCTCAAACAATTTCAGTCTAAATTTAGACCAAACAAGGTTGTTATTGTTCAGTTCCAGGCCTAGGCCATCAACCTGACTCTCCACACACCCTGTAGACTCAGTATTAACAAATCTGTTGGGCAAGCACATATTCTCCCTGTCCCAGTAATCCAGCTAATATGCTTTCGGTGTCATGCCAGAATCGCGTGCCTTTGAGGTAGCTGTTCCTGGAAGTAGTAGTGAAAGTATGCTGTGGCCAAGGCCTCTGATTTATGGTGAAGCCAATCACCTTGCACCACCTGCTCTGGTTGTGTGATTGTAAGTGTGTGTGTGTGTGTGTGTGTGTGTGTGTGTGTGTGTGTGTGTGTGTGTGTGTGTGTGTGTGTGTGTGTGTGTGGGCGTGTGAACGTGTGTGTATATTTCTGTGTGTGTGCATGTGCATGCATGCACAAGTGTGTGTGTGTATATATGTGTTTGTGATGACAAACAGTAGGAAGAGGGCTGGATCAACTTCACTGACGGCCCAGGTTTTGATAGCGGATGAATGGAGCACCAGATGTCTATCAATATTTAGTAGTAAACATCACAAAAGTGTGGCGGTGTGGCAGCTGAGAACATGCTACAGTCATGAACTGGTAAGAGGCAAAAACAGACTCTGGTTTCACTTATTAAACAGAAAGTGTTATGACTTGCCTATAGTTTAGTCCTGGTTTTATGGGAACTGTGAGACTCTATAAGTGTCACGACTTCCGCGAAGTTGGTGCCTCTCCTTGTTCGGGCGGCGTTCGGCGGTCATCGGGCGGTCATCGTCACTGGCTTTCTAGCTGCCACCGATCCATGTTTCTTTGTCCATTTGTTATGTCTTGATTGTTCACACCTGGTTCCCATTTCGTTATGATTACTTCCCTATTTAAACCCTCTGATATTCATGATGTTTTGTGCGTTATTGTTTTACTGTTGGTTGTGTTCGTTGTATGTATTTCGTTGGTGTTTTATTCCCTGCGTGGATTTTGTATATACATTTTTTCCTAGAGTAAAGACATATGTTTTACTCAGTTCGGTGTCCTGTGATTGATTCTATTTCTCATCTCCTATACACGGACACTGACAATAAGTCCTATATTTTGTCAGTGCAAATACATATTGTGATGACCTGCGCTCATATTATGATGTTATAACTCTATACTAAAGCCGTAAGTTAATCTCAGGCACATTGTATTCATGGGTTGCACCTCCTCTGTTACTCGGTCGCATCACACCATTGTTATGAGTGTTCTAAAGGCGTCTTAGCCATAGTGGCTCCCGAAAGTCGAATGGTGCCCAATCATTCTTAATGATGGCTAATGATCGTTTAGTCTAAATTTCACTATAGTGGCTTGGAAATACAATGACATTGCTAAAGTAGGCAAGTAATTAGTAGGAAACAAGTTTTTCACCATTATGATGTCGTTATTACCCAGCAAAGTTTGTCAACAATACCTAACAATGCTAATGTTAGCTAGCTAAAATCCAGTGCTCTCCCCTCAATTCTTAGTTAACAAATGATATATCACATCTAAAGTCAATTTAACAACATCAAAATGGTGACAAAAGGTTTTCCTACAAATTATTTGCCTCCTCTAGAAATATCATTATATCAAAGCCACTATAATGCACTTCTGACGAAATCTTCATCAGCGCCAATTGGGAATGCATTGAAAAACCATCCAGTCGGAAGTCAGTCTTCATAAGAACGTTCAAAACCATATTGTGATGAATCATGCAAACCATGAATAGCGATTAAAATTGACAGGTTATGTCCGATTGATCCGACATTTGCAGAGTTTACCATGAATGTGATATCTTCGAACACGGAAACATAATGTGCAAAAGGCGCATTGTCGACTGCTCTCTAAAACTTGCTCGGATTGAATCCAATCCTAAGGCTTTTTGTGATTCGTTTTTTATTTATCATATACAGTACCAGTCAAAAGTTTGGACACACTTACTCATTCAAGGGTTTTTCTTTATTTTTACTATTTTCTGTATTGTAGAATAATAGTGAAGACATCAAAACTATGAAACAGCACATATGGAATCACCCAACCTCAACCTAATTCGGATGGTTTGGGATGACTTGGATCGCAGAGTAAAGGAAAAGTAGCCAATAAGTGCTCAGCATATGTGGGAAATCCTTCAAGACTGTTGGAAAAGCATTCTAGGTGAAGCTGGTTGAGAGAATGCCAAGAGTGTGCAAAGCTGTCATCAAGGCAAAAGGTGGCTACTTTGAAGAATCTGAAATATAAAATATATTTTGATTTGTTTAACACTTTTTTGGTTACTACTTGATTGCATATGTGTTGTTTCATAGTTTTGATGTCTTCACTATTATTCTAAAATGTAGAAAATAGTAAAATAAAGAAAAACCCTTGAATGAGGAGGTGTGTTCACACTTTTGACTGGTACTGTATATACTGAACAAAACTATAAACGCAACATGTAAAGGGCTGGTCCCATGTTTAATGAGCTGAAATAAAAGATCCCAGAAATATTCACAAAAAGCTTATTAATCTCATATTTTGTGTACAAATTTGTTTACATCCCTGTTAGTGAGCATTTCTCCTTTGCCAAGAGAATCCATCCACCTGACAGGTGTGGCATATCAAAACAACTGATTGAACAGCATGATCAAGGTGCACCTTGTGCTGGGTACAATAAAGGCCACTCTAAAATGTGCACTTTTGTCACACAACACAATGGCACAGATGTCTCAAGTTCTGAGGAAGTGTGCAATCGGCATGCTGATTGCAGGAATATCCACCCGAGCTGTTGCCAGAGAATTTAAGGTTTATTTCTTTACCGTAAGACACCTCAAATGTTGTTTTAGAGAATTTGCCATTATCTCCAACCGGCCTCACAACCACTCCAGCCCAGTTTCCTTTTGGCATCTTCACCTGCGGATCGTCAGAGACCAGCCATCCAGACAGCTGATGAAACTGAGGAGTAGTTCTGTCTGTAATAAAGCCCTTTTATGGGGAAAAACACATTCTGATTGGCTGGGCCTTGCTCCCCACTGGGTGGGTAGATTTGGTCCTAATCAATTGAATTCAATTGACTGATTTCCTTATATGAAATGTAACTCAGTAAAATCTTTGAAATGATTGCGTATATATTTTTGTTCAGTTAGATACTTTACCCTCTTGGCAATGTGCAGTTCTACATTGTATGGATGTGCCCTATTATTCATCTGCTGAAACTTTTTTTTACCTCTTTTTCTCCCTAATTGGTAGTTACAGTCTTGTCCCATCGTTTCAACTCCCATACGGACTCTGGAGATGCAAAGGTCGAGAGCCTTGCGTCGTCCAAAATACAACCCTGCCAAGCCGCACTGCTTCTTAACACACTACTCGCTTAACCCGGAAGCCAGCCACACCAACGTGTCAGAGAAAACACTATACAACATGCACCCGGCCCACCACAGGAGACGCTAGGGCATAATGGGACAAGGACATCCCGGCTGGCCAAACCCTCCCCTAACTCGGACGACGTTGTGCCAATTGTGCACCTCATGGGTCCCCCGGTCACAGCTGGCTGCAACAGAGCCCGGGATCGAACCGGGGTCTGCAGTGACGCCTCAAGTACTGCGATGCAGTGCCTTAGACCACTGCGCCACTCGGGAGGCCCTGCTGATACTTTATAAGTATATTGTGTATGCAAACTCTTATATTTAAAGCTAAATAAGCTCTTTAACTATGACTCTTCAGTAAATTGATTTTATTGATATTTTACATGACACTGTCAGTCGTAACGTGCAAGATTTAAACTGCATGCAATAGACAATTGGCAAAGTATCGCTGTGAATATGTGAAAATCAATTTCAAGGGAAAGGAAAGGGAAAGGACTAAAACAAAGATCCAAGACTTGAAATGTGTATCATTGTTTTGTATTAGAAATACTCACTTCAAATTCAGCTCTACCCTTGGAGTATTCCACTAGAACAAACTATATTCTATTGGCTAAATCAAACAAACACCTACAAAAAGTTCACAAATTAAAAGTATGTTTCATATTGTGTTGTGCTGTCTTTCGAACTCAATAAACAAGCAGAAATCAGATTACACACAACCGTCAAACACGCACACACAATCACAGGTACACACATGTACACACACACACACATACACACACACACACACAAATGAAATTACAACAGGTCTAATTGAACTTTATGATGTGGAGGAGAGCATATGCCGTTTGGGCCAATTGAATCATTAGAAAAGTACACAGTAGGCTCAGGACCTGCCAACACTGCAGCTGAGGAAAATATGTGTGGAAATGCAGCCCTGTCCAGGCCCACACCCAAGCACACACACACACATACACATACAAGCATGCATGCTACTGTGCACATCCAGACATTCATAGACCCACAGACGCATGTGCACACATATAAACACACACACAGATATTGTTGAGAAGGAATCTGCAAGTAAGCATTTCGTTGGACAGTGTATACTATGTGAATCAAATCAAATCACGTGCACAGTTTAGCAGGTGTTATGGCGGTTGCAGTTAAAAGCTTTTTGTTCCTAGTTCCTGTCAATCAATGCAGTAAGGGCCCGATTCAGACTTAGGAAATATATGCCTTTCTTATGCACACCTTACCTATGCACTTCTCAGTAGTTGGTATTCAGACTGACCTTATACAGGTACATAATGGGCTTTGCAGGTGTGGTTCCCTAAATAAATGTAATTCAACTGCTGAAAACTCTCCCACTTGCTGGCCAACAGATTATCTCGCGAGTTGCCATTCAACAGGGTAAGTAAACTAACACTGAAGTGACAGTTATACATGTATGTGGGTATAACTGATGGTGGCTACCGATAGTGGCTAAAATTTAACACGATACAAATTATAAAAAATACAGTGAAAAGTCTGGGCATATAATTAAAACATACTAGAAATCCTAAATCAACTCTGTAGGTATGGCACGGTACTGTCATTTGAACATGGCTACAGGAGCCTATAGCTTGGGTCTCCAAACGTCATCCTTGCAAGTTATATGGCCAGCATTTCATAAACTTCACAGTGGAAAAGGTGATAAACTTAGCAAAAAAAGAAACGTCCTCTCACTGTCAACTGTGTTTATTTTCAGCAAACTTAACATGTGTAAATATTTGTATGTGTAACATTGTAGGTTCCGTCCCTCTCTTCGCCCCAACCTGGGCTCGAACCAGGGACCCTTGCACACATCAACAACTGACACCCCACGAAGCATCGTTACCCATCGCGCCACAAAAGCCGCGGCCCTTGCAACGCAAGGGGAAACCCTACTTCAAGTCTCAGAGCGAGTGACATCACCGATTGAAACGCTATTAGCGCGCACCACCGCTAACTAACTAGCCATTTCACATCGGTTACACTCACCCCCCTTTTGACCTCCTCCTTTTCCACAGCAACCAATGATCCGGGTCAACAGCATCAATGTAACAGTGTAGGTTCCGTCCCTCTCTTCGCCCCAACCTGGGCTCAAACCAGGGACCCTTGCACACATCAACAACTGACACAACACGAAGCATTGTTACCCATCGCGCCACAAAAGCCACGGCCCTTGCAACGCAAGGGGAAACCCTACTTCAAGTCTCAGAGCGAGTGACGTCACCGACTGAAACGCTATTAGCGCGCACCACCGCTAACTAACTAGCCATTTCACATCGGTTACATAACCCTAAGATTCAACAATTGAGACATAAACTGAACAAGTTCCACAGACATGTGACTAACAGAAATGGAATAATGTGTCCCTGAACAAAGGGGGGGGGGGGGTCAAAATCAAAAGTTGTGGCCACCAAAATCTGGTGTGGCCACCAGCTGCATTAAGTACTGCAGTGCATCTCCTCCTCACGGAATGCACCAGATTTTCCAGTTCTTGCTGTGAGATGTTACCCCACTCTTCCACCAAGGCACATTTCTGGGGGGAATGGCCCTAGCCCTCACCCTCCGATCCAACAGGTCCCAGACATGCTCAATGGGATTGAGATCCGGGCTCTTCGCTGGCCATGGCAGAACACTGACATTCCTGTCTTGCAGGAAATCACACACAGAACGAGCAGTATGGCTGGTGGCATTGTCATTCTGGAAGGTCATGTCAGGATGAGCCTGCAGGAAGGGTACCACATGAGAGAGGAGGATGTCTTCCCTGTAACGCACAGCCTTGAGATTGCCTGCAATGACAACGTTGTTGCCGGTGATGTCTGGTGAGGACATGCCTTACAACAGGCCTACAAGCCCTCAGTCCAGCCTCTCTCAGCATATTGCGGACAGTCTGATCACTGATGAAGGGTTTGTGCGTTCCTGGTGTAACTCGGGCAGTAGTTGTTACCATCCTGTACCTGTTCCGTAGGTGTGATGTTCGGATGTGCCCATCCTGTGCAGGTGTTGTTACACGTGGTCTGCCACTGCGAGGATGAACAGCTGTCCGTCCTGTCTCCCTGTAGCACTGTCTTAGGCGTCTCACAGTGCAGACATTGCAATTTATTGCCCTGGCCACATCTGCAGTCCTCATGCCTCCTTGCAGCATGCCTAAGGCACATTCACGCAGATGAGCAGGGACCCTGGGCATCTTTCTTTTGGTGTTTTCCAGAGTCAGTAGAAAGGCTTTTTAGGAGCCCTAAGTTTTCATAACTGTGACCTTAATTGCCTACCGTCTGTAAGCTGTTAGTGTCTTAATGACAATTCCACAGGTGCATGTTCAATAATTGTTTATGGTTCATTGAACAAGCATGGGAAACGGTGTTTAAACCCTTTACAATGAAGATCTGTGAAGTTATTTGGATTTTCACGAATTGTCTTTGAAAGACAGGGTCCTGAAAAAGGGACGGTTTTTTTTAGCTGGGTTTTTGTTGATATACTTCAACTTGCTGCCATGTGACTGGTTTTACATTTGTCTCCAGCAATCAGAAGGTAAAATATATCTAAAACAATTGCATTAGCGGTAAGCGGGTAAAATCACTGGGAAAGCCAAGCCTCCCCCGCTCCAAAAAGTCATATCACAACCTACACTACCGTTCCAATGTTTGGGGTCACTTAGAAATGTCCTTGTTTTTTGAACGAAAAGCACATTTTTTGTCCATTAAAATAACATCAAATTGATCGGAAATACAGTGTAGACATTGTTAATGTTATAAATTACTATTGTAGCTGGAAACGGCAGATATTTTATGGAATATCTACATAGGCGTCCAGAGGCCCATTATCAGCAACCATCACTCCTGTGTTCCAATGGCACGTTGTGTTAGCTAATCCAAGTTTATCATTTTAAAATGCTAATTGATTATTAGAAAACCCTTTTGCAATTATGTTAGCACAGCTGAAAACATGTTGTGCTAATTAAAGACGCAGTAAAACTGGCCTTCTTTAGACTAGTTGAGTATCTGGAGCATCAGCATTCGTGGGTTCGATTACAGGCTCAAATCTCGTCAGTCTATTCTTGATCTGAGAAATGAAGGCTATTCCATGCGAGAAATTGCCAAGAAACTGAAGATCTCGTACAACACTGTGTACTACTCCCTTCACAGAACAGCGCTAACTTGCTCTAACAAGAAGAGAAAGAGGAGTGGGAGGCCCCGGTGCACAATTGAGAAAGAGGACAAGTACATTAGAGTGTCTAGTTTGAGAAACAGACGCCTCACAAGTCCTCAACTGGCAGCTTCATTACATAGTACCTGCAAAACACCAGTATCAACATCAACAGTGAAAAGGCGACTCCGGGATGCTGACCTTCTAGCCAGTTTGCGCTGTTCTGTGAAGGGAGTAGTACACAGCGTTGTACCAGATCTTCAGTTTCTTGGCAATTTCTCACATGGAATAGCCTACATTTCTCAGAACAAGAATAGACTGACTGTCACGACTTCTGCCGAAGTCAATGCCCCTCCTTGCTCGGGTGGTGCTCGGCGATCAACGTCACCGGTCTTCTAGCCATCATCGATCAGTTTTTCATTTAACATTGGTTTTGTCTTGTCTTCCTACACACCTGTTTCCAATCCCTTAATCATGTTGTGTATTTACCCTCTGTTTCCCCTCATGTCCTTGTCGGTGATTGTTTTTGATGTTATGTTACGTGGGTTTGTGTATCGGGGTGCGATGGGTAATTTTAGCCATTTATTTTGTAAATTGGTTTTGGAGTTGGTTTTGTTATTAAATACTCCATGTTAACCAACTTGGTTTCTCCTGCGCCTGACTTCCATGCCACCTACATACAAAAACATGATACTCACGAGTTTCAGAAGAAAGTCTTTGTTTCTGTCCATTTTGAGCCTGTAATCGAACCCACAAATGCTGATGCTCCAGATACTCAAATAGTCTAAAGAACGGCAGTTTTATTTCTTCTTTAACCAGAACAACAGTTTTCAGCTGTGCTAACATAATTGCAAAAAGGTTTTCTAATGATCAATTAGCCTTTTAAATTATAAACTTGGATTAGCTAACACAATGTGCCATTGGAACACTGGAGTGATGGTTTCTGATAATGGGCCTCTGTACGCCTATGTAGATATTCCATAAAAAATCTGCCGTTTCCAGCTACAATAGTAATTTACAACATTAACAATGTCTACAGTGTATTTCTGATGAATTTGATGTCATTTTAATGGACAAAAAATGTGTTTTTCTTTCAAAAACAAGGACATTTCTAAGTGACCCCAAGGTTTTGAACGGTAGTGTACTTGTTGTGATAATTGCATTGTTGTTAATTCATATGCCTAGCGACCGTGATATGTAGGCCTAAAAGCATCCTCTGTCCGGTGAAGTCCACAACGCATATTGCATGTAACAGCCAGTTACATGACCTACAGCATGGTCAAGCAAGTTAATGTTTGCGACATGGTTTTGATTTCTGTTTGCGTGTGTGTGCGTGCACGCGTGTTTGTGCAAGTAGAAAAACATTTTGACTCACCCTACTTGTAGAGAAACGCCAATGCCATCCTCCTCTCTTTCATGTTGACGAAACGGTCTATCACTCTGTCATACAGTACACGCTTTTATTTGTTGTTGACCTAGGCTACCAGGCTAAAATGCTTGCTCAGTAGCCTAACTTCCATTCATGGGCATCGTTAGCTAGTTAACATCAGCCTTCTACATCCAGCTACATATTGAACTTCCATCCTCTCAAGCCAGGGGCACAACAACGTATGAATTAATGGTTGGATCAGAATCGCTGTTATAATCATTGGCCAGTACAGAGAATTAAGTAAAACCACAAGTCCAAATCCATATCTTAAAAAATAAAATGTTTCAACCTTTATTTAACTAGACAAGTCAGTTAAGAACACATTCTTATTTTCAATGACAGTCTAGGAACAGTGGGTTAACTGCCGTGTTCAGGGTCAGAACGATAGATTTTTACCTTGTCAGCTCAGGGATTTGATCTTGCAACCTTCCTATTACTAGTCCAATGCTCTAACCACAAGGCTACCTGCCAGCCCCTCTCGTCCATGGCTAATTTAGGAAAGGGCCAACTTTAGCTAGCTAGCCACCGGAGGACAACAACACAAAAAGACTCAAGTTGTTTCTGTTAATGACATATACTCTCAAAGCAATTTGATAAGAGAGACTCCAAATCCAAGCTGGCTTCCCTTAACACTTAGTGTTTTTCCACCAGGACAGTTGCGCTAGCTCAGTTTAGCTCAATGCTGATTGGATAATTTTTTATACTTTTTTTGTCAAGGGAGGCCAAATGCTTGCTAGCTTCCAATGCACTCAATACTATGGACGGCAACAATGTCATACTTGTTTGAACCTGACAATATCAGACAGATGGCCTACACGTAGAGAGACAAAGGGGAGCTGTTTCGCTCGCAAGGATGTTTTCCTCTGTGAGATTCATTCAGCCTCTTGAGAATTGAAGGAAAATTGTGAAACACAGAGAGACAAAATATACATTATTTTATGTTTTCTGGGGGGGGGTACATTTTTGGGGGAAGGCTGGCTTTCCTTGGCGTCCATGAATGCACACCACTGAACAATTGTCATTTATATTTACAATCCCCTTATCCAAACAGCTTACTCATTTACCTAGCTCTTATCAATAGCTCTTATCAATTTGTTAATTGTAGTGCATGGTGAATTATGTTATATTATCGGAAACAATTTAATAGACATTTTTCCACTTTGAACTGACAGGTTGCTCGACCTTATTCATCATTTAATCGCTCGTAAAGGTGGTGGAATTATGAGGGAATTAAGTCAAAGTTAGAATGCGGCGTATCTGTAGACAGACAGTACCTCCACCACACTTTCATTTCTTTAATCTACACCCCAAATGAATAGTGGGTGAATAGCATGCTTTGTCATGCTTAAGTTCAAGGTCAGATACACATACAGAGAAAAGGACATAAAATGTCATAAAGTACATCATTTTTTATTTTTTTTAACAAATTTAGTACAGCAGTAGATATATAAATAGTATGTAAACATTATTTAGGTGACCAGTGTTCAATGACATAGAGCAGCAGGCCCTTTGGTGCAGGGTAGAGTACCTGTTGGTGGCCGGCTAATGACAGTGACTGAGGGTCAGAATAGGGCAATGGGCGGAGGCCGTCTAGTGGTGGCTGTTTAACAGTCTGATGGCCTGGCGATAGAAGCTGTTTATCAGTCTCTCAGCCACCTGTACTGTCTTTGCCTTCTAGATGGTACTGGGATGAACAGGCCGTGACACAGATTGCTGAGGTCCTTAATGATCTTCTTGACCTTCCTGTGACACCGGGTGCTGAATATGTCCTGGCGGGCAGGCAGTGTGCCCCCGATGGTGGGTAGGAAGACCACACCGCCCTCTGGAGAGCCCTGCGGTTGCGGACAGTGCAATTGATGTATCAGGTGTCGATATAGCCCGACAGGATGCTCTCAATTGTGCATCTGTAGAAGTTTGTGAGGGTCTTAAGGGCCAAGAAACATTTCCTCAGCCTCCTGAGGTTGAATAGGCACTGTTGCGCCTTCTTCACCACACTGTCGTGTGAAGAGACCATTTCAGGTCCTCAGTGATGTACACACAGATTATGTTGAAGTTTATGACCCTCTCCACTGTGGCCCTGTCGAGGTGGATGGGTGCGTGCTCTCTCTGCTGTCTCCTGTAGTTCACAATCAGCTCCTTGGTTTTGTTGACATTGAGGGAGAGGTTATTTTCCTGGCACCACTCTGCCAAGGAACTCACCTCCTCCCTGTAGGCTGTCTCGTCATTGATAATCAGGCCTACCATTGTTGTGTCATCAGCAAACTTGATGATTGAGTTGGAGAAGTATGTGTCCACGCAGTCATGGGTGAATTGGGCGTACAGGAGGGGGCTGAGCACGCACCCCAGTGAGGCCCCCATATTGAGGATCAGTGTGGCGGAGGTTTTGTTGCCTACCTTCACCACCTGGGGTTGGCCTGTCAGGAAGTCCAGGACCCAATTGCACAGGGTGGGGTTCCGACCTAGGGCCCTGAGCTTAGTGATGAGCTTGGAGGGCACTACGGTGTTGAAGGTTGAGCTATAGACGATAAACAGCATTCTTACATACCTGGAGGTATTCCTCTTGTCCAGGTGGGATAGGGCAGTGTGCATTGCAATGGCGATTGCGTCTTCAATGAATCTGTTGGGGCGGTATGCAAATTGTAGTGGTCTTAGGATGTTAGGTATGATGGAGGTGATATGGTCCTAAGGATCAGACCTTTTTCATACATTTTTGCCTAAAATGACATACCCAAATCTAACTGCCTGTAACTCAGGACCTGAAGCAAGGATATTAATAATCTTGATACCATTTGAAAGGAAACACTTTTAATTATGTGGAAATGAAATAGAAAATGCGCTGTACATGAAATTAATGTAGAACAATATAACACCTTAGATATTGTAAAAGATAATACAAACAAAAAAACATGCCTTTTCAATTTTATTTTTGTTCCATCATCTTTGAAATGCAAGAGGAAGGCCATACATTAAGATAGGATCCTAGGTGTAATTTATATATTGTCACAAGATGGCAGCAGTGTGTGTGAAAAGTTTCAGACCGATCCAGTGATGAATTACCTCAATACACAATATTCTGCATCAAGTCTGCCAGGAGTTTTCCCAAATGTGCCGAATTGGTCAATTTATACATTTTCAAGTACATATCTATAGAGATCATACTTAAATGCTATGGTAATAAATAATGTAAGTTTACATACTCACAGGAATGTCATACATGATGGATCATTAGCTTCCCTACAGGAAAGACACTAACCTTCACACTTCTAGATGGCCGAGCGGGGTGGGTGTGGAGCCAGAGACAGCAGTTGGACCTAGTTCCTACATTTGAATATAAAAATGGATTTGTTCAAACAATAATACACTACATTTTATCTCTGGGACCCTCAGGATGACAGATCAAGATTACTGAATGTAAGTACATTATTTACCTTCAGAGGTGAATGTATCAAACCAGTTGCCGTGATAAAAGTGTTTATTGTTGTGCACTATCCTCAAACAATAGCATCGTATTTTTTTCTGAAATAGCTACTGTAAATTGGACACTGCAGTTAGATTAACAATAATTTAAGCTTTCTGCCCATATAATACATGTCTATGTCCTGGAAAGTTGGCAGTTGTACACAATGTTTTTATAGTCACATTATCGCATTCTGAGCAACAACCGTCCCGGTTTAGGGACACCGATCCTGTATAGGTTAATTAACTAGCCTCTCAAAGCACTTCATGATTACAGAAGTGAGTGCTAAAGGACAATAGTATTTTAGTTCAGCTATCTTCGATTTCTTGGGTACAGGAACAATGGTGGACATCTTGAAGCAAGTGGGGACAACACTGGGATAGTGAGAGATTGAATATGTCCATAAAACACTCCAGACAGCTGGTCTGCGCATGCTCTGAGTAAGCAGCATGGGATGCCGTCTGAGCCGGCAGTCTTGCAAGGGTTAACACGCTTAAATGTCATATTCATGTCGGCCACGGAGATCGGGAGCACACAGTCCTCGTGAGCGGCAGGGGACCACGTCAGCAGCTCATTGTTGTTTTCCTCAAAGCAGGCTAAGGCATTTAGCTTGTCCAGAAGTGAAGCGTCGGTGTCCGAGACGTGGCTGGCTTTCCCTTTATAATCTGTGATTGTCTGGAGTCCCTGCCACATGCATCTTATGTCTGAGCCGTTGAAATGCGACTTTGTCTCTGTACTCTACTGACGTTTTTCCTCTTTGATTGCCTTACGGAGGTCATAGTTGGTCTGCTGATACTGTTCATGATCCCAGTCACCTTGCCGTTGTTAAAAGCAATGGTTCACACTTTCAGTTTTGTGCGAATGCTGCCATCATCCACGGTTTCTGATTTGGATAAACTCTAATCGTCACAGTTGGATCAACATTGCCTATGCACTTCCTGATGAACCCAGTCACGACTCAGTGCATACGTCAATATTATTCCAAGAGGCAGCCTGGAACATACCCCAGTCCGCGCGATCAAAAAAATCTTGGAACATAGATTCCGATTGGTCAGACCAACGTTGAATAGTCCTTACCATGGCTGCTTCCTGTTTCAATTTCTGCCTTTAGGTCGGCGAGGAGCAGGATAAATGTGTGTTCAGATTTCGTGAAGGGAGGGCGGTGGAGGACTTTATATGTACGGGCCTTGTTTCCCGTACAAATGATTAATAAAGCTTAAAACTTGAAACACACTCATCTTTTCCTCACTCCTTCTCTTTACTCCTCTTCTCTTCTACTCAAGTCTATATGACTGCAAAAGTTGCATAACATTTATTCCACACATATCCACATGCTGTAGGCCTTAGTTGCTCTTCAAATATTAACATGCAATTCTTCGCATTGCACACACAAACACATTCTTTGACTAGCATCATGTCCAAGGAGGAGAGAGTAAGTGGAGGATATGTGAGATAGACAGGAGGATGTCAGAGTTAAAGGAAAACAGACATTAGGCTTTCTACTGGTGCCGTGGCTGTTTCTGACTCTCTGACTCTCCTTCAGTCCCATCTTTATGAACTTTACATGATGCATCATAAAGGCCACAAGAGCCTCTTTGATTGTGGAACTGGAGCTGAAAAATACATCACACACACAAGAGAAGTCAGATATAGACAAACAGTCATGCTACACACAGACTCACAGACTCAAAGAACCCCCCCCCCCCCCCACACACACACACACACACAGACACACACACAGACACACACACACACACACACACACACACACTCCACACACACACACACACACTGCCTTCACCCCGTGAGTCAAGAGTCTAGTGAGCTGAAGCGTCTCAGTGTCATCTCCAATCTCTGTGATCTAAACGTATGAGAATGGATGGTGCCTTCCACCAACTGCTGTTATGGGGGACCTACCTTGTTTATCTAATGAAGACCGTGTCACAGCGGATCTGTGTCCTTGCTTTCTGAAGTGGTGGCAGATTTCCCTGAAATGGGGCCACTGAATTAACAAAATTAAATTTACATAATACTGCCGGTTGGTTCCGGGGGCCTCTTCTCTGGCACGGGCGTCCGTGTAGTTCGCCTGTGCGGACGGTCCCCTCGCTGTGTACAGATGTCCCTGCACTGCCAGTCACTCGTCCAACTGAACAGGATTTAGGACCATAGACAATATCTGATCAGAGAAGCTAAAACTGTGTGCGTGCGCAATTTTCACACTCTCATGATGAGGTCTGTTTGATGGTTTATGTGTCTACACTTTGTGTGTCAGTGAAAATGTGGAATCTGCCCAGACACACTAAGCTAGTGAAGTTCTTACCAAAAGGAAGTAGAGAACAAACCGCTGAAATACAGATGGACTTCATCATTTTATATATCCGCGGGGCGGGCAAGATTACGGTAATTAAATATTGTTTGGATGAAGGGAGGGAGGGAGGGTGGCGGGCTGAATAAAGAGAAGACAATGCATAAAAATACATGAAGGTATAATTATTGTGCAAATCATATCTATAGGTTACATTGAAGTTTTTGTCTTCATTATTTGTATCTGGCTTAGTGCGTAGCCTAAGCCTAAGTTGACTGTATCGTGCCAAATTCGCGCAAATTGCCAAATGCTTTTGGGAACTTGGGCAGAAAAAAGTTAATGGTGATCCACTGAGGCTAGAAGGGAGGGTCCAGAACAGTAATGTTTGGGAAAGATATGATGAAGTGGTAAAAGAGGATGATAGCAGTGCCGGCTATGGTATGTGTGATGATTGTGAGGCCCTATACAAATTCGAAAGTCACAAGACAAGGACTTCAAAATGGTACGTTCAGATGGGTTAACTGAAATATGGACACTGACTGTAGGTCTATAACCTCTCACATAGCCTAATATAATATTAACTCTTGCAGAATTAAGCATTTCTTGCAGTAAAACGATACACCAAATGTACATTTTGACTTAGGGACCATCTGTAGAGGTGGTATCTTTATCGGCATCTTAAAAGCTGATAGTATTTCAACCAATTAAAATATGCATCCAAGCCAAACTGAAATCTTGTGAAAAACATGTTGAGTTGTTTTAACAGCTTTTAATGTCCTTAAAATCAGTCAAACTGATGTAATTTGGACATTTTGCACAGATTTTCACTTTATCACATATAGTCTGGCGGTTGCGGATGGGTTATTAGCAATTGGGGACGGGTGAACAAACTGTTGACCTGCTCATCACTAGGAGGCACATAACAAGGTTTGCAGGTGTGGTTCCCTGAATACATTTAATTCAACCCCAGAAAACAATTTGATCAGGGAGTTTTGTTCAATTTTGTTTTCCTGTTCATTCATCTAAAATAATCCTTTTAAATACTACCGTTACTTAGAATTTGATCTGCACAAGACTGGAGACTGTGTGATGACAAGTGCCAAGTCTTGCACTGTGTATCAAGTTGCGCTCCATAATTATTGAATAAGCCTTTCCCAATGTATTTTTATTTCACCTTCATTAAATAGCATCCACTATTACTTGACCCTCAGCAACAACCACAAGGACGTGACAGCATTTCCAGAGGAAGCAAATAAAGGTAGACTAAATCAAATTATGTAATGGAATGATACGAATGTAGAATACAACTGAAGTGAACAAATACTAAATAACGTGGCGGTCGCTACCGATAATGGCTAATAATATTTAACATATAGCTTACACAGGAAACAGGAAAAGTCTGGTAATATGATTAAAACATTTTAGGAAGCACAAAGCTTAAATTTGCCTTGTCATCCCATTTGGCTTGCGTCTCCAAATGTAATTACTCCAAATTCTAAGGTCATACAATAAAAATTCTGCACGGCACAGCATTTCATACTTCAATGTGGGAAAAGGGCATAAATACTGTACGTGTCATGTTGATGTGCTTCTCAGTTTCATGCCATATGACTGGTTTAACATTCAACTCTAGCGATCATAAGGTAAATATATCTAAAACAATATTTAGCCTATATTTACAATCCCCTTATCCAAATGGATTGCTCATTAACCTAGCTCTGATCAATAGCTGTTATCAATTTATAAATTACTGTGCATGGAGAATGCTGTTATTTATATCAGAGAAAAATCATTCGATTTTTTTCCACTTGGAACTGACAGGTTCGCTTGACCTTTTTCATGGATTCCAAGCGTGTAAAGGTGGTGGAATTATTAGGGAATTAAGTCAAGGTCAGAATACGCATATCTGTAGACACACCTCTGCCACACCTCCATTTATGTGATCTCCACCCCAATCAAATGCAGCCATTTTTATCTCAATATCATATAGTTTCTGGGTAACAATTAGGTACCTTACTGTGATTGTTTTAAATTAAAATGGTAAAAAAATAAACCAAAAGTTTATCAAAATGCAATTTCTCAATGATGTCACCCGGCGGTCCAAAACATCCACCCAAGCCAATCAAGCTGAAATTTCTGGCAATATTTTCGAACAACTCTTCTCACATTATCATAATTTTCACAATTTCACAGTATTATTCCAACATCGTAGTGTGGAAATATATATAAAACAAGAAAATCACGTTTTTGCTTGCACTGCCCCTTTAAGTTCAAGGTCAGAATACGTGTAGAGAAAAAAGTGCATAAAACTTACATTTAGTTCCATTTACTGCTCTGAATTCCCCACCGAGTGCACTAGTTTTAGCTGGGGCTTAGGATGGGACTTCTGTTGGAGCTCGGGTATAGAGATGAGGCTGTGGCTGGGGTAAACTATGGAAGATATATCGGCAGTAGCGGTGCGTAGGTCATGTAACAGACAGTTACATGACCTACAGCATGATCAAGCAAGTTAATGTTTCCGTCATTCTTCGGACCACTAAACAACTATTGATTTAGAACCACAGAGAGTTACCGCAAGTTGCAAAGAAAACAGGAGCTGCCTCCACTATTCCAGCACCATTTTAACTTCAACATCATCGAATTACCTCTGTTTAGTCTAATACAGTGACAACTAAAAGATACCAAAACAATTGGTCCATGGTTCTGATTTTTGCGTGCGTGTGTGTGTGTCCGTTCATGCAAGTAGAAAAACATGTTGACTCACCCTACTTGTAGAGAAACGTCTTGACGAAATGGTCTGTCACACTGTCATAAAGTACATGTTTTACTTAGCCTAGCCTGACTTCGATTCACGGGCAACGTTAGCTAGTTAACATTAGCCTTCTACATCTAATTACATATTGAACTTCCATCCTCTCAGGCCAGGGGCACAACAATGTATGAATTAATGGTTGGATCAGAATCGCCGTTATAAACGTTGGCCAGTCCAAGTCCAAATCCCTATGTCCATCCATGGCTAATTTGGAAAGGGCCAATTTTAGCTAGCTGGCTAGCTAGCCACCGGAGGACAATAACACAACGAGAAGCAACAATTCTAGTTTTTCTGTAAATGATGTATGCTCTCAATTGGATTTTAGGAGTGATGCCAAATCTAAGCTGGCTTCCCTTGACACTATTTTTTTGGTGCGCCAGGACCATCAACAGTTGAGCTCGCTAATTCTGATATACTTTTTTGTCAAGGGAGCGCTGGCTTCCCTTGCCTTCAATGCTACAGGCAGCAACAATGTCATGCTCATTTGGACCAGACAGCATGAGATAGATGGCCTACACGTAGAGAGAAAGAGGGGTGATGTTTCGATCGCTCGGATGCTTTCTCCTGTGAAATATTATGAACCACAGAGCGACAGAAGATACCATTTCATTTTTTTATTTTTGTTATATTTTTTGTAAACCTAGCTTCCCTTGGCATCCATGAATACACAGCACTGTATACTGGAGTCTTTGCTACAAATCCATAGCCCACAGACAATGGCTGTCACAAACTCTCATTCTCAATGTATCCCACCCTTCTGAAGTCCTGGATATATACACAAAACTGAAAGAAACGTTAACATGTTTGCTTTCTCACACTGAAAACAGTTTGTAGCGTTTAGCTTATTTAAATAAAATGTTCATCATTTTAGAATGGGAAGTGTATGGACTACTAAATGTTCCAAGTGAATCTATATGCATAAGTACTTTCCAGTTGCACAAATTCCAGGGGAATGTATTGTAATGTTGACAGTAGTAAACATCTTTATGACACAAAAATAACAGATCCCTTTCAAAACTAAGTATTGTCTTTCCAACATGAGGTAAGCTCAATATTGAATATCACAGGCTGAAATGATAGTGACGTTACATTTCTAATCACTGCATCTTTGACTGTATTGCTGCTGCTAGCCATCCAAAATGCCACATTCGGAGTGAAGATGTTTTTTTTCAAGTGATTTGTTGTTACACAAACAACCAGAAAATTAGGTTGGACATTGCAGCTCATGTGGTTTGCAGTGAAAATGACATGTGCTCTTGATAGAAGACAGAGAGAGGGTGGTTTTATATTTATAATGATGTTTTCAATCCAACTCATAGAGGGGCTCCATCACTATAAGGAATAATGGTTGGGGGAGTTATGGTAATGCATAGTGACTGACACACACAGCAACAGGGGATGGCTCAGTCAATCATCAACACCTCTCAACTCATAGTCATATGTACACAGAGAGGGGTAGCTGGTACATTTGAGTCATTTAGCAGACATTCTTATCCAGAGCGACTGACAGTAAGTAGTGAGTGCATACATTTTCGTACTGGTCCCCCATGAGAATCAAACCCACAACCCTGGTGTTGCAAGTGCCATGCTCTACCAACTGAGCTACAACACAACACAAAACCACAACACGACACCATAACCCCACCCCACACCTTGCCACATAATTTGTGTTTATCCATCTCTCCTCTCTCTCTGCTCTCTTTTACCTAAATGGCATATTTTTAAACAAATGCCCAGTACCAGAATGCAGAGTGCAGGGCTGAGATCATTAACAGCTTGATGTGACAAAGGTCAATTGAAATAACAGCTTTTTGTGTGCTTAAATTCTAAACAGAGTTCTTGTTTATTGGGCTCTTTGCATATGACGGAGGCCAGGATCATGGTGGCAAGGCTAGGGGGAGGCAGACGGACAGGAGTGTATTCACCTACATAAAGGCACACACACACACACACACATACACACATCACACACACACACACCACACACACACACACACACACACACACACACACACACACACACACACACACACACACACACACACACACACACACACACACACACACACACACACACACAGCATAACCTGCTCATTACTGTGTAAGGCACAGGCTGCTAAAATATGTAATTATAATCAACCTCTTTCTTTCTCTCTCTCCCCTTGTTCCTGTTCCTCTCATTACCCCCCCCCCCCCCCCCTCTCTCTCGCTCTCTCTCGCTCTCTCTCTTTCTTCCAACAGAGGTCTTTCTCTCTAGACAGAGGAGCCAGGCAGGCATTAGGGTCATTTAGCAATTTTTATATGCATGAAAAAGATTGGTGTGTTTTTCACCTTTCTAATAATGGGCTTGTAAAATTAGAGGTTTTTATTTGTTTGAAATCTACATCAAGTTATTTTATTTTATATATTCATGCAAACCGCTACATTTCCGCCTCACTCTCATAAAAATGTAGTTTCAGGTTTACATAGTGAACTGTGACATATATTGTTTTATTTATATCTATTATTTTTTATATATTTTTTTATTATACACATTTTTTCATATTGGAAAATGTAAACTAAACAGCAGGAAGTGCTATGTAATTAAATGGTAATATAGTTTAGTGTATGTATAAGGGCAACTTAAGCTGTTACCAAAACTACTTACTTGAGGAAAAAACCCTGAGGCACCCCTAAGAACATAAAGTAACAAGTCAGACTCCCCTTTGAAATGACTCATTCACAGTGTGATCATTGTATCTTTTGTATTCAGCCCATGTGTCTGTTCTTTGAGATGACTGGCAGGGCTGCATCTGGCAAAACATCTGGAATATACAGGTCACATGTGATCCAAATAACTAATATGTGCCCTGGCTGTCTGACGGTCTGAACAATCTGTCTGTCTGTCCGTGTGTCTGTCTGTCTGTTTCTCTGACGGTTTGTCGGTTTGTCTGTCTTTTGGGCTGTCTGTCTGTTTATCCGGCTGTCTGTCTCAATATTTTTTTTTAAATCAAAAGGCTTTATTTGCATGGAGATTGTTACCACATAAACACTTGTGGAAATCATATTTTTTTAATCATGAGGTAATAAATGTTGTTGGGTAAGTTTAGGGTTAACCGATAACCAGCATGGAACCAGCCTAATTGTTTTACTTGAGTGTTTATTTTACGTCAACCACTTGCTGTAAGCTCCTGTCAGTGACTGTTGAGATTTCATACAACCAATCATATTGGTTCGGCCCCTCAAGGCAGGGCTACCTTCAGAACAAGATTGAATAAGGAAAATTCCACTTACCCTCTTTCTCTCTTGCTTTCTCTCTCTCTCACCACCCAGATGTAAAGACATTTAACATATCAATAACACATCAATGATCAATAATATTTTACAGGCATTACAGACAGCTGATCTGATATGATGATGTGATATATTAAACCCAGACACACACAGAGAAGAGAGCAGCTGCCATGTCCTACCTCTCCCTCTGTCTCCACCCCCACCCCCACCCCTTCAACAACACAAACACATAAACACACACTCACTTAAACATGCTGTCATGTACTCTCAACACGTCACTCATACTCTGCCTTTAACAGAGGTTACAGACATTAACGTCAGTCCGGGGGGGAGTCCCCCCAGCAGGCTTCCCCCTAGCCACCTGGCTCCAGCGCTCAAAGGTTCCCGGCACGCTGCATGTCAGAGGCGGTATAAAGATACTAACAGAACAGGAATGGCAGAGCAGAGAAGTAGCGTCACACACACGCCACCGCTGCCTCTCCTCTCGCACCACTTTGAAGTGATGGTTGTTCTCTGCTTTGTGATGTATGAAGCTGTCAGATTAAGGGGGCCTATCAGGGAGCTGTCTGTGTGTGTCTGTTGGGCCTGACAAGGCGTGTGATGGAGAACACACTGAACAAAAGGGTTATATCACCTTCACTGTGCCCATCGCCGCTACCCTTTCATACGGGGGACAAAAGGGAGGAGAAGACTTCTATCCTTTCATATAGTGAGGGATGGGAGGAAAAGGCAGAGAGGGGAGTCATGGAGAGAGAGTGTGTAGCGGTGAAACTCTGCCCCCCCCCCCCACCACCACTACTCTATGTGGCACCTGGGAAACGGCCTTGTGCAGAACCCCCTTACCCACCCTCCGAGATGCACTTCCTCTCAAACACAGCTGTAAAAGGGAATGAGGGTAGAGCCCCACCTGGTTTGAGCGCCACCTTTTTAGCAAAAAAAAAAAGTGTTGTCTGTTTTGCGTGTTATTTTGTCATTAATACGTGTCACAAATCAGTTTGCAAACAATGTAAACATGGTCAGTTGCAAACATGGTCTATTTTTTGCTTTCTTGAGTAAGGCAGCTCCGAAATGCAGATGTTTCAGCCTAGCTCAGTGCTTTCTGTGGTGGAGGGGCAGCCAGCAAAATACAGGACATAGGGGTTGGTAATCTCCTCTAGTTGCACCATGATTGGCTCAGTGTTCTGTCACAGAAAAATCTACAGGGAGAACTAGAAAGTTCAAGCCCCCTTGGGTGCTGCCATAGATTTACATTAGAAGTGCCCATCCAAGAAGGCTCAAGGTCATTGGCCATAGATAAAATGACGTCAAATCACATTATATCTACCGTAGCTTTGATTGGTTTGATCATGTCAACATTGTACTTTCAACATCTTAGCTAGCAAGCTAGACAAGCAGTCGACATCATGAATCCCGTTAACAATCTACTGGCAAATCCTTTTCAATCCTTGTCATGTGAAGAGAAATTATAAATAACACGTATCGGTGCTCATCAGCCATTGGACATAAACATTACACAACAAGTTGGAAATCGCAAATTCAACTATGAGTGGTTTGGAAGGAATCAGTGGCTAACTGCAAGCATTGCAAAGCAATCACAAAGCAGCATAAATCCAGAGAATGACAGATTTGATGACAAAGTTTAATGACAAAATTTGCCCACAAGAAATGAGCACAGCACAACAACGGTGAATCCAAGAATGTATTGTATGCTGCTGCATAAATTATGTAATATGCCAGGGAGATATGTATACTGTAGCTAAGAAAGTAATACTAAGTGTATGTTGTGTAGAAAGCTGTTAGTAGCCCATGGCAAGTCAGCCATATAAGCTATATTTTTAAAAAAACAGTAGTAAATGAGGCTGAATGAATGGTTTAGCTTCCAGACAAGGCTGCGCTGATAGCCAGGTGTAGCAGTGGTAAGGATTCACTCCATGGTGCTGAAAAGAAAGCAATTGTACTGTGGGGTGGAGCAATTTTTTTGAAGTTTTAAAACTAATTTCCTGCAATTTTACTCATTTTGCCATGACTTATAATGATATCTGTGTGAGAGTGACTGACAAAATCAATGTGCCCAGGGGCCCCAGAAGCACATGCCCAGGGGCCCCATACGTGGGTATTCGACCATGATTATTTGATATCCGTCTAGATAGACTAACTTACCAATCTGACATGTCTAATAGAGAGAAAAGAGATAAACTGCTGATGCACACCCACATGTCAAACTTGTACCTTGTGTATTCTACAATTATAACGCTCAACGTTAAGTTGAGAAACCAACTGAGTTTCTAAAAATACATCAAAAAATATAAAAATATTGTTATGGGGGTTGGGTTTCCCCCTAGCGGCCCGGGGTATCTAGGTGATCGATTAATACGCTTATGCCTGGGTCCGGCCCTGTGTGTGTATGTGCTGCTTGTGTAGCCATGTATATTTGTGTGAATGTTGGTGTGTGTGATTGTCTAATGTTTGCTGTCGACACAATCAGCACCCAACACCAATTTGAAGTTCCTTCTTTACATAACGCCTCTGTCCTGTATAAATTATGATTGTGTGACCTGTAATCCTGTTTTATGCTATTCTGTTTAACAGCAACACTGTGCACCTCTATGGGACTTTAAATAAATAGAATTTCTAGAATGGGACATAGCATTCTTGTTCATTTATGAATAAATCCCCCACGCACTCACAGCACAGATTAAAGTGTCTACAAATCAAATCAAATCAAATGTATTTATAAAGCCCTTCGTACATCAGCTGATATCTCAAAGTGCTGTACAGAAACCCAGCCTAAAACCCCAACAGCAAGCAATGCATGTGAAAGAAGCACGGTGGCTAGGAAAAACTACCTAGGAAAAACTCCCTAGAAAGGCCAAAAACCTAGGAAGAAACCTAGAGAGGAACCAGGCTATGAGGGGTGACCAGTCCTCTTCTGGCTGTGCCGGGTGGATATTATAACAGAACATGGTCAAGATGTTAAGATGTTCATAAATGACCAGCATGGTCAAATAATAATAATCATAGTAGTTGTCGAGGGTGCAACAAGCACGTCCGGTGAACAGGTCAGGGTTCCATAGCCGCAGGCAGAACAGTTGAAACTGGAGCAGCAGCATGGCCAGGTGGACTGGGGACAGCAAGGAGTCATCATGCCAGGTAGTCCTGAGGCATGGTCCTAGGGCTCATGTCCTCCGAGAGAAAGAAAGAAAGAGAGAAAGAGAGAATTAGAGAGAGCATATTTAAATTCACACAGGACACCGGATAAGACAAGAGAAATACTCCAGATGTAACAGACTGACCCTAGCCCCCAGACACATAAACTACTGCAGCATAAATACTGGAGGCTGAGACAGGAGGGATCAGAAGATACTGTGGCCCCATCCGATGATACCCCCGGACAGGGCCAAACAGGCAGGATATAACCCCACCCACTTTGCCAAAGCACAGCCCCCACACCACTAGAGGGATGTCTCCAACCACCAACTTACCATCCTAAGACAAGGCCGAGTATAGCCCACAAAGATCTCCGCCACGGCACAACCCAAGGGGGGGCGCCAACCCAGACAGGAAGACCACGTCAGTGACTCAACCCACTCAAGTGACGCACCCCTCCCATGGACGGCATGGAAGAACACCAGTAAGCCAGTGACTCAGCCCCTGTAATAGGGTTAGAGGCAGAGAATCCCAGTGGAGAGAGGGGAACCGGCAAGGCAGAGACAGCAAGGGCGGTTCGTTGCTCCAGCCTTTCCGTTCACCTTCACACTCCTGGGCCAGACTATACTTAATCATAGGACCTACTGAAGAGATAAGTCTTCAGTAAAGACTTAAAGGTTGAGACTGAGTCTGCGTCTCTCACATGGGTAGGCAGACCATTCCATAAAAATGGAGCTCTATAGGAGAAAGCCCTACCTCCAGCCGTTTGCTTAGAAATTCTAGGGACAATTAGGAGGCCTGCGTCTTGTGACCGTAGCGTACGTGTAGGTATGTACGGCAGGACCAAATCGGAAAGATAGGTAGGAGCAAGCCCATGTAATGCTTTGTAGGTTAGCAGTAAAACCTTGAAATCAGCCCTTGCCTTAACAGGAAGCCAGTGTAGGGAGGCTAGCACTGGAGTAATATGATTCACATTTTTTTGGTTCTAGTCAGGATTCTAGCAGCCGTATTTAGCACTAACTGAAGTTTGTTTAGTGCTTTATCCGGGTAGCCGGAAAGTAGAGCATTGCAGTAGTCCAGCCTAGAAGTAACAAAAGCATGGATTAATTTTTCTGCATCATTTTTGGACAGAAAGTTTCTGATTTTTGCAATGTTACGTAGATGGAAAAAAGCTGTCCTTGAAACAGTCTTGATATGTTCTTCAAAAGAGAGATCAGGGTCCAGAGTAACGCCGAGGTCCTTCACAGTTTTATTTGAGACGACTGTACAACCATCCAGATTAATTGTCAGATTCAACAGAAGATCTCTTTGTTTCTTGGGACCTAGAACAAGCATCTCTGTTTTGTCCGAGTTTAAAAGTAGAAAGTTTTGAGCCATCCATTTCTTTATGTCTGAAACACAGGCTTCTAGCGAGGGGAGTTTTGGGGCTTCACCATGTTTCATTGAAATGTACAGCTGTGTGTCGTCCGCATAGCAGTGAAATTTAACATTTTGTTTTCGAATGACATCTCCAAGAGGTAAAATATATAGTGAAAACAATAGTGGTCCTAAAACAGAACCTTGAGGAACACCGAAATTTACAATTGATTTGTCAGAGGACAAACCATTCACAGAGACAAACTGATATCTTGCCGACAGATAAGATCTAAACCAGGCCAGAACTTGTCCATGTAGACCAATTTGGGTTTCCAATCTCTCCAAAAGAATGTGGTGGTCGATGGTATCAAAAGCAGCACTAAGATCTAGGAGCACGAGGACAGATGCAGAGCCTCGGTCTGACGTCATTAAAAGGTCATTTACCACCTTCACAAGTGCAGTCTCAGTGCTATGATGGGGTCTAAAACCAGACTGAAGCGTTTCGTATACATTGTTTGTCTTCAGGAAGGCAGTGAGTTGCTGCGCAACAGCTTTTTCAATATTTTTTGAGAGGAATGGAAGATTCAATATAGGCCGATAGTTTTTTTATAATTTCTGGGTCAAGATTCGGCTTTTTCAAGAGAGGCTTTATTACTGCCACTTTTAGTGAGCTTGGATAGAGAGCCGTTTATTATGTTCAACATAGGAGGGCCGAGCACAGCCGAGCGCTCTTTCAGTAGTTTAGTTGGAATAGGGTCCAACACAATAGGGTCCAACACAAGATCTAAACAGCTTTCAGATTACAAACACTCCACCAAGGCCTCAATTGGAGATGTGGCTTCTATGTTGTCTATCTCTCTGTATGGCACCCAATCAGTATTAGTGTCTAGTGCTGTGTATGCACGGCAGGATGTTACACAAGACCATATGTAAGAACCAGGAGAGAGAGAGAGAGCGGGAGAGCGAGAGAGGGAGAGAGAGAGGGGGGAGGATAGAGAGATACAGAGAAAGAGAGAGAGCTGAAAGCAGAATGAGGATAATTAAAGCCATGCTTTTCGGTGGTCTGTTTCACCTGACAAATTATGAAAGGCTTTATCAGCGGAGCGCTGAGCTGCTTTCTTCTTCTGTACACCGCTGAGCCAGACATCAGCTGTTTAAATAACGGTTTGGAAACCAAACGAGTGGGGATGTATTGTTATTCCAGCATGTTTCAGCACCGAATGACAGAGAGAGAGAGCGAGAAAGAGAGAGAGAGAGAGCGAGATACAGTGTGAATTAAGTAAGAGAAAGAGACGCTGCTTGAATTCCAATGACAGAGGGAGAGATAATGAGCGGTTTTGATGTGACATGTAAGCGAGACGGATTGAACAAAGGTACTTGCCTGCGCTGAGTGGCTATGTTAGAGGTCAGCTTATACCCCGCTCACATACACACGCACGCATGCACGCATGCAGCCACACACACACACACACCACACACACACACACACACACACACACACACACACACACACACACCTTTTCATAACCTCATATGTGGGCTGATCTGTGAACATGCACAGCTACCACGTGTCTTCTGAGGGAATAATCTGAGGCAAAGGGCAGAGAGTGTAACAACTCATGTAAATTAATCAACAATGAATTACAGTTTTTCGCAATTGGTAACATACGTTTGCTGAAACTACATCTCAGGTTCTCAAAACTTTAAATAAAAAACCCCACAGACATCTTGCTAAATGAAACACAACAATCAGAATCATGTACTCCCTGCTCAAAATGAAACTCTGCGTACAAATGAGACACACACACATCAAATGATTCTAACTTAGTGACAACCAAGATCACTAATGTGACACATTCAAAACACTAATATCAGAACATATTTCCGTGTAAAGACCAAGGTTTTGTTGTTATATTGTTTATTGTTCGTGTTCTCAAACAAGAAAGGAACACAAATGCAAAAATGTACGTTTTATATTTCAACATGACTCAATACATGTAAAACAGCATACTGTAAGCAAACATACAGTAAAAATGCAAACATACAGTAAATATATTTTGCATATGCAAAGGAAGAAAAATAGGCCTATTTGTACTACTGTACTGTACGTTAGAACAATTGCATGGAATAGATAAAGAAACTGTCAAAATACAGTAAAATCTAAATCATAAGTCAAGAAACAAATACTCCATTGCAAAACAAAATCAGTCATATCTGTTGTTTTGGCCTTGGCCAGGCAGCGGGGAAAATATCTTCTAGCATGATGCTTCCACCCCTGACAGGACTGGAATGTCACCACAGGCCTCCTCCATTGCCTGGAGAACGGCCATATGTTTATGAGGTTTGCGATCACACACCTTCTACCGCCATGCTGAAAAAAACTCCTCAATGGGGTTGAGAAATGGGGAATATGGTGGGAGATAGAGAATTTTAAACCTGGGATGGTCATGGAAGCGGACCTGAGAAGCCCAATGGAAACTCATGGTGTACCAAATTAGAACATACATTTGTGCTCAGGATCATCTGGCCCTCTCTGCTCTGGCTGAAAAAGATTGTCATGTAAGGTGTTCAGGAAATGAAGGAGATAGACAGTGTTGTATGGTCCAAGGATGGCATGGCAGTGGAGAACCACATTGTTGCTCATAGCTGTGCATATAGTGACATTTCCCCCGCGCTGGCCAGGTACCTCAATGATGGCACGTTGACCAATGATGTTCCTTCCTCTCCTCCTCGTCTTTGCTAAATTGAATTCAGCCTCATGTATGCATATGAGTTTCTGGGGGACAGGACTTGCATCCAACTCCATAATTCTCTGAAATGACAGTAAATACTGTAATTGCTGTATAGTAAAGTTCACTGGCAACATCAATGAGTCTCTAATGTTTCAAGAATGTAATACTAGTACATTACTTACTTGGACATATTCGTACCGTTTATCCTTCACTCTCTGGGAATTCCTTTCAAATGGGACTCCATAGATTTGCTTCATCTGGAAATGGTGTTTCTTAAGGATGCGGGCTATGGTTGATAAGCTCACTATGATGTCATGGAAGATTGCAGGGTTTTCAATAATCTGTTATTGGATTTCCTGCTGTCTTATGGCATTCATTTCAACTACCATTTGCACAATGGCAGCTTTCTGTTAACATAGCATACAGCACAGTAAACACTACAGTAATACAGTATACAAGATAAATATGTTACAAAATAAACTCAGCAATAAAAGAAACGTCCTCTCACTGTCAACTGTGTTTATTTTCAGCAAACTTAAGATGTGTAAATATTTGTATGAACATAAGATTCAACAACTGAGACCTAAACTGAACAAGTTCCACAGACATGTGACTAACAGAAATGGAATAATGTGTTCCTGAACAAAGGGCGGGTCAAAATCAAAAGTAACAGTCAGTATCTGGTGTGGCCATCAGCTGCATTAAGTACTGCAGTGCATCTTCTCCTCACAGAATGCACCAGATTTGCCAGTTCATGCTATGAGATGTTACCCCACTCTTCCACCAAGGCACCTGAAAGTTCCCGGACATTTCAGGGGGGAATGGCCCTAGTCCTCACCCTCCGATCCAACAGGTCCCAGACGTGCTCAATGGGATTGAGATCCGGGCTCTTCACTGGCCATGGCAGAACACTGACATTCCTGTCTTGCAGGAAATCATGTACAGAATGAGCAGTATGGCTGGTGGCATTGTCATGCTGGAGAGTCATGTCAGGATGAGCCTGCAGGAAGGGTACCACATGAATGAGGAGGATGTCATCCTGTCACGTCCTGACCATAGTAAGTTGTTCTTTTCTATGGTAGAGTAGGTCAGGGTGTGACAAGGGGTGTTTGTCTATGTTTTTGTATTTCTATGTTCAGTTTCTAGGTTTGTATTTCTATGTTGGTTTCGTTTGGCATGATCTCCAATTAGAGGCAGCCGGTTGTCGTTGTCTCTAATTAGAGGTCATATTTAAGTTGATGTTTGTACCACCTGTGGGTGATTATATTTTGAGTAGTGTGTTTTCTCTCTGCGTCACGGTTTGTTGTTTTTGTTAATTCAAGTATTTTGTGTATTGCATTACGTTTCACGAATAAATAAAGATGTGGAACTACAAGCACGCTGCGCGTTGGTCCGATCCTTTTGAAAGCTGTGACAGAATCACCCACCACCAAAGGACCAAGCAGCGTGGTATGGATCAGCAGGAAGAATGGACATGGGAGGAGATATTGGACGGGAAAGGACCCTGGAGGCAGGCTGGGGAGTATCGTCGCCCGAGGGAGGAAATCGAAGCAGCAAAAAGGGAGCGACGATACTACGAGGCTCTATATGCACCGAAAGGCAAGGCTGAGAGGCAGCCCCAAAACATTTTTTTTGGGGTGGCACACGGGGAGTTTGGTGATGTCAGGGGGAGACCTGATCTAACTTCCCGTGCTTATCGGAGCGAGCCGTGGAGTGAACCATAGCCAGTCAAGAAGTCAAACGCGGAGCTCGACGCAAGACTCCGGAGAGAGCTACTTGCATCGAGAGCACTGAGGAGCGGGCGTGCTGAGGAGGGAGTGGATGAACGAGCAATGGCTTATGGTGTGATGTGCACTATATCGCCCATACGCACTCACAGCCCGGTGTGGTCGGTGCAAGCTCCTCACCGGTGTAGGGCGAAGATGGTCAGTGAGCCATGAAGGAGTAGGCCTGCTCAGCATGCCTGGTCTCCAGTTCGCCTCCATAGTCCGGTACGTCCTGTGCCTCCTTCCCACACTCGCCCTGAGGTGCGTGTTACCAGTCTGGCACCACCTAGGCCAGTTCCACACATCAGACATCCAGTGCGCCTTCATAGCTCAGTACGTCCTGTGCCTGCTCCTCGCACTCTCCCTCCAGTGCGCCTCCATAGCCCAGTACGTCCTGTGCCTGCTCCTCGCACTCAACCTGAGGTGTGTGTTACCAGTCTGGCGCCACCAATGCCAGTCCCACACATCAGGATTCCAGTGCGTATTCCCAGTCCAAAGCTTCCGGCGACAGTTCCCAGTCCAGAGCTTCCGGCGACAGTTCCCAGTCCAGAACTTCCGGCGACAGTTCCCAGTCGAGAGCTTCCGGCGACAGTTCCCAGTCCAGAGCTTCCGGCGACCGTTCCCCTTCCAGAGCTTCCGGCGACATTTTACAGTCCGGAACCTACTGAGACGGCCTACAGTCCGGAATCTACAGAGACGGCCTACAGTCCGGAACCTACTTAGACGCTCCCCAGTTCAGAACCTACTGAGACGCTCCCCAGTCCGGAGCCTTCAGCGACGCTCCCCAGTCCGGAGCCTTCAGCGACGCTCCCCAGTCCGGAGCCTCCAGCGACGCTCCCCAGTCCAGAACCTCCAGTGGCGGCCTGCAGCCCAGAACCTCTAGCAATGATCTACAGTCAGGTGGTAAAGAAGCAGAGGGATCAACGGGTGGAGTGGGGGTTACGTCCCGAACCCGAGCCGCCTCCTCCACGGGGGGAGGCGCTGGATAAGAAGGTTCTGGGTACTGCATATGAGCCGCCATAGACATTAGTCACCCACCCTACCCTCCCTTTGGGTTTTGTTGTGGGGGGGGGGGTTGTTGTGTGAGAGGGTTTGTTGTTTGGGGGGGTTTTGTTGTTGTTTGTTGTAGGTGCGGTCAAAGTCTGCACCTTTGGGGGGGTACTGTCACGTCCTGACCATAGTAAGTTGTTATTTTCTATGGTAGAGTTGGTCAGGGCGTGACAGGGGGTGTTTGTCTATGTTTTTGTATTTCTATGTTCAGTTTCTAGGTTTGTATTTCTATGTTGGTTTTGTTTGGCATGATCTCCAATTAGAGGCAGCCGGTTGTCGTTGTCTCTAATTGGAGGTCATATTTAAGTTGATGTTTGTCCAACCTGTTTTTGTGGGTGATTATATTTTGAGTAGTGTGTTTTCTCTCTGCGTCACGGTTTGTTGTTTTTGTTTATTCAAGTATTTAGTGTATTGCATTACGTTTCACGAATAAATAAAGATGTGGAACTACAAACACGCGGCGCGTTGGTCCGATCCTTTTGAAAGCTGTGACACATCCCTGTAACGCACAGATTGCCTGCAATGACAACGAGCTCAGTCCGATGATGCTGTGACACACCGCCTCAGATCATGACGGACCCTACACCTCCATATCGATCCCGCTCCATAGTACAGGTCTTGGTGTAACGCTCATTCCTTCGACGATAAACACGAATCCGACCATCACCCCGGGTGAGACAAAACTGTGACTCGTCAGTGAAGAGCACTTTTTGCCAGTCCTGTCTGGTCCAGCAACGGTGGGTTCGTGCCCATAGGTAACGTTGTTGCTGGTGATGTCTGGTGAGGACCTGCCTTACAACAGGCCTACAAGCCCTCAGTCCAGCCTCTCTCAACCTATTGAGGACAGTCTGAGCACTGATGGAGGGATTGTGTGTTCCTGGTGTAACTCGGGCAGTTGTTGTTGCCATCCTGTACCTGTCCCGCAGGTGTGATGTTCGGATGTGCCAATCCTGTGCATGTGTTGTTACATGGGGTCTGCCACTGCGAGGATGATCAGCTGTCCGCCCTGTCTCCCTGTAGCTCTGTCTTAGGCGTCTCACAGTACGGACATTGCAATTTATTGCCCTGGCCACATCTGCAGTCCTCATGCCTCCTTGCAGCATGCCTAAGGCACGTTCACGCAGATGAACAGGGACCCTGGGCATCTTTCTTTTGGTGTTTTTCAGAGTCAGTAGAAAGGCCTCTTAGGTGTCCTAAGTTTTCATAACTGTGACCTTAATTGCCTACCCTCTGTAAGCTGTTGGTGTCTTAATGGCCGTTCCACAGGTACATGTTCATTAATTGTTTATGGTTCATTGAACAAGCATGGGAAATAGTGTTTCAACCCTTTACAATGAAGATCTGTGAAGTTATTTTGATTTTAAGAATTATCTTTGAAAGACAGGGTCCTGAAAAAGGGGCGTTTCTTTTTTTGATGAGTTTAGTATAGCTCCCAATTTCAAACATACAGTAATACATGAAACATTTACTTTATTTCACCTTACAGTATGTATTGGAATCTACAGTATTTACTGTGCTTTATGCTGTACTACTGGTTAACTCAGTCATCGGCACGCCCCCAGGGACACAGACAGGACCAGGCGTCATGTGACAAGCCTGTTCTATGTTCACTATAAAACTCCACCCTGATTTACTTTCTTCAGACCAGGCCTCCACTCCATTGCGAGTTGGCCAATTGGTTTGACCATCCAATTCCTATACTGAAAGTGAACTATACCACGTGGTTAACTTTTAGACTATTGATACCGACAGAATAAGAACAAGTCTTTGATATTAATTAATAGTCTGCAGCTAGAAATTATATAATTGAACGCGAAGACCGACGAAACATCCTTTCTATGACGACATTAATGAATGTCGCTTTGAAAGATCCATTCTAACACAGAGAGAGAGAGAGAGAGAGAGAGAGAGAGAGAGAGAAGAGAGAGAGAGAGAGAGAGAGAGAGAGAGAGAGAGAGAACTCTCCAACAGAACGACGCTCCAACAAGGATCCCGACGACACACTGAGCGTAAATATATATTGATTGCAATTGTTCCGGAATGAGTGAGCGTTCATGTGCAAAGGGTTAGCATATCAATTGTTAATATTAATGAACTCTGTGTGCATCCTCAGCTGACCTTTTATGACCCATTGTTCTACAAGACACCAGCCATGCCTGTTTAGCCCACTAGGGCACATTACTCTACCAATTCTTTGTGACGATAATTACTGTTTGTATGCTTTCTGTGAATTACTTAGTTTAGTAAATAAATGATTTTAAGACAATTGATGTATGGATGATTTTAGTAAAGACTGGGTTCGTGCAGATACAACAATTTACGACGTTTGGAATGAGACTGGACGCGAGGTAAAATACACCATTTAAACCAGAAGATAATCGGCCTATACTATAATAGAATATAATATATAATGTTATAATATAGGAAAGTTATATTAGGAAATTATAACTTTGTAATCTGAATATTTTCCTTGGTGCCCCGATCTCCTAGTTAATTACAATTAAACGATTAATCAGTTTAATCGCGTGATAATAATTACAGGGAGTTAATTGATAAACATGTCTTCAGTTTAACCTCTTGGGGCTAGGTGGGACGCTAGCGTGCCACCCGTGGTGCACTCCATCAACAGCAGGTGCATTTCAAGAGCGGCAAATTTGAATCCAAATAAATGTCAAAATTCAAATTTTTCAAAAATACAACTATTTTACACCATTTGAAAGATAAACATCTCCTTAATCTAACCACGTTTTACGATTTCAAAAAGGTTTTACGGCGAAAGCATAAATTTAGAGTATGTTAGGACAGTACATTTACAAGAGTTGTGTGTAATGTTTTGTCAAGTCAAAGACAGGGTCACCAAAACCATAAAACCAGCTAAAATGATGCACTAACCTTTTACAATCTCCATCAGATGACACTCCTAGGACATTATGTTAGACAATGCATGCATTTTTAGTTCTATCAAGTTCATATTTATATCCAAAAACAGCGTTTTACTATGGCATTGATGTTGAGGAAATCGTTTCCCTCCAATAACCGGCAGTCAAGTCAGCGTCACAAATTAAATAATTAAAATTAGAAAACATTGGTAAAATATTATATTGTCATTTAAAGAATTATAGATTTACATCTCTTGAACGCAATCAACTTGCCAGATTTAAAAATAACCTTACTGGGAAATCACACTTTGCAATAATCTGAGCACTGCGCCCAGAAAAATACGCGTTGCGATACAGACTAGACGTCATGTTGGGGAGATCTAAAATCGAAAATACTATGTAAATAATCCATTACCTTTGATTCTCTTCATCAGATGTCACTTCCAGGTATCACAGGTCCATAACGAATGTAGTTTTGTTCAAAAAAGCTCATCATTTATGTCCAAAAATCTCCGTCTCGTTAGCACATGATGTAAGCCAGCCGGACTTCTCGTCATGAACGAGGGGAAAAAATATATTTCCGTTCGTTCAAACATGTCAAACGTTGTATAGCATAAATCATTAGGGCCTTTTTTAACCAGAACATGAATAATATTCAAGGTGGACGAATGCATACTCTTTTATAACGTATTGGAACGAGGGTACCCAACATGAACTCGCGCGCCAGGTGTCTAATGGGACATCATCGTTCCATGGCTCTTGTTCGGTCAGATCTCCCTCCAGAAGACTCAAAACACTTTGTAAAGGCTGGTGACATCTAGTGGAAGCAATAGGAAGTGCCAAAATATTCCTAAGCCCCTGTGTTTTTCAATGGGATAGGTTTAAAGTCAATACAACACATCAGGTATCCACTTCCTGTCAGAAAATGTCTCAGGGTTTTGCCTGCCAAATGAGTTCTGTTATACTCACAGACACCATTCAAACAGTTTTAGAAACTTTAGAGTGTTTTCTATCCATATATAATAAGTATTTGCATATTCTAGTTACTGGGTAGGATTAGTAACCAGATTAAATCGGGTACATTTTTTTTATCCAGACGTGCAAATGCTGCCCCCTAGCCCCAACAGGTTAATGGTACCCCAAAGACACGACACCTGCAAGGAAACACGTGCCGTCATCATTGCTTTGCACTTAAAGGGCTTCACAGGCAAGGATATTGCTGCCAGTAAGATTGCACCTAAATCAACCATTTATCGAATCATCAAGAACTTCAAGGAGAGCGATTCAATTGTTGTGAAGAAGGCTTCAGGGTGCCCAAGAAAGTCCAGCAAGCGCCAGGACCGTCTCCTAAAGTTGATTCAGCTGCAGGATCGGGGCACCACCAGTACAGAGCTTGCTCAGGAATGGCAGCAGGCAGGTGTGAGTGCATCTGCATGCACAGTGAGGCGAAGACTTTTGGAGATGGCCTGGTGTCAAGAAGGGCAGCAAAAAAGCCACTTCTCTCCAGGAAAAACATCAGGGAGAGACTGATATTCTGCAAAAGGTATAGGGATTGGACTGCTGAGGACTGGGGTAAAGTCATTTTCTCTGATGAATCCCCTTTCCAATTGTTTGGGGCATCTGGAAAAAAGCTTGTCTGGAGAAGACAATGTGAGCGCTACCATCAGTCCTGTGTCATGCCAACAGTAAAGCATCCTGAGACCATTCATGTGTGGGGTTGCTTCTCAGCCAAGGGAGTGGGCTCTCTCACAATTTTGCCTAAGAACACAGCCATGAATAAAGAATGGTACCAACACATCTTCCGAGAGAAACTTCTCCCAACCATGCAGGAATAGTTTGGTGACGAACAATGCCTTTTCCAGCATGATGGAGCACCTTGCCATAAGGCAAAGGTGATAACTAAGTGGCTCGGGGAACAAAACATCGATATTTTGGGTCCATGGCCAGGAAACTCCCCAGACCTTAATCCCATTGAGAACTTGTGGTCAATCCTTAACCTCCCTGGGCAAGGTGGGACGTTTGCGTCCCACCTAGTCAACAGCCAGTGGAATCGCGTGGCGCGAAATACAAATACCTAAAAAATGCTATAACTTCAATTTCTCAAACATATGACTATTTCACACCATTTTAAAGACAAGACTCTCGTTAATCTAACCACATTGTCCGATTTCAAAAAGGCTTTACAGCGAAAGCAAAACATTAGATTATGTCAGGAGAGTACCCTGCCAAAAATAATAACACAGCCATTTTCAAAGCAAGCATATATGTCACAAAAACCAAATCCACAGCTAAATGCAACACTAACCTTTGATGATCTTCATCAGATGACACTCCTAGGACATTATGTTATACAATACATGCATGTTTTGTTCAATCAAGTTCATATTTATATCAAAAAACAGCTTTTTACATTAGCATGTAATGTTCAGAACTAGCATACCCACCGCAAACTTCCGGTGAATTTACTAAATTACTCACGATTAACGTTCACAAAATACATAACAATTATTTTAAGAATTATAGATACAGAACTCCTTTATGCAATCGCGGTGTCAGATTTTAAAATAGCTTTTCGGCGAAAGCACATTTTGCAATATTCTGAGTACATAGCCCGGCCATCACGGCTAGCTAATTTGACACCCACCAAGTTTGGCCCTCACCAAACTCAGATTTACTATAAGAAAAATTGGATTACCTTTGCTGTTCTTCGTCAGAATGCACTCCCAGGACTTCTACTTCAACAACAAATGTTGTTTTGGTTCCAAATAATCCATAGTTATGTTCAAATAGCTCCGTTTTGTTCGTGCGTTCAGGTCAGTATCCGAAGGGTGACGCGCGAGCGCATTTCGTGACAAAAAAATTCAAAATATTCCATTATTGTACTTCGAAGCATGTCAAACGCTGTTTAAAATAAATTTTTATGCTATTTTTCTTGTAAAATAGCAATAATATTCCAACCGGGCGACGTTGTATTCATTCAAAGAGAGAAAGAAAAACATGGAGAATTCACATGAACGCGCATCTCCAGTGTCACTGTTCTCAGCCTGACCACTCACAAAATCTCCTGCTGTTTTTCGCCCAGAGACTGGAGAGACGTCATTCCACTTTCTGGCGCCTTCTGAGAGCCAATGGAAGCCTTGGAAAATGTCACGTTACAGCAGAGATGCTGTATTTTCGATAGAGATGCCACAGAAGGAGAACAAATTGTCAGACAGGGCACTTCCTGTATGGAATCTTCTCAGGTTTTGGCCTTCCATATGAGTTCTGTTATACTCACAGACACCATTCAAACAGTTTTAGAAACTTTAGAGTGCTTTCTATCCAAATCTACTAATTATATGCATATTCTCGTTTCTGGGCAAGAGTAGTAACCAGTTTAAATCGGGTACGTTTTTTATCCGGCCGTGCAAATACTGCCCCCAGTCCCAACAGGTTTTAACAGGCGGTTGGACAAACAAAAACCCACAAATTCTGACAAACTCCAAGCATTGATTATGCAAGAATGGGCTGCCATCAGTCAGGATGTGGCCCAGAAGTTAATTGACAGCATGCCAGGGCGGATTGCAGAGGTCTTGAAAAAGAAGGGTCAACACTGCAAATTTTGACTCTTTGCATCAACTTCATGTAATTGTCAATAAAAGCCTTTGACACTTACGAAATGCTTGTAATTATACTTCAGTATTCCATAGTAACATCTGACAAAAATATCTAAAGACACTGAAGCAGCAAACGTTGTGAAAATTTATATTTGTGTCATTCTCAAAACTTTTGGCCACGACTGTACAATGCACTACTGAAATACCTTAATTGTATATAACAATATTCCACTCATTATCTGAATTTCACTTATACACTGTAAGCTGATTAAGAGACAGGCAATACTGTATCATTTGACAAGTCCCTGTAGAAAAGGTGATTTTGTACAATGTTGTATGGGACAAAAAAGGAATAGTACATTTTCTACAGTAGCCAACTGCTTTACAAACCCTATTTCTGGTTATTTGAACCTGCGTAGGTACTGTATAAGGATAATGAAACTGTAGTACTGACATATTTCTAAATATGCTCACAACCTGCGATTGGATACATATTATAAAAAAAATGGTGCATGTCAAGCTTTAGTCAAATCCTGTATGGAAAATGATATATACCATCTACTATTCTTTCTAACCAGCACATCAAAAAGAACAGTTTTGAAATGTGTATCTTGTATTTTTTGCTATTAGAATAAATGTTAGTTAAAATTACTAAATGGTGAACCTATCCTTATCTATATTGGTGACTAAAGTAAATATTTTCATGATATTTAATTGAAAACTTTGTCTTTGCATGAATGACTCAGGGGTGAACGATGTGTGAAACCACATTGATTGCACAATCAAAGGTACTGAATATAAGATATTGGGAATTAAAAGTGTTATCAGTTTAGAGTTTTGTACTTAGCGTTTAGAAAATATACCACTTACATCTGAAAAATATGCCAGTGATTTGAAAAAACTGTAAATCTTAGTAAGTGGCCCCTCAAAGTGTGTGTGTGTGTGTGTGTGTGTGTGTGTGTGTGTGTGTGTGTGTGTGTGTGTGTGTGTGTGTGTGTGTGTGTGTGTGTGTGTGTGTGTGTGTGTGTGTGTGTGTGTGTGTGTGTGTGTGTGTGTGTGTGTGTGTGTGTGTGTGTGTGTGTGTGTGTGTGTGTGTGTGTGTGTGCAATTGCATGTGTGTGCAGTGGTGGATAAAGTACCCAATCGTCATACTTCAGTAGAAGATATCTTAATAGAAAATTACTCATGTAAAAGTAAAAGTCACCCAGTAAAATCCTACCTGAGTAAAAGTCTAAAAGTATTAGATTTTAAAAATGTAAAAAATATACTTAAGTATCAAAAGTAAAAGTATAAATCATATAAAATCCCTTGTATTAAGCCAACCAGACAGCACCATTTTCTTGTTTTTTAAATTTATGGATAGCCAGGGGCTCTCAGACATACTTAACAAACAAAACGTGTGCTATGAGTCCGCCAGATCAGAAGCAATAGGGTTGACCAGGGACGTTCTCTTGATAAGAGAATTGGACCATTTTCCTGTCCTGCTAAGCATTAAAAATCTAACAAGTACTTTTGGGTGTCAGGGAAAATGTATGGAATAAAAAGTACATTGTTTTCTTTAGGAATGTAGTGAAGTAAAAGTAAGTACCAAGTAGTCAAAATTATAAAGAGTAAAGTAAAGAAGAGATACCCCAAAAACAACTTAAGTAGTACTTTAAAGTATTTTCACTTAAGTACTTTACACCACTGTGTGTGTCTGTGTGTCTGTGTCTGTGCGTGCACACATTGTGTGTGTGTGTGTGTGTTTACAGTATACATATATATTTCTGTGTGTGTGCCTACCCGTGTCCATATCCGTTTTCCATTTGAAGCAGTATCCAGAGCGATAATAATAAATAAGCAGCATCTTGTGTGCTGGCAACCCCAGAGGATTGAGTGAAAGACATATAATGCAGCGATACACTTATTCACACTCAAACACATCAGACGTTGTCATGCGGCGTAACACCACAGAAAGAGACATTTCCCTACATTGATGTTACCGTCCTGTCTGGCAGACACGGCACTCTGGAGGAGGAGGACAGGATGTAACCCACACAGCTCGTACCGTCTCCTCTCTGATTCCTGCTAGCACCTCTTTGACCAACTACAACAAGGTTGTTTTCATTAGGGCACACCATAAGAAAATGTTTTGCAAAGAAAAAAAAAAGTTCAAGTAGTAACTCCCTGTTCACTCCTCTTTAGGCTGTTGTCTTCCGATTTGTGCCTACTGAACACAAACCATTAAATCGTCCCATCCTATATCTACATTTCTCTACTCTATCTATCTCTCTCTACTCGACTGTTTCCCTCTTTCTCCCTCTACATCTCTCATTTTCTCTTTCCCTCCCACTCCCTATCTCCTAACCTCCACCTCAAGTGTCTATATCTACTAGAACTATTTCCCTTTATTCTCTTCCCTCCCTCCCTCCCTCCCTCCCTCCCTCCCTCCCTCCCTCCCTCCCTCCCTCCCTCCCTCCATCTGCCTCCCTCCATCTGCCCCCCCCCCCCTCTCTCAGAGTGATTATGGGTGACGGGTCTTGGCCTGTCCCCTGGGATCCTGTGCTGGTCTCATGACTGGTTTTAGATAGGATGATCTAATGGGGGTCACGCTCCCAGTCAAGAGTCTATTCATAAGAATCAATAAATACGCCAGGAGAGAGGATGATAGCTGACAGACGGACGAACGGATAGACAGATAGATAGGCAGACCAATAGACGAATGGACGGACGGATGGATAGACGGACGGACAGCGGACATACAGTTGGACACACAGACAGTTACGTAATAGGACAGACAGACAGACAGACAGACAGACAGACAGACAGACAGACAGACAGACAGACAGACAGACAGACAGACAGACAGACAGACAGACAGACAGACAGACAGACAGACAGACAGACAGACAGACAGACAGACAGACAGACAGACAGACAGACAGACAGACAGACAGACAGACAGACAGACAGACAGACAGAAAGAGAGAGAGAGACCAAGACACTGCCAGCCAGAGACAGACAGACAGAATATTTCATATAGTGAATGTGTATGTGATCAGGAACACTGTACTGTCCTCTTTAGAGTGTGATTATGACATCTCTAACTTTGTGTGTGTGTTTATGTTTGTGTGTGTGTGTGTCTGTGTCTGTCTGTCTGTCTCTGGCTGTCTGTCTGTCTGTGTGTGTGTCCCAACATAGTGGTGTCCACAAGCAGTAAAATAGTTGAGTCATCTCTGTTACATACCAGCTTAGCGGAGTGTGTGTATATGTGTGTGCATGTGTGTGTATGTGTATACTAATTCAGGGTTTCAGAGGGACAGTGAAATAAATCAGGCCCAGCATATGTGTGTTTACCCCCCCACACCCCCGTGACCCCAAGGGATGCTGGGTAATTGAGCATGAGCTGAGCAGCAATATAAAACTCATTTTACTGGGTGATAAAAACGCTACATCACCCCTGCCAGCTAGTGTTACTCACACACACACACACACACACACACACACACACACACACACACACACACACACACACACACACACACAATGCTTGATGGAACGTGTCCTGATCTACAGGGGATTGGTGCTGATGAGTGCCGCTAAGTCTTGTACAATAATGTACAAAACACACACATATTTAGACAGACACACATACAACAAAGCAAATGCCTACAGTTTTAAAAAGGGCATATGGCTATTATGAAGTTGAGGATAAGATGAAAATGTGTTTTTTACTTTAGTTTACTTCAATCTTTTAGTGTTTGTGTGTGTGTGTGTGTGTGTGTGTGTGTGTGTGTGTGTGTGTGTGTGTGTGTGTGTGTGTGTGTGTGTGTGTGTGTGTGTGTGTGTGTGTGTGTGTGTGTGTGTGTGTGTGTGTGTGTCATAGCCCCTGACAGAGGATAGGTTTGTGTGTCCCCACAATGTTAGCAGTACAAGACTGTGTGTGAGTGTGCGTGTGTGCGTGTGTGTGTGGGTGCGTGCGTGCGTGTGTTAGTGTGTGTGAGCATTTGTGTGACCCACAGACATGCCTGCAGTGTGAAGCTGGAGAGCTGTCGTACAGTGGGAACCCAGTTAGCCAGAGCATACTCTGATGTGAAGCATATGATGTTACTAAGCAAAAAAGCAATTTGTTTCAATATCAGACACTTTGCAGGGAGGAATGTCAGGGTCACAAGATGAGGTCTGGGCCGCTGGGAGAAAACATGGTCTATAGAAGTTGACCATACAGTGCTACATATACTGTACCCACCCTCCAACCCACATACACACATACACACAGACACGCCCGGTGGTAACTCTCAGTTCCTCTGCTCTGTGCTCTTGTAATGCACCATGTAATGGTGTAATGAAAATTCATGATGAGAGCATGTTAACTGCATTATCCAGTCTCCAGAGTTCCATGACATGAAAAAAAAAAAGATGAGGGAAATTCATTTTGATGCCTAATTATTTCTGGACTTGACAGCCTGGTAGCAGCTCGGCCAGTGTGTGTTTTTGTGTGTGTGTGTGTGTATATGTATGTCTATGTGTGTGTGTGTGTGTGTGTGTGTGTGTGTGTGTGTGTGTGTGTGTGTGTGTGTGTGTGTGTGTGTGTGTGTGTGTGTGTGTGTGTGTGTGTTTGTGTGTGCGCACATGCGCACATGCGTATTGTAGGCGTGTGTGTGTGTGGGTGTGTGTGTACATGTGTAAGTGCATATGCATGTGTGTGTGTTCATTTTGCTGAATTTTTACAGAGCACAGAAATAACTCAATAGGAATATTTACAGTAGGTGAACTTCATCCAGTTTGTTTGTACACAGCGGTACAGGTCTTACATTTTCAAACTGCAAACTTTTTAGCATTTGTGGCACAAATCAATGCAAGTAAGTACCCCTGATATTAGCATTTTTTGCACTTCATGTCCAAATCATCTTAAAGTAATTTAATTGAGCAACACAATCAAGGGCTCGATTCAATTAGTATCGTGGAAGTTCAGCGTTATAGTGCGGTTTAAATTTAAAGGTAATTTTTGATTGAAACGGCATATGCAGCGTTTGCCATAAATTAAGTCTCCACTAATTTGGACATGAAACATGAAACATTCTAATATCGAGGATATTGACTTACATTGGTTTTGTGCCACAAATGCTAAACAGTTAGCCTTTGGAGACAGTGGCCAGACAAACAAAACAAAAGCATAGATTGCTGTCATACCTTGTCCATAGAATGTTTACAGGGCAAGGAAACCAACATGTCATTTTGTAATTTGTGGGAACAGTTCTTTTAGGATGGTTTAAGCGGAGGATCACCCAAGTCTAAATAAAGTAGCTAAACTGTTACAGGTGGCTATTGGCAGCTATTACACAACTACAGATGCCATATCTTAATTTGATCCTCCTGTTGTTGTATGAATTGTCCCTTCACAGCAAGAAATGTAAACTTGTTGTGTATTCGAGGTTTAGAAATAAAATTTCAAATCAAATCAAATGTATTTATGAAGCCCTTTTTACATCAGCTGATATCTCAAAGAGCTGTACAGAAACCCAGCCTAAAACCCCAAACAGCAAGCAATGCAAGTTTAGAAGCACAGTGGATAGGAAAAACTCCCTAAAAAGGCTTCTTAAGTTTGTAATTATTATTATTTCCACTTTAACATTTCCGACTTGATTTGCCCTGAGGAAAAATGGATCAAACCCTTTAAAAGAATGTCCATTAATTATAATACACATAATAATTCACATTTCCTGTTGCTGCAGGATTATTGTCCTGCTGTGTGATTCTGGCTCAAATTAAGATACGGGATATATACTACAGTATTTTGGTATCATGTGATATTTTATTTGGAAGCAACAGCAATGTGGGCTCCTGAGTGGCACAGCGGTCTAAGGCACTGCATCTCAGTGCTAGAGGCATCACTACAGACTCTGGTTTGATTCCAGACTGTATCTCAACCAGCTGTGAATGGGAGTCCCATAGCGCAGAATACAATTGGCCCGACATCTATTGCAGGATAAATCAACATAGCTGGCCATGTATGGATGTTAAATTTTACTTTATGGGTTGGCTATGTAGGTTACTTCTAGCCCATCGCATTCTACTAATTAAATTATATCTTTACATGAATATACAGTACCAGTCAAAAGTTTGGACACACCTACTCATTCAAGGCTTTTTCTTTATTTGTAATATTTTCTACATTGTAGAATAGTGAAGATATTAAAACACATATGGAATCATGTAGTAAACATAAAAGTGTTAAACAAAACAAAATATATTTTATATGTGAGATTCTTCAAAGTAGCCACCCTTTGCCTTGATGACAGCTTTGCTCACGCTTGGCATTCTCTCAACCAGCATCATGAGGTGAGTCACCTGGAATGCATTTCAATTAACAGGTGTGCCTGTTAGTTAACAGTGTCCAAAGAAGGGCCAGAAGTGTACAGAATAGTGTCGTCTGCGTAGAGGTGGATTAGAGAATCACCAGCAGCAAGAGCGACGTCATTGATGTATACAGAGAAGAGTCGGCCCGAGAATTGAACCCTGTGGCACCCCCATAGAGACTGCCAGAGGTCCGGACAACAGGCCCTCCGATTTGACACACTAAACTCTATCAGAGAGGTAGTTGGTTAACCAGGCGAGGCAATCATTTGAGAAACTAAGGCTGTTGAGTCTGCCAATAAGAATGTTTTTTATTGCTCAATCTAATTCATGCTGATAACAAAAAAAATCCATAGTCGTAATGGACACATGCTCAAACTCATACACTTTTGATAGACTTAAAGGGGCAATCTGTAGTTGCTACATCCATGTTTGGACTTATAAATTATATACAGCACCAGTCAGAAGTTTGGACACACCTACTCATTCAAGGGTTCTTCTTTATTTTTACTATTTTAACATTGTAGAAGAATATTGAAGATGTCAAATCTATGAAATAACATATGTTGTAACCAAAAAAGGGCTTAACAAATCAAAATATATGTTATATTTGAGATTCTTCAAAGTAGCCACCCTTTGCCTTGATGACAGCTTTGCACACTCTTGGCATTCTCTCAACCAGCTTCATGAGGAATGCTTATCCAAAAGTCTTGAAGGAGTTCCCACATATACTAAGCACTTGTTGGGTGCTTTTCCTTCGATCTGCAGACCAACTCATCCCAAACCATCTTAATTGGGTTGAGGTCAGGTGATTGCGGAGGCCAGGTCATCTGATGCAGCACTCCACTCTATCACAAATAGCCCTTACACATCCTGGAGGTGTGTTTTGGGTCATTGTCCTGTCGAAAAACACTAAGCGCAAACCAGATGGGATGGCGTATCGCTGCAGACTGCTGTGGTAGCCATGCTGGTTAAGTGTGCCTTGAATTCTAAATAAATCACTGACAGTGTCACCAGCAAAGCACCCCCACATCACACCTCCTCCTCCGTGCTTCACGGTGGGAACTACACATGTGGAGATCATCTGTTCACCTACTCTGCGTCTCACAAAGACACGGCGGTTGGAAGCAAAAATCTCAAATTTGGACTCATCAGACAGATTTCCACCGGTCTTATGTCCTTTTCTCATGTTACCTGGCCCAAGCAATTCTCTTCTTATTATTGTTGTCCTTTAGTAGTGGTTTCTTTGCAGCAATTTGACCATGAAGGCCTGATTCACGCAGTCTCCTCTGAACAGTTGATGTTGAGATGTGTCTGTTACTTGAACTCTGTGAAGCATTTATTTGGCCTGTAATTTCTAAGGTGCTGTTAACTCTAATGAACTTATCCTCTGCAGCAGAGGTAACTCTGGGTCTTCCTTTCCTTTGGCGGTCCTCATGAGAGCCAGTTTCATCATAGCGCTTAATGGTTTTTGGGACTGCACTTGATGAAACTTTCCGGATTGACTGACCTTCATGTTTTAATGATGGACTGTCGTTTCTCTTTGCTTATTTTATGGGTTCTTGCCATATTATGGACTTGGTCTTTTACCAAATAGAGTTATCTTCTGTATACCCCCTCTACCTTGTCACAACACAACTGATCGGCTCAAACTCATTAACAAGGAAAGACATTTGTGGAATTAACTTTTAAGAAGGCACACCACACTTGCTGTCCACTGGTTGATACGCAGCTTAAACTTCTTGAATTCAACCATTATTGGGTTCAAATACACATTTAAATTTGTGAACAGCCATCCACAACAACCACAATCCATAAGGCACAAATAGCTAAAAGACAGAGCAGCAGTGTGATTCACATCAATGCTCTATGTAGATATCAATAATAAGTGATATCCATATCGTCGTAGACTACACCACTGCTGTCATCCTTACCTCCAAGCGTTTATTCAACTTGGATAATCTTTGGATGCCGACAGCAGTCTCACCATTGGAAGACATAGCTTGGACTGTAGCCCACAAAAACCCATTCCTGCTCTTCTCCCGCGATCCATCAAACCCATTTGGGGTGTCATCACAGTGGTCTCTGACTTGTGATCAGACACGCTCTCAGGTGGAACAAACTTGAACATGCACCTTTTTTCAATGCTGATTTGAATGTCATTGAGAAAACAGAGAAGTGTCAAAGATCTTTTTTCACAAACATCCTTTCTGAATTTAAAAGTAATAATCTTCAAAGTAATCAGCTAGTTTTTCAAAGTATCTGTAATGTGATTACCATATTTCTGTTGTTAAAGTAACAGATTACAGTTACAGTTTTTTTGTAATCAGTTACTCCCCAACCCTGTGTCCCTTTAACCTTACAGTCAACTCTTAAGTGCAAAAGTACAGTACGGTTTTCCAGTCCCAATTCAATCAAATAATGTTGTATTACTCCTGATAACTGCATGCTCTGGTTTAGTACACACTGTCACAACAGTCCCAAGCCATTGCATTTATAAGGAGTTGACAGTTCCTCCCATGTATGTGCCTCCTTTTTCTCCCTAACCAAGCTTTTCCGGTTGTAAGGTTTGGAGTCCCTTGTTATGGTTGAATAAATGTCTGTTACACTCGGGGCCACTGCAGAAATGCATTCAACCCACACTGGGTATTTTTTGTGGTTCCTCACATAGATCTCTCTAATAGTGGTAGGCTGTCTGTTAGCTCTGAGGATACACAGAGAATTACCCATCTCAGATATTGAACTCACAACAGAAATAGATGCTTTGGGTGACTGTGGTTGGTTTGATTTCTGAAGAGATGTTTGGAGAAACCCAAAAATGCAAACTGAAGAAATTATCCCTCTCTCTTTCGTAGGAAGAGTGCCTGTGGGCATGACTGGAATGTTTGTGAAATTAGGTTCTTCTCTCTCTCTCTCTCTCTCTCTCTCTCTCTCTCTCTCTCTCTCTCTCTCTCTCTCTCTCTCTCTCTCTCTCTCTCTCTCTCTCTCTCTCTCTCTCTCTCTCTCTCTCTCTCTCTCTCTCTCTCTCTCTCTCTCTCTCTCTCTCTCTCTCTCTCTCTCTCTCTCTCTCTCTCTCTCTCTCTCTCTCTCTCTCTCTCTCTCTCTCTCTCTCTCTCTCTCTCTCTCTCTCTCTCTCTCTCTCTCTCTCTCTCTCTCTCTCTCTCTCTCTCTCTCTCTCTCTCTCTCTCTCTCTCTCTCTCTCTCTCTCTCTCTCTCTCTCTCTCTCTCTCTCTCTCTCTCTCTCTCTCTCATATATATGTGTATGCATTTGTGTAATCAACCCCAGGGACTGATTGAATCCTTCCTGCCCGTGATGGAGACGTGCTCCAGTGCAACGTGGCACAGAATTCTCTAAATTGGAATCTCCCTGGATTCGAGTGGGAATAAAGAAGGAAAGGGGCATCCGGATGGGTCTTATTGGTTTATGATTGTTCTTATCTTAAGCACATTAACCCCTTGATTGTTTAAATACACACTATTAGAGGCTTTCATTGCAGGGAAAAGAAAGAAGAGAAAAAGCAGGATAAAAAAGAGAATGGGAAATGTTCATGCGCCCATCCATGCATGAAACGTGAAGCGATGCTGGAAGGGTATGCTGGGTAAAAAAAGAAAACAACTGAGTGGAGAAAGGAGGGGTATGGAGGGTGGGGCAGTTTGACTCGTCGATTAAGGTGCAATTGTGCAATTTCATTCCTGTTCCAGCACAATGAGGAATGAGATTAAGCTCAATTTGGACCTGTTCAGGAGATCTCCTCACCTCTGTCAGGGGCTACGACACACACACACACACACACACACACACACACACACACACACACACACACACACACACACACACACACACACACACACACACACACACCGCCATGTCAGCAGGCCCCCAGGGAAATCAGGCGTCTCCAGACAGGTCAGGCCTGGTCCATGTATATATTCATGGACTTAATCTGGCATCATTTCTGCACAGCCGGAAAAATAAATGTATTTATTACTTTACACAATCCCCATTTTGCCTGCTCACCACAGCACATTGGCCTAACGGTAGAGCCATGCGACAGGCCTAACATCGTCAGGGCTTCACCCCTATAGTGTAAACTAGATTGTGTGTATGTGAGGGGGCAGGGGTGTATACGTGTGTGTGTGTGTGTTTGTGTGTGTGCTCACGAGCTTGCATGCCTGTACTTGTGTGTATGTGTTTGTGTGCATGCCTTCTAATATTCTGAACTTGTACAGAGGGCCCAAACAGTGGCATCTGTGGTAGTCAGTTTGAGTGGGAGGAAGGGAGATGTACCCAGCAGATGCTATGTGTGTATTAAACAGATGAATTATTAAAGCATGCCTGACAGATGAAAAGTGGGTCCTGAGGCTAGAAAGGAAAATGTTTATTCTACAGCCACAGACTGTAGTACACTTAGCTTCTGCTCTCGACTTATTGAGTGTCTCAATGAAGTGAGTAAACAGTCTTTTTTTGTTGCTCAGCTGCAACCATGCCCAAATAATATGTTACGTCGCCTGGGATGCAACATCAAATGTAAACGTGTGTTTAGTGATTAAGATGAGATAGTGAGGGGGTTTGTGTGTGTGTGTGTGTGTGTGTGTGTCAGCTCTTAGCCGAAGGACAGTGCCATATTCTCCCCAAGCCTCCCACCTGAGCTAAACATACAGGTCAAATATATCCTCCCTCTCTCCCTCAAACAACTCATTATCTCTACCTCTGTCATTGGAATTCAAGAAGCATCTCTTTCTTTTACTTAATTCACACGGCATCTCTTTCTCTCTCTCTCTCTCTCTCTCGCTCTCTCTCTCTCAAAGTCCTCTTTCTGTTGCACACCATTGCTCATGCATATTCACCAGTCAAAGAGAGAATGAGAGAGAACGAGAGAGAGGACAGGAGTCAGGAAGACTGCCAAAATCCTAAACAGTGGTGATTTGGCTTCCTTTTTAAACAAAAAGAGGGTGATGTGTTGGAAAGAACCCCAGAAGTCCCAGGAGGAAAGGAGAGGATGGGGGATGCAGCAGGCACATCTGTCTCTGGCACGGAGATCAGTGTGTGTGTGCGTGTGCGTGTGCGTGTGCATGCGAGAGAGAGAGAGAGAGAGAGAGAGAGAGAGAGAGGAGAGAGAGAGAGAGAGAGACCACCTGCTCCTGACATGTTTCCTGTCTTCCCCCAGACCTGCCACCATGCAAATGGCTGACAAATTATTCCATCCAGGATCTGAGGATCTGAGGTGTGTCTGATGGAGGAGGCCAAGGAAAATGGTCAAATTTTCATCCCATTACCTACTAAAGATACTGCCGCCTTCCACATATGCACAGGCTTTCATGCACACTCACACACACTATACCGAGCCACAGGTTGCTGCAACCCCCCCCCCCTCCCCCCCCACCACCACCACCTCCCTGACTCCTCTCCAAGTCCCAGGCCTAGGGGAGTGGGTCTCAGATGCAGATCAGTAGCCCCTCCCCCCTGCATTCATCTACAGGTGTACAGCAGGATCAGGGGATAAAGTTGAGGGTTTAGACTTCAGAACATCACTAGGACCTCACCCTAGCCCTCACAGACGGACAGAGAGGCAGACGGAGAGACGTACAGTCAGACAAATTTTGTTCCATTTTATTGAAGATAAATGCTAAATTATACCAAAGAATGTATTGATAACAGCGCTGTTCAAAAAGAAAGAAAGAAAGAAACACACCATCAACACATATTATATGTGAAGAGAGGTTTGAGGGTTGGGCAGAAAAACTCCAAACTCTTTTGCTTAAATGTAGGTTGATATTTGTATTGCTCTTTGTTTTTTAATAGTGAAAGGAGAGAGAGGTAGAAATCAAAAGAAAGAAATAGAAAAAAACGGAGATAGAGAAACGGAGAGAGCAAAATGCATACGGAGACAGAAGGCCTTTGGTAGTTCATTGACTCATGTTCTGTTTTCTGTAATATCATGTGAAACTGGCTTGTGTTGTGTCTCCCGTCGGACTCGGCAGTTCTGTTGACATTTTCCTGTTATTTGTACACTGCAAAGCGGTCCATTTTCCCCCCATCAAAACCTCTTTGCATGACAGGATGTCTTTTGTGTTTACCTTAATCTGCTGTCAGAGAGAGAGAAAGAGAGAGATAGATAGATAGAGAGATAGATAGCTAGAGATAGAGAGAGGGGGGAGAGAAAGAGAGAGGGGGGAGAGCGATAGAGAGAGGGGGGTGAGAGAGAGAGAGAGAGAGAGAGAGAGAGAGAGAGAGAGAGAGAGAGAGAGCAGGGTTATTGCTCGGGAGCAGAGGGGGAAGGTTGCTTTGTTCCCTAAGCATTTTAGTGAAGGCAGGAACTGGCTCAAAGGCTGTCAACACACATCACGCACACAAACACACACGTCCATGCACACATCAACATACACATCAAAACATACATCAACACATACACACATGAGCTGCTCTCAACTGTGCTCCCAGTAAAGATCCAACATTTGAAATGAACATAGTTTCAGGAGTGCTCAAACACACACAAACACTAACACACATACAGTAGAAAACACAATGCTCATTACACAGGTTTCTTGCCTGAGTGATATTTTTAGTTCATGGATGCCGCATTGGAGAATGAATCAGAAGCAACGTGAAGCGCCAGAGAGAGAGAAAGAGAGAGAGAGAAGGGCTATCCCTTAGAAGGGTACTGTACTACATCCCTTTTCCAGTGAAATATATCATACACATATTATTATTATTTTAGATTTTTTTGACCCCCTTTTTCTCCCCAATTTGCAACTCCCCAACAGGCTTGGGAGGCAAAGGTCGAGTCATGCTTCATCCGAAATATGACCCGCCTAACCTCACTTCTTGACACCTGCCCACTTAACCCAGAAGCCAGCCGCAGCAATGTGTTGGAGGAAACACTGTTCAACTGACGACCGGGGTCAGCCTGCAGGCGCCCAGTCTGCCACAAGGAGTCGCTAGAGTGCAATGAGCCAAGTAATGCCCCCCGGCAAAACCCTCCCCTAACCCAGACGACACTGGGCCAATTGTGAGCGGCGGCCCTACGGGACTCCCAATCACAGCCTGGGATTGAACCCAGGTCTGTAGTGACGCCTCTAGCACTGCAATGCAGTGTCTTAGACCGCTGTGCCACTCGGGAGGCCCCCACACTTATATTATTTTATACTGTTCATCCAACTACACTCTTAGAAAAAAGTTTATTTCCAGAACTTAAAATGGTTTTTCACCTGTCCCCATAGGAGAACCCTTTGAAGAACCCTTTTTAGTTCCAGGTAGAATCCTTTTGGGTCGAGGTAGAACCCTTTTGGGTTCCATGTAAAACCCTTTCCACAGAGGGTTCTACATGGAACCCAAAAGGGCTATCCTATGGGGACAGCCGAAGAACCCCTTTGTAACCCTTTTTTCTAAGTGTACACAATCTTAAACATTGGAAAACACAAAATGAAAAAGGCTTGGAGGAGTCCATTCCATTCTAAAAGCTGTGTGTTCTAACTGTGGAGTGTGGAATCACAGGCCTTCTTTCCCAGCTGTGACAGTTTGCCCCATGTGTCTTGGAGACATTCAACCACCAAGCAGGCCTGGCAATCTGCAGACAGACACACCAGGCTTGTGGTTGTTGTTAGCAACTCTCCACAGTCTCTCGCTCTAGTCTGTATACAGAGCACAGATAGAGAGAAGAGTAGAGACAGAAATAGAAACAAGAGAGAGAGAAAGATAGAGAGAGATGCAGAGAGATAGAGAGACAGGAATAGAAACAAGAGAGACAGAGAAAGATCGAGAGAGAGAGAGAGAGAGAGAGAGAGAGAAAGAGGTTCACGGGTTTACAGTCTTTGGGTCACCCTAACAACCATGGCTTTTGCTGTAAATAAAGCAGCAGAGTTAGTGCTAAGTTCACTTCGTCTTCTTCAGCGTTTTCTCCCTCCGTTCTATCCTCCATTTAGGTTTTCCTTTAGAAAGTGGCTGACCACAAACTCACATTGTCCCATGTCGTTCTCCACCAAGAGGAGGTTCCCAGACTATGTCTGGGTTCCGTGATATGCCGTGGGCAGTTCGGTCTTTCAAGCTAACCATCCCTTAGCATATTATTGAAATTAAAAGAGATGCCTATGCCAATGTATTGTCTACATTTCAGAGTTTTTTTGTGGCAGAGTTTGGGGGATGTGCATTTTTCAACAATTTTCAGAGTCAAAGGTGGACCAAGTTTAAGTTTCAGGTTTTGTGCATGTATATTATGCAAATTAAACTACTGTAATACTGTATTTGTACAACAAGATCTCATCAACTTACTGCATTATTTGATGTTTGTCGAAACAGTTATCCAACTATTTTCCCACAATTATGCGTTTATGCGCCTCTATGTTTAATGAGTCCAAGTCTATTCAACCCTAATTATCCTGCCTTGCCTTTGCCTCTATGGTCAGTGGACTGGGGCTCTCAGAATGCTCCAGTTCATATTCACTTTTAATTGAGTGATAATAAAGAGGGCTCGTCTGAGATTATGGCAGCAGAAGTGCATTAATGTGAATGAGGCTCAGTGGATTATCCTGAGTCTTAGCCTTCCATGCTGTCCATCCAGTGGAGAGAGAGACACACACAGAGACAGAGAGACCCTGAATGGACCTCTGAGCAACATAAGGCCCATTAGCATGAGAGTCAGACCATGTGTGTGTGTGTGTGTGTGTGTGTGTGTGTGTGTGTGTGTTCCAAAACAAACTTTACGGACATTTTGGTGTCAAATTAGAGAGAGCATGTGTAAATAGTGATAGTATGTGTAAGAAGTAAAAACCAAAGGCTACTGTTTCTACAGTATCTATATCTCCAGCTAAATCTCCCTCTCTCTCTCACTCTCTCTCTCTCTCTCTCTGTCTCTCTATCCTCTGTCATTGTTGTTATCAAATGATACAGTTGCTCAAGCGCAGCGTTTGAATCCTAAGGACCTTTGGGAGGGGATTTGTCTCCAGCAAGCCCCCTTCTAACGGGGATTAAGAGGATTAGAAACCATAAAATGACCCCCGCTCCATCTCCCCAGGGCCAGGCCCAGTGTTTCCCAGCCTGCACCCACCTCAACCAGGGACGGACTCCAGACCGCATGGCCCGCTTTACCAACATTTTCCCTGAAGGTCCCCTCTTAGCATGACAAAGGGGAGCCAACAATCTCCTGATCTGCCATGGCAGAGCACAATGAGGTGCCTACAGTCTCCCCTGCTCATTTCCAATGGGACAAACCGCATTACACTTGGCAGTGACATTGTTCTAAACTCCAAACATGGAACCCCCTTCTTTCTCCGCGGAGCTCAAGGTGTCATATTCATTATTTAAATCTGATGTGGATTTTCAGCTCCGGATCCCTCCAAGGCCTTCGCCAAGAGCCAGAAGGTCTGGACTCTGCATTCATTTTGTTAATTAGACCTGAAACAATGCTTTGATCTCCAGCAAAATTGGAGAAAAGGGGAAAGTTCCCGAATGAATTATTTTCACCCTAACCTATTTTTCTTTACAGATCTTTTATATTCTGTCTCTGTTTTTGGGCATGCGTTTGCTAACCATGATGTGTAGCGGTGATTTAGGGCACACCACGCCTGAGCGGAAGGGTCAAGGGTTTTGCAGTTAACCAGCTTCATAGGGTGAATGATTAAGGTAATTGCAGCACATTTCTAATCTGCTCAGGAGACCTGACAGAACAGTTTACTCACATTATATCTACGCAAAGGTACGTCTAGAACCAGATTTATTTTAAAGGAAAAGAAATAAAGAATGAGGTGTTAAGTGTGGGTTTTGTCTCCCTCTCTGATTCAAACTTGATGAGTACTTGAGACAAGAAAGCATTGGTTGACAAATTGATAAACATGTCAAATATTTCCCTGCTTTTCTTTTCATTCAGGCCTTTGTGTGTACTGCATACGGTCTGTGATTACAGCATACTTTACTTGACTAGCGAATCGCATGCCAAACAGTCATTTTTTAAGCACATTTAAAAATGCGACCTATATGTGAGTTTAGCTTCAAGAACTCTCTTTCTTAATGACAATGATTTAATGCAAGATTGGCTGTAATGGAGGGTGAAACCTTCAAGGCCTTTTTGTCCTGCAGGCAATATCACACAAACCAGCCCAACCAAAGGAGGCCCTGTAGCAGCTTCCATACCGGCAGATGTCTTATGAGGTAGACCTGTATAGAGAACAGACTTCTGCTCTGACGGGGAAGTCTGTGTGCAAGTAATTTCAAATATCTGGAATATTTCTGATATCTCTGATATATCTGGCACCGGTCATAGGATAGTGAGCATGAGAGACAGGACAGTCACTAAGACAAGCATTAGCCGTCCCGTTGTCATCCTCGGCGATATACCACGAGACAGTCCTCTCTGCTGGGTTCCATGTCACACCTCTTTGTATGCCCCAAATTGATGAGTTTATGCATAATTGAAACTTGTTTTTTACGAAAAAGAGAATGAGGACTGTGTTTCCTCTATTGACTGTGAAAGGCGGATGGTGTGTGTATGTGTGGGGGGGTGATGGATAGAGGGTGGGAGGAAGGGGGAGATGGAAGGAGGGGGCTATAAAGAGATAGAGAGGCGCGATTGGAACCTTCACTGCTGGTTCTCAGTGGGGACGTGTGGATGGATGGAGGGAGGGAGGAAACTGGGAGGGTGGTGTCAGAGAGACAGGCTGATGTTTGATATGCAAAGGCGGGGAGGGAAGACAGCCTCGCCTCCTTAACAGACAGAGAGTAGCGCTGGAGCTCCAAACGCTGCCTACCTCACTGCCTTATCCCCTCTCTCCCTGCCTCCTCTTTGGTTCCTTTGGGAGCCAGGCTGACGGGAACACCAGGGACTCTTAAAGTGAATCAAGCACTCTGGTCTATGTGGAAAATTAATTTACTCTCTCATTGTAGCGTGGAGCTCAACTCCTGGGTCCTGCTGTACTACACAGAACTAGGGAGAGGTTTCAAAGCCCTCCTGTGTAGTGTAGAGAGCGAGAGGAGGAGAGATGGGCAGAGAGAGAATTGGAGAGGGAGAAAGAGAGAGAGTGTGTCCTTGCAGGGTGAGGAGAGATTGGAAGTGTCAGGACATTGTACACGGTGGGTAACAAGGCTTCACATCCCTCCCTAATCAAATACGGTGATTTTTCAGTTCCTACTCCAGACTGACCAATCTTGAAGGACAATTTGTAATGAGGCACGATAATACTAGGTGGTCTGTAGTATCCATTCCTGAAGACTGCTGTTGGTTCTTTTCCCCCTCTGTTAGACTTTCAGTGGCCTAAAATTTGACTAATTGGGCTTATAAACTGTTTGAGAGCATAAGTTATTTTCAAATGTTGACACACGACGAACTGTAGATACAATCCTGAACTGGAGTTCTGTGGAATCGAATAGCTAAAACTCAAAAGTTCACTTTACAAAGGGTTAACACTATCACCTCATTGCCTCCCCCCTCTCTCTCTCTCTCTCTCTCTCTCTCTCTCTCTCTCGCTCTCTGACCATACCGAATTTAGCTCTCTCGTTTCTCCATCTCCATGGCTCAAATATAGATCAAACTCAAACATCCAGTTTTTCTCTCTCTCTAATCCTCCATTTATTTACACACATATCCCAATATCCCTTATACCCCCAGCCTCCCCCACTCCCAAATACACACACACATACAGACTTAACGAACAGTGAGTGAATTAATCCCCTGACTCGCCCGTGGCACTATAGGCTTGAGTTTGACCCCCCATGGCCCCCAAACACACACACACACACACACACACACACACACACACACACACACACACACACACACACACACACACACACACACACACACACACACACACACACACACACACACACACACACACACACACACACACACATCCCTGCCCTGCCCACTCTGTGGGCCCTTATGACCAGCCTTCAATGAATACAATGGATTGTGGGGATTAGCCCCAGTAAGACATTTGGTAGGGCATTGTTCTTGCCTCCTAAATTAGGTTTTCACCGGTCACAGGCGGCACGGGGGCCGGGCCTGATTCGGAGACGGCGAGCGAGGGAGGGAGGAAACGGAGAGGGAGAGTGATAATTACCTCTTCCTGAGAGAGATGACAGCTTTGGCCTCTGCATCCCTGAATCTTGGACATTAGCAACTGAATAGAGAGCTTTCATACTGTATATCATTTTAATCTTTCATGTTCCGATCCAGCAGATGGCTTATTACTGGTCGCTGCGAGGAGGCAGGGAACTAGACAAATGGCCCGTGTCTCTTTTAAGGAGGGATGTGGGGGAAATGGCATTCATATAGGGCAAGAGCAGCAGATAATTGTATATCTGGCTGTTAGGAGGTGTGGAGAAGTGTGTGAGCACGGGGCCTATAAATCATAAAACTATTAATACGAGACAGATCTGAGTCCAACGGCTTGACGGAAGGGCATTGAATGTGGAGAAATGAGAGCTGTCGAAAATATGAAAGATATACAACGTGCATATTAAATCGAGCATCCATCGTGACATCGTAAACAAACAACTTTTACAGACAATTGATTTTATTTACATTTGAACTTTGTCCATGATAAAAGAGACAATTTCATACAGTTCATGCGGTTACCAGCTCATTATGCCCTTTTCTAAGTGAAATTACTTAAAAACAATTTGCTCTATGTGATTTGATGATGGTAAGTTGGTCACATTCATTCCCAGAGTGGAATCCGAACCTGATACCATCAATCCAAAGCAAGAAAGAAAATTGGCCATCGATGTGATAAAAGTCTCTCGTGCTCATTTTATAAAATGATATATCAGTTATATCAAGTAAGGATCTCAATTCGGTCTGTTTGGATCTCAGATATAGGAGAAAACAGACCATCTTTTTGGTCTGAGCAGACCCACATATGAAATTGAAGATACTGTATCTGTTAATCGCCGGAAAAAAGACACTTTCAGTGAACAGAAAATGGATTAAAAAAATGCATTCAAATTGCATTCCGAGTTGGTATGATCTGTATGATTTGGGGTTGCATCACAGAAATGCAGTGGAGGCTTCAATGGGCATCTCTGTTTAATTTCGGTTCATTGCACTTTGCATTTGGACACCCTTCCTCTCTCTCTATCTCAATGTCGCCTTTACAAAAGGAAACAATAAGGTTTAATCTCCAGCTCTGACAATGATGCATGGGCCTGATGGAAAACACTTTTCAGGTGTTGTCATCAAAAAGCAATTTTTCCATAGCCTCCATGTGAAAGAAATACAACGAAAGGGCCCAAAGTGTAATGCTTTAATACTTCTGAAGCTTTTCATTGGCATCTGTGGAGCCCAGGCTGCTGGATTGTCTTCTCCTTTTCAATTACTTGATCTTTTCAACTCAGCGGGAAATGAAAAATGTGCAGAGGAGATGGAGCTTGGGAGCAATAGGCTCTCTCTCTCTCTCTCCTTTCCCTCTCCTTCTCCATGTCTCCCTCTCTCTGGTTAAGTTTCACTGGTGTGTGTGTGTGTGCGCATGTGTGTCTGCGTGTGTGTGTGTGTGCGCGTGTGTGTGTGTGTGTGTGTGTGTGTGTGTGTGTGTGTGTGTGTGTGTGTGTGTGTGTGTGTGTGTGTGTGTGTGTGTGTGTGTGTGTGTGTGTGTGTGTGTGTGTGTGTGCGGGTGTGTGTGCGGGTGTGTGTGAGTGAGTGGGTGGATGAGTGTGTGTCCGTTCTTCCTCTCAATTAATCCAAAGTGGCTCTTAAAGGGTTTATAATAATCATAACGCTGTATTTAACTCATTGTTGATACAAACCACAGCACGCTGTTATCTGAGCATTGTGACAAATGGATTTCTTCATCGATGGTGACTTTTCTGGTTTGAGCTTCAGTTGGTGTAACTCCAAATTCTGACCTCATCCTAATGTCTCATTGAATTGGTCAAGACGCTCAACAGTGCTTTTCGTGAATATAAAACCGAGGATGTTGAAATATTTCTCAAAGGCATGGGGTCTGTGCGGGGGGGGGGGGGAATTGACAGTCAAACTAAAATGAGTGATCGAACCTATTGTGTTAGGGAGAAAGTTTGAAGAACTTGGATATGCCATCTACTCATCTGGACATTCTGACTACAGCTGATCATTCTCACAGCTGAATGTTAGATCATGTTGCAGCAGGAATCAGTAGTTCAACAAAAGGACACACTTTACGATAGGCAGCACAGATAAAATGGAGTTACATAATGTGTTGGTGTAATTACAGGAACTACACCTAATACTAATTTGAAAGAGAGTGTTACAGCTCTAATCTCTCACTGTCTCTCCCCCTCTCTCTCTCCCCCTCTCACCCTCTCTCCCTCCCCCTCTCTCTCTCTCCCTCAATCCTTCGTACACTCTCTCTCTACTTCCCCCCCACCCACCATTGATCGCCTGTATGTAGGTGATTAGTAGTGTAGAAGCAAAAGGATTCTGTGTGGAGAGGGAGCCATGTTCTCGATGACATATAGTTTACTCACATCACAGCTTCCCAAATATTTATGTTGTAATAGTTCAAGATGAATAAAAAGACATCTGTTTATGAAAATGAACTGTGGTTGAGTTTAGATTTAAGAGGTGCTTTCTGCTCTTGTGAAAGATGTACACAAATACCTTTCTTCTGTTAAAGATGTGCAACATAATAACAAAACAGACTGGAGTTTACACCTCTGCATTTCACCACCAAAGCCGTTGCATGCTGCTTTGGGGCAAATAAAGCAAGCGCTGCCTTTTGATTTCAAATGGAAAAACAAAACTGGGATTGTGCGAAGGTGTGTTGGCGCTGCGCTCTCACACTTCTCATTGTTCTCTTCTGGAAAACAAGATTTTTGATTGTTCAAAGCCTGATGCAGCCACAAGAGTGTCGTCTTTTAACTACAGTTGGAGTTCAACACTGTGAGGGTGCTCCACGCACGCACGCATGCACGCACGCACACACGCACACACGCACACACACACACACAGACACACAGACACACACACACAGACACACACACACACACACAGATGTGAGAGGAGAGAAACCAAGCCTTGTTTGTTTGGACATTACAGAATGTCATATAATTCAGAATACCTCATCCTAAAATAAGTACAGTGGATTCGGAAAGTATTCAAACACACTTTTTCCATATTTTGTAACGTTACAGCCTTATTCAAAAATGCATTAAATTATTTATTTTTCTCATCAATCTACAAACAATACCCAATAAAGACAAAGCGAAAACAGGTTTTTAGAAATATTTCCATTTATCATTATTGAGATGTTTATACAACTTGATTGGAGTCCACCTGTGGTAAATTCAATTGATTGGACATGATTTGGAAAGGCACAAACCTTTCTATATAAGATCCCACAGTTGACAGTGCATGTCAGAGCAAAAAACATTCCATGAGGTCGAAGGAATTGCCGTAGAGCTCCGAGGCAGGATTGTGTCGAGGCACAGACTTGGGGAAAGATACCAAAACATTTCTGCAGCATTGAATGTCCCCAAGAACAAAGTGGCCTCCATCTTTCTTAAATGGAAGAAGTTTGGAATCACCAAGACTCTTCCTAGAGCTGGCCGCCTAGCCATACTGACCAAGAACCCGATGGTCACTCTGACAGAGCTGAAGAATTCCTCTGAGGTGGGAGAACCTTTGAGATGGGAGAACCTCCAGAAGGACAACCATTGGACAACCAGACGGATGCCACTCCTCGGTCAAAGGCACATGACAGCCCGCTTGGAGTTTGCCAAAAGGCACCTAAAGGACTGTGACCATGAGAAACAAGATGCTCTGGTCTGATGAAACCAAGATTGAACTTTTTGGCATGAAGGCCAAGCATCACATCTGGAAGAAACCTGAATGTTATTGAGTGGCCCAGCCAGAGCCCGGACTTGAACCTGATCGAACATCTCTGGAGAGACCTGAAAATAGCTGTGCAGCCACGCACCCCATCCAACCTGACAGATCATGAGAGAATCTGCAGAGAACAATGGGAGAAACTCCACAAATACAGGTGAGCTAAGCTTGTAGCGTCACACCCAAGAAGACTCAGATATAATTGCTTCCAAAGGTGCTTCAACAAAGTACTGAGTTAAGGGTCTGAATACTTTTGTAAATGTGATCTTTTTGTTTTTTTCTTTGTTTAAATTTGCAAAATTTTCTAAAAAAATCTTTTTGTTTTGTCATTATGGGGTATTGTGTATAGATTGATAAGGGGGAAAAACAATATAATCAATTTTAGAATAAGGCTGTAACGTAATAAAATGTGGAAAAAGTCAAGGGGTCAGAATACTTTCCGAACGCATTGTACATTAACGGTCTTCATTGAACATTTTGGTATAAAGACTACATTCAATAATGCCTTTATGACCTGGAAAACATCATTCATCAATCCACAAGCAAAACAAGCTCAGCCAACGCATCACAGCATATCTTACATACTGGTATCATTGCTGATTTTTGTTTGTTGATATTTCTCCATTCACGTTATTGCTCAAGTTCATTTCTGTTCAGAACAAGTCATTTTACATGTAACAACCAACCTCCCATGTGTCTAATTATCAGGCATCTCCATCGCTAAGTGATGTTTCACCGCTAACAATAAAAGCGATATTGTGCTTTTCCACTGTGGAAAGTTTACAAAGCAGCCCTGCATCCAAACCGCTCATGTCGGATCCATTTGGCTGACAAATCAGTGACTAGTAAATCCAGTAATTCCTATCACAGTGTGCCATGGTTGCCTCCTACTGTGTTACATGAAGGAGATCTGAGGCAGAGTAAAGTGCTGGGCTGGACTGTTGGCTGGCCCTGTCCCCAACAAGTCCATGCCCATTGGGCAGAAACTGTTTGAACCAACATTGTTTCCACATCATTTCAACAAAATAAATCAATGTGATGGAGTTGAATCAACATGGAAAACTGATTGGATGTGCAAAACGTCATCATTGTAAGGGAATTTCGTATTTATTTCAACCAACTTTGAAACGAAATCCAATGGCATGGGGACATGTTTTTGTTAATTTCACATTGAATTCACATTAGTTGATAACTCAACCAAAGGTAAATCTTGGGCCTCACTCCCCCCTATCTGAGATATCTATTGCAGCCCTCATCCCTGGGTCGCTTGTTTTTTCAGTTCGCTGCAGCTAGCGTCTAGAACGAGCTGCAACAAAAACTCAAACTGGACAGTCTTATCTAAATCTCTTCAGTAAAAGACTCAATCATGGACACTTACTGACAGTTGTGGCTGCTTTGCGTGATGTATTGTTGTCTCTACCTTCTTGCCCTTTGTGCTGTTGTCTGTGCCCAAATGTTTGTACCATGTTTTGTGCTGCTACCATGTCGTGTTGCTGCCATGTTGTATTGCTACCATATTGTTGTCATGTTGTGCTGCTACCATGCTGTGTTGTCATGTGTTGCTGCCTTGCTATATTGTTGTCTTAGGTCTTTAGTGTTGTGTTGTCTCTAATGGCGTGATATGTGTTTTGTCCTGGTCGGTAGGGGAACCTGGTCAGTAGGACAGAGTGAAAACAAAACGGTAAAGAACATGGCCCACCTTGCTTGGCGAGGGTTCAGTCTCCTCACCGCCCGGATGTACTCCAGATTGCGGTGGTCAGTCCAGACGAGGAAAGGGTGTTTAGCCCCCTCAAGCCAATGTCTCCACGCCTTCAGAGCTTTGACAACAGCCAACAGCTCCCGGTCCCCCACATCATAGTTTCTCTCCGCCGGGCTGAGCTTCTTCGAAAAGAAAGCACAGGGGCAGAGCAGAAAGTGGCGTGCCCGAGCGTTGAGAGAGCACGGCTCCGATCTCGGCCTCGGACACGTCCACCTCCACTCTGAACGTCAAAGAGGGATCCGTTTGAGCCAGCACAGGAGCCGAGGTAAACAGAGCCTTCAGGTGACCAAAAGCCCTGTCCGCCTCAGCCGACCACTGCAAATCGCACTGGCAATAAGAGGCAGCGGGTAGCTGTACCTCACAGTGATCTGATTGATAACCCGATAGTCAATACACGGGCGCAGACCTCCATCCTTCTTCTTCACAGAAAAAAAACTTGAGGAGGCAGGTAAAGTGGAGGGCCGAATGTATCCCTGCCCCAGGGATTTGGAGACATATGTTTCCATAGCCGCCGTCTCCTCCTGTGACAGAGGATACAAGTGACTCCTGGGAAGTGCTGCGTCTACCAGGAGATTTATCGCACAATCCCTCCGTCGATGGGGTGGTAATTGAGTCGCCTTCTTCTTACAGAAGGCGAGAGCCAAATCGGCATATTCTGAGGGGATGTGCACGGTGGAGACCTGGTCTGTACTTTCCACCGTAATCTCACTGATGGAAACCCCTACACACCTCCCTGAGCACTCTCGTGACCACCCCTTGAGAGCCCTCTGTTGCCACGAAATAATGGGGTCGTGACAGGCCAACCAGGGTAGGCTCAGCACCACGGGAAAAGCAGGAGAATCAATAAGGAAGAGACCAATTCTCTCCTTGTGACCCTCCTGTGTAACCATGTCTAGAATCTACGAGCGCATTATGCTGGGCATGCGGGGAAAACTTAGGAAATTTGATAAACACATACATGTTATCAACAGGAGGCTCTGGGTGAGCCTGGTGCCGACTCACCTGGGGTGACATGATAGTGCCCTGCCTGCTGCCTCGACACACTGAGGAACCCCCCCAGCACCGACCAGCAGTGTGCCCTCTGCGGCCACAGATGGTGCAGGGAATGGCCCCTCCTCCGGTCGCCCTAAGTGCAGCACCTCCCAGCTCCATGGGCGTCGGAGCGGAGGTGCTGGGGAATGGAACTGACAGGCCCCGATCCGGACGTCCACGGGCAGTCAGCAGGTTGTCCAGCCGGATGGACCGGTCCTCCAGCTGGTACAACGTGATGGTGGTGTCTCGGCAGGCCAACTCCCAACAGATGTCCTCGCGCAGACTGCACCGGTAGTGATCGATCAGGGCCCTGTCGTTCCATCCCTCGCTGGCGGCCAGGGTCCGGAAGTCCAATGCAAAATCCTGCACACTCCTCCTCCGCTGCCTCAGGTGGAACAGTCGTTCACCCACTGCTCGCCCCTCAGGTGGGTGGTCGAAAACTGCCCAAAAGCGGCGGGTGAACTCTGCGTAATGGCCCACTCCAGGGCTTTGCCTGAGAGGCAGGAGACGAGGGCGGACACGCTCTCACGTCCCGAAGGAGCCGGGTGGACGGTCGCCAGGTAGAGCTCCAGCTGTAGTAGGAATCCCTGGCATCTGGCAGCCGTCCCATCATACTCCCTCAGGAGCACGAGCTGAATCCCGCTGGGACTGGGTGAAGGAGGGGTGGACAGTGGGGTCGACGGTAGTGGGGCTGGTGGAGGCGCTGGAAATCCTCCTCCTCTCTCCCTACAATCCATCGTCTGCATTACGTGATCCATGGCGGTGCCCAGACATTGCAACATGGTCGCGTGCTGCTGGACGCGCTCTTCTACTGCCACAGGGAAGGCGTCTGCTCCTGCTGACTCCATTCGTTCAGGTGAGTGATTCTTTAATGTGGTCTGTGTGTAGCTTGTGTAGAGGAGTCAGGCGCAGGACAGCAGATATGAGTAAATAAAGGTAATTTACTCAAAATAGGCAAATACAATACAAAAAAGAAAGCCACTTAACGGACCATAATACAAACAATCACTCACAAAAAACCATGGGGGGACAGAGGGTTAAATAATGAACAAGTAATTGGGGAAGTGAAACCAGGTGTGTAAAACAAAGACAAAACAAATCGAAAATGAAAAGTGGATCGGCGATGGCTAGAAGGCCGGTGACGGCGAAAGTCGTCACAACCACTTTATTTTAAGAATGTGAAATGTCAGAATAATAGTAGAGAGAATTATTTATTTCAGCTTTAATTTCTTTCATCACATTCCCAGTGGGTCAGAAGTTTACATACACTCAATTAGTATTTGGTAGCATTGCCTTTAAATTGTTTAACTTGGGTCAAATGTTTCGGGTTGCCTTCCACAAGCTTCCCACAATAAGTTGGGTGAATTTTAGCCCATTCTTCCTGACAGAGCTGGTGTAACTGAGTCAGGTTTGTAGGCCTCCTTGCTCGCACACACTTTTTAAGTTCTGCCCACAAATTTTCTATAGGATTGATCCTAACTGACCTAAGACAGGGATTCTTTACTAGGATTAAATGTCAGGAATTGTGAAACTGAGTTTAAATGTATTTGGCTAAGGTGTATGTCAACTTCCGACTTCAACTGTACATGTTGCGTTTATATTTCTGTTCAGTGTATATATATTCACAGGCGGGCCCCCAAACACAAAAGCATGTGTATGTCTACTCCGCTGGCCCAGTCCCTCTCTCAGGCTGTGCGGGTCTATCAGCTCCCTCACACATTCCCCTCACCTTACGACACCGTCACACACCTGCCATGTAACGCCCTTTGACAGCTATTCTGAGAATAGAAATATGGCGGGGAGGGGGGTGTGGGGAGGTGGGGTTGTTTACCCCTGTCACCATAGTTACTGTGCCAAGGACCATGTCTTGGTTCAGGGTCATTCCAGCTCTTTCAAGGCTGAGATAGCCCAAGTGTCATAGAGAAAAAAAATGAAAAAGTGAGAGTGAGGGAGACACGTTACCCAAAGCATTGAGCAGGTGTTCCAGTAATTGTCCTCAGATCAGATGACAACTGTTGCTTTTCATGCCCTGTGAAATAAAAGCCCTGTGTCTTTTGGTGTATTTCACCAATCATCCCCTCCTTAACAATACCACTTCTACAGTTTGACAATCACTGGTGGCACAGTGTCTCTAATGGTATAATAACTAACAAAAAACTCAGTCATTTTGGTTTTCCCTCTCCCCCACTGATGCAGCAGGATCAGGGTCGGCACTTTAAACTTAGACGTTCGTTTGAAGCCTGCTCTCCTGTGAGAGAACTGACTCGTCTATTATTCAAAACACTCTCCTCTGGTCTGTTGGCGCCGCACTGACAGTGACAGGGGGTAAAACCAGCCGTTGTAATTGCATCTGATTGAGCTGTGCCAAATGTCCCGTTTGATATCGCCCCAGACAGACAACCTTTCACTCAGCCACATGGGTCAAAGGTCAGGCTTCACATACACATATGTACACACGGCCACACACACACATACACACACACAGACCAACATCTCATACGTTCGCTTCAAAATTCAATGTATTATGGATGAACGTCTATTTTTGACACATTCATTCTGCGAGATTACAGGGTTAAAACAGAAACAATTCGAAGGTTAACAGGCATTCATTCCGAGTGGTTAAGGTCAGGCCTGTGGTTTGGGGAAGGCTCTGCGAACCAACCGACCTCATTGCATCAAGTATCCTCAAGTATTCTCGCGGCTTTCACGAGCATTGTGAACTGCTGTGGCACAGTGGTGTGAGCAGTGAGCTTGTTCTTAAAGCATCATGAGTTCATGCCCAGTGCTGGGATTGTTTGTCTTTATTATTCTTTTTTGCTGAGGAAGGCATATATCGACGTTCTCGGATCTTTTCAAAGTCCTGAGTCTATTTCTAGTGATCAGGCTGCACGCACGCACGCACGCACGCACACACACACGCACACACACACACACACACACACACACACACACACACACACACACACACACACACACACACACACACACACACACACACACACACACACACACACACACACACACACACACACACACACACACACACACACACACACACACACACACACACACACACACACACACACACACACACACACGGCCAGGTGACTGGGAGATCATGTGACGTGAGAAATCAGCGTGGACAGTCACTCTAGGGAGGGGGCAGGGGGAGGAAGGATTGGGGGCAGATGGGGTGTACAAGGTGATAGTGATTGATTGGATAAATCACCAGCAGGTTATTTTAGGTTTTAATCAACCTCCCCTACCACACACGCATATACACGCTGTGTGAAGAAATACTGTAAGGCTAGCTGTGTTAGCCTCTGTCATTGAGCTCTCTGTTAGAAGCCATGGAGGTTGAACGTATTCAAGTGGCAAAGCCAAAACTGTCACACAATTAAAAAAGAGATAATGTGTTTGTTTATGGTTATGATATTGAAATGTAATCTGTGTCGTACGTGTTGTTTATAGTTAATTTAATTCACACAGAATGCCTTGAAACACAGACACAAACACAGCAATACTTCGACTTGAGAGGCAGGGGTGTGCATATCTTACGTCTGGATAGCTTTATTAGAATTGAAGAGGATTAACACAAGTGTCATCCTTTACTGCATCTTGTCTCTTTAACATCGGACTGGTTGTATTTTTAGATCTACTGGCCGCTTGAAATTCCTCACTGTAACTAAATAGACAGGACTACTGCTCACAATGACAAATAAACTGGCGTCTGTTTTCACAACAACTCCATACGCAAACTGTCAGACAGACACACACACATGCACACTGAGAAAGAGAAGAAGTATATCTCTCTATATATGTCTATTTCTTCTACTTCTCATTTTCAGTAATATCAGTGGTCATTATATGCCAGAGTCAGGCTGGAACGTTTAGATTTGTGACCTATAGCAATATAGACATACGATCTATATGAACACAATTCTTTATTGATAGATAGATATATTATTTAAGACCACTAAGAACAGGAGGGTCAGGCAGTATGGGACCACCACATTACCATGCCCCTACACTGCGCCCCACGTACATCTGACAGACGGGCACTGTAGAACATGGGCAAAATCAAAGGGCTGAATAAGAGATGAGGAGAGGTGCCCCCCTGAGTGCCAACCCTGCCAGGAGTTGGTCTCAGTGGACTGCATAGGGTTGCAAAGGACATGTCCTTAAAAATATAGCATATGGGCATTTCTAAGCCCCCTGTTCTGCTCTATTTCTTCTCATTGTATCTACAGTACCTACTCACCTGTCCATGTCCATGTCTCTAGTGGCTCTTTCTCTCTCTCACTCTCTCTCTCTCACAGAAACAGAGGGACAATGTGGCGAGAACGATGGAGAGAGAGACACTACACATAGAGGTAAGAGAGAGATACTGGTAGAGAGAGCTGGGAGGAAATTGAGAAAGAGAGAGATAATGACCTATCTGATTGATAATCGATGGCCTCTCGCTCCCCATGTCTCGTTTTTCTGTTCTAGGGTTCTGTTTTAATGTCGCTCCCTGCTTCGCTGACCTCATTAAAAGATCTTGTTACCCTCAAACAGCTTTTTAATTTAGCCTAATGAATTTTTGCATAATATATCAGATACATGGTAAGCCCACGGGAACAGGCCTTCCCTTCAAGGTGCCTTTATAGTGAATAGAGCTGAGGTTTGGGAGATTGTTATTGTTTTCTGTTTGTTGTTGTTTTGTGGGGGGTTTAGCGAATGGGGAGAAAGTACACCCCACCCCCCGCTCCTGCACAATCACACGCACATCCTCCAAACACCAAAACCACCCACCTCCCCTAGCCCCTCACTACCACATACAGACAGTGATATACTGTAAATATTAAAATGTCACCATACCATACAGTAATCTAAACACCGCAATTCATGTTGTTAAGTAAAAAATAATTGCTGACAACATTCCAACCAATGAGGGTTCGGGAACTTTAAAGCCAATTATCTCAGAATCATCTTGTTGCAGATACTCTCTAGGACTTGTAACCAAACCTTCAGCAGTCACATAACGCGCAAAAACAGAATTCAATCTTAATTTGACAGGAATGTCTTGAGAGATGTGTTCTATTGGTGGGGAGTAAAATGCAGCCTATTGCTTTCACCCACACTCAAAAGTCATGCAGGTAACTCAAATTCAATTTCATGGAAATGTCTTGAAAGATGCCCATACGTTCTATCTGAGCTGGGTGAAGTGTAATCTGTGTAATATGCAGCCAAATCCTCAAGCAGTATTAAGGCACATGCACACACACACGTTTGTTTTACTATCCTTGTGGGGACAAAACTATTGATTCTCATTCAAAATCCAATTTTCCCTAAACTCTACCCCTAACCGTTAACCTAACCCAATCCTTAACTCCAAACCCCTAACCCTAACTCCATACCCTAACCGTAAAGCTAACCTCTAAACCTAACCTTAATGATAACCCTAATTGTAAATCTAAACATAACCCCTAAGCCTACAATAGCCTGTTTCATTGTGGGGACTGGCGAAATGTATCCACTTATCAGAATTGTCCTTGTTTTACTATCCTTGTGAGGACTTCTACACACACACGCACACGCGCACACACGCGCACACACGCGCACACACACGCACACACACGCACACACACACACACACACACACACACGCACATCACCAACATGATCGCTGGCTGTCATTAGTGTGTTACCATATTAATTATTTAACCGTGCACATGTAAGGAGTCGTCTAAACACAACAGACTCCACGCCAGGCAAAGCACTTTCATGTGCCGAGCGACGCACTGGCACAGTGGCAGAAATGGGGAAACGGACTCTTGGAATGAATGAATAAGTAAATCGATCAGATTAATAAATAAACAAAACAAACAAAAAACAAGCGGGTGGGAATGACAGCGTAATTTAGCCCTCGGCTTCAATCCCTACAATAGCATTGATGTGTTCTTGTTCTCTCTATCTGATAGGACTGTGAAATGGTGGAGGCAATATGCCTGACAATCTCTGTATTCCCAGTCTAGCCTAGCTGTCACTCAAACTGAGCCTTGTTTCCACTGGATCTATTAGAAAAGCTCTTTAGGGGAACTGATGGCTTTCAATGGAGAAGAGTCTATCAGGGCTTTGTATGTGTGTGTTTGTGTGAGAGGGTGTGTGTCTGTGTGCTTGCCTGCATGTGTGAGCATGTGTGCGTGTGAGCATGCATGCATGTGTGCATGCATGTGTGTGTGCATGTACGTGCAAGTGTGCATGTGAGTGCGTGTGTGTACAGTATGCATGTCAGAACTCAAGAGTCTTGTAATCACCAGTGAGTGAATGCTCAACAAGGCTATTCCCCACCGCTGAGCATTGTGAAGCCGCGGCAGCCGCTACTTAAGACAACATCACACACAAAGTGGGTAAACACAGTTTGACATGTTTTCAATATGATTACATTAGAACAAGCAGCGTTTGATTGAAAAGCTAATATTCAAGCCATGCAAATCATCAATCACGGGGAAAGGGCCTATTAATTATTCAATAAAACAGTCTAATTCAAGAATCAATGTTGGGGAGCGGCGGAGCAAGGGATGAGGGGGCTCCCAGCAGAGAACGTGTGCGGGTAATATAAAGGAATAGGGAATTACCCCTTCTCTCTGAGCTGTGCCTCGCCTCGTCCCGAGCTGTCAAAAACAACTGGCGCTCCATCGTTTCATCTTGCCAAGTTTAAAAGATGACTTTGGAAACACTTCATTTTCCTTCGCCAAACTCGTTAGCTCTTTGTTGCTCATTAGTTCATGGGTTTTTTCTATCTCTCTGTCTCTCTGTTGCCCCTTTTCTCTGTGTCTCTGTCTCTCTCTCTCCTCCCTTTTGACCCCTATTTTCCTCCCCTCTTTTTCTTAGAAGTCGTAGTTACGGCTTTAACGGCCGCCTCGCTTTTACGCCGGTTTGAAGTTTGGAATTGTGCACTCTGATCTTCAGCAATTACCAACTGGGCCAAATCTCTTCCTTGGGAATTCATTATTTACGTTCAATTAAACAAATTCATCAATGGACTCGGCAGCCCAGTACAGTATGTGGTCTCTCTCTGCCATAACGAAGCCGGAGAGTGGAGACGCGACATTGGCTCTCTCAATCAGACTTAATACAAAGACTCCAACTGTTTGCCTGTACCAGGCCAGCCAGCGCACCTCATAGTTGCACCTTACACGTCTCCATTATACTTAGGGAACTTTCCAGGTCCGAAATCAGCTTCAAAACTCATTCATATCCATTATGAATGTATTTAATGGGTCTGGGTCAGCGTTTAATGTTTTGAGCCCCATGTACAGTAAATTCATTTGGAACTAAGTGACAGTGAGCTTATTGTCTCTTGAGTCAATCCTAGCACAGGCCTGTAGTATGAAAGTGATAGAGTTAAGATGGTGTGTTGAAGCTCTTGCTGCCAGTGCTTCATGGTGTTTCCACTGATGAAACTCAGTATGGCCTGATCTCTAAGGGGTAGTTTCAATCCGTAGTGCTGAAGATCCACGCTTTAGCACAATTTAAATTTGAAAGCAATGTTTCTACGATTGCTGAGACTGCATTCACGGTAAATGCAGCATTCAGCATGTCGGCTCAATCAGAAATTACCTTTACATTTCAATCGCACTATAACAAGGGTCGTCCGTGCAATGGATTGAATCCAGGCCTAAGTGTTTCAACCGCCTTAACCACAGTTATCTGATAACAACAACTGTGGTTCAATAAAGAGATTCTTTGGTACTTTTGTATACTTTTTAGCCAGTAATTCTGAAAGTAGCTCTCACGAGTAGCTCTTTTATATGTGCAGACGTACACCACGTCATTGCTCTCTCTCTCACTCTGCTGTGTGTGCATCTTACTAGCTGTCATTCAAATGGTGATGGGCTTAAGCTTATTGACTGGAACTAGAATTGTTAGGGGGCTGGCCCACGTGTGGGAACATTTTGGGAAAATGGCACAGCACACCTTGCAGTAAACAGTCACTATCAAACTAGGGATTTCGTGGCTAATTGAGGTAAAACAGTAATTCTGCTCATAGATTATGCATGTATGAACTACACATTGAGACATCCAGGTCAATGCGGGAGGTTTAAAAAAGACTTAGTAGACACCAATGTTCCGGAGCATGTCTTTAGGGATACAGTCAATAACTGGGAGAGAGAGAGAGAGATTTTTTCTGCGTCCACACTAGCAGCTGTAAACCTGGGGAGAGACTGACGAAATCCTCACTTTCACTTTCTCAGATTCACAGTCCCCTGATAACCACCAGAGAAATAAACAAAGGGATGTCCCTGGCTTCACCTCATGAAAGTTATTTATTTTTTATTTTTAAGGAGCGTTCGATATTGTGTTGACAGTGAACACTCTTCCTGTCATTCTGTGGATGCAGGTAATGCTTGTCAACATAGACTTTGTGAGGACATAGGACAGGTCACAGGTGAAAGAGAGATGACCAGACAAATATAGAGGGCCTTGAGAGAACCACGCAAGGAAGAGAAAAACAAGAGTGAAAGAGCTGCCTTCTTCGTTAACTGCCAGGGTCAGAGAGAGAGAGAAAGAGGGAGAGAGAAAGAGAGAGAGATTGAGAGAGAGACAGTGCCCATAACTGAGTGTACTATCTAACAAGAGGGAGACAGCGAGCAAGGCCAATAGATCACTGAGAACCAGATCATTGTGTGTGTGTGCGTGAGTCCCAACATAGTGGTGTGAACTGTAACACCTTTCCCTGTAAATATACAGCATTATACTGGCACCAGAGTTGCCAGCTTAATACTGTAATTTTGCTTTACAGCAGAGATGCTGTAATATATTTTAGAGCACTATTTTCCTTACTGTAAAACGTATTACAGCATACAGATTCCCTGCTGTAAATTTACAGCTAAAAACAAATGCAGAAAATCAGTATTGGCTAGCAATACAGAGGGTACCTACCCAGCAGGGTACCTACCCAGCAGCTGCTGAAAATATTCTTCCACTTCACCACAGTTTCAAGAAGATATTTATTTATACAGTCTGAGCTTCATGTGTCTCACCCAACAGCATGAGGTTGGCACCTGAAACTGATCAATTGAATCTACAGTAGGCTTAAGATATTGCTGTAAATAAATACAGTATCTTAGAGTACCTCTTACAGGAGGCTTCCAATTACAGTTAATAACAGTATTTTCCTGCATTTTACCCATCTACAGTGTTTTACCGTTAAAATTACAGAAGTCTTACAGCCTGTCCACAAACTTCAGAGTTTCAGAGAGTGAGATGTGCACGTGTACTAATTCAGGGTTTCAGATGGACAGTGAAATAAATGTGTGTGTGTGAGGACAGTCCAAAGACTATATCCATTAATATGAGGGTATTGGTAAAGTCCTCTGATCAGGCTGGGACACACACAGACACATACACACACACACAAATAAATGCACTCACACACAGACACACACTCACACATACACCACATGCTAGCATGCATGCACGTACACACACACACAAACACACACAAGCACGCACACACACAGAGGATCCTGCAACACAACACCAAGGGCCCTCTATCTGCATGTTAAACAATACTCTGACTGTCAACAATCAGACATAAATTAGCAGCCGCGGCCTCCACTGTATTTATTCTTATAATTACCTCCCAGGAGGGCTCCATGAGCAGGCTCCACACACAGCATGACACGACACACACTCAGCACACAGCCTGCGTTGCCTCGCAGTGTACGTGGATTCATGCATGTCTGTGTGTGTGTGTCTGTGTTTGTATATGTGCCCCTTACATGTGTGAGCTGCGCCATACAGACACCCCATCGAGTATAAGTGTGTGTGTAAGTGAACCCGTCTGAAAATGTATTATTTCTATTTCTGTTGCAGATGAATTACTGATTATTAAAACAGAAAATGGTGGTTTTACAGAAGACAGTAAATAAAATAATGTGATATAGTATTGATGGATAGATGGACTGATGGATTGATAGATGGAAGGAGAGAGAGCGAGAGAGAGAGCGATAGACAGAGCAATATTGAGAGCAGAGACAGAGAGAGAACAAAGAGAGAGAAAGAGAGAGAGAGAGAGAGAGAAACAGAGAGATAAGATAGAAACAAGAGAGAATGAAGACAGGGAGAGGAGGGACAGAAAGAGGGAGGAGACAAAGAATGGAGAGACATAAAATTGAGAGACAGAGAGACATGGACATGCAGGCAATGACAGCCACGAGAAATCTCATCTACATTTTTGACAATGGGGGAAATATCTGAAGAGCGGAGAACAGAGGGAGGAATTTAACCGCTTTCATCTTGTCATAATTATCTCCAAGAAGAGACATGAAAGGGACATTTTTTTTGTTTTTTTTGTTGTTTATAAATTAGAGAACAAGGACATTTTCGGTGACAACTTTGATGGCGTTCTTCATCTGTACATCGCAGAAGAGTCCCGGGCTAATGATCTCGTCTTTTCTTTAAGCTCTGGTTCTGATAATGAAAAAAGCCCCGCAATAAAAACAACACTAAATACAATTTAACAAATTAACGAGGAGCAGAAACGTCACTTTTTTTTAACGAAACATGATTATCCAAATGTGTAGCTACAATTATGCTCATAGTAGAATTCAATTGAATTCCAAGCCCTACGCATCATCTCCATCCAACAGCTCCAACTAAAACTCCACTTATCCAGCAATATACACTAAGTGTATATTGCTCTTTCTATGACATAGACTGACCAGGTGAATCCAGGTGAAAGCTATGATCCCTTATTGATGTCACTTGTTAAATCCACTTCAATCAGTGTAGATGAAGGGGAAGAGAAAAGTTAAATAAGGTTTTTTAAGCCTTGAGACAATTGAGACATGGATTGTGTATGTGTGCCATTCAGAGGGTGAATGGGCAAGACAAATGATTTAAGTGCCTTTGAACGGGGTATGGTAATAGGTGCCAGGCGCACCGCTTTGAGTGTATCAAGAACTGCAATGTTGCAGGGTTTTTTACGCTCAGCAGTTTCCTGTGTGTGTCAAGAATGGTCTAACACCCAAAGGACATCCAGCCAATTTGACACAACTGTAGGAAGCATTGGAGTCAACATGGACCCTGTGGAATGCTTTTGACACCTTGTAGAGTCCTTTCCCCTGACAAATTTAGGCTGTTCTGGGGGCAAAAGGGGGTGCAACTTAATATTAAGAAAGTGTACCAGTAGATCCAGCGCTTTTATTTTTGTGATTCAGACCTTAAAGCCAAATTATTATTTTTTTATCATCAATGTAGTCTTGACCTCCATCGACTGATCAACAAATGGAACAAATGAAAAATGAAAACAAAGCCAGCATCGATCAATATTTTCCTCTGAGAAGGACCAGAACATTCTCTGTATCCATCAATATCAAAGATTTTGACAGTAAATGAACCACAGGAAGTGAGCCACAAACTTAAAGTAATGTCTTGCCATTTGCTCCTAAGCAGAGCAGAGCAGGCAGCAGCCCAGCCAAGTCTAGCCTGCCTGTGGTTGGCTGTTCAAGGTAACCCTCTGGTGGTGTGGATGAGATGTGGTAAGGGGCCAGGAGTTGGGAATGCTTACAGCTATAGTCTTATAATATCTCTATCGGCGGGGTGACAGAAGATAACTTAATGCATCTATAACAGACCTACATTCAAATAGTATTTGTTTTCTTCAAACGTTGCATGTTTGATTAAGTCTGTCTCGAATGCCAGATGGGCGGGGTTTGCACTTTTGTGTCTATTCCCTTCGTTTCATTATGCCAGGCAAGTTCAATCAAACACAGCTGAAGTATTTGAAAAATATTTATATACATTTGAACCCAGGTTTGATCCATTATGCATTACACACAGGTGGTGCATAGAAAGTCTTACTGCCATTTCTGTAATAGACCAGGACCAGTCCAGTCAAACATGCCTCTGAGTCTGATGGGCTCCCCCATCAACCACGGCTGTGAATGAAGCCTGGAGCTCACTGAGGCCTAGTTAAACTGTTTATAAAAACTACCATCTATCATCCTCTACACACACACACACACCCTCCACCCTCTATTTCTAATTGGTTTCCGGTTCCTGCGTACTAAATTTAATGTGTCCTTTCTCCTGCAGCTGAAGCGTTGCGAATGCTGCAATCAGTGGCCCAGGGCCCGGCCTAATGTGGCCAGAGAGAATATGAGGCCCAGCCAAAACATGCACATGGCATTCCACACACTATTAATGTTCATTAAAAGTTGAAGGAGGGAGAAGGGCAAGGTTGCCTTGTGCTGAAGCATTCCCGGGGCCTGTTAAGTCAGGCAAAGCCTGGTTGAGGTTTAAAGCCAGACCAGACTTCTGTCTTCACAAAGTCATGGACTCCACTTGATTTGTGTGGTATCTCGACAGCAGCAGCCACAGCTGATCCACGTAGCATGGGACTGTGAAATATAGCTCTGAAAATGTTTTATTTTGCACTGTTATTTCCTTTTCCAGCCTGTCAAGTAATAATAGTAGCTGTCTTCTTTTCATAATCACATAATAGCATTGGAATGATGCTTTTGGGGATCCAAATAAACAAATAATAAACTAATACAAATACTCCAGGAAAAACATATTTTATTCGTGATGAAAATGTTGAGGTCTTCACTAACGTAACTTTTAGATTCATTTGACCCTAGCACAGCCTTAGAGAAACAGCGCGAGAAACATTTAAGGGTATAACCTCCATTAAATGCAAAGGAAACATATGAGAGGTTGAGTGTAGGGAACTACAGCCAATACCCACTGTGGTGGCTTGCATGGCCATGAAACTGGCATTGGCTTTGGTGACACTAAGTGGTGTTTGACACTAAGAGAGGCCTGGTGTTCTGGTGTCAGTGAGAACACATGAGAGAGCACCAGACCAAACCATATGTTCTACACACAGTCATTAGGCAGCCTGACCACCACTCATCAATCACAGCCTAGTTAGAGAAAGAGGGGGGAATGAGGCCAAGAGAGGGAGACTGCGAGAGATGGCAAAGAGAGAGGGAAAAAAGGAGGGAGAAAGGGAAGAATGAAGGAGATAAATTGAGAGAGAGACACAAGCTACAGTACACGTTAGTTACAGATCACAACATACAGAAAACAACTCCATTTACTACAAGAGTCCCCCCCCAAAAAAAACAATTAATCTTTCATCTCTCTGTGTTTTCTTAATTTTCCTTTAATTCGCAAGTGGCTGAGTCTATCTCATAGGAGAAATCATTCGAGCAAGGGAAACAGCACCCCTCTGTCTCAGTATGTGTAGCCCATGTATCTGATGTTTTCTGGCTAAAAAGAGTATAACATGTTGCAGCCGTAGCATTTGATTGTTTGATGCCGGTAAGCATTTGGCCTCTGTTGATAGTTTTATAAATAAAATAATTAGCCAATCAGCATTGGAATGAGGTCAACTCTGGGTGGTCTTGGCGCAGCAAAACGTGACTGGCCTCCTAGGGAGGCCAGTTTGGATTTGGCATTACACCAATCAAATCACATTAAAAGCAAAAGCAAAACGTAATGGTCTGCTTGTGACATGTTGTTGTCCTGCAGTAGCTAGCTAGCTAAATCAGCCCTTTCCTAAGCAATGGATTGAGATGGGGATTTAGACTTGTGGTTTTTACTTAATTATCCGTACAGGCCAATTATTATAACGGTGATTCTGATTTAAACATGAATTCATACATTGTGCCACTGGCCTGAGACGACTGAAGTTCAATATGTAAACCTAGAGGTAAAACTAACTAGCTAACTTAGCTGGTTCATTGTTGCCTACGCGAGGAAGATAGGCTAGCAAGCATTCTAGCCAGGTAGCCTAGTCCAGGACAACAAAAACTAAAAGTGTGTAGTCTACTACTTTATGACAGTCATAGTATGTTTCGCCAACATGAAAGAGAGGAGGATGGCATCGGCGTTCAAGTAATAAGTAGGGTGAGTCAATAACATGTTTTTTAAACTTGCGCACGCACATGCTCGCACAAACACACACACAGACAGAAATCGGTACCATAGACAGCCACATGATATTTAGCAAAGTTGATTCTCTGCTGTTCTAAACAAGTAGTAGTTTAGTAAACCATTGAAAACATTAACTTGCCTGACCATGTTACATGCAATATGTGACCCGTTTCAGGAAACGAGGCGTATATCGCTGGTTACTACTTCACAGGAAAGCTAGTTTTAACTTAAACATTTTTTTTTTATTAAAATGCGTTTTTTGGGCAGAAATGCCTTCTCGAACATGTGATCTTTCATGTGCCTTAATAACAAACTTGTACGCCATCTGTAAATACAAATACAATTGTTAAATTACGAGCCTTGTTGGTTAAGCCACAGAAAAAGTGCGCAACCTTCCCACTAGCCATGATTGGCTGGGATAATGAGTGGGCTGGACATGCCAAGAGATGAGTTTGGATTGGTCTGACATATAGCACGCTTCTGTCTATTTGACCTGGTCAGTATGTCTAGGTAATCCTGTCTAACGCAACATTTTTTTATCGTGTATTGAAACTGCATAAGTGTTGCTCTCCACTTTCTGGAGGACAGAGTTTTGAAATCAGTGGAATTCGAGTATGATAGCTAAGGAGAAAACATCTGTCTCCGGACTACAAACAAACTAAGGGCAACCATGGCATCCGACAGGAGACGTGTCCATCCATGAATGATGTATACGGGTAAGATAGTCTAGCTAGCTACCTTTTCAGATACTACACGTTTCTAATTTTGACAGAGCCATTTGCTTGGCTAGCTATAGCCTAATGTTAGCTAGCTAACATTGAACCTGGTTGGTTAGCTACCTGCAGATTCATGCAGGGTAGTAACGTCATGAGTTGTGATTGTGGTTCATTGTTTATGTCACGTCTGCTCCTGGCGCCAGATTACCCTGCATCACGCACTCCTGCCATCCATCACCCACACCTGCCTTCCCTCGTTACTCGCATCAGCATTATTGGACTCACCTGGACTCACTTATCTCCTGTTTATTTCCTCCCCTATATTTGTCAGTTCCCCAGCTCTGTTCCCCGCTGCTGCATTGATTGTTTCTTGTCTTCGTTTCTGGGTGCTGACGCTGTGCCTGTCTCTTATATGGCCATCATTTATTAAATGTTACTCCCTGTACCTGCTTCGTCTCTCCAGCATAATTTCGCATGACAGAATGAAGCAGCCAACAAACGAAGCATCGGGAAGTACTGACGTTCCGGTTGGAATGGTGGCAGCGGTTCTGGGTCGCCACCGATAGAATCGGGGATGCCTAGCCATCTCATCGGGCTTCCACGCCCTAGCTGGCTCGAGAGGTTTCCTTGCCCCGGTTGGCTCGGATGGCGCCCATCACACGTCGGGCCTCAGCTGGATCATCAATTATTGTTCGCCCAGCTGGTCCAGGAGTTTTTTGTTTGTCTTGTGTTTTGTTGGTGACGTCGGGGTGGATTCCGCCGCTGATGGAACCGGGGTGCCTAAACCAGCCCGTCGGGCTTTCACGCCCTGGCTGGCTAGAGAGGTTTTCCTGGCTCGGCGGCTTCCCATCCCACGTCACACTCCACGTGATCATCGGTCTTTCCTTCCCCTTCTGCTGCGGGATCGACAGATGTCTTGCCTCAGCCGGATCGTCAGGCTCTCATGCCTCGGCCGGCTCGCTAGGCTCTCACGCTCCTGCCGGTTCGTCGGGTTTTCACGCCCCAGCCGGCTTGCCCAGCGCTCATGTCTCGGCCGGTTCGCCCAGGTGGGACACCATGTGACGTCCCAAGAGAAAGAGGTACTGTCACATCTGCTCCCGCTCTTCCCTTCCTCTGGCGCTTGAGGGCGCCAGATTACCCTGCATCACACGCTCCTGCCATCTATCATGCACACCTGCCTTCCCTCGTCACTTGCATCAGCATTATTGGACTCACCTGGACTCACTTCTCTCCTGTTTATTTCCTCCCCTATAATTGTCAGTTCCCTAGCTCTGTTCCCTGCTGCTTCATTGATTGTCTTTTGTCTTAGTTTCTGTTTGTTGACGCTGTTCCTGTCTTGTCTTTGTCCGTTATTTATTAATGTTTACTCCCCATACCGGTTTCGTCCCCCCAGCGTCATTCCGCGGGACAGTTTACCTAGCTAGCTAACGTAAGCTGCCTGGCTCGCTAGCTAATGCTACGTGTATGACCTAATTATTCGTATCTCAGAGCCATTTGCTTAGCTAGCTATAGCCTTATGTTAGTGTAACAGGTGTAAAACATTCTTTATGTATTTCACCGAAAATCCCTCATTTGTTATTTTGAGATGTATTACACTACTTTCAAGGGTGAACTATTTTGTTGTATTTATTTTCTAAATAGTTTTAATGCTCTGATGTCATCAACAGGAGCCATGCTTTTACTCCTCAGTTTGCTCAAAGCGTGATGAGGAGAGGTATGTGTTTATGTATGCTCCGGTCTTTTGAATGCACATGTTCGCAAATATTCACAAATCCAAAAAAAGACAAGCAAAAATTATATCGTCATTGATTTAGTGTTGCACTACAGTTTGTAGGAATATTATTCATGTGAATAGGGATAATGTTCGAGTGCAACTTTGCAAGGCTAGCCCAGCTACAGTTACCTTTGTTGCGGGAGAGGGTCTCTCAGGTGCAGACAACGTGAGTTTTCTGACGGTTTTCTCACGCGCATTCTGCAGTCTTTTATCAGGCAAATATACTGACGTATGGGAGTCCAGATGGCAGCATCAACCTTTGCCTTGTATTTGTGTCCATTCCATGCAGGTATGTTGTGAAATGTGACGATTTTGTATTTCATGTTTAATTTGCCCAGTTAGCTGTAGTTCATTTTGTTACCTGTCCGGTCATGTCAAAAATGGCATTGTTGCCCCATTAGTATACCTCAGGTATAATGGTACAATAGTACACGCTCTAAGAAATATTTAGCACTTATTAGCAAATTATTGGTTTACAATATTTATAAAATGAAATGTGAGTCTTTTGAAAATATGTACATTTTGTACAATGCATTTTTTGTTGATAAGAGTTTGCTCAGAGCGTGATGAGGAGAGGCAAATATACTTGTGTATGGGAGCCCAGATGGCAGCATTAACCTTTGCCTTGGATTTCTATCCATTCCATACAGTCATTAAAAGCGAGACAACCGGCAGAATTGTGTCCAGAGGCTTGTCGTCCACCTACACTACACGAGAACACAAAGCAGAAAGGTACCGGTACAGTGTCGGTTACAATAGCTAGCTAACATTGAACCTGGTTGGTTAGCTACCTGCAGATTCATGCAGGGTGGTAATGTCATGAGTTGTGATTATGGTTCATTGTTCACCTAGCTAGTTAGCAAGTGAGCCAGCCAGCTAATGTTAGCTAACGTTACGTGTATGACATTATTCGTATCTCAGAGCCATTTGCTAAGCTAGCTATAGCCTAATGTTAGCTAGCTAACATTGAACTTGGTTGGTTAGCTACCTGCAAATTCATGCAGGGTAGTAACGCTATGAGTTGGGATTATGGTTAATTGTTTACCTAACAAGACTCCACCATGCAAGTAACCATTTCGGGTGCGTTTGTAAATTCAGTCTAGCCATCTACTCTCGTCTGAGTGTGACAAAGTGCAGAATAACTGATTACTTGACGAACGCTCAACACCCGTTTGAATATGGCCAGTGTAATTAAACTTTGGCAAAAAAAGCATAATTAAATTGTTTCCAGCAGCACAGTTAGTCATCAACGCTCTGGATAACATAAACAGCCTAACCAGCTCTGCTAGGGCAAGTAAAATGGTCAGTGGGGTGTTCTCTCATTATGTGTCTGGAAGTAGCTAGCCAATGTTAGCCAGTTACCTTGGATGCATGACTGCCGTTGTGAGGTCAAAACATAAGGATCAACCCTACTCGTCGGCCAGAGCCCTGAACGCTCCAAGAGCGTAAAAGTTTTGAATTTACGAACGGACAATCTGACAGCACAGTTGCAGTCACCAATGCTCTTGATAACATAAGAGCCTAACCAGCTCTGCTAGGGTGAGTATGTTCAGTGAGCTGTTCTGTCATTTGCGTCTAGAAGTAGCTAACAAGTTAGCTTGGGTGCTTGACTGCTGCTGTTAGTACAGAACTCTCGGATCAAACCTTAAAGAGATGGGTGGGGCTTAAGGGTGTAAACAATGCTGAATGGGTGTAGACAAAGCAGAACTTTCCAATAGTAGTACCAAAACATTGTTTCTCAACTGTAGTGTATGATATACCATTTTGTACCTTTGAGTCTCTACTTTTATCCAATGTAAAAAACAGAATTTCATATTTTGCTACATATGACCGATTTGATCCAGGGGGTCACATATTTGCTTTGTGGACTTGAGTTTTGTGATGAAACAAACATGCACTACCATTCAAAGTTTGGGGCCATTTAGAAATGTCCTGGTTTTTGAAAGAAAAGCAATTCTTTTGTCCAATAAATAACATCAAATTGATCAGACATACAGTGTAGACATTGTTAATGTGTCACGTCTGCTCCTCCCTTCCGGCATACAATGCCGCCAGACTACTAACCACCAGTCCTGGGATTCATCATTACGCACACCTGGCACTCATCATTACGTGCACCTGTGAATCATTATGATTCACACCTGGACTCCATTACCTTCATAATTTCCACCCCTTTATGTCACTCTCCCATGTTCACTCACCAGTTGGTATTGTTCTTGTGTATCGGCGTACTGCCTTATGTTATTGTCATGTTCTTGGTTTTGTTGTTTTATTAAAACGTTTCATCTACTTCGGACTCACCACCCCATCATTACAGAATACCAACTCAAAATACGGAAGCAGCAGGACAACCGGACATCTCCCAGACAATCATTGAACAATGTGACCTTCGTCAACACCATGATCAGCTGGCTCAACTGGGGACTGCCATGGAAGATGTTCTCTGCAGTCTACAACGTCTCAACAGCAGAGGATATTCTAGACCCAACGAGTCAGCACACCAGCCCATTCAGCAAACCGCTCAGGTCAGCAATGTCCGTCTATCCCTCCCAAAGAAATATGATGCGACACCATCCAAATGCCGTGGCTTCCTCCTTCAGTGCTCCCTCTATTTTGCACATCAGATGGGAGCTCCCACCACCGAGAGGTCTAAGGTTGCCACGGTTATTTCTCTGCTGACTGGGAAGACATTGGAATTGGCTACGGCCGTCTGGGAGAGAGGAGAGGAGGAGCTAGATTCTTATGAGGGGTTCATGGCTCTGTTTAAATGTATTTTCGATCATCCCGCAGAGGGCAGAGCGGGAGGTGAGCGTCTGCTTCAGCTCCAGCAGGGGAATCGGACAGCTGCTGACTATGCGCTTACCTTCCGGACAGTAGCAGCTTCTAGTGGATGGAATGCGCCGGCGCTCAGCACGTTATTTAGACAAGGTCTGCGCGAGGAGATAACCTCACCCAGCACGCACTCATTGCCATGGCCATCCGTCTGGATAACCTCCTCCGGGAGCGTCGGCATCTCCATCGCTTCTGTCCCTCCTTTGGTGAGTGTTCGGGATCAGAGCCTGAACCCATGGAGGTAGGGGTCACACGCTTTCCCGTGGTGGAACGGCACAGATGGATACAGCTGGGGCTCTGTCTGTACTGTGGCCAGGGAGGGCACAATCGCTAGCGGTGTCCGTTACTTCAGAATCCGGGATCCACTAGGGCAGGGGGACGGTCACGTTATGTTACATCCCCTGGACCAGGAGTGAGTATTCAATCTACTGCTCTTCCTGTTAGACTCTTTTAGTACCCATCACTCTGGCTGACTCTCCCTCATGCCCTGTCTACAGCTTAAGTGGATTCTGGCGCCGCGGGGAACTTTATGGATCAGACCCTTGTCTCAATATTACTATCTACCCGCTCTCCTCTCCTTTTCAGGTTCAAGGTCTCGACTGTCGGCCTTTAGGATCCGGAACCATCACACACATCACCAAACCACTCCCCCTCACCGTGGAGCCCAATCACCAGGAAAACATCACCTTCATCACCAGTGCACCAATTCACAAGATCATCCTCGGCCTACCTTGGCTTCAGCGCCATAACAATACCATCTCATGGTCGAGGATGAGAATCACCGACTGGTCACCTGAATGCCGGAAGACCTGCTTTCCTGTCCCCTGTGGTTCCACGTCAGTTGAGAGTGCTGTGGTTGCCCTCCAGCCCAACATCCTGGAGGGAATATCTGGATCTAAGGGAGGTATTCTCCAAGACCCGCGCTACCTGTCTCCCTCCTCATCGCCCCTGGGACTGTGCCATTGACCTGTTTTCCGGTGCTACACCTCCGCGCAGACGCATCTACCCTCTGTTGGTGTCTGAGACCCAGGCCATGGAGGACTACATTCAAGAAGCGCTCCAACAGGGTTTCATCTGCAGGTCTTCGTCCCCTGCGTTGGCTGATTTCTTCTTCGTGGCCAAGAAGGAGGGAAGATTGCGCCCTTGTATCGATTACCGTGGACTCAATGACATCACCACAAAGTATCGGTACCCTTTCCCGCTGGTGCCATCAAGCAGCTCATTGGGGGCTGGTTCTTCACCAAACTGGATCTGTGGAGTGCATACAATCTCATTCGCATCCAGGAGGGGGATGAGTGGAAGAAGGCATTCAGCACAATGTCTGGTCACTACGAGTACTTGGTTATGCCCTTTGGCTTAGCCAATGCTCCGTCAGTGTTCCAGGCATTCGTCAACGAGGTGTTCAGGGACATGCTCGGACGTCAGGTGATTGTGTACATCGATGACATCTGATCATCTCAAGCAACCTGGAAGATCACATCACTCACGTTTGTGCAGTCCTGGAACACCTCTTGGCTAACCACCTGTTCGTCAAGGCGGAGAAGTGCCAAATCCACCAAAGGGCTGTCTCCTTGGGTTACCAAATCAGCCCACAGGGAGTGAGGATGGAGGACAAGAAGGTAGATGCTGTAAGGTCATGGCCCGCCCTAACCACCATCATAGGGTTACATAGGGTTGTTCATAGGGTTGTTTTTTGGGGTTTGCCAACTTTTACCGCCACTTCATCAGGAACTTCAGTGCCGTCACCACCCCTCTCACTTCCCTTCTCAAGGGTGGGCCTCATAGGTTGGTTTGGTCTCCAGCAGCTGACAAGGCCTTTTGTCTCCTCAAGGGGCGTTTCACCTCCACCCCCTTGCTAAAACACCCAGATCCCACACTACCTTTTGTGGTTGAGGTAGATGCATCGGAGGTGGGTGTGGGGGCAGTTTTGTCACAAAGACAGGGGGACCCACTAAAATTGTATCCTTGTGCTTTCTTCTCCAAGAAACTGACCCCCACAGAGAGGAATTACAACGTTGGCTATCGGGAGCTCTTGGCTGTGAAGTTAGCATTAGAGGAGTGGAGACACTGGCTGGACGGTGCCAAGGAACCATTCGTCATCCTCACTGACCATCAGAACCTTGAGTACATACGGACAGCGAGGAGACTGCATCCGTGCCAAACCAGGTGGGCCCTCTTCACCGGGTTCGATTTCACTCTGACCTATCACCCAGGTTCTAAGAACATCAAGGCCAATGCCCTGTCCTATATCTACAATTCGGGAGAGGCTCCTGTCCAGAGGGCACCCGTAATCCCATCCTCCCGAGTCGTGGGTCCAGTGGTTTGGGCCTTAGATGTGGACATCCGCCAGGCTCTAGAGAGGGAGCCCACACCCCAGAATTTGTTGAGGACTTGTGAGGCATTTGTTTCTCAAACTAGACACTCTAATGTACTTGTCCTCTTGCTCATTGTGCACAGGGGCTTCCCACTCTTTCTATTCTGGTTAGGGCCAGTTTGCGCTGTTCTGTGAAGGGAGTAGTACACAGCGTTGTACGAGATCTTCAGTTTCTTGGCAATTTCTCACACAGGAATAGCCATCATTTCTCAGAACAAGAGACTAATCGAACCCACAAATGCTGATGCTCCAGATACTAAACTAGTCCAAAGAAGGTTTTATTGCTTCTTTAATCAGGACAACAGTTTTCAGCTGTGCTAACATAATTGCAAAAGGGTTTTCTAATGATCAATTAGTCTTTTAAAATTATAAACTTGGATTAGCTAACACATCGTGCCATTGGAACACTGGAGTGATGGTTGCTGATAATGGGCCTCTGTTCGCCTATGTAGATATTCCATAAAAAATCTGCCGTTTCCAGCTACAATAGTCACTTACAACATTAACAATGTCTACACTGTGTTTCTGACCAATTTGATGTTCTTTTAACCTGTCTGGGCTAGGGGGCAGTATTTTCACAGCTGGCTGAAAAACGTACTCAATTTAAACAGGTTACTACTCTGGCCCAGGAACTAGAATATGCATATTATTAGTAGATTTGGATAGAAAACACTCTAAAGTTTCTAAAACTGTTTGATTGGTGTCTGTGTAACAGAACTCATATGGCAGGCAAAAACCTGAGACAAATCCATGCAGGAAGTGAAAAGTCTGAGAATTGTAGTTCTTTTTTTGATTCTCTATCGAAGCTCGTGTCTGGGGTGACGTTGCACTTCCTAAGGCTTCCATTGGCAGTCTAAAGCCATCAGAAAGTGGTTTGAGCATTTTCCTGTCACTGGGCAGAGTATAGGAGCTCAGTTACTGAGTGGTCTGCCTGGCAACAAAGGGATTGGATATGCTCGGTCCCGCGAGCGCACCCCTCTTTTTCTTCTTGAATGAATATGCTATTGTCCGGTTGGAATATTATCGCAATTTTACGTAAAAAATACCATACAGATTGATTTTAAACAGCGTTTGACATGCTTCTAAGTACGGTAATGGAACATTTTGACTTTTGGTCTCTCGTTCTGCGCTTGCGCGTTATGCCTTTGGATAAGTGATCTGTACGCACAAACAAAACGGAGGTATTTGGACATAAATATGGATTATTTGGAACAAAAACATTTATTGTGGAAGTAGCAGTCCTGTGAGTGCATTCTGACGAAGATCAGCAAAGGTACTACAATATTTCTAATACTAATTCTGATCTTAGGTTGCCCCGAATTTGGCGAGTGTCTGAATAGCTCGCCATGATGGCTGAGCTATGTACTCAGAGTATTGAAAAATGTGCTTTCTCCGTAAAGTTATTTTAAAATCTGACACAGCGGTTGCATAAAGGAGTAGTCTATCTGTAATTGTTAAAATAATGATGTATTTTGTCAACATTTATGATGATTTTTGTAAATTGATGTGCACATTCACCGGACGATTTGGTGGGAATACATTTTCTGAATATCACGAGCCAATGTAAAATGCTGTTTTTGGATATAAATACGAACATAAATATGAACTTTATCGAACAAAACATACACAATACATGTAACATAATGTCCTAGGAGTGTCATCTGATGAAGATCGTCAAAGGTTAGTGCTTCATTTCGCTGTGTTTTGGGTTTTATTGACATGTCCTTGCTTGGAAAATGGCTGTGTGATTATTTTTGTCTATGTACTCTCCTAACATAATCTAATGTTTTGCTTTCGCTGTAAAGCCTTTTTGAAATCAGACAATGTGGTTAGATTAACAAGAAGTGTATCTTTAAAATGGTGTAAAATATTTGTATGTTTGAAAGTTGAATTATGACATTTTGTTGTTTTTTAATTTTCCGCCCTGATATTTCACTGGCTGTGTCCCGCAGGTAGCGTCCCACCTAGCCCATAGAAGTTAATGGACAAAAAATGTGCTTTTCTTTCAAAAACAAGGACATTTCTAAGTGACTCCAACTTTTGAACGGTAGTGTATGTGCAGTGGAATTTATTCCACCACTGTGACTGTCTTTTAGTTGTCTCGGCCTTATTGTATATCACGGTGGCGTATGAATGAATGGGTTATAGAGAAAACAAGGCAATTATCACAACATTTGTAACATGGCTTTTTTCCTAGCTTGGCTTCCTCAGTGATTTTACCCATGCACTGCCACTGCAAGAGTCCAACATGTCTGACCTCGCTGATCCGGTGGCACTTTTTACACTTGACCTTTCACAGGGCTCAACTAACAAAGGTAATTCTTATCAGGTGTGGGTAGTCTTTTGGAAAACCAAGCACGCACGGATACACACACAAACAAATACGCACACAAACAAACTACTTTAACTATAAAAATATGGGTAAATAACACTGATCAAAGATTAGTTGCAAGATTTTCATTTATGAGAAAAGTGGTTGTTATTTGTGTTTGCTAATAGAAGTTATAAAAGTCTGAACCACTCTTCAGCCAGCAGTCTTCAATAGTTAATTGTAGCCCTTGTCATGATACTGATGATTATCATGTCCTGTTGTGCAGGTAGGATTCTGTTATGCACATTCTGGTATGTTTTAATGCATGGAGTGCTCCTACACGGGTAGCGCTAAGTTCAGACAGCTGGCCTGTGATCTGCCGGTCTGATCACATGACCTGCCCCGAAATGATGAAGACAGTTGAACGACAGCTGAAACTGAGGACGCTTGGACGAGCTGTAGAATAGCAGCACTGAGGAAAATTGTTGTCTCAGCTTGCTTGCCATTGTGAATTTTCTATGGTAAGTAGCTAGCTAACAAATGTTTGAGAAAAGTATTAGCTAGCTACACTATACCATACATTTGACATACTGTTATTTTGTAGCTAGCTGCTGTAAATCCGATTACTAGCCAATTTAGCTAGTAGTAACAGTAGTACTAGCTAAGTTAGCAAACTTTACCACTGGAATATTGGAAGCTACCCCTTGCCACCGAAACTAGTTGGCAAGTTATCAGTCTAAATATTTGTTTTACACAGATAGCAGGCTTTACCTGATGTTGATTGTCTAGCTACCTCAAAATGATCTAGCTAGCTCAGAGCCACATAGCTATTTATTATAGTTAGCATCTCAAAGCAATGAAAGTCCAAGTGACAGCAGAAATTGGCAATAGTATCATAAGAAATTGGCTATCAGTCACTTATTTTGTCCACACTCCTGCATCCACAGGAAGAGACAAACGATATGCCAGCACTTGGAACAAGCATATAAGATCAATCTGGTAAGCACAAAACGATAGATAAAAGATTGCTGCTCAACTAAATTGTGGTCATGCATGTCAAATGATGCGCCTGATGTATTATGGCTATATCTTCTACTGTAGGAAGCACAGCAGACTGTAAAGGGGAGAATTGTATCTTTCAAGCAATACCAAATGTATGTTTGTAGGACAGATATTCAAGGAGTACCTGTTGATTGCAACATGAGAATCTTGACATTGAGAGAACACTCACTGTCGGGGCATTAGAAATACAAACCTATAAACTATGTGCCAATTAAAGCTGGTCTGAATCATTTGATATACTTGTAGTTAATAGTAAAGCCTGTAGCAAGGTAGCTAGCATTATCACTAGAACTACACTGTTGGCTAGAACTAGACCTAATGAATGGCATAATTTATTTTCTGAAATCATCCTGCATTTATACATCTTGATGTGCATCTAATGCCACCTTGTGCTGTCAAGTGGAATTACAACAAAAGAGAACTGGGTTTTACCTCTTTCTTACAGTCTGTTTGTACATAGCCTTAACAGTAGGCCTACTGTGGGTCAATCTATACTGTATAGCAGTGTCGTGGAAGGGATTCAAAATATGTATTTCTATGATTCATGAGGCTCCTGAATTTACACCTCAATGCAATGTGTTACTAGTGCAGTCCTCTTGGCTTTACAATCATACCTGCTTTTCAAGAATGATAGATGAATTAAACTATTTCTGTATTATTGTGATTCACAGTAGCTATATTAAGTATTGTGATTTACTGATATTTATGCATTGAATTAATCATCACTTTTCTCTGTCTTTGTCTTGTATTTGCACGTAGCAAGTTGAATTTAACCAGCAGTGGAATCTTGGAGGAAAAGGAGAGCTTGCAGTTGTCAGAGCGAGCCAGCATCTTCTGTAACACATCAAACTACCACATGATTTCACGCATGGTTTTATGATTAGAAGCTGCTCTACACAAGTTTTATTGACCTTTCTATGGATTAAAGTAGTCAGCAATAAGGCCTGAGAGGTCATGGTATAAAGATGATCTGTACATCAACAGCCAGGCTGCGAGTGAGGTAAGTGTGTACAGTGTGTTGGAACTGTACAAAAGGAAAACTTCAACTTTTAGTACACGGACCTCGTCATTTTTCAGTTTCAACCCTAACCACATAAGCAAGACAACTCTTCAAAAGAAATATCCAGTTCTCCAAAAGCGACAATCCCAAGATCGACTATGATGGTGTTCCATACATGCTTGGGGGTCAGAACATTATGGAAAATCAATGAGCACATACCTTGCTCAGTAGACGGGCGGGGGGGGGGCAAAGCTGCAAGATTCAAAGAACAAGGGCTGTGAATAAACCATATCAGTCTAACAGATACTGTATGTACAGTGCCTTCAGAAAGTATTCACACCCCTTGACCTTTTCCACATTTGTTTTTATGTTACGAAGTGGGATTAAAATGGATGTCATTGTCATTTTTTGTCATCGATATACACAATACTCTGTGAAAGTGTTTTTATACTTTTTTTAATGGAAAATAAACACTAATATACTTACCTAATCAATGTATTATACAACGGGTGGGTCTAATCCTGATTGGTTAAAACTGCGTTCCAGCCGGTGTCTATTCCACAAGTTGCCACCGGCTAAATCTATGATGTTAAAATGCCTATTTGCTCTGTTCCATCTGTCTGCGCAATCCACTGTCTCATCAGCCCCGCCAGGCAACTTATAAACTTGATCTCCTCTATAAAAAGCATCCATACTTTACACTATGTCTCACTTCTTTCAGACTAACATTTCGCTTTCAACAGCGGAGATCTGTATAAAACTTTCTGACATTTGCAACATTATTTCGATATTCAAATTGGATCTCCTGCTGTCCCATAGTAATGAACGAGTTGGGATGAGACAGACAGGCAGGCAGCGTTTCTCAGTCAGTCGAAATCATGAATCAGCTGGCATAATTTTTATTGATATATGTGACTCACCACCTGGATTCGGTCTTTGAAGCAAAATTTGAATTTCAGTTTTTTTTACATTTGATAAAAGTAGAGACTCAGAGCTACAATATGGTATTGTAATTCTGCTTTGAAAGTTGAACTTTTAAACTCACTTTTGAGAAAACCGTCTTTCAAAGTTTCAATGTATTGGAGAGCCCTTCTTTGTCTACACCCATTCAGCATTGTTCACACCCTCTTAAGCCTTAGCCCCACCCATCTCTTTAAGAGTTGAGCCGAGCGTTCTGTACTAACTTGCCAGCTACTTCCAGACATCTAAGAGAGAGAGAGAACAGCTTACTGAACATTACTCGCCCTAGCAGAGCTGCTTAGGCTGTTATGTTATCCAGAGCAGCGGTGACTGCAATTGTGCTGTCAAATTGTCTGTTAGTAAATTCAGAGCGTTTCGCATTCAGAGCGCACACACTGGACGCTCTGGCCAATAAGTAAGGTTGATCCGAAAGCTCTGACATCACGACAGTCTAACTGGCTAACATTGGCTAGCTACTTCCAGACACATAATGAGAGAACACCCCACTCTGACCATTTTACTCACCCTAGCAGAGCTGGTTAGGCTGTTTTCATGTTATCCAGAGTGTTGGTGACTGTAACTGTGCTGCTGGCAACAATTGAATTATGCTTTGTTGCCGATGTTTACTGACACTGGACATATTCAACGGGTGTTGAGAGTTCAAAAATGAATCAGTCATTCTACGCTCAGGCACACTACGACGAGAGTATTTTGATAAGAAATGTAGCTAGATAGCTAGCTAGGTAAACAATGAATCCCAACGCATTACGTAATGTTAGTTAGCAAGCCAGCCAGCTAATGTTAGCTAGCTAGCTAACAGTACACTTACTTGAAATGAAAATACTTTGTCAAAACTAGAAACGTTTAATATCTGAAAATGTAGCTTGCTAGACTATCTTACCCGTGGTCTGAAATTGAAGTAGATAGAGCGAATTTACCAGCTAGTAGGTCTATCAACAGTTGCAGTGACATTCTATTGAAATGGATACTTGCATAGTGGAGTCATTTGTTAAGACATGTAGCAAGCTCGCTAAACAATGGACCATAATCGCAATTCATGACGTTACTACCCAGCATGAATTTGCAGGTAGCTAACCAACCAGGTTCTATGTCTATAACTAGTCAAGCAAATGTGTCTGAGATACGATGAATAAGATCATACAGATAACGTTAGCTAGCGACCCAGCCAGCTAACGTTAGCTAGTTAACCTGTTAGGGCTAGGGGGCAGCATTGACACGGCTGGATAAAAAACATACCCGATTTAATCTGGTTACCACTCCTACTCAGTAACTAGAATATGCATATACTTATTACATATGGATAGAAAACACCCTAAATTTTCTAAAACTGTTTGAATGGTGTCTGTGAGTATAACAGAACTCAAATGGCAGGTCAAAACCTGAGAGATTCCTTTACAGGAAGTGGCCTGTCTGACCATTTCTGGAACTTCTTTGCCATCTCTATCATTTACTAAGGATCTCTGCTCTAACGTGACACTTCCCACGTCGTCCATAGGCTCTCATAGCCCGGGAAAAAAGAGAATGTCGTCATTCCAGCCCCAGGCTGAAACACATTATCGCCTTTCTCAAGTGGCCCATCAAGAGACACTAGCTTATGCGCGTGACCCCGACCGCCCCCGCCTTTGGGATTTTTTCCTCTGTTTGCCGAAAAGGAGATTCCCTGTCGGAATTTTATCGCTTTTCTACGAGAAAAATGACGTAAAAATTGATTTTAAACAGCGGTTGACATGCTTCGACGTACGGCAATTGAATACTTTGAATTTTATTGTCAGGAATTGCGCCAAGCGCGCGACACTTCTTTACTATTTCGGATAGTGTCTGGAACGCACGAACAAAACGCCGCTATTCGGATATAACGATGGATTATTTTGGACCAAACCAACATTTGTTATTGAAGTAGACGTCCTGGGTGTGCATTCTGACGAAGACAACAAAAGGTAATGACATTTTTATAATAGTAAATATGATTATGGTGAGTGCTAAACTTGCCGGGTGTCTAAATAGCGAGCCCGTGATGCCTGGGTTATGTACTTAGAATATTGCAAAATGTGCTTTCACCAAAAAGCTATTTTAAAATCGGACATATCGAGTGCATAGAGGAGGTCTGTATCTATAATTCTTAAAATAATTGTTATGCTTTTTGTGAACGTTTATCGTGAGTAATTTAGTAAAATGTTAGCGAATTCCCCGTAAGTTTGCGGGGGGTATGCTAGTTCTGAACGTCACATGCTAATGTAAAAAGCTGGTTTTTGATATAAATATGAACTTGATTGAACAAAACATGCATGTATTGTATAACATAATGTCCTAGGGTTGTCATCTGATGAAGATCATCAAAGGTGAGTGCTGCATTTAGCTGTCTTCTGGGTTTTGGTGACATTATATGCTGGCTTGAAAAATGGGTGTCTGATTATTTCTGGCTTGGTACTCTGCTGACATAATCTAATGTTTTGCTTTCGTTGTAAAGCCTTTTTGAAATCGGACAGTGTGGTTAGATTAACGAGAGTCTTATCTTTAAATGGCTGTAAAATAGTCATATGTTTGAGAAATTGAAGTAATAGGATTTTGAAGATTTTGAAAATCGCGCCACAGGATAGCAGTGGCTGTTACGTAGGTGGGACGAATTCGTCCCGCCTAGCCTAGAGAGGTTAACAGTACACTTGAAATGAAACCATTTTCTGTCAAAATTAGAAACGTGTAATATCTGAAAATGTAGCTAGCTAGACTATCTTACCCATATACATCATGGTTTGACGCGTCTCCTGTCTGATGCCATGCATGGTTGCCCTTAGTTTGAAGATGTAATCCAGACAGGTGTTTTCTCCATCTCCTTAGCTATCATACTCGAATTCCACTGATTTCAAAACTCGGTCCTCCAGAAAGTGGAGAGCATACACATAATGTTAGCTAGCGAGACAACCAGCTAACATTAGCTAGCTAACAGTACAGTTTAACTTTAACATTAGGATTATGCCGTTTTACTACGTGAAAAATCCACGTTCGACATGATTACCTAAACATACTAACCAGCTCCAATAGACAGATGCGTTCCCTATGGCAGACCAATCCAAACTCATCTCTTGGCATGTCCAGCCTACTCATTATCTCAGTCAATCATGGCTTTCGGGAAGGTTGCTCACTTTTTCTGTGGCTAAACCAACTAGGCTTGAATTTTAACAATTGTCTTTGTATTTACAGACGGCATACAAGTTTGATATTAAGGCACATTAAAGTTCACATGTTCGAGAAGGCATTTCTGCCAAAAAACGCATTTTGGGAAAAAAAATGTACGTTCAAACGGCTCTACTGTGAAGTCGTGACTTACGACATACACCTAGTTTCCTGAATTGGGTCAAACGAATCGGGTCAAACGAAACACAACTAATTTGCAGTCTTTACAGCTTCAGTTTGAAGTGATTGTATTATTGTATCTGTGTTGTTGGCTAGCTCCTCTGAACAACAGTGTCTTGACGAGTGAGCATATTTTCTATGCCAGGCGAAATCGTGCCTCATTAGCTCATTGTTATGGATCATTATTTGTCACATGTGCCGAATACATTAAATGCTTACTTACAAGCCCTTAACCAACAATGCCTTCCTCTGACACCGCCTAGTATGTAGGTCCTGGATGGCAGGAAGCTTGGCCCCAGTGATGTACTGGGCCGTACGCACTACCCTCTGTAGTGCCTTGCGGTCGGAGGCTGAGCAGTTGCCATACCAGGCAGTGATGCAACCAGTCAGGATGCTCTCGCTGGTCCAGCTGTAGAACTTTTTGAGGATCTGGGGACCCATGCTAAATCTTTTCAGCCTCCTGAGGGGTAAAAGGTGTTGTCGTGCCCTCTTCACGACTGTCTTGGTGTGTTTGGACCATGATAGTTCGTCGGTGATGTGGAAACCAAAGAACATGAAACTCTCAACCCGCTCCACTACAGCCCCATCGATGTTAATGAGGCCTGTTCGGCCCACCTTTTCCTGTAGCCCACGATCAGCTCCTTTTTCTTGATCACATTGAGGGAGAGGTTGTTGTCCTGGCACCACACTACCAGGTCTCTGACCTTCTCCCTATAGGCTGTCTCATCGTTGTTGCAGATCAGGCTTTCCACTGTTGTGTCATCAGCAAACTTAATGATGGTGTTGGAGTCGTGTTTGGCCACGCAGTCGTGGGTGGACAGGGAGGATCAACGTGGCAGATGTATTGTTGCTTACCCTTACCATCTGGAGGCGGCCGGTCAGGAAGTCCAGGATCCAGTTTCAGATGGATGTGTTTAGTCCCAGGGTCCTTAGCTTAGTGATGAACTTTGTGGGCACTATGGTGTTGAACGCTGAGCTGTAGTCAATGAACAGAATTCTCACATAGGTGTTCCATTTTTCCAGATGGGAAAGGGCAGTGTGTAGTCCGATTGCGATTGCATCGTAATCAGACCCCCTGAGTCTATACATGTTAGAATCACCTCTGGCAGAGATTAAAGCTGTGAGTCTTTCTGGGTAAGTGTCTAAGAGCTTTGCACACCTGGATTGTACAATATTTGACCATTATCTTAAAATAATCTTCAAGCTCTATCAAGTTGGTTGTTGATCAGCCATTTTCAAGTCTTACCATAGATTTTCAAGACGATTTTAAGTCAAAACTTGAACTAGGTGTCACACCCAGATCTGTTTTACCTGTCTTTGTGCTTGTCTCCACACCCCTCCAGGTGTCGCCCATCTTCCTCGTTATCCCCACAATTACTTTAGTGCATTTATGCAAACAGGATGCATGTTTTGGAATATTTGTATTCTGTACAGGCTTTCTTCTTTCCACTGTCATTTATGTTAGTATTGTCGAGTAACTACAATGTTGTTGATCCATCCTCAGTTACAGTATCTCCTCTCACAGCTATTAAACTCTGTAACCTCATGTTGTAATACCTGTGTGGTGTCCTTCCTCTCCGGCAACTAATTTAAAAAAGGTGCCTGTATCTTTGTAGTGGGTATAATTAATAACTGCACCATGCTCAAAGAGATATTCTATATCTATCTATATATCTATATACACTGCTCAAAAAAATAAAGGGAACACTTAAACAACACAATGTAACTCCAAGTCAATCACACTTCTGTGAAATCAAACTGTTCACTTAGGAAGCAACACTGATTGACAATAAATTTCACATGCTGTTGTGCAAATGGAATAGACAACAGGTGGAAATTATAGGCAATTAGCAAGACACCCCCAATAAAGGAGTGGTTCTGCAGGTGGTGACCACAGACCACTTCTCAGTTCCTATGCTTCCTGGCTGATGTTTTGGTCACTTTTGAATGCTGGCAGTGCTTTCAATCTAGTGGTAGCATGAGACGGAGTCTACAACCCACACAAGTGGCCCTGGACTAAAGCATCTGCCAACTCCTGGACAGTCTGTGGTGCAACGTGGCGTTGGTGGATGGAGCGAGACATGATGTCGCAGATGTGCACAATTGGATTCAGGTCTGGGGAACGGGCAGGCCAGTCCATAGCATCAATGCCTTCCTCTAGCAGGAACTGCTGACACACTCCAGCCACATGAGGTCTAGCATTGTTTTTTTACATTTTAGTCATTTAGCAGACGCTCTTATCCAGAGCGACTTACAGTAGTGAATGCATACATTTATTTTTTTTTGTGCTGGCCCCCCGTGGGAATCGAACCCACAACCCTGGCGTTGCACACACCATGCTCTACCAACTGAGCTACAGGGGAAGCTACATTGTCTTGCATTAGGAGGAACCCAGGGCCAACCGCACCAGCATATGGTCTCACAAGGGGTCTGAGGATCTCATCTCGGTACCAAATGGCAGTCAGGCTACCTCTGGCGAGCACATGGAGGGCTGTGCGGCCCCCCAAAGAAATGCCACCCCACACCATGACTGACCCACCGCCAAACCGGTCATGCTGGAGGATGTTGCAGGCAGCAGAACGTTCTCCACGGCGTCTCCAGACTCTGTCACGTCTGTCACGTGTGCTCAGTGTGAACCTGCTTTCATCTGTGAAGAGCACAGGGCGCCAGTGGCGAATTTGCCAATCTTGGTGTTCTCTGGCAAATGCCAAATGTCTTGCACGGTGTTGGGCTGTAAGCACAACCCCCACCTGTGGATGTCAGGCCCTCATATCACACTCATGGAGTCTGTTTCTGACCGTTTGAGCAGACACATGCACATTTGTGGCCTGCTGGAGGTCATTTTGCAGGGCTCTGGCAGTGCTTCTCCTGCTCCTCCTTGCACAAAGGCGGAGGTAGCGGTCCTGCTGCTGGGTTGTTGCCCTCCTACGGCCTCCACGTCTCCTGATGTACTGGCCTGTCTCCTGGTAGCGCCTCCATGCTCTGGACACTACGCTGACAGACACAGCAAACCTTCTTGCCACAGCTCGCATTGATGTGCCATCCTGGATGAGCTGCACTACCTGAGCCACTTGTGTGGGTTGTAGACTCCGTCTCATGCTACCACTAGAGTGAAAGCACCGCCAGCATTCAAAAGTGACCAAAACATCAGCCAGGAAGCATAGGAACTGAGAAGTGGTCTGTGGTCCCCACCTGCAGAACCACTCCTTTATTGGGGGTGTCTTGCTAATTGCCTATAATTTCCACCTGTTGTCTATTCCATTTGCACAACAGCATGTGAAATGTATTGTCAATCAGTGTTGCTTCCTAAGTGGACAGTTTGATTTCACAGAAGTGTGATTGACTTGGAGTTACATTGTGTTGTTTAAGTGTTCCCTTTATTTTTTTGAGCAGTGTATATATATATATATATATAAAAAAAATATATATATATATATTTCTATTATTTTTTTAATTATTTTTTTAATCTACCAATAGGTGCCCTTCTTTGCGAACCATTGGAAAACCTCCCTCGTCTTAGTGGTTGAATCTGTGCTTCAAATTCACTGCTTGACTGAGGGACCTTATAGATAATTGTATGTGTGGGGTACAGAGATGGGGCAATAATTCAACAAATCATGTTAAACATTATTATTTCACACAGAGTGAGCCAATGAAACTTGTTATTGTGTTAAGCACGTTTTTACTCCTGAATTTATTTAGGCTCGCCGTAACAAAAGGGTTGAATACGTATTCACTCAAGATATTTAATCTTTCAGTTTTTTTATACATTTTTAACACATCTAAAAGCAAATCCACTTCAATATTATGGTGTATTGTGTGTAGATCAGTGACACAAAATCTCTATTTAATACATTTTAAATTAAGGCTGTAACATTACAAAATGTGGAAAATATTCAGGCTGTAGCATTACAAAATGTGGAAAATGTCAAGGTGAATACTTTCTGAAGGCACTCTAGGTTCCCCGATTATGCAGTGACAACAACAAAATGCATTGACTTGGCTAAAGTCAGGCTGAAGTCTGCTAAATGACAGCACAGGGAAAAGAAGTGGGAGTGGAACAGGTTTAACATCACCCTGCCTGTGGCCAGAGAACATACCATGCACGCAGTTGGATGCCTTTCAGGGATGGCTCAGACCGTGCACCCACAAATAATACAATGGATTGACAAACTGGTGAGAGCAGGAATGTTAGATGCTCTAGAAATTCAAGCCACACAGGCACTACATCAAGACCAGGATGTCCAACGCTGTTCCCAACCCGATGGACGGGGCATACTATCCCCCGTGTTTCTGACATCAGAAATCACATATACCGGTCAGGCAGGCAGAGGATATCCAAACTTAACCAAGAAAATCTGTGTCTAAAGCTCAGTCCCTATAGAGCACAAAAGAACACCGAACCCCCACAGACAGACCGGAGCAGGCAGACAGACCGGAGCAGACAGACCGGAGCAGACAGACAGACCGGAGCAGACAGACAGACAGACAGACAGGAGCAGACAAACAGACAGGAGCAGACAAACAGACAGGAGCAGAAAGACAGACCGGAGCAGACAGACAGACCAGACCAACCTCCCTTTTTTGAGGACAGAATCAGACAACGAGCAATATGATGACACACTCCTCTTTGTCCACAAGGAAAGGTTACAGTGAGAAGAGAGGGAGAGATACATCAACACCATCTGTCTTATTAATACCACATATAAGACCACAAAATATGACCTTGCTCCCATGTTGATATATTTCCAAACCAACTGTGGGTACATTTCTGTTGCATCTGTTATCATCCAGTTGTAGAAAGCACAGTACATTGAGGAAGCCTTACACATCCTGAAGAGCATGAACCCCACATAGGAACCTTCATTCTGGATGTGCGACTACAGTGATGCGGAGTGCAACACTCTTTTCATGCTGCACAGAGTGCTTTTCATGCTGCACAGATTTATCTATGTAATTTCCATCCGGAGCAGGCTTGGACTTGCTGGATAAGGAACAGCAAGCACAGACTGACATCTCAGTGTGAGACACAGATAAAGAAGCTGCGCGGAATTGCCGGTGCACCACCAGGAAAATAGAGCGAAAAAGGAAACTACAGGCTTTGTGTTGAAGAGGTGAAGGCATCTGCTTTGTGGGAGAAAGCAAAAGTTAGATCATGGCTGGAAACAAAGTGGTTATCCATTCCTGGGGGAGGGCCAGTGCCTATCGAGATAACACTTACCATGCAGCAGTGGACACCAATAATGGGGTGGAATCTCAGAACAAGGTACTGAAACACATTTACCTGAGGAGAGTGAAAGGAGACAAGACCCTCAGTAGCATTGTGTGCATCATTTTGAAAAGGTATCTCCCTGCACAACATCATGAGTATGTGTTCAAGCAGTACAGATGCTACAGTGCAGATGTTCCAGCCTTTCTTCACAACAGGCCTACTTCAACCATCAAGCGGTGCCTCACAAACATGGAGAGTGCCGAACACATTGAAGAAAGTGATGTCCATCCAACTGACAGTGAGATAGGTATCTTTCAAGTAAAAGGAATAGGAGATAACACAAACATGGTGAGTGCCGAAGCCATTGAAGAGAGTGATGTCCATCCAACTGACAGTGAGATAGGTATCTTTCAAGTAAAAGGAATAGGAGATAACACAAACATGGTGAGTGCCGAAGCCATTGAAGAGAGTGATGTCCATCCAACTGACAGTGAGATAGGTATCTTTCAAGTAAAAGGAATAGGAGATAACACAAACATGGAGAGTGCCGAGGCCATTGAAGAGAGTGATGTTCATCCAACTGACAGTGATATAGGTATCTTTCAAGTAAAAGGAATAGGAGATAACACAAACATGGAGAGTGCCGAAGCCATTGGAGAGAGTGATGTCCATCCAACTGACAGTGATATAGGTATCTTCCAAGTAAAAGGAATAGGAGATAACACATACCATCTTACCTTTGGAGACAAGACAACATGCCCCTCATGCAGTTGTTACTCCTTCTCAAGAACTACGATTCCTTGCTAACATTTCTTTGCAGTATTCCTGCACCATCCCAAGTGGGGATGGGACCGATTTCCACTGTGCTACCTCAATGGCCCTTATATGTCTTTGGACAACCAAGCCATCAACAGCATCATCAACAGAGAGGTTGTAGCGGTATTTATTAGAGAGGGGTAAAGATAAAGATTGTGTTGGGGTGCCAGGCAGGTATTAACCCTGCCGAAAGGAAAAGAGTAGAATAGAGAGAGTACCACTACCTGACCCACACACATCAGCAGAAGAGACTGCCTAGAGTGAAGCCTGTTTACCAGATAGCCAGTGGAGAGAAAAGAGAATACACACCCTATAAAACCCACATCACAGCACAGGGGTAACCCCACCAAGAATACCTCATACAATAATAATTATAATAATACTAATAATGGCAGAGCAATTGAACAGCCACTTCATAGATGATGAGACTGCCATTGACATTGACATCCTGTTGACGGCAACAACAACTATCAGGACACCATACCAAGACCACAGTTTAGAGTACTTGTTTTGCAACTATAAAGAATAAACAGTTAACAAACCTGTGCATGCATTTTCATTAGCTGAACCTCGGGGCTGATTGTAAACAGTTTGGTATAAAACATTTCTTAATAATGAATCCAATGTTGGGCTAACAGTATTATCGTTAATCATCTTTTGGGGTGAGATTTGGCTAGAGGCAGAGTGAATTTATGCAATTCTATAAAATGCTTGATTACTTGTTTCTTTCAGAGACCTTCCAGTGAGTCATCATTGACCATGAGCAGAAAACAGCTGCATGAAGAGTTAGAGGTGTAGAAGAGTATGTCCTTCCTCTGCGTACATGCCCCTGAGCTACAACGCCTGACAGAAAAACATCAAAGCTTTACAGGAGTCTGGTCAAGTATTGGAACTGTCTGCTGAAGGCTTGGCATTGCTGCCACAACCCCCTTTCTCCCAGAAAACAAGACAGGAACAGGGGAAAACCAAGTCAACACCTCTACTTCTAGCAAAGAAAATACTTATGTACACATGGACTCACACAGCCAGGCACACACACACACACACACACACACACACACACACACACAATAATTACATTCTGTAAGGTTTTTATGCAAAAATGTTCAAAGTAATATTGTCCTGATGCTTTTTAATTGAGTCTCCTTGTCATCCGGTTTGGTAACTGAAAATCTTGGTTCAAATATTGATGAGTTATTTTGCACTAAACCAGTTTAGTTCGATGCACCTGGTGTTTAGCTGGCTTTTCAAACAGCTTGCTAACCGGATCAGTTGTTAAATGTGGTTTCCATGCTAGTTATTTATGATTATGCATTAATGATATGTCTAACATATTTATCAAATCAAATTATATTTGTCACATGCTTCATAATCAACAGGTGTAGACTAACAGTTATTGAAATGCATAGTTAATATAACATCCAATTGTTTCCAGAAGATGGCTTTCTTCATAGGCTAGTTATTTATGGTTATGTATTGATGTTATGTCTAATGTATTTATTATTTTTTAAATTGTCAGCACGGTGATGTTATGTTTTTACCAGTGCATTGGACTCCACTTATACTGATCAGATGTGTGCAGGACGGTTTGATCACTTTAAGCAGTTAATGCTCTCCATGTTCATGATTTTAGATTGTAAAAATGTATGTTTAATTCCATAGATAAAAAAATTAAACAGCCGAATGAAAACATTAAACGGATTGTTTGATCCACGGACAGTTAGCTATGCAGAGGAAGTGGCTCACGAACAGGTAAATGAAAGCGCTAGTATATATTTTTTACTAATATTACAGTGAATACTACAGTAAAGTCAACAACAAAATAATACAGCATTAGTATTTATTCCATAGTATTGTTTTCATGTGGGACAGATAAGACTGTGCCTTATATTGTACATTTCATATGTGAGGCATATTGATATACTGTATAAAAGGGTCCTTCCATAAATTAGGGTGCCGGTAGGGATGTCCTATAATGGAGAACTTGTTAATTTTTTTTATGATTTATTTAACCTGGCAAGTCAGGTAAGAACTTATTTACAATGACAGCATACTGGGGAACAGTGGGTTAACTGCCTTGTTCAGGGGTAGAGCAACAGATTGTCAGCTCGTGGATTTGATCCAGCAACCTTTTGGTTACTGGACCAACGCTCTAACCACTAGGCTACCTGCCACCCCAATGCTATTAATGGATAGTTTGAGATGACAACTAAGCCCATTTTCTACTTACCCAGAGTCAGATGAATTCATGGATACCATTTGTATGTCTCCGTGTGCAGTTTGAAGGAAGTTGAAGGTAGTTTCTGGAGTGATTTCTAACTAGCATTAAAGCAATGACTGGAAGTCTATGGGAGAAGATAATCTTGAACTATCCCTTTAAAGTAATTGATTTAACAGTTAAATTACACAATATACTTGCATTTATTGTAATTAACATGGTTCCTTAACAATATCTCAAAAATTCCCCATCTTTGTTGGATGTGCATTTGGTCTCCAGCTGTGTTGATTCATCAGAACATTTCCAGCATCATCACCTGATACAAGAAAGGATTTTCTAAATGTCAGTCAACTGACAAACAGTTTGTAGTGACAAACAATTTGTAGCACACGATGTAATTTGTAGCACGCGATGCAAAACAGCCAAAGTATGGGAAATGACGGTGTTTGATAGAAATGTCGGTAGTCTAATACAGTATTTCAGTCTCATCTATTCCACTGACCAAGGCACAGTGGTGTAAAGTACTTAAGTAAAAATACTTTAAAGTACTACTTAAGTAGTTTTTTGGGGTATCTGTACTTTACTTTACTATTTATATTTTTGACAACTTTTACATTTACTTCACTACATTCCTAAAGAAAATAATGTACTTTTACTCCATACATTTTACCTGACACCCCAAAAAAACGCCCAAAATGTTGAATGCTTAGCAGGACAGGAAAATGGTCAAATTCACACAATTATCAACATTTACATTTACATTTAAGTCATTTAGCAGACGCTCTTATCCAGAGCGACTTACAAATTGGTGCATTCACCTTATAATATCCAGTGGAACAACCACTTTACAATAGTGCATCTAAATCTTTAAGGGGGGGTTAGAAGGATTACTTTATCCTATCCCAGGTATTCGGAAGGTGGTGATTGACTCCGCTGTCCTGGCGTCGTGAGGGAGCTTGTTCCACCATTGGGGTGCCAGAGCAGCGAACAGTTTTGACTGGGCTGAGCGGGAACTGTGCTTCCTCAGAGGTAGGGAGGCGAGCAGGCCAGAGGTGGATGAACGCAGTGCCCTTGTTTGGGTGTAGGGCCTGATCAGAGCCTGAAGGTACGGAGGTGCCGTTCCCCTCACAGCTCCATAGGCAAGCACCATGGTCTTGTAGCGGATGCGAGCTTCGACTGGAAGCCAGTGGAGAGAGCGGAGGAGCGGGGTGACGTGAGAGAACTTGGGAAGGTTGAACACCAGACGGGCTGCGGCGTTCTGGATGAGTTGTAGGGGTTTAATGGCACAGGCAGGGAGCCCAGCCAACAACGAGTTGCAGTAATCCAGACGGGAGATGACAAGTGCCTGGATTAGGACCTGCGCCGCTTCCTGTGTGAGGCAGGGTCGTACTCTGCGAATGTTGTAGAGCATGAACCTACAGGATCGGGTCACCGCCTTGATGTTAGTGGAGAACGACAGGGTGTTGTCCAGGGTCACGCCGAGGCTCTTAGCACTCTGGGAGGAGGACACAAGGGAGTTGTCAACCGTGATGGCGAGATCATGGAACGGGCAGTCCTTCCCCGGGAGGAAGAGCAGCTCCGTCTTGCCGAGGTTCAGCTTGAGGTGGTGATCCGTCATCCACACTGATATGTCTGCCAGACATGCAGAGATGCGATTCGCTACCTGGTTGTCAGAAGGGGGAAAGGAGAAGATCAATTGTGTGTCATCTGCATAGCAATGATATGAGAGACCATGTGAGGATATGACAGAGCCAAGTGACTTGGTGTATAGCGAGAATAGGAGAGGGCCTAGAACAGAGCCCTGGGGGACACCAGTGGTGAGAGCGCATGGTGCGGAGACAGATTCTCGCCACGCCACCTGGTAGGAGCGACCTGTCAGGTAGGACGCAATCCAAGCGTGGGCCGCGCCGGAGATGCCCAGCTCGGAGAGGGTGGAGAGGAGGATCTGATGGTTCACAGTATCAAAGGCAGCAGATAGGTCTAGAAGGATGAGAGCAGAGGAGAGAGAGTTAGCTTTAGCAGTGCGGAGAGCCTCCGTGACACAGAGAAGAGCAGTCTCAGTTGAATGCCCAGTCTTGAAACCTGACTGATTATGATCAAGAAGGTCATTCTGAGAGAGATAGCAAGAGAGCTGGCCAAGGACGGCACGTTCAAGAGTTTTGGAGAGAAAGGAAAGAAGGGATACTGGTCTGTAGTTGTTGACATCGGAGGGATCGAGTGTAGGTTTCTTCAGAAGGGGTGCAACTCTTGCTCTCTTGAAGACGGAAGGGACGTAGCCAGCGGTCAAGGATGAGTTGATGAGCGAGGTGAGGTAGGGGAGAAGGTCTCCGGAAATGGTCTGGAGAAGAGAGGAGGGGATAGGGTCAAGTGGGCAGGTTGTTGGGCGGCCGGCCGTCACAAGACGCGAGATTTCATCTGGAGAGAGAGGGGAGAAAGAGGTCAAAGCACAGGGTAGGGCAGTGTGAGCAGGACCAGCGGTGTCGTTTGACTTAGCAAACGAGGATCGGATGTCGTCAACCTTCTTTTCAAAATGGTTGACGAAGTCATCCGCAGAGAGGGAGGAGGGGGGGGGGGGAGGGGGAGGAGGATTCAGGAGGGAGGAGAAGGTAGCAAAGAGCTTCCTAGGGTTAGAGGCAGATGCTTGGAGTTTAGAGTGGTAGAAAGTGGCTTTAGCAGCAGAGACAGAAGAGGAAAATGTAGAGAGGAGGGAGTGAAAGGATGCCAGGTCCGCAGGGAGGCGAGTTTTCCTCCATTTCCGCTCGGCTGCCCGGAGCCCTGTTCTGTGAGCTCGCAGTGAGTCGTCGAGCCACGGAGCAGGAGGGGAGGACCGAGCCGGCCTGGAGTATAGGGGACAGAGGAAATCAAAGGATGCAGAGAGGGAGGAGAGGAGGGTTGAGGAGGCAGAATCAGGAGATCGGTTGGAGAAGGTTTGAGCAGAGGGAAGAGATGATAGGATGGAAGAGGAGAGAGTAGCGGGAGAGAGAGAGCGAAGGTTGGGACGGCGCAATACCATCCGAGTAGGGGCAGAGTGAGAAGTGTTGGATGAGAGCGAGAGGGAAAAGGATACAAGGTAGTGGTCGGAGACTTGGAGGGGAGTTGCAATGAGATTAGTGGAAGAACAGCATCTAGTAAAGATGAGGTCAAGCGTATTGCCTGCCTTGTGAGTAGGGGGGGAAGGTGAGAGGGTAAGGTCAAAAGAGGAGAGGAGTGGAAAGAAGGAGGCAGAGAGGAATGAGTCAAAGGTAGACGAGGGGAGGTTAAAGTCACCCAGAACAGTGAGAGGTGAGCCATCCTCAGGAAACAAACTTATCAAGGCGTCAAGCTCATTGATGAACTCTCCAAGGGAACCTGGAGGGCGATAAATGATAAGGATGTTAAGCTTGAAAGGGCTGGTAACTGTGACAGCATGGAATTCAAATGAGGAGATAGACAGATGGGTCAGGGGAGAAAGAGAGAATGTCCACTTGGGAGAGATGAGGATTCCAGTGCCACCACCCCGCTGGCTCGATGCTCTAGGGGTATGCGAGAACACGTAGGCAGACGAGGAGAGAGCAGTAGGAGTAGCAGTGTTATCTGTGGTAATCCATGTTTCCGTCAGCGCCAGGAAGTCTAGGGACTGGAGGGTAGCATAGGCTGAGATTAACTCAGCCTTGTTGGCCGCAGACCGGCAGTTCCAGAGGCTGCCGGAGACCTGGAACTCCACGTGGGTCGTGCGCGCTGGGACCACCAGGTTAGAGTGGCAGCGGCCACGCGGTGTGGAGCGTTTGTGTGGCCTGTGCAGAGGGGAGAGAACAGGGATAGACAATACATGGTCATCCCTTTTGCCTCTGATCTGACAAACTCACTAAACACAAATGCATCTTTTGTAAATGATGTCCGAGCGTTGGAGTGTGCCCCTGGCTATCCATAAATGTTAAAAACAAGAAAATGGTGCCACTTTCTTTGCTTAATAGAAGGAATTTGAAATGATTTATACTTTTACTTTTGATACTTAAGTATATTTTACCAATTACATTTACTTTTGATACCTAAGTATATTAAGAACCAAATACTTTTAGACTTTTACTCAAGCAGTATTTTACTGGGTGACTTTTACTTTAACTTGAGTAACTTTCCATTAAGGTATATACTTTTACTCAAGGATGACAGTTGGGTACTTTTTCCACAACTGCCAAGGCAGTTAGGATATGTATAGCTAGGCTAGGTCCTTTGCAATTTGATGGTGACATTTGATGTTGTCTGTTTCATTTACAGCAGAGTTTGTTAGATTTAACAGAGAAAGCAAGTTAATGAGCGAATGTGTTCATTTTATTGCTGCATCTATGCATGAACAAACTACATCTGTAAAATTAAACCATTGCTGTTCAGAGTGGCGTGAGTCTGTGTTGTTTAGAGAGAGAATGTGAACTTTAGCTACGAAGGCTTTGGGAAACCCACTCCAGATTAGATATACCAAAATTACGCAACACAGTTGATACTGAACAAGAAATGTGTGTTAAGATAGATAGTTTATTGTATTACACAATTCTTTTCCTCTTTAACGCGATGGACCTAACGAATGCTCCTCCCACTTTTCAGAGGTTAATGGAGCTTCTACTCTGTGGCCTACATTGGAAAGTGTGTCTCATCTACCTTGATGATGTGTTGGTTTTCAACAGGACCTTACGAATGCTCCTCCCACTTTTCAGAGGTTAATGGAGCTTCTACTCTGTGGCCTACATTGAGGACCTTACGAATGCTCCTCCCACTTTTCAGAGGTTAATGGAGCTTCTACTCTGTGGCCTACATTGGAAAGTGTGTCTCATCTACCTTGATGATGTGTTGGTTTTCAACAGGACCTTATGGAACACCTACACTCGCGAAGAAGTGTTCATCCGCTTCCAAGCCAAGCAAGTGCCATCTTCCTTGCACCCAAGTCACGTTCCTTGGATATGTCCAGTGGGGATTTTAGCATGTAAATCTTGGTGGGGCAGAAAAAATACAAAGTGGAATGCATGCCAGCAAAGCCACTACACAACACAACACTAAACAATACATTAATTGCACTATAGCGGTGACAAACGGTGCCCACAAACTGTTAGGGCCTACATAAAGCTGTCCCAACAGCAGTCCCAACATCTTACACATTGCTACACCTGGCTTTCAGTGGAGCCTTGTCTGGCATCGATACAGTTAATTCAGCCTCATTTACTGCCCTTAAAAAAACATAGCTGATATGGCTGATTTGCTTAAACAAATGTGGTTTCTCATGACAATTGAGATGTACAAACTATGATATAAGGGCACGACAAGCGGATAAGAGGCAATCCGTTATTTCGATTAAAACAATGAGCGAGCTAGGACGGACGTAACATTAGTCAATATAACTAATTGTTTAGCACTTTTGAAATGTAAAGCAACAGAATTCAGAACATGGGCCGTTCTTAAAGTGCTCTCCCTCTGTACACCAAGTCTGAACCGTAGGATAAATAAAAGGGGCATATAAGCAGACAATGAAAGCTCTTACAATATTCAATGATTACATTTCTGTAAAACAGGCTACAGTCAGAACAGTAGGCGAAGTGAAGACGGGTAAATACACCAAATTATTAGGGTGAGGCACGGGCTACTAACGTCTTACTACCCAACATACACTTAGTATTACTTTCTTAGCTACAGTATACATATCTCCCTGGCATACAGTATTACATCATTTATGAAGCAGCATACAATACATTTTTGGACTCCCATTGTTGTGCTCGGCTCACATGAACAGGAAGGTGGCGCGGCGGTCTTCCAAGTTAACAGTTGTTTTGAGCACGGCACAAATCATGCTTCATTGACAGCATGGCCAATGTTGAAAGTTTATCATTTTATGTGGATATATTAAAGCAACATCTCAAGACATCAGTCAGGAAGTTAAAGCTTGGGTCTTCCAAATGGACAATGACCCCAAGCATACTTCCAAAGTTGTGGCAAAATGGCTTAACCTGTTATGGCTAGGGGGCAGTATTTTCACAGCCGGATAAAAAACGTACCCGATTTAATCTGATTATTACTCCTGCCCAGAAACTAGAATATGCATATAATTATTAGCTTTGGATAGAAAACACTCCAAAGTTTCTAAAACTGTTTGAATGGTGTCTGTGAGTATAACAGAACTCATTTGGCAGGCCAAAACCTGAGAAGATTCCATGCAGGAAGTGCCCTGTCTGACAATATCTTGCCCTTCTTGATTATCTCTATCCATTACAAAGGATCTCTGCTGTTACGTGACACTTCCTATGGCTCCCATGGGCTCTCAGAAGGCAGCAAAAAGCTGAATCGTGGCTTTGCAGGCTCTGGCTGAAAAAAAGTAGCGCGTTTGGGTAGTGGCTGGTTACAGTACTGTGAGACTCAGGCTCGTGCCCGCGTCGACCCCATGCTTTGTTTTCTTTTGTCTGTTTACCTAAACGCAGATTCCCGGTCGGAATATTATCGCTTTTTTACGAGAAAAATGGCATACAAACTGATTTTAAACAGCGGTTGACATGCTTCGAAGTACGTAATGGAATATTTAGAAATCTTTTGTCACAAATTGCGCCATGCTCGTGACCCTTATTTACACTTCGGATAGTGTCTTGAACGCACTAACAAAACGCCGCTATTTGGATATAACGATGGATTATTTTGAAAGAAACCTCTTACATCTAGACGTTCTGGTAGCGGAACACCTGCTCCAATATCCAATGATAGGCGTGGCGCGAATTACAAATTCCTCAAAAATACAAAAACTTTTAAAGACAAGACTCTCCTTTATCTAACCACACTGTCCGATTTCAAAAAGGCTTTACAGCGAAAGCAAAACATTAGATTATGTCAGCAGAGTACCAAGCCAGAAATAATCAGACACCCATTTTTCAAGCTAGCATATAATGTCACAAAAACCCAGAAGACAGCTAAATGCAGCACTAACCTTTGATGATCTTCATCAGATGACACACCTAGGACATTATGTTATACAATACATGCATGTTTTGTTCAATCAAGTTCATATTTATATCAAAAAACAGCTTTTTACATTAGCATGTGACGTTCAGAACTAGCATACCCCCCGCAAACTTCCGGAGGAATTTGCTAACAATTTACTAAATTACTCACGATAAACGTTCACAAAAAGCATAACAATTATTTTAAGAATTATAGATACAGAACTCCTCTATGCACTCGATATGTCAGATTTTAAAATAGCTTTTTGGTGAAAGCACATTTTGCAATATTCTAAGTACATAGCCCGGCATCACAGGGCTAGCTATTTAGACACCCGGCAAGTTTAGCACTCACCAATATCAGATTTACTATTATAAAAGTTTGATTACCTTTTGTTGTCTTCGTCAGAATGCACTCCCAGGAATGCTACTTCAATAACAAATGTTGGTTTGGTCCAAAATAATCCATCGTTATATCCAAATTGCGGCGTTTTGTTCGTGCGTTCCAGACACTATCTGAAAGGGTAAATAAGGGTCGCGCGCATGGCGCAATTCGTGACAAAAAAAATCTAAATATTCCATTACCGTACTTCGAAGCATGTCAACCGCTGTTTAAAATCCATTTTTATGCAATTTTTCTCGTAAAAAAGCGATAATATTCCGACCGGGAATCTCCTTTTCGGCAAACAGAGGAAAAATCACAAAGATGGGGGCGGCCAGGGCACGCGCCTAAGCCCACAGTCCCTTGATCGGCCACTTGAGAAAGGCGATAATGTGTTTCAGCCTGGGGCTGGGATGACGACATTCAGGTTTTTCCCGGGCTCTGAGCGCCTATGGACGACGTAGGAAGTGTCACGTTAGAGCAGAGATGCTTTGTAAAAGATAGAGATGGCAAAGAAGTTCAAGAAATGGTCAGACAGGCCACTTCCTGTAAAGGAATCTCTCAGGTTTTGACCTGCCATTTGAGTTCTGTTATACTCACAGACACCATTCAAACAGTTTTAGAAACTTTGGAGTGTTTTCTATCCAAAGCCAATAATTATATGCATATTCTAGTTACTGGGCAGGAGTAGTAACCAGATTAAATCGGGTACGTTTTTTATCCAGCCGTGAAAATACTGCCCCCTAGCCATAACAGGTTAAGGACAACAAAGTCAAGGTATTGGATTGGCCATCACAAAGCCCTGACCTCAATCCCATAGAACATTTGTGGGCAGAACTGAAAAAGTGTGTGCAAGCAAGGAGGCCTTCCACCAGCTCTATTCGGAGGAATGGGCCAAAATTCACCCAACTTGTTGTGGGAAGCTTGTGGAAGGCTACCCAAAACGTTTGACCCAAGTTAAACAATTTAAAGGTAATGCTACCAAATACTAATTGAGTGTATGTAAACTTCTGACCCACTGGGAATGTGATGAAAGAAATAAAAGCTGAAATAGATCATTCTCTCTACTATTATTCTGACATTTCACATTCTTAAAATAAAGTGGTGATCCTAACTGATCTTAGACAGGGAATTTTTACTAGGATTAAATTTCAGGAATTGTGAAAAACTGAGTTTAAATGCATTTGGCTAAGATGTATGTAGATGCCAAAGCCACACCAGAATTGTCACGTCCTGACCATAGAAAGCTTTAATTTTCTATGGTAGAGTAGGTCAGCGCGTGACTGGGGGGTTGTTCTAGTTTATATTTTCTATGTGGGTTCAAGGTTTATTTTCTATGGTAGAGTAGGTCAGGGCGTGACTGGGGGGATGTTCTAGTTTATATTTTATATGTGGGGTTCAAGGTTTATTTTCTATGGTAGAGTAGGTCAGGGCATGACTGGGGGGTTGTTCTAGTTTATATTTTTATTTTGCTAAGTTTCACTTTATAATAAAAATGTGGAACGCTACTCAAGCTGCGCCTTGGTCCGACATTTATTCCAACGAACGTGACAAGAATGGCATTCCAATAGTGTTCCTGAGTGGTCTAGTCTCAGTCCTGACTTGATAATCAGAAACAAGTTTTGAATGTTGCTGTCCATAAATGATTCCCAACCAAAATTACTGAGCTTTAGCAATTATGACAAAAACAATGGAGTGTACATTCCATGACAGACTGACCAGGTGAGTCCAGGTGAAGGCTATGATCACTTTTGATGTCACTTGTTAAATCCACTTCAATCAGCCTTGAGACAATTGAGACATGGATTTTGTGTGTGTGACATTCAGAGGGTGAATGGCAAGACATAAGAATTAAGTGCCTTTGAAAGGGGTATAGTAGTAGATGCCAGGCGCCCTGGTTTGAGTGTGTCATGGACTGCAATGCTGCTGGGTTTTTCATGTTCAACAGTTTCCCACGTGTATCAAGAATGGTCCACCACCCAAAGGACATCCAGCCAGCTTGACACAACTCTGGGAAGCATTGGAGTTAACATGGACCAGCATCCCTGTGGAATGCTTTCAACACCTTGTAGAGTCCATACCCCGACGAATTGAGGATGTTCTGAGGGCATATTTTTTTTGTACACCCAGTGTATGTTGCCCTGTGAGTTGTGCAAAGTTGGTAGAATCTTTTTCCAAATGATTCACAGCTGTAATTGCTGACAAAGGTGATTCCACCAAGTATTAACTCTGAATTTTGCATTCGGAAAATGTTCTATAACTTTCTTTGACTTTGAAAATGTGGAGTAGTTGTGTAGATTGGTAGGAAAACAATCTAATTTAATCCCTTTTTAGATTACATTTTAAGGCAGCAAAATGTGAAGACTGTGCACAGGGTGTGTAGACTAGGCACTGTATGTAAGTAAAATCAACATATCCCATGAGGACTATGAATATTCATCAGATGTGACGAAGTCAGCCCGATGTAGTAAATCCACCCCAATGATTATGCCAATGTCATGTGGCAGATGGAGAACCATCCCAATCCTTCCAAATTTCAAATGATGCCATGGTCAACTGCTCCAATCCATCCTGAGTTGTGCCGAGCCTCCTGAAAAAAGAAACTCAGTTATTCTGAACTTGAAAAATCCTGTTTTCATTGGAACCCCTAGTCACTGAAAGTAAATTAATTGTCTACGTAAGCACAGCTATCAGCGATGAGAGCTACACACCACCAGCATGTATTTTTTAGGTGGATCTGAAAGGTTGGATCTGAATATGTGTAGTTACTGTTTTTATGTTTTACAGTGCTTGTATCCAAATATGAAAAGACGCTCTCATCGACATAAATGGAACACTGTTATTCCATCGGGATTAAGCTATCTACACAGTTCCTCGACTGATAGTAATCAACCATACAGGACAAAGGGGAATATCAATATCAATATGGATACTAAATACTCTATCTACCCTTACCAGATATTTTTGATAGGTGGTCCCTGTCTTCACCCACATGAGGGAATTCAGTATGCAGCCTCTTCGGGTGTTGATGCCATTGTTCTAAATAACACTAATTATGATATGTAGGCTACAAACATACTCAAATCCTGTCTGCTAAAAAAATATATAAGAAAAATAAAGTCTGTCTGCTAGCTAAATAATGTCCACAGCAGACAGTGGCAACAACAACAGACGTTATGAATTTATTGTAAGGTTGCTCTTCTACAGTATAGCTTCTTAGTTGTCACTTCATAAACAACTATTCATATCCATCTAAATGTCAGATATAAAACACATTGTTAACAGTAGGCCAGGGGTCTCCAACTCTGATATTGGGAGAGCAACTTGCTGTGCAAGTTTTCTTTCCAGCCCAGTAGTAACACACCCGATTCAGCTAATCATTGTCCAGACTAAAGACCATGATTCTTTGAATGTGTGTTAGTGACGGGCTGAAGGAAAAGCCTGCACACAGTAGCTCTCAAGGACTAGAGTTGGAGAACCCTGGTGTAGGCTATAACTTACAGTATTTGTCCTTGATAGCAGCAGACGTGGGTTAGGGTTAGGGTTAGGGTTAGGTCATGCATGCTTCTTCCCTCCATTTCAAATCCAGCACCTGATGACAGCACATGTATAACACTGTATCAGCTATTTATTCAAATCAGATAAAAAGTTGACATGAGTTAATGTAAAAACCTACCCAACCCCTTTGTTCTTAGTTTAGGATATTATCAGTTGAATAGCTCATGATATCCACCACCCTAACACATAGGATTGTTCAATATAGTAAAAATATGGACCATCATGCTAAAATGATCTGCTTCTCTATTTTAGAACACCTGGGGGTATCAGAAACAAATGTGGAAAACATCTTTGATAAGACTTTTGAATTTGGCCTTTACTGCCTTTTCTGCCACGTTCAGGGTTTATATACACGTTGATGCTAAACTACAGGACTGTTTTGCTATCACAGACTGGAACATGTTCCGGGATTCTTCCGATGGCATTGAGGAGTACACCACATCAGTCACTGGCTTTATCAATAAGTGCATCGAGGACGTCGACCCCACAGTGACTGTACGTACATACCCCAACCAGAAGCCATGGATTACAGGCAACATTCGCACTGAGCTAAAGGGTAGAGCTGCGCTTTCAAGGTACGGGACTCTAACCCGGAAACTTACAAGAAATCCTGCTATGCCCTGCGACAAACCATCAAAAAGGCAAAGCGTCAATACAGGGCTAAGATTGAATCATACTACACCGGCTCTGACGCTCGTCTTATGTGGCAGGGCTAGCAAACTATTACAGACTACAAAGGGAAGCGCAGCCGCGAGCTGCCCAGTGACACGAGCCTACCAGACGAGCTAAATCACTTCTATGCTCGCTTCGAGGCAAGCAACACTGAGGCATGCTTGAGAGCATCTGCTGTTCCGGACGACTGTGTGATCACGCTCTCCGTAGCCGACGTAAGACCTTTAAACAGGTCAACGTACACAAGGCTGTGGGGCCAGACGGACTACCAGGACGTGTGCTCCGGGCTTGTGCTGACCAACTGGCAGCGGTCTTCACTGACATTTTCAACATGTCCCTGATTGAGTCTGTGATACCAAAATGTTTCAAGCAGACCACCATAGTCCCTGTGCCCAAGAACACAAAGGCAACCTGCCAAAATGACTACACGTCCGTAGCCATGAAGTGCTTTGACAGGTTGGTAATGGCTCACATCAACACCATTATCCCAGAAACCCTAGACCCACTCCAATTTGCATACCGGCCCAACAGATCCACAGATGATGCAATCTCTATTGCACTCCACACTGCCCTTTCCCACCTGGACAAAAGGAATACTTATGTGAGAATGCTATCATTGACTACAGCTCAGCGTTCAACACTCCCTCTGAAACTGGACCCTGGAATTCCTGACGGGCCACCCCAAGGTGGTAAGGGTAGGTAACAACACATCCGCCACGCTGATCCTCAACACAGGTGCCCCTAAGGGGTGCGTGCTCAGTGCACTCCTGTACTTCCTGTTCACTCACGACTGCACGGTCAGGCATGACTCCAACACCATCATTAAGTTTCCCGATGACACAACAGTGGTAGGCCTGATCACCGACAACCACGAGACAGCCTATAGGGAGGAAGTCAGAGACTTGGTCATGTGGTGCCAGGACAACAACCTCTCCCTCAATGTGATCAAGACAAATTAGATGATTGTGGACTACAGGACAAAGAGGACCGAGCATAACCCCATTCTCATCGATGGGGCTGTAGTGGAGCAGGTTGAGAGCTTCAAGTTCCTTGGTGTCCACATCACCAACAAGCTAACATGGTCCAAGCACACCAAGACAGTAGTGAAGAGGGTACAACAAAACCTATTCCCCCTCAGGAGACTGAAACGATTTGGCATGGGTCCTCAGATAGTCGTAAGGTTCTACAGCTGCACCATCAAGAGCATCCTGACTGGTTGCATCACTGCCAATAATATTCCAACCGGACAATTCCTTTGTCTTTAGAATTGAAAGGAAAGGCAGCTCACTCTCACGGCTCCGCGCATGACCGAGCTCATGCCAATTTTCCAGACACCTGATACAATCAGCTCTTATTCTCTCCCCATTCACAGTAGAAGCCTGAAACAATGTTCTAAAGACTGTTGACATCTAGTGGAAGCCTTAGGAAGTGCAATATGACCCCACAGACACTGTATATTGGAGAGGCAATCACTTGAAAAACTACAAACCTCAGATTTCCCACTTCCTGGTTGGATTTTTTCTCAGGTTTTTGCCTGCCATATGAGTTCTGTTATACTCACAGACATCATTCAAACAGTTTTCGAAACTTCAGAGTGTTTTCTATCCAAATCTACTAATTATATGCATATTCTAGCTTTTGGACCTGAGTAGCAGGCAGTTTACTTTGGGCACGCTTTTCATCCAAGCTACTCAATACTGCCCCCCTTTCCCAAAGAAGTTAATGTATGTAAGGCATTTATTATATTGCTATTTCTGACTTTCGTGGCGCACCTGCCTGGTTGAAATATGTTTTTCATGCTTTTGTATGCGAGGCGCTGTCCTCAGATAATCGCATGGTGTGCTTTCGCCGTAAAGCCTTTTTGAAATCTGACACAGCGGCTGGATTAACAAGAAGTTAATCTATATTTTGATGTATTACTCTTGTGATTTTATGAAAGTTAAATATTTATAATTCTGTAGTTTGAATTTCGCGCTCTGCAATTTCACCGGATGTTGGCCAGGTGGGACGCTACGCTACCACCTACCCATAAGAAGTTAACGCAGGTGTGAGTGTTGACGAGGACAAGGCTGGAGATCACTCTGTCATGCTGATTGAGTTCGAATAACAGATTGGAAGCTTCAAAAGGAGGGTGGTGCTTGGAATCATTGTTCTTCCTCTGTCAACCATGGTTACCTGCAAGGAAACACATGCCATCATCATTGCTTTGCACAAAAAGGGCTTCACAGGCAAGGATATTGCTGCCAGTAAGATTGCACCTAAATAAACCATTTATCGGATCATCAAGAACTTCAAGGAGAGTGGTTCAATTGTTGTGAAGAAGGCTTCAGGGCACCCAAGAAAGTCCAGCAAGCGCAAGGACCGTCTCCTAAAGTTGATTCAGCTGTGGGATCGGGGCACCACCATTACAGAGCTTGCTCAGGAATGGCAGCAGGCAGGTGTGAGTGCATCTGCACGCACAGTGAGGCGAAGACTTTTGGAGGATGGCCTGGTGTCAAGAAGGGCAGCAAAGAAGCCACTTCTCCCCAGGAAAAACATCAGGGACAGACTGATATTCTGCAAAAGGTACAGGGATTGGACTGCTGAGGTCTGGGGTAAAGGCATTTTCTCTGATGAATCCCCTTTCTGATTGTTTGGGGCATCCGGAAAAAAGCTTGTCCGGAGAAGACAAGGTGAGCGTACCATCAGTCCTGTGTCATGCCAACAGTAAAGCATCCTGAGACCATTCATGTGTGGGGTTGCTTCTCAGCCAAGGGAGTGGGCTCACTCACAATTTTGCCTAAGAACATAGCTATGAATAAAGAATGGTACCAACACATCCTCCGAGAGCAACTTCTCTCAACCATCCAGGAACAGTTTGGTGACGAACAATGTATTTTCCAGTATTCCATAGTAACATCTGACAAAAATATCTAAAGACACTGAAGCATAAAACTTTGTGTAAATTAATATTTGTGTCATTCTCAAAACTTTTGGCCACGACTGTATATTTCGTGTTGCGTTTTAGCTTATTGTTCTGCTGAAAGGGGAATTTGTCTTCTAGTGTCTGTTGGAAAGCAGACTGTACCAGGTTTTTCTCTAGGATTTTGCCTTTGCCTAGCTGTATTCTGTTTATTTTTATAAAAAGAAAACTCCCTAGTTCTTGCCAATGACAAGCATACCCATAACATGAGCTTTTTGCAGGTTTACTTTAGTGCCTTATTGCAAACAGGATGAAAGTTTCTTAATATTTTTATTCTGTACAAGGTTCCGTATTTTCACTTAGGTTATTTAGGTTATTATTGTGGAGTAACTACAATGTTGTTGATTCATCCTAAGTTTTCTATTATCACAACCATTAAACTTGTAACTTTTTTAAAGTTACCATTCGGCTAATGGTGAAATTCCTGTGCTGTTTCCTTCCTCTTCAGCAACTGAGTTAGGAAGGACATCTGTATCTTTGTAGTGACTGGGTGTACTGATACACCATCAAAAGTATAATTAATAACTTCACCATGCTCAAATGGATATTCAATGTCTGCTTTTGTTATATTTACCCATTTACCAATAGGTGCCCTTTTTTGCGAGGCATTGGAAAACCTCCCTGGTCTTTGTGGTTGTCGTGTGTTTGAAATTCACTGCTCAACTGAGGGACCATACAGCTAATTGTATGTGTGGCGTACCAGATGAAGTAGTCATTCAAAAATCAGGTTAAACACTATTATTGAACACAGAGTGAGTCCACTTATTTTGTGACTTGTAAGCACATTTTTATTATTGAAGTTATGTATGCTTGCCATAACAAAGGTGTTGAATACTTATTGACTCAAGATATTTCTGGTTTTTATTTTGAGTTGATTTGTAAAAAAAAAAAATCAAAATATATAACTCTGCCAAAGGTGCTTCTACAAAGTATTGACTCAGGGGTGTGAATATTTAAATAAATGAGATATTTCTGTACTTCATCTTAAATACATTTCTAAAAACATGTTTTAAATTGTGTATAGATAGATGGGAACCCAGGCTGTGTCAGAACTGACCGACATTTGCTTTTATATTTTGAAATGTTCTTATCAATATATGCTGTACTAATTCATGTTATTTCAAATTGTAAACAGCTGTATACATAACAGGTTATAGATTGTTTTTTATGCATATTACATCTCCTTCCATGGGGCCCCACCTTTTATTGAGGAAGGTACTTGTTGTCTTGGAGGACCTTTGACAACAGCAGAAAAGTATTGCTTTCATTCAGGGGACGCCTTCATGCAACTCACTTTTCATTATCATGTATAATAAATTACTGAATTCTATTTCCTGCAGTCGTGTGTATTCATGGATGCCAAAGGAAGTCAGGCTTCCACAAATATTTGACCAATAAAAACATTTAAATTATAAAATAATGTATCTTTCGTCTCTCTCTGTGTTTTCATAATTTTCCATCAATTCACAAGTGGCTGAATCTCACCGGAGAAATCATCCGAGCAATGGAAAAAGTGCCTCTGTCTCAATATGTCTAGCCCATGTATCTAATTCTGTCTGGACCAAAAGAGTATGACATGTTGCCGCAGTAGCATTTGAACGATTGATACCAGCAAGCATTTGGCCTCCCTTGATAAAAAAATGGATTAAATAATTTGCCAACAAGCATTGAGTTGAGCTCAACTGTTGGTAGTCCTGGTGCAGCAAAAGCCCCCACAAGGGAAGCTAGTTTGGACTTGGCTTCACACCAATCAAATTGCATCCTAAGTAAAATGTCCTTGTTTCTGGTCTGTGCTGATGTCATGCAGTAGCTAGCTTGCTAAATTGACCCTTTCCTAAGCCATGGATGGAGATGGGGATTTGGACTTGTGGTTTTGACTTAATTCTCTGTACAGGCCAATGATTATTACCACGATTCTGATCTAACCATAAATTCATGTATTGTGCTACAATCCTAAGACGATTGAAGCTCAATATGTAGGCAGCCTATGACAACAAAAACTAAAAGTGCACTGTATGACAGAGCCATAGACCATTTGCTGACATGAAAGAGAGGAGGATGGCATTAGCGTTCAAGTTGTCTACAAGTAGGGTGAGTCCCCCGAAAAGGTTTGTACTTGCGTGTGCATGCACACACATACACACAGAGAGACAGAAATCAATACCATGGACAGCCACATGATATTTAGGAACATTGATTGGACTAAATTGTTTTTGGTATCTTTAAGTTTGTTTTCAGTGTATTAAACTAAGCATATATAGCCTTGTTGATTTGATAACATTTAAATGTTTAAGTTGAAATAGCGGAGGCAGCTGGAATAGCAGAGGCAGTGTGCCAGTTGTCTTTGTGCTGACTTGCAGTAACTCTGTGATTCTAAATCAGTCGTTGTTCAGTAAACTGTTAAAAACATTAACTTGCTTGACCATGCTGCAAGTAATATAACTGTTTGTTACATGCAATATCTGCTATATGGACTTCACGGACAGATGCTGCTCTCAGGTTTTGTGATGAAACAAACATATGTGTAGTTTAATTTATTGCGCCACTGTCACGTCCTGGCCAGTATAAGGGTTACTTGGTATTGTAGTTGGGTCAGGACGTGGCAGAGGGTATTTGTTTTATGTGGTTCAGGGTGGTGTTTTGGGAAAAGGGCGTTTGATTTAGTATTTCCGGGTTTTTGGTTTATGATCTATGTTTAGGTAATTCTATGTCTAGGTAGTCTGTGTTTCTATGGTTGATTAATTGGGGTTGGGACTCTCAATTGAAGGCAGGTGTTTTCTCTTTGCCTTTGATTGAGAGTCCCATATATTAGGGTGTGTTTGTGTTTGGGATTTGTGGGAGATTGTTTTTGCATTGCGTGTTTTTGTGAGCCTGCAAAACTGTCATTTGTCGTGCTTATTGTTTTCTTGTTTTTCTCGTGTTCAACGTTCTTTAATAAATTAAGAAAATGAACACCAACTCTACTGCGTATTGGTCCACACTTTCAGACGACGATTTCGCTATATCATCGGATGATGAAGAAGTTCGTGACAGCCACTATGTGACTGTTGTCTTTTTGTTGTCTCTGCCTTATTGTATATTACGGTGGCGTATGAACAAATGGGTTATAGAGCAAACGAAACAATTATCACTACATAGGTTGTAATATGGCTTTTTGGACTGGCTTGGTTTGGATTCCCTAATGATTTTACCATGCACCGCTACTGATTTCCTGTGATCTGTTCTCTGCAAAGGGTTCAAGACAACTCCACACCACTCATTCATTCCCTTTGTGGTAACTTGACAAGGAATGTCCACATGAGTTTCAATGTTAATTGCTTTTACTCACAAACTATTAAATATAAAGGTGTACAGCAAAGTACAAAAGATAACAATACCGGACATCGTCCATAGCCAACTCAATATGTGGTAGTGCAGCGTTCTACTACCCTGATGACATCATCAGAGGGGAAAGGTTAATGTCAATGTCAAATACAAATCCACACATGATTAGCAATACTATAATATACTACTACTATACTCAATAGTAATTATTTACAGTATACTGTATAGTGACCACACTTTAACACCAGTGCAAGGCATCAAAATATTGAGAGAAATAGAGATAATCGCACCGTGAGAGAAAGATCATTGAGAGACAGCTTGAGATGTGCTAATCAAGTGGAGAGCAAGGAAAAAAAGAGTTGTCAACAGATGTTATCTCCAAACACACCACAAAACACACCAGTAAAACAATAGGAGAAAGTTAGAAGTTATAAGTGAGAAATTATACAAACAGCCAGAGAGCCACAAGATGAAAAAGCTCAAGGTTTGTCTGCGCTTCACTAGGTCACACTCTTATGTTACTCTCTCTCCTGCGTTCGTCCCTTCGTTTTTAGCCTTAATTGTACTTTACAAGGAAAGGGTAATCACTTGTGAAGCAGGGCGTGCGTTTCTTTCGCCAAGAGTGTGAATCCTAAGCAGGTAGATCGCCCGGATAATCTCTCCATCTTTCTGCTATCAGCATCCTAATAGCGGAATGGAGAGAGCAGAGAGAGAGGAGAGAAGTGAGAGGCTGACAGCAGGGCTTGACATGGGCATTAAATCATCGCCCGGAGGAATCCTCCATGCCTTGGCAACTGACAGGCTTGCTGTCATCTGGCCGGGGCCACTTCCTATGTCTCTTGACAACACGGGAGCCGAATTAGTCACGGCATCAGATGTAGATTGGTGCTGTTCAAGGAGTATAATGAGCACCAAGATACATGTCGGTGTCGTTGACACAACGGCATTTTGATTCGGTCACCTCACCTCAGCACCACCGCTTCCTGGTCTATTATGTCTAATGGAATTCAGGCCGAGGTGGAGAGATGGACGGGATGGACGGGAAGGAGAGAAAGTTTGTTTTCAGGTGATCAGTTGATGCACGTTGGTTTAGTGTATTGGTGTGGGCTGGACAGGGCAGCCAGAGTGGACGAGGTACTGAAAGGGTCAGTCAGCTGTCTTTACCTGTCCACACATCGGCTGACAGACTGACTTTTGGACTGAATTCTATCTCTCTCTTCTTCTCAATCTCCCTCTTTTTCTTTGTCTGTTTATCTGCCTCTCGCCCACCCTTGCTCTTTTTCTTTCTCCATCACCCTCTCTCCCTCCTTCCTTCTCCCGCTTTCCCCTGACATTGAGTGACATTAAGAATGACTGGCCAACATTGTGAAACTACACTGGAGCTCTTCAACACAAAAAAAATAATGAAGAATGACCAGTAGTCATATACAGTATCACAAACCTGCACCATAGCAGACCTGGGTTAAAATAGTACTTGGAGTCTTTCAAATACTTTGTGCGTTGGGTTGACTCTGCCTGGAGAGCAATAGTCGGAGCTTCGATTTATGTGACTACTCCATTGGTTCCACTGTGCCAGGTAAGCTCAAACAAGTATTTGAAAGTGTTTGAAAGAAAACAAATACCATCTGAACCCAGGTTTGTTCCATAGGTCCCAATGTCTGTTCTATGATTCAACTACTGCTTTCTGGCACCACTTATTTGAATTCCTTCAACATGTACTACTAATGTGAGGAAGCGCTTGCTAGAGTAGCAGGACATTGGTTGAATTTCATTTGTTTAATAAATCCTTTGAGAGCAGACTTAGTTACTTTTATTTATTAAGGGGAGCCCAATTGAGACCAGTGTCTCATTTGCCATGGTGCCCTGAGGACAAAAATTCCATCAACACTACAACAAAAATATAAAAACTACAAGACAGTTATAACGCCATTACGTCAGGTTATTACAACAAGTTATAATAGTAAATTGAAACAATTGCATACTTCAGTAAACTAATTTAACAACAGCGTTAACCAACCCTGGAAGAGTTTACCAACCTTGCGAACAAGTTTGGTATCTCATATTTTTATATTTCAACAGGGAAGTAAGGTATGTTGGAAGCTTGTGGAGTTTGGTGAGGTCCAGCTGACCTTCAGATACAGGATGCAGTGATGAGTATTAAAACTGTTACATGTAATAAAGTAAAGGAGACTGTGGTAGAAGGCATCCAATGGTTTAAGAGTAATTCTGGTATATGGTGTCACCATAGTCAAGAACAGACAGGAAAGTTGACTGCACAATCTATGTCCTGCTGTTCATGGAGAGGCAAGATCTATTTCTAAAAAAGAAGCCCACGTTAATTCTTTTTGACTAGCTCATCAGTATGTGTTTTAAACGTTTGATCTTTATCAATCCAAATGCCCAAATATTTATAGGTGAGAACTCGCTCAATGAGAGAGGCATCCAATAAGTTAATATGTAGCTCTGTCTATGCAGAAGATACAGTTATGCATGCTATTGCACCTAGTGTTGACCACAACACTAGGTGCAATAGCATACATAACCGTATCTTCTGCATAAAGATGAATATTACCGGAAATATACAAACACCAATATTATTTATATAAATAGTACCGGTTGCAATTTTTTATTTAACTAGGCAAGTCAGTTAAGGACAAATTCTTACTTACAATGACGGCCTACCCCAGCCAAACCCGGACGACGCTGGGCCAATTGTGCACCGCCCTATGGGACTCCCAATCATGGCCGGATGTGACGCAGCTTGGATTTGAACCAGGGACTGTAGTGACACCTCTTACACTGAGATGCAGTGCCTTGGACTGCTGCACCACTCGGGAGCCCTGAATATGGTCCCCTGCGGTACACCTTTTGTAATATTGAGGAAACTAGACTTGACACCATCAGAAAGCACACATTGTGTCCTGTCTTTCAGTTAGCTCTTAAACCATTTGCAAGATTCCTTGTTCAGGATGATTTGTAATGTGGTCTGTGTGTAGCTTGTGTAGAGGAGTCAGGCGCAGGACAGCAGATATGAGTAAATAAACGTAATTTACTCAAAATAGACAATCAATAATACAGTAAAGCGAACCCACATAACGGACCATCTTACATACAAACAATTAATCACAAACAAACATGGGGGAATAGAGGGTTAAATAATGAACAAGTAATTGGGGGATTAAAACCAGGTGTGTAAGACAAAGACAAAACAAATGGAAAATGAAAAGTGGATCGGCGATGGCTAGAAGGCCGGCAACGTCGACTGCCGAACGTTGACCGAACAAGGAGAGGGACCAACTTCTGCGGAAGTCGTGACACGATATAAGACAGTTTCTGAATGAGTAGGGAATGTTCAACAGTGTAGAGTGCCTTGGAAAGGTCTATAAATAGGGCAGCGCAATGTTTTTTATGATCTAGGCAATTTAACACATGCTATGTCCAGACCGAAAACCAGACTGGTGCATATTTCGAATAAAGTTCTTAGCTGGGAGTTGGTCAGGGATTCTAGTACCTTGGCTAGGCAAGATAACTTGGAGATGGGCGGTAATTGTCTAAGTCAGAAGCATCTCTGCATTTATGTAGGGGGAGGACGTGCCGATTTCCAAATCTTAGGGATAACACCAGTAGCTATTGTAGTAAAAATGGGTCAAGTGAATCATCCCCTGTGGATTTTCTAACATCGATCTTTAGCAAGCCACTTAATACATTGTAAACATCAAATGGTTGAAATTAAAATATAGTATGTGAGTCTGTTAGAGCATCAATGTCTACAATCTGTTCTGAGGTGACTCCCTCTAGTGGAATGAGATACATTTTCAGAGAATAGCAAAATGGGTATTACGTTGAAAGCAATACTTGTTTCTATTTTATCTAGTATGGGACCAGATGCTGTCAAAACATGCTGGGGCAACGAGGGGGTGGAGTTTTGATTCAAAGATTTGACTATTTTCCAGAAGTTAGCTGGATTACCACCACTGTCCAATATCCAATTCAAGAAATATGTTGATTTTTCCTTTCTAAGCAGAGATAGACCTTTATTTCTCAAATGTCTGAAGGATTGCCAATGAGTAGTAGAATCAGTTTAGCTTTAGCCCAAGCTACAGTACCAGTAAAAGGTTTGGACACGTACTCATTCCAGGGTTTTTCTTTATTTTTGTCACAATTGTTTTCGTCTTCTGACGATAATGCGAAATCGTCATCAGAAAATGTGGACCAATACGCAGCAGGTACGTGAATGGTCTTCTTGATTTTTAATTCATCTCAAAAATGAACATACAAAATAACAAAACACAAAAAACGAACACTCGAAAAATAAACAGTCTGGTAAGGCACAAGGCTATACACAGAATAATCACCCACAAATCACACATACAAACACACCCTAATATATGGGACTCTCAATCAAAGGCAGATAGACAACACCTGCCTTCAACTGAGAGTCCCAACCCCAATCAACCAAACATAGAAACACACAACCTAGACTAACCATAGAATTAACTAAACATAAACCAAAAACCCGGAATTACTAAATCAAACACCCTTTACACAAACACACCACCCCGAACCACATAAAACAAATACCCCCTGCCACGCCCTGACCAAACTACAAAACAATTAACCTTATATACTGGCCAGGACGTGACAGTACCCCCCCCTTAAAGGTGCTACCCCAGAAGCACCTTAACAAAAAATAACCCCAAGCAACACCAACAAAAAGTCCCCTTTTCTAAAGGGAGGGAAGGGAGGGTGGCTGCCGTCAACAACGGCACTGTGCTACACCCCCCCTCCCCAACCCACCTATTTCTGGAGGTGGCTCTGGCTCCGGCCGTTCCAGGCTGTCGGGCCACTCTGGCATCGCCGAGGGGCAGTCGGACCAGTCTGGCATCGCCGGGGGGCAGTCGGGGCAGTCTGGCAATTCGGGAGAGTCTGGGCAGTCTGGCAATTCGGGACAGTCTGGGCAGTCTGGCAATTCGGGACAGTCTGGGCAGTCTGGCAATTCGGGACAGTCTGGGCAGTCTGGCAATTCGGGACAGTCTGGGCAGTCTGGCAATTCGGGACAGTCTGGGCAGTCTGGCAATTCGGGACAGTCTGGGCAGTCTGGCAATTCGGGACAGTCTGGGCAGTCTGGCAATTCGGGACAGTCTGGGCAGTCTGGCAATTCGGGACAGTCTGGGCAGTCTGGCAATTCGGGGCAGTCAGGGCAGTCTGGCCACTCCGGCAGTTCAGGGCAGTCTGGCCACTCCGGCAGTTCAGCGCAGTCTGGCCACTCCGGCAGTTCAGCGCAGTCTGGCCACTCCGGCAGTTCAGCGCAGTCTGGCCACTCCGGCAGTTCAGCGCAGTCTGACCACTCCGGCAGTTCAGCGCAGTCTGACCTCTCTGGCGACTGTTGACTAGCGGGCAGCTCTGACGACTGTTGACTGGCGGGCAGCTCTGACGACTGTTGACTGGCGGGCAGCTCTGACGATGACTGTTGACTGGCGGGCAGCTCTGACGATGACTGTTGACTGGCGGGCAGCTCTGACGATGACTGTTGACTGGCGGGCAGCTCTGACGACTGTTGACTGGCGGGCAGCTCTGACGATGACTGTTGACTGGCGGGCAGCTCTGATGATGACTGTTGACTGGCGGGCAGCTCTGACGATGACTGTTGACTGGCGGGCAGCTCTGATGATGACTGTTGACTGGCGGGCAGCTCTGATGATGACTGTTGACTGGCGGGCAGCTCTGATGAAGACTGTTGACTGGCGGACAGCTCTGATGATGACTGTTGACTGGCGGGCAGCTCTGATGATGACTGTTGACTGGCGGGCAGCTCTGATGATGACTGTTGACTGGCGAGGCTGGGTTGACGCACTTGTAGCCTGGTGCGTGGTGCTGGTACTGGGCTTACCAGATTATGTACACGCACCTCCAGGCTAGTGCGGGGAGCGGGAACAGGACGAGTCGGACTGGGTTGACGCACTTCCGGGTCCGCACGAGAGACAGGAGCTGGAAACCCAGGGCTATGGAGGCGCACAGCCGGTCTAAATCTTACCTCCTGCACAACCCGCCTTGGCTGGATGGAACTAGTAGCCCTGTACGAGCGGGGTGCTCGTACAGGGCAGACTGGGCTGTGCAGGGGCCTGATGGTAGCCGTGCGTAGAGCGGGAGTTGGGTAGCCTGGTCCTCGGAGGCGTACCGGCGACCAGATGCGCTGCGCAGGCATCCTCCTACCAGGCTGGATGCCCGCTCTAGCACGGCACCTGCGAGGGGCTGGAATAACGCGCACCGGACTGTGCGTGCGTATGGGTGAGATAGTGCGCTCCTCAGCGAAACATAGCGCTCTCCACCCCATACGCTCCTCCATATAACCACGAGTAGCTGGCTTCCGGCTCTTCTTACGCCTAGCCAAACTACCCGTGTGCCCCCCCAAAAAATTTTCTTGGGGGTGCCTCTCGTGCTTCTCCTTCAGCGCGTACTTGGCCTCGTACCACCGCCTCTCTGCCTTGGCTGCCTCAATTTCCCCCTGCGGGCGTCGATAATCCCCAGCCTGATGCCAGGGTCCGGCCCCGTCCAGAACTTCCTCCCAAGTCCACTTCTCCCGCCAGTCCAACTCGAACTCCGTCTGCTCCTTCCTCTGCTGCTTGGTCCTTTGGTGGTGGGTAGTTCTGTCACAATTGTTTTCGTCTTCTGACGATAATGCGAAATCGTCATCAGAAAATGTGGACCAATACGCAGCAGGTACGTGAATGCTCATCTTGATTTTTAATTCATCTCAAAAATGAACATACAAAATAACAAAACACAAAAAACGAACACTCAAAAAATAAACAGTCTGGTAAGGCACAAGGCTATACACAGAATAATCACCCACAAATCACACATACAAACACACCCTAATATATGGGACTCTCAATCAAAGGCAGATAGACAACACCTGCCTTCAACTGAGAGTCCCAACCCCAATCAACCAAACATAGAAACACACAACCTAGACTAACCATAGAATTAACTAAACATAAACCAAAAACCCGGAATTACTAAATCAAACACCCTTTACACAAACACACCACCCCGAACCACATAAAACAAATACCCCCTGCCACGCCCTGACCAAACTACAAAACAATTAACCTTATATACTGGCCAGGACGTGACAATTTTGACTATTTTCTACATTTTGAATAATAGTGAAGACATTAAAACTATGAAATAACACAGATGGAATCATGTAGCTACCAAAAAAGTGTTAAAAAAATCTAAATATAATGTATATTTGAGATTCTTCAAAGTAGCCACACTTTGAGCCAATCAGTTGTGTTGTGACAATGTAGGGGTGATATACAAAAGATAGCCCTATTTGGTAAAATACCAAGTCCATATTATTGCAAGAACAGCTCAAATAAGCAATGTCGTGACTTGACTTTAACATTAATCTGATGACTATGTTTAATTGTTACCCGATTGAATTAATCATGTAACAATTAACTCATCAGGATCTGGGGCACCACGAGAGCGGTTCTTTAAAGAGTTACCATCTCTCGAATTAAACCCTAAAAGGTCTTTACGAATCACATCTATAAACAGTCAACGTATTAATCATAACCTTGTATCATATCATCATTCTGAACAGTCGTAACCTCCTTGCATCTGCAATAACACGAGCCTTACCTATGATTCAGTACTACAAAAATTATGTATTTATTTAATAGATAATTAAATGGTAACACAGAATAAACATACACACTTAATATGTTAAAAACAGGTCTGTAGCGGAATGACAATAATATGGCTGCTTGTTACAAAAGAGATGGAGAGGGGGGGCAGAGAGGGTCAGAGACACTTAATCTTGGTACTTTCAGAAACTACTCTCACTTACAGTATTCATATACTTTGCACACGATCCGCCAACCTCTTTGAGTGAGAAATCATGAATGTAATTACGTGAAATGTTGGATCTCTCTCGGTGGACAGGGCCGCCTTGGAAAGGGGGTTGGGCCTTTTCGCGGCACGCTTGTAAGGCTCTGATTGTCCCAAAATTGTTCCAACAAGTCTCCTACTGTTGTTCTTCTCTGTATTTGTCCGGTATCTGGTGACTTGTCATGTAGTCCTGAACAGAACTACAGAGTTGATTTTCCTTCCATTCGCTCCTGAAGATGCCTCTTGAAGATAGGCTAGCCATCCGTGTCGATGGTTCCCAGTGGGGTGATGAGAGTAGCCTAATATGATGGTTTGAGCAGAGTAGTAGAATGGCCCACTTCAATTCGTTTTTCTAGATACTTTACTTAGGACAGCTAAGCAGCCGTACCAGTGATTGTCCGGGAAGTGAGTTTATCATTTCTACCTCGTGTTGAAATTCAAAGTTCAGACCACTTTAAACGTGCAGCTGCAGCTCAACACTTCTGGTCTGATGTGTTTTTTCTTAACCCATCATTTTATACAGTTTGTTCAAAATGGGCGGTTCCGTCCGGCTGACACGCTCTCTGACCTCACTCAGGGGCATGACTTGTCACTGTGCAAAGCTTATGTAAAACAATTATCTATTATAGCTTCGGAAATCACATAACAAAATATCAAAATACATGACATTAGTGTTCTATTAATCGCCTCTGACCATTCCCCATGTTCTATGTTAGAAATATTGTTCAAGGACATTCCTCTAGTGAACATTGGAGAGGAAGACCTGAATCTTCTCCTATTGATTGAAGACAGGCCGTGAGTTGTTAACCCACACCAGTCCCCCCACTCTGCGGGGGAGAGGGGGTCTGAGTGAAGTTATTCATTGCAAACCTGATCTGACTTATTTGGATTCTCGTAGACAGTCATGACAGCAAAGTGAAACAACAGTCCATCATTACTTTGAGACATGAAGGTCAGTCAATACGGAACATTTCGAAAACTTTGAACGCTTCAAGGGCAGACGCAAAAACCATTGAGCGCTTTGATGAATCTGGCTCTCATGACGACCTAGAGTTACCTCTGCTGCAGAGGGTAAGTTCATTAGAGTTACCAGCCTCAGAAATTGCAGCCCAAATAAATGCTGAAAAGAGTTCAAGTAACAGACACATCTCAACATCAACTGTTCAGAGGAGACTACGTGAATCAGGCCTTCATGGACAAATTGCTGCAAAGAAACCACTACTAAAGGACACAAGTAATAAGAAGAGACTTACTTGGGCCAAGAAACACAAGCAATGGACATTAGACCGGTGGAAATCTGTCCTTTGGTCTGATGAGTCCAAATTTGAGATTTTTGGTTCCAACCGCCGTGTCTTTGTGAGAAGCAGAGTAGGTGAACGTATGATCTCCGCATGTGTGGTTCCCACCATGAAGCATGGATGAGGAGTTGTGATGGCACTGTCTGTGATTTATTTAGAGTTCAAGGCACACTTAATGGGACTATCATTTATTTTTCAACAGGATAATGACCCATCACACCTCCAGGCTGTGTAAGGGCTATTTGACCAAGAAGGAGAGTGATGGAGTGATGCATATGATGACTTGGCCTCCACAATCACCCAACCTCAACCCAATTGAGATGGTTTGGGATGAGTTGAAGCGCAGAGTGAATGGAAAGCAGCCAACAAGTGCTCAGCATATGTGGGAACTCCTTCAAGACTGTTGGAAAAGCATTCCAGGTGAAGCCAGTTGAAAGAATGCTAAGAGTGTGCAAAGCTGTCATCAAGGCAAAGGGTGGCTACTTTGAAGAATCTAAAATCTAAAATATATATTGATTTGTTTAACAATTTTTTGGTTACTGCACGATTTCATATGTGTTATTTCATAGTTGTGATGTCTTCACTATTATTCTACAATGTAGAAAATAGTAAAAATAAAGAAAAACCCTTGAATGAGTAGGTATGTCCAAACTTTTGACTGGTACTGTACATTTCTTTCCTGTAATTTCTCAGTCAATTCATGCGTGAACCGAGAATTAGATTTGCCTTTTATCCTTAGCCTTTTTTTGCGGTGCATTTTTATCTGCAACAGAGTTAACCCATAACAGTCTAAGCCCTTTCTAAGCAAGGGGAGGGGGGTTGCACTGTACTAAGCTATGTTTTAAGAAGGTCTTACCAAGGATCATTTTGCTATTTGATTTTGAATTTGAACCTCTCTTGGGTAGGGGGCAGTATTTTGACGTCCGGATGAAAAGCGTGCCCAAAGTAAACTGCCTGTTACTCAGGCCCAGAAGCTAGGATATCCATATAATTGGTAGATTTGGATAAGAACCACTCCAAAGTTTCCAAAACTTTTAAAATAATGTCTGTGAGTATAACAGAACTGATATGGCAGACAAAAACCTGAGTAAAATCCATCCAGGAAGTGGGATATTTTTGATGTGGGTGCTTTTCTCTTGCCTGCCTATACAGTATGTCAATGGTTAGGACCTAGATTGCAGTTCCAATGGCTTCCACTAGATGTCAACAATCTATAGACAGGGTTTCAGGCTTTTATTTTGAAAAATGAGGAAGAAAGACCCATGACTTGAGTGGACAGTGAGATGTACCAGAGCTATTTTGCGCACGCAACTGGGAGCGCGCCCTCCATTCTTTTTCCTTTCTATTGAATATGCAATTGTCCGGTTGAAATATTACCAATTATTTTGACAAAAGACAACCTGAGGATTAATTATAAACATCACTTGACATGTTTCAACAAACTTTATCGGTACTATTTGGATGTATTCGTCTGAATGTTGTGACCGCCATTGAGACAGTGGATTACAGAACAAAAACGAGTTTTTGGGACATAAGGAGGAACTTTATCGAACAAAACGAACATTTATTGTGTAACCGGGACTCTTGTGACAACAACCAGATGAAGCTCATCAAAGGTAAGTGATTAATTATATCGCTATTTCTGACTTTCATGACTCCTCTACTTGGCTTCAAAATGTGTGTATGCTTTTGTAAGCGGGGCGCTGTCCTCAGATAATCGCATGGTATGATTTTGCCGGAAAGCATTTTTGAAATCTGACACAGCGACTGGATTAACAAGAAATTAATCTTTAAACCGATGTGTAACACTTGTATATTTTATGAATGTTTATTATGAGTATTTCTGTATTTTGTATTTGGCGCTCTGCAATTTCACCGGATGTTGGCCAGGTGGGACGTTACCGTCCCACCTACTCCAGAGAGACCCCTTGAAGTATAAAAAAATATATTATAGCCCTTATTTTTAGCACTAAACAGTCTCCACTTCCAATAAATTGACTGGTTCTGGGAGACAAACTAGTCTTGTGAGGACTGTCTGCATCCTAGATTAAAACAACTGCCATGTACATGTTTGTGAAAGACAGTGTGCAGTGTGCAGCTCAAACTCTTCGGATGCTACAGACTGAAGTTGTCATATCGGCCATACCGACTTCAGACGAGTCCCAAGACGCTTGTGGGGGTTGTGGAGCAAAACGGAGAACATCATCGTGTTCGTGAGCGTCTCATAATAGTTTGTAGGGTAAACTGTTCAGACACTACAGATGATTTTGTGAGAAGACCAATTTTCGAGATGTCTCATGGTCTGACAAACATTGCTGTAGCTCTGTCACTTTACGGTAGATGCAGTGGTTTGAGACGCATCCAATGCAAAAAAACTGATATCTCCAGCTTAAAATTACATATTTTTATGGGGATGTTTTTATTATGCTAATTATTTTCCCGCGGTGGAGTGGACATCAATTCTAAGGGATTATAAACAGTGAAATAAAACAATTAAGGCCTTATCAGTGATACATTTTACATTTACATTTTAGTCATTTAGCAGACGCTCTTATCCAGAGCGACTTACAGTAGTGTGTGCATACATTTCATACATTTCATTTCATGCATTTTTTTTTTGGAACTGGCCCCCCGTGGGAATCGAACCCACAACCCTGGCGTTGCACACACCATGCTGGCGTTGCAAACACCATTCTCTACCAACTGAGCCACAACCCACAAGTCACTCAACCCCAGTATAAAATTCCTATAATTTCTCTTTGTAATAATGCGTAGGGCTGTTGTGGTGACCGTATTACCACCACACCGGCAGTCAAATTCCACATGACCATTTAGTCATGGTAATTAGGCTTCTCCAAGGTCTGATGCTGCTGATTGTCGTTAGTAGCCTGACAAACTTGCTAACTGCCTGGTACCCCACACTCTATTGTCCCTCTAATCACTCTGACATCAATGCAAATGAATTCTAAATCCAATCAAACACTTCATGAGAGCACATGAGCTCATGTAGCGCAACATTTCAATAGGCTATGCAATTATGGAGAAAACAGAGGCCTCTACTGAAAAGAGGAGGATTAGCTTTCTATAGGCTAGGCCTACTACATTTATTTTTCAACTTTCCTAATATTACACACATTGCTTATATTTACAACAGGAGTATAGCCTACCTAGCTGGCATAAAGATGTGGGTTGGTGCAACTATTTCCGGTCACAACTTGCAGACTTGTTTACGTGCTGCTGTGCGTTTTGTTGCTAACCTTACTTTGCTACCTGACAACTTTACGGGTTTTTACTTTTTAATTAACGTTTATATTTTTGGTTTTTCCCTCGCTCAACTTTTTTTCATTCAACTTTTTCACTCCGGAAGCTTTATCTGAACATGGTTCGTCAGGACCTCCACCAGCCGAAGCTAAGTAGTAACATTAACATGATGCCTTCTAATTGCAGTCGCTGTACTCATAATATACAGGAGAACGACCACCTTACGGCCAGGATAGCTGTGCTGCAAGCCCAGCTTCAGACGCAATCATTAGGCAAGGGTAATTTCAGTGTAGGAAAGGATGAAACAGCGTCTATGCCACCAGTAAGTACAGATAGTAGTATAAATCCCCTCGCACGATCCCTGCAGCCGGACAACTTTCTCATGGCTTCTGGAGGGAAATGCTGTAGGAATGCTCAACCGGTGTCGCTCATTCAGCCGACAGAAACTTTCAACCGGTTCTCCCCATTAAGCAGCGAGTCGGAGTCAGAGGCCAAGCCTTCTTTGGTCTCTACACCTCCCGTTACGGGGTCTGAGATGCTGAAGCCTCCCACCATTAGCTCTGACAAATTGAAAACCCTAGTCATTGGTGACTCCATTACCCGCAGTATTAGACTTAGAACAAATCATCCAGCGATCATACACTGTTTACCAGGGGGCAGGGCTACCGACGTTAAGGCTAATCTGAAGATGGTGCTGGCTAAAGCTAAAACTGGCGAGTGTAGAGAGTATAGGGATATTGTTATCCACGTCGGGACCAACGATGTTAGGATGAAACAGTCAGAGGTCACCAAGCGCAACATAGCTTCAGCGTGTAAATCAGCTAGAAAGATGTGTCGGCATAGAGTAATTGTCTCTGGCCCCCTCCCAGTTAGGGGGAGTGATGAGTTCTACAGCAGAGTCTCACAACTCAATTGCTGGTTGAAAACTGTTTTCTGCCCCTCCCAAAAGATAGAATTTGTAGATAATTGGCCCGCTTTCTGGGACTCACCCACAAACATGACCAAGCCTGGCCTGTTGAGGAGTGACGGACTCCCTCCTAGCTGGAGGGGTGCTCTCATCTTATCTACGAACATAGACAGGGCTCTAACTCCCCTAGCTCCACAATGAAATAGGGTGCAGGCCAGGCAGCAGGCTGTTAGCAAGCCTGCCAGATTAGTGGAGTCTGCCACTAGCACAGTCAGTATAGTCAGCTCAGCTATCCCCATTGAGACCGTGTCTGTGCCTCGACCTAGGTTGGGCAAAACTTAACATGGCGGTGTTCGCCTTAACAATCTCACTAGAATAAAGACCTCCTCCATTCCTGTCATTATTGAAAGAGATTGTGATACCTCACATCTCAAAATAGGGCTTCTTAATGTTAGATCCCTCACTTCCAAGGCAGTTATAGTCAATGAACTAATCACTGATCATAATCTTGATGTGATTGACCTGACTGAAACATGGCTTAATCCTTTACTCTGTTAAATGAGGCCTCACCTCCTGGTTACACTAGTGACCATATCCCCCTCACATCCCGCATAGGCGGAGGTGTTGCTAACATTTACGATAGCAAATTTCAATTTACAAAAAAAAACAGACGTTTTCGTCTTTTGAGCTTCTAGTCATGAAATCTATGCAGCCTACTCAATCACTTTTTATAGCTACTGTTTACAGTCCTCCTGGGCCATATACAGCGTTCCTCACTGAGTTCCCTGAATTCCTATCGGACCTTGTTGTCATAGAAAATAATATTCAAATTTTTGGTTACTTTAATATTCACATGGAAAAGTCCACAGACCTACTCCAAAAGGCTTTCGGAACCATCATCAACTTAGTGGGTTTTGTCCAGCATGTCTCTGGACCTACTCACTGCCACAGTCATACTCTGGACCTAGTTTTGTATAAATGTTGTGGATCTTAATGTTTTTCCTCATAATCCTGGACTATCGGACCACCATCTTATTACGTTTGCAATCGCAATAAATAATCTGCTCAGACCCCAACCAAGGAGCATCAAAAGTCGTGCTATAAATTCTCAGACAACCCAAAGATTCCTTGATGCCCTTCCAGACTCCCTCTGCCTACCCAAGGACATCAGAGGACAAAAATCAGTTCCCCACCTAACTGAGGAACTCAATTTAACCTTGCGCAATCTAAAAACATTTGTCATAAGAAACTAGCTCCCTGGTATACAGAAAATACCAGAGCTCTGAAGCAAGCTTCCAGAAAATTGGAACGGAAATGGCGCCACACCAAACTGGAAGTCTTCCAACTAGCTTGGAAAGACAGTACCGTGCAGTATCGAAGAGCCCTCACTGCTGCTCGATCATCCTATTTTTCCAACTTATTTGAGGAAAATAAGAACAATCCGAAATGTCTTTTTGATACAGTCGCAAAGCTAACTAAAAAGCTGCATTCCCCAAGACACTTCAGTAGTAATAAATTCATGAACTTCTTCGAGGAAAATATCATGATCATTTGAAAGCAAATTACGGACTCCTCTTTAAATCTGAGTATTCCTCCAAAGCTCAGTTGTCCTGAGTCTGCACAACTCTGCCAGGACCTACGATCACGGGAGACACTCAAATGTTTTAGTACTATATCTCTTGACACAATGATGAAAATAATCATGACCTCTAAACCTTCAAGCTGCATACTGGACCCTATTCCAACTAAACTACTGAAAGAGCTGCTTCCTGTGCTTGGCCCTCCTATGTTGAGCATAATAAATGGCTCTCTATCCACCGGATGTGTACCAAACTCACTAAAAGTGGCAGTAATAAAGCCTCTCTTGAAAAAGACAAACCTTGACCCAGAAAATATAAAAAACTATCGGCCTATATTGAATCTCCCATTCCTCTCAAATAAAATTGAATAAGCTGTTGCGCAGCAACTCACTGCCTTCCTGAAGACAAACAATGTATACGAAATTCCTCAGTCTGGTTTTAGACCCCATCATAGCATTGAGACTGCACTTGTGAAGGTGGTAAATTACCTTTTAATGGCGTCAGACCGAGGCTCTGCATCTGTCCTCGTGCTCCTAGACCTTAGTGCTGCTTTTGATACCATCAATCACCACGTTATTTTGGAGAGATTGAAAACCCAAATTGGTCTACATGGACAAGTTCTGGCCTGGTTTAGATCTTATCTGTCGGAAAGATATTCGTTTGTCTCTGTGAATGATTTGTCCTCTGACAAATCAACTGTAAATTTCGGTGTTCCTCAAGGTTCCGTTTTAGGACCACTAATGTTTTCACTATATATTTTACCTCTTGGGGATGTTATTCGAAAACATAATGTTAACTTTCACTGCTATACAGATGACACACAGCTGTACATTTTGATGAAACATGGTGAAGCCCCAACTTTGCCCTCGCTGGAAGCCTGTGTTGCAGACATAAGGAAGTGGATGGCTGCAAACTTTCTACTTTTAAACTCGGACAAAACAGAGATGCTTGTTCTAGGTCCCAAGAAACAAAGAGATCTTCTGTTGAACCTGACAATAAATCTTGATGGTTGTACAGTCGTCTCAAATAAAACTGTGAAGGACCTCGGCGTTACTCTGGACCCTGATCTCTCTTTTGACCAACATATCAAGACTGTTTCAAGGACAGCTTTTTTCCATTTACGTAACATTGCAAAAATAAGACATTTTCTGTCCAAAAATGATGCAGAAAAATTCATTCATGCTTTTGTTACTTCTAGGTTAGACTACTGCAATGCCCTACTTTCCAGCTACCCGGATAAAGCACTAAATAAACTTCAGTTAGTGCTAAATACGGCTGCTAGAATCCTGACTAGAACCAAAAATTTGAATCATATTACTCCAGTGCTAGCCTCCCTACACTGGTTTCCTGTTAAGGCAAGGGCTTATTTCAAGGTTTTACTGCTAACCTACAAAGCATTGCATGGGCTTGCTCCTACCTATCTTTCCGATTTGGTCTTGCCATACATACCTACACGTAAGCTACGGTCACAAGACGCAGGCCTCCTAATTGTCCCTAGAATTTCTAAGCAAACTGCTGGAGGAAGGGATTTCTCCTATAGAGCTCAATTTTTATGGAATGGTCTGCCTACCTATGTGAGAGATGCAGACTCGGTTTCAACCTTTAAGTCTATATTGAAGACTCATCTCTTCAGTAGGTCCTATGATTGAGTGTAGTCTGGCCCAGGAGTGTGAAGGTGAACAGAAAGTCACTGGAGCAACAAACCGCCCTTGCCCTCTCTGCCTAGCCGGTTCCCCTCTCTCCACTGGGATTCTCTGCCTCTAACCCTATTACAGGGCTGAGTCACTGGCTTACTGGTGCTCTTCCATGCCGTCCCTAGGAGGGGTGCGTCACATGAGTGGGTTGAGTCACTGATGTGGTCTTCCTGTCTGAGTTGGCTCCCCGCCTTGGGTTGTGTCGTGGCGGAGATCTTTGTGGGCTATACTCGGCCTTGTCTCAGGATGGTAAGTTGGTGGGTGAAGATATCTTGTGGTGTGGGGGCTGTGCTTTGGCAAAGTGGGTGGGGTTATATCCTGCCTGTTTGGCCCTGTCCGGGGTTATCATCGGATGGGGCCACAGTGTCTCCTGACCCCTCCTGTCTCAGCCTCCAGTATTTATGCTGCAGTAGTTTATGTGTCGGTGTGCTAGGGTCAGTCTGTTATATCTGGAGTATTTCTCCTGTCTTATCCAGTGTCCTGTGTAAATTTAAGTATGCTCTCTCTAATTCTCTCTCTCTTTCTTTCTTTCTCTCTCTCGGAGGACCTGAGCACTAGGACCATGCCTCAGGACTACCTGGCATGATGACTCCTTGTTGTCCCAAGTCCAGCTGGCCGTGCTGCTGCTCCAGTTTCAACTGTTCTGCCTGCGGCTATGGAACCCTGACCTGTTCACTTTGATTACTATTATTTGACCATGCTGGTCATTTATGAACATTTGAACATCTTGGCCATGTTCTGTTATAATCTCCACCCGGCACAGCCAGAAGAGGACTGGCCACCCCTCATAGCCTGGTTCCTCTCTAGGTTTTTTCCTAGGTTTTGGCCATTCTAGGGAGTTTTTCCTAGCCACCGTACTTCTACACCTGCATTGCTTGGTGTTTGGGGTTTTAGGCTGGGTTTCTGTACAGCACTTTCATATATGAGCTGATGTAAGAAGGGCTATATAAATACATTTGATTTGATGTACCATGGGGGAAAGCATCCTCCATTCACTATTTAAGTGTATAGATGGCATGTATTTTTTCCCGCTGCCCATGTATCGATATAGGTGCATGATAATGGTCCATTCCTAATCAAAATAAATTTCACACATATATTATTTAGTATATGTAAAGACAAGATTAAATCAGGAATAGTCTGATGGGTGACCATATTAGTGTATCACTTGGGAATTATATATTAATCAAATTAAATGATGTTTGTCACATGCGCCGAATACAACAGGTGTAGACATTACAGTGAAATGCTTACTTACAAGCCCTTAACTAACAATGCAATTTTAAGAAAAATACCTAAAAATGTCCGGGGGCACTGGTTAGTTGAGATAATATGTACATGTAGGTAGAGTTATTAAAGTGACAATGCACCGATGATAACATCAAAGAGTATCAGCGGTGTAATAAGAGGGGGGGGCAATGCAAATTGTCTGGGTAGCAATTTGATTAGATGTTCAGAAGTATTTTGGCTTGGGGATCGAAGCTGTTTAGAAGTCTCTTGGACCTAGACTTGGCGCTCCGTTACTGCTTGCCGTGCGGTAGCAGAGTGAACAGTCTATGACTAGGGTGGCTGGAGTCTGACCATTTTTAGGGCCTTCCTCTGACACCGCCTGGTATAGAGGTCCTGGATGGCAGGAAGCTTGGCCCCAGTGATGTACTGGGCCGTACGCACTACCCTCTGTAGTGCCTTGTGGTCGAAGGCCGAGCAGTTGCCATACCAGAAAGTGATTCAACCTGTCAGGATGCTCTCAATGGTGCAGCTGTAGAACCTTTTGAGAATCTAAGGACCCATGCCAAATCTTTTCAGTCTCCTGAGGGGGAAAAGGTTTTGTCGTGCCCTCTTCATAACTGTCTTGGTGCGCTAGGACCATATTAGTTTGTTGGTGATGTTGACTCCAAGGAGCTTGAAGCTCTCAACCTGCTCCAGTGCAGCCCCGTCGATGAGAATGGGGGAGTGCTCGGTCCTCCTTTTACTGTAGTGCACAATCATCTCCATTGTCTTTATCACGTTGAGGGAGAGGTCGTTTTCCTTGCACCACACGGTCAGGTCTCTGACCTCCTCCCTATAGGCTGTCTCATTGTTGTTGGTGAAACTTAATGATGATGTTGGAGTTGTACCTGGCCATGCAGTCATGAGTGAACAGGGAGTGCAGGAGGGCACTGAGCACGTACGCCTGAAAGGCCCCTGTGTTGAGGATCAGCGTGGCGGATGTGTTGTTACCTACCCTTACCACCTGGGGGTGGTCCAGGATCCAGTTGCAGAGGGAGGTGTTTCATCCAAACGAGCTTTGATGCCATACAACACTCCTTCCGTGGCCTCCAACTGCTCTTAAATGCTTGTAAAACCAAAACCTGCTCACCCAACTAGCATCACTATTCTGGACGGATCTGACCTAGAATATGTGGACAACTACAAATACCTAGGTGTCTGGCTAGACTGTAAACTCTCCTTCCAGACTCATATTAAACATCTCCAATCCAAAATCAAATCTAGAATTGGCTTTCTATTTCACAACAAAGCCTCCTTCACTCACCCTAGTAAAACTGACTATCCTACCGATCCTCGACTTCGTCGATGTCATCTACAAAATAGCTTCCAATACTCTACTCAGCAAACCAGATGCAGTCTATCACAGTGCCATCCGTTTTGTTACCAAAGCCCCTTATACCACCCACCACAGCGACCTGTATGCTCTAGTCGGCTGGCCCTCGCTACACATTCGTCGCCAGACCCACTGGCTCCAGGTCATCTATAAGTCTATGCTAGGAAAAGCTATGCCTTATCTCAGCTCACTGGTCACGATAACAACACCCACTCATAGCACGCGCTCCAGCAGGTATATCTCACTGGTCATCCCCAAAGCCAACACCCCCTTTGGCCGCCTTTCCTTCCAGTTCTCTGCTGCCAGTGACTGGAACGAATTGCAAAAATCTCTGAAGCTGGAGACTTATATTTCCCTCACTAACTTTAAACATCAGCTATCTGAGCAGCTAACCGATCACTGCAGCTGTACATAGTCCATCTGTAAATAGCCCACTCAATATACCTACCTCATCCCCATTGTAACAGTGCCTCTCGATGGAGGGGGGGGGGGGGGGGTGTGGAATCAGGAGCAGGAGAGCAGAAGGGTTCCAGGAAAATCAACAGTTTAAATGGGCGCTCCGAAAGCGCAACGACACACACAGGGGAGAAACCTCAACTCTGCTAGCCACAAGCAATATGTCCACGGTAAACACATACCGTACTTAAAACAAACAATGCCCGTGGTGCAGGCACGCACTGTCACGTCCTGACCAGCAGATGGAGCTATTGTATTAGTTTTGGGGTCAGGACGTGGCAGTTTTGTGTGTGTGAATGTTTGTGTTGGTGATTGGGACTTCCAATTGAAGGCAGGTGTGTTGAGTTGCCTTTGATTGGGAGTCCTATATAGGTGTGTGTGTTTTTCTTTGGGGTTGTGGGTAGTTGTTCTTGCACTGCGTTTTTGTATGCCTGTAAGACTGATTCTGTCGTGTGTATTGTTTTTCCAATGGATGCTTTACTCCTTTTTTTAAATAAAAATATGAGCATCCATATTCCTGCTGCAGTTTGGTCTATTCAACACGGCTCTTTTTGTGACAGAACTACCCACCACCAAAGGACCAAGCAGCGGAAGAGGAGGAAGCCACAGGAGGACTATTGGAAGCAGCGCGCTCAGGAGGAGATGGATTCCTGGTCGCTGGAAGTATTGGAGGAGAGGATTGACTGGACATGGGAGCAGTTGCGGGCCCACTGTGACAACCTGCCTGGGAGGCAGGTAGAACCCGAGAGGCAGCCCCAATAATTTATTTTGGGTGGGGCACAAGGGCTATTTGGCGGGGCGAGATTGGAGCCCCAGGCCAGCTCCCCGTACCCTTGTAGGGCAGACTGGACAGGTCCCGTGCTTTGGGGTTGGGGCTGTGGTGAGGCCTGGGATTTTCAGGCCGGTAGGCACAATACCAGCGCCCCGCATGTGCCAGGGCGAAGTAGGCATCGAGCCAGAAGGGGTGATGCAAACCCTGCGCTCAAGACCGCCAGTGCACCTCTACGGTCCGGTGTTTCCCACCATATGCACTAGCATGGAGGTGCGTGTCTCCAGGCTGGCACGTCCAGTACCAGCCCCACGCATCAGGCGTCTAGTGCGTCAGCCCAGCCTCGCCAGTCAAGAGTCACCTGAGCTGTCCACCAGTCAAGAGTCACCTGAGCTGCCCGCCAGTCAAGAGTCACCTGAGCTGCCCGCCAGTCAAGAGTCACCTGAGCTGCCCGCCAGTCAAGAGTCACCTGAGCTGCCCGCCAGTCAGGAGTCACCTGAGCTGCCCTCCAGTCAAGAGTCACCTGAGCTGCCCGCCAGTCAAGAGTCGCCTGAGCTGCCCGCCAGTCTAGAGTCGCCTGAGCTGCCCGCCAGTCGAGAGTCGCCTGAGCTGCCCGCCAGTCAAGAGTCGCCTGAGCGGCCCGCTAGTCAGGAGCTGCCGGAGTGGCCCGACTGCCCGGAGCTGCCAGAGTGGCCCGACTGCCCAGAGCTGCCAGAGTGGCCCGACTGCCCGGAGCTGCCAGAGTGGCCCGACTGCCCGGAGCTGCCAGAGTGGCCCGACTGCCCGGAGCTGCCAGAGTAGCCCGACTGCCCGGAGCTGCCAGAGTGGCCGACTGCCCGGAGCTGCCAGAGTGGCCCGCCTGTCCTCTGGCCCAGCCCGAGTGGCCCGCCTGTCCTCCGGCCCAGCCCGAGTGGCCCGCCTGTCCTCCGGCCCGGCCCGAGTGGCCCGCCTGTCCTCCGGCCCGGCCCGAGTGGCCCGCCTGTCCTCCGGCCCGGCCCGAGTGGCCCTCCTGTCCTCCGGCCCGGCCCGAGTGGCCCGCCTGTCCTCCGGCCCGGTCCGAGTGGCCCGCCTGTCCTCCGGCCCGGCCCGAGTGGCCGCCTGTCCTCCGGCCCAGCCCGAGTGGCCCGCCTGTCCTCCGGCCCAGCCCGAGTGGTCCGTCTGCCAGGGTCAGCCCGAGTGGCCCGTCTGCCCGGCGCAGCTAGCGGTGCCACCGAAGTGGGCGACGCCGAAGGTGGAGCGAGGTCCACGTCCTGCACCTGAGCCACCTCCAGGATAGGTGGGTTGGGAAGGGAGGGTGTAGCACAGTGCCGTCGTTGACGGCAGCCACCCTCCCTTCCCTCCCTTATTGTTTAGGGGTTATTGTTTAAGAGTCAATAAAACAGCAGCCATCCTCTCCGGCGCCATCACTTGTGGACAAACAAAGCCTTTTTTTGCAACTTTTTCTAATCACAGTTACACTCCTCATGTGGCCTAGCCCATACACCTACATTTTTTAATAAGGTTTGTATCACAACTAAAGTGGCTAAATAATTTCTTAAAATTAAGCACATTAATCCGCTTTACAAGGTGTGTAGAGCCGAACTGGCAAATATAAGCAGGACGTGAGTTTCAGGTTTGGGGAAGATAATTTTCACCATAAAATGCACCTTTATAATAAAAGCATTACATGCATAATTGCATTGCGGTCACTTTTGATAATGGTGTTTTCCGCTAATGGAACATTGCGCTTATAGCCTGCTACCATGTGCGCATTGCTGCGTTTATAATGTGAAGAAATAGCCGAATAGTTTATCAACATTTTAAGCTAAACATTCTGTAAAAAAGTTTTTTTGTATTCATTTGGGATCTATCGCATCCCACAACTGTCCCATACTATGTTTGGAATATTTATTCTCGCACAGAATAGAATAGGTCGACCTTTGTACAATGGGGGATAGTAGATGACATCGGCTAGTGCTTTTGCTGTTCGTTAGGCCTACTCATCTTGTTGGCTGACGAATAGTAAATGTGGACAGTTATTCCAATATCTTCAATATGCACCTTGGAATTGGATAAGAATGCGCAAGGTTGCGAGTCCTGTGTCTTTCATCACTTGTAGCCTGTGAGAAAGACCCGATCACATGATGGAGCGGGAATGCTGCTGTGAAATTCTAGGCACTATCAAGTGCTTGTCAAATTGTGAATGAGTGACTGATATAGTGTGTACAGACTGCACAAAAAACAAAGCAGAGCTCATGGCTTTCAAGCAACTTTTTTCATTAGAGTCACATCATGCAGCCTTACATTGTATTAAAAATCAAAACCTGTAGCCCAATGTTTGAAGAACAACTAAAGTTACATTAATAAAATGAAGCATATAGGAATACCTATTTCTTTGTTAACCAAACAACACAGAACAGCCGCATATGCGAACTCCCTCAAATCCTTTGGAGAAAATATCCTGTCTATTTTATTCAGCTTTGTTCAATTGTATTCTTCATACTATAAAATAATGCCACGGAATTCTAAGCAAATCTTGTCTGCTAAATGAACTAGTGAAGCCCACAGCCATTTGGCATAGCCAGATCAGGACCTAACATAAGGACAACTCATAGTATGCTATTCTGCTGAATTGTTTTATTTATTTTTATTTATTTAACTAGGCAAGTCAGTTAAGAACAAACTCTTATTTACAAACGGCCTACCCCAGCCAAACCTGGACGACGCTGGGCCAATTGTGCGCCCCCCTATGGCACTGCCAATCACGTCTGGATGTGATGCAGCCTGGATTCAATGCAGGGACTGCAGTGACGCCTCTTGCACTGAGATGCAGTGCCTTAGACCGCTGCTCCACTCAGGAGCCCCCAAAATGTATTACATTTTCATCACATTATGCTTCTTCAGACCTGTCTAAAATAAATAATGCATTTATTGTAAAGGTGTAGGCTATATTACATGGATTTATTAGACTTTTTAAAATGTAGATGTTCCAAAGGTCAGCATCAGTAGGCTATGTGGGGAAGCCAGGAAATGCTCAATGTGTTTCCATTAATTAACGGTATATTACGTGGCCGCCACAGCCCTAATAATGCATGAGTGAGATTTAGGTAATTCAACATCTCTTATGCAGGCAATGGGACAATGGTCACTGAAGTCATTAGCAAATATCCCATAGGCTGTAAATTTGTTAGGGGCATTTGTTAGAATAATATCTACAGTGAGGGAAAAAAGTATTTGATCCCCTGCTGATTTTGTATGTTTGCCCACTGACAAAGAAATTATCAGTCTATAATTTTAATGGTAGCTTTATTTGAACAGTGAGAGACAGAATAACAACAAAATAATCCAGAAAAACGCATGTCAATAAATGTTATAAATTGATTTGCATTTTAACCTCTCTAGGGTAGGTGGCACCAAATCGTCCCACCTACGTAACAGCCAGTGTAATCCCGTGGCGCGTTATTCAAAAACCTCAAAAATGCAAAAACTTCAAATTTTCAAACATATGACTATTTTACACCATTTTAAAGACAAGACTCTCGTTAATCTAACCACACTGTACGATTTCAAAAAGGCTTTACAATGAAAGCAAAACATTAGATTATGTCAGCAGAGTACCCAGCCAGAAATAATCAGACACCCATTTTTCAAGCTAGCATATAATGTCACATAAACCCAAACCACAGCTAAATGCAGCACTAACCTTTGATGATCTTCATCAGATGACAACCCTAGGACATTATGTTATACAATACATGCATGTTTTGTTCAATCAAGTTCATATTTATATCAAAAACCAGCTTTTTACATTAGCATGTGACTAGCATGTGACTAGCATTCCCACCGAACACTGCCGGTGAATTTACTAAATTACTCACGATAAACGTTCATAAAAACATAACAATTATTTTAAGAATTATAGATACAGAACTCCTCTATGCACTTGATATGTCCGATTTTAAAATAGCTTTTCAGTGAAAGCACATTTTGCAATATTCTCAGTAGATAGCCCGGCATCACAGGGCTAGCGATTTAGACACCCAGCAAGTTTAGCACTCACCAAAGTCAGATTTACTATAAGAAAAATGTTATTACCTTTGCTGTCTTCGTCAGAATGCACTCCCAGGACTTCTACTTCAATAACAAATGTTGGTTTGGTTCAAAATAATCCATAGTTATATCCAAACAGTGGTGTTTTGTTCGTGCGTTCAAGACACTATCCGAAAGGGTAAATAAGGGTGACGAGCATGGCGCAATTCGTGACAAAAAAATTCTAAATATTCCATTACCGTACTTCAAGGCATGTCAACCGCTGTTTAAAATCAATTTTTCTGCAATTTTTCTCATAAAAAAGCGATAATATTCCGACCGGGAATCTGCGTTTAGGTAAACAGACGAAAGAAAATAAAGCATTCGGTCGACTCGGGCACGCGCCTAAGCCCATAGTACTCTGATCGGCCACTTGCCAAAAGCGATAATGTGTTTCAGCCAGAGGCTGCCTCGATATCGTTCATCTTTTTCCCGGGCTCTGAGACCCTATGGGAGCCGTAGGAAGTGTCACGTTAGAGCAAAGATCCTCAGTCTTCAATAAAAAGAGCCAAGATGAAACACAACTTGTCAGACAGGCCACTTCCTGCATGGAATCTTCTCAGGTTTTGGCCTGCCATTTCAGTTCTGTTATACTCACAGACACCATTCAAACAGTTTTAGAAACTTTAGGGTGTTTTCTATCCAAAGCCAATAATTATATGCATATTCTAGTTACTGGGCAGGAGTTGTAACCAGATTAAATCGGGTACGTTTTTTATCCGGCCGTGTCAATACTGCCCCCTAGCCCTAACAGGTTAATGAGAGAAATAAGTATTTGACCCCCTTTCAATCAGAAAGATTTCTGGATCCCAGGTGTCTTTTATACAGGTAACGAGCTGAGATTTGGAGCACACTCAAAGGGAGTGCTCCTAATCCCAGCTTGTTACCTGTATAAAAGACACCTGTCCACAGAAGCAATCAATCAATCAGATTCCAAACACTCCACCATGGCCAAGACCAAAGAGCTCTCCAAGGATGTCAGGGATAAGATTGTAGACCTACACAAGGCTGGAATGGGCTACAAGACCATCGCCAAGCAGCTTGGTGAGAAGGTGACAACAGTTGGTACAATTATTTGAAAATGGAAGAAACACAAAAGAACTGTCAATCTCCCTCGGCCTGGGGCTCCATGCAAGATCTCACCTCGTGGAGTTGCAATGATCATGAGAACGGTGAGGAATCAGCCCAGAACTACACGGGAGGATCTTGTCAATGATCTCAAGGCAGCTGGGACCACAGTCACCAAGAAAACAATTGGTAACACACTACGCCGTGAAGGACTGAAATCCTACAGCGCCCGCAAGGTCCCCCTGCTCAAGAAAGCACATATACATGCCCGTCTGAAGTTTACCAATGAATATCTGAATGATTCAGAGGACAACTGGGTGAAAGTGTTGTAGTCAGATGAGACCAAAATGGAGCTCTTTGGCATCAACTTAACTCGCCGTGTTTGGAGGAGGAATGCTGCCTATGACTCCAAGAACACCATCCCCACCGTCAAACATGGAGGTGGAAACATTATGCTTTGGGGGTGCTTTGGGGGACAGGACAACTTCACCGCATCAAAGGGATGATGGACAGGGCAATGTACCGTCAAGTCTTGGGTGAGAACCTCCTTCCCTCAGCCAGGGCATTGAAAATGGGTCGTGGATGGGTATTCCAGCATGACAATGACCCAAAACACACAGCCAAGGCAACAAAGGAGTGGCTCAAGAAGAAGCACATTAAGGTCCTGGAGTGGCCTAGCCAGTCTCCAAACCTTAATCCCATAGAAAATCTGTGGAGGGAGCTGAAGGTTCAAGTTGCCAAACGTCAGCCTGGAAACCTTAATGACTTGGAGAAGATCTGCAAAGAGGAGTGGGACAAAATCCCTCCTGAGATGTGTGCAAACCTGGTGGCCAACTACAAGAAGCGTCTGACCTCTGTGATTGCCAACAAGGGTTCTGCCACCAAGTACTAAGTCATGTTTTGCAGAGGGGTCAAATACTTATTTCCCTCATTAAAAAGCAAATCAATTTATAACATTTTTGACATGCATTTTTCTGGATTTTTTTGTTGTTATTCTGTCTCTCACTGTTCAAATAAACCTACCATTAAAATTATAGACCGATAATTTCTTTGTCAGTGGGCAAACGTACAAAATCAGCAGGGGATCATATACTTTTTTCCCTCACTGTAAGAGTATATTTTTCAGGGTGTTTAAAGTTGAGGCGAGTTGGTTTAGTTATCAGCTGAGTTGAATTTAGCTCTCTACAAATATCTTTCAGCCTATCAGATACTGGCATCAACCAATCCAGATTAAGATCACCCACTATTAATCATTTGTATTTAGAATCGTTAGACAGCAGGTCAGACAATTTGCTAAAAGCACATAAGGAGGCCGAGCGAGGGCGATAAACTCCCACTGACGTTAGTTGGGCATTATTACGAAGGCCCACATTTAAGACTAGACATTCAAATTGCTTGGGGACAGATGTGGTAATACACACAGCAACATTCAAGTTGTTCTTTATGAATATGGCAACACCCCCCTTCTGCCAGCTCTGTCAGATATATAAACATGATATCCATTCAGAGACACATCAGAGTCTGGCACACACTGATGATTCAGTGTGTATAGGCACAGTCCTCCCTTTCATCTAACCTGGTCATTTGGCCTTAACTTCATACCTGTTAGTGCAATTGAATATTCCCATTATTTCCCAATCCTTTTAATATGCATGTGTATAGCTAAGCTAGTAAACATCACAGTTACCAATATGCCTTCTCCTTGCTGTTGTATTGCATCAGTCATCTGTGAAAGCCATTGGATGTTCTGATATTTTATCTGTCGATGTTCATAGCATAATACAGTAACAGTTGCCAATGTACCATTATCCTGCTATTGTATTGTATCAGTAGTATGCATATCACTAGCTGACATTAGTTGCCAATGTACCATTTCTCTGCCCGTGCAATGTATGAGCCAGAGAGCTGCCCCAGATGCATACATTTCCCATAATGAGGCAGGTGGCCTCGACAGACGGCTCGGTTGTGTGGGTGACACCCAGTACACGGCAGCTCTGGGCATCTGACTGACAGACACTGCCAGTCCTGTTTGTGTGTGTGTGTCTGTCTGTCTGTCTGTCTGTCTGTCTGTCTGTCTGTCTGTCTGTCTGTCTGTCTGTCTGTCTGTCTGTCTGTCTGTCTGTCTGTCTGTCTGTCTGTCTGTCTGTCTGTCTGTCTGTCTGTCTGTCTGTCTGTCTGTCTGTCTGTCTGTCTGTCTGTCTGTCTGTCTGTCTGTCTGTCTGTCTGTCTGTCTACCCAATGCTTCTCTATGGGCTTTGGGTAAATTCCTCCGTTCCACAGTAATTTCATATAAAGATAGCTGAAGGACATTAATTGAGCTGCTGCTGCTTTAACTGGGTAAAATACACTGTAATTAAAAGTGTATAAATAATTGATCATATATTTTTCTGTAATTGGTTCCTCGTTATCACTGTGCGGGCTGAATACTAATTAAGGCAGGGAGTTAATTATCATTCCACTATGAGGTAATGATGCTCTCCATAGAGACTGTGTAAAACTAGGGGCCTCCCAAACATAGCCATTATAGACCAATAGGTAACAAGGTCAGATTCTAAAAAGACAGTGGAAAAAGACAAAGAGAAATAGAAATGGGCAGAACTTTACTCAGAGTAATGCGAAGACTCCCCTGCAAGCGTACTAATTGGGAGTGTTTAGCGAACAGGCATGGGAGGCGGTAAATGGCCAGGAAGAAGCCAGGGGCTCTGTAGGAACTATTAGCATTTATTCTCAATAGCCTGATGGTGTAGACTCAAAATGGAGGTTTTATCACTGAAATGGTTACTGGCGGTTACCAACTACATTACCATATATTTATCAACTAGATTTTACTTTTTCGGATAAACTATTATTGGCTGCTTGAATATAAATGTCACAAAGAGCATTCTTATCTGAGGACTTTCAGTCAGTACATACTGTAGTATAAAGATTGTTGCACCTACCCCAGGGGTGCACAACATACTTGTCAAGGATGCCAGTTTCAGATATTGATTTTATTTACAGGGCCAGAGAATGGTTTGTTATTGATGTGCAGATAAGGTGGCTATCCGAACATCTTGACTTGCTTATACTTGAGACCAAGTGACTGTTGTAAGATATAATGAATTGTGCTTATTAAAACTTCTTCGGGATAGGTTTCCCTTCCATGGGACGGTTGAGCCTACGTAGGCTAATGCAATTAGCATGAGGTTGTAAGTAACAAGAAAATGTCCCATATCTGATATCGGCAGAAAGCTTAAATTCTTGTTCATCTAACTGCACTATCCAATTTACAGTAGCTATTACAGTGAAATAATGCCACGCTATTGTTTGAGGAGAGTGCACAATTTTTAACATGAAAAGTTATTAATAAACAAATTAGGCACATTTGGGCAGTCTTGATACAACATTTTGAACAGAAATGCAATGGTTCAGATGATCAGTCTAGAACTCTGCACATACACTTATGCCATCTAGTGGACAAAATCTAAATTGCACCTGGGCTGGAATAATACATTATGGCATTTCTCTTGAATTTCAAAGATGATGGTACAAATAAAATACAAAAGAATGGTTGTTTTTTTCTTTGTATTATCTTTTACCAGATCTATTGTGTAATATTCTACTACATTCCTTTCACATTTCCATAAACGTCAAAGTGTTTCCTTTCAAATGATACCAAGAATATGCATATCCTTGCTTCAGGGCCTGAGCTACAGGTAGTTAGATTTGGGTATGTCATTTTAGATAAAAATTGAAAAAAAGGGGGTAATCCTTAATAACTAGGTTGATTATCAGGTGATTAGGCAAAACATGTTTAGGCAACTTAAATGGAGTACTCTATGTACAGTAGAGCACATTCAGAAACATTTGCCAATGAGAAACTAATTAACATGGCTGCAACTTAGCATACTATTCTGTCGACTATTTCTTCAAATAATCAAGAAAATAAAGTCTTCCTATGGAAAAGATATACAGTGGGGAGAACAAGTATTTGATACACTGCCGATTTAGCAGGTTTTCCTACTTACAAAGCATGTAGAGGTCTGTAATTTTTATCTTAGGTACACTTCAACTGTGAGAGACGGAATCTAAAACAAAAATCCAGAAAATCACATTGTATGATTTTTAAGTAATTCATTTGCATTTTATTGCGTGACATAAGTATTTGATACATCAGAAAAGCAGAACTTAATATTTTGTACAGAAACCTTTGTTTGCAATTACAGACATCATACATTTCCTGTAGTTCTTGACCAGGTTTGCACACACTGCAGCAGGGATTTTGGCCCACTCCTCCATACAGATCTTCTCCAGATCCTTCAGGTTTCGGGGCTGCCGCTGGGCAATACGGACTTTCAGCTCCCTCCAAACATTTTTTATTGCGTTCAGGTCTGGAGACTGGCTAGGCCACTCCAGGACCTTGAGATGCTTCTTACGGAGCCACTCCTTAGTTGCCCTGGCTGTGTGTTTCGGGTCCTTGTCATGCTGGAAGACCCAGCCACGACCCATCTTCAATGCTCTTACTGAGGGAAGGAGGTTGTTGGCCAAGATCTCGTGATACATGGCCCCATCCATCCTCCCCTCAATACGGTGCAGTCGTCCTGTCCCCTTTGCAGAAAAGCATCCCCAAAGAATGATGTTTCCACCTCCATGCTTCATGGCTGGGATGGTGTTCTTGGGGTTGTACTCATCCTTCTTCTTCCTCCAAACACTGCGAGTGGAGTTTAAACCAAAAAGCTCTATTTTTGTCTCATCAGACCACATGACCTTCTCCCATTCCTCCTCTGGATCATCCAGAGGGTCATTGGCAAACTTCAGACGGGCCTGGACATGCGCTGGCTTGAGCAGGGGGACCTTGCGTGCGCTGCAGGATTTTAATCCATGACGGCGTAGTGTGTTACTAATGATTTTCTTTGAGACTGTGGTCCCAGCTCTCTTCAGGTCATTGACCAGGTCCTGCCGTGTAAATCTGGGCTGATCCCTCACCGTCCTCATGATCATTGATGCCCCACGAGGTGAGATCTTGCATGGAGCCCCAGACCGAGGGTGATTGACCGTCATCTTGAACTTCTTCCATTTTCTAATAATTGCACCAACAGTTGTTGCCTTCTCACCTAGCTGCTTGCCTATTGTCCTGTAGCCCATCCCAGCCTTGAGCAGATCTACAATTTTATCCCTGATGTCCTTACACAGCTCTCTGGTCTTGGCCATTATGGAGAGGTTGGAGTCTGTTTGATTGAGTGTGTGGACAGGTGTCTTTTATACAGGTAACGAGTTCAAACAGGTGCAGTTAATACAGGTAATGAGTGGAGAACAGGAGGGCTTCTTAAAGAAAAACGAACAGGTCTGTGACAGCCGGAATTCCTACTGGTTGGTAGGTGATCAAATACTTATGTCATGCAATAAAATGCAAATGAATTACTTAAAAATCATACAATGTGATTTTCTGGATTTTTGTTTTAGATTCCGTCTCTCACAGTTGAAGTGTACCTATGACCTCTACATGCTGTGTAAGTAGGAAAACCTGCAAAATTGGCAGCGTATCAAATACTTGTTCTCCCCACTCTATATACAGTACCAGTCAAGAGCTTGGACACACCTACTCATACATACAGTAGTAGAATAATAGTGAAGACATCAAAACGATGAAATAACACATATGGAATCATGTAGTAACCAACAAAGCGTTAAACAAATCAAAATATATTTTAGATTCTTCAAAGTAGCCACCCTTTGCCTTGATTACATCTTTGCAAACACTTGGGATTCTCTCCACCAGCTTCACCTGGAATGATTTTTACAACAGTCTTAAAGGAGTTCCCACATATGCTGAGCAATTGTTGGCTGCTTTTCCTTCAGTCTATGGTCCAACTCATCCCAAACCATATCCGTTGGGTTGAGGTCAGGTGATTGTGGAGGCCGGGTCATCTGATGCAGCACGCCATCACTCTTCTTCTTGGTCAAATATCCCTTACAAAGCCTGGAGGTGTGTTGGGTCATTGTCATGTTGAAAAACAAATGATAGCCCCACTAAACGCAAACCAGATGTGATGGCGTATCGCTGCAGAATGCTGTGGTAGCCATGCTGGTTAAGTGTGCCTTGAACTCTAAATAAATCACAGACAGTGTCATCAGCAAAGCACCCCCACACATCACACCTCCTCCTCCATGCTTCATGGTGGGAACCCCACGTGCGGAGATCATCCGTTCACCTACTCTGCGTCTCACAAAGACACGGCGTTTGGAACCAAAAATTGCACATTTCGACTCATCAGACCAAAGGACAGATTTCCACCAGTCTAATGCCTATTTCTTGTGCATCTTGAAAGCAGGTTTCATCTTAATATTGGTGTCAATTAGTAGTGGTTTCTTTGCAGCAATTCGACAACAGAAGCCTGATTCACACCGTCTCCTCTGAACAGTTGATGTTGAGATGTGTCTGTTACCTGAACTCTGCGAAGCATTTATTTGGGATGCAATTTCTGAGGCTGGTAACTCGAATTAACTTATCCTCTGCAGCAGAGGTAACTCTGGGTCTTCCTATCCTATGAGAGCCAGATTCATCATAGCGCTTGATGTTTTTTGTGACTGTACTTGAAGAAACTTTCAAAGTTCTTGAAATGTTCCATATTGACTAACCTTCATGTCTTAAAGTAATGATGGAGTGTCGTTTCTCTTTGCTTATTTGAGCTGTTCTTGACATAATATGGACTTGGTCTTTTACCAAATAGGGCTATCTTCTGTGTACCAGCCCTGCTTTGTCACAACACAACTTATTGGTTGAAACGGATTAAGAAGGAAAGAAATTCCACAAATTAACTTTAACAAGACACACCTGTTAATTGAAATGCATTCCTGGTGTCTACCTCTTGAAGCTGGTTGAGAGAATGCCAAGATTGTGCAAAGCTGTCATCAAGGCAAAGGGTGGCTACTTTGAAGAATCTCAAATGTAACATATATTTTGATTGGTTTAACACTTTTTTGCTTACTACATGATTCCATATGTTATTTCATAGTTTTGATGTCTTCACTATTTTGATTTGTTTAACCTGTTATGGATAGGGGGCAGTATTTTCACAGCCGGATAAAAAACATACCCGATTTAATCTGATTATTACTCCTGCCCAGAAACTAGAATATGCATATAATTATTAGCTTCGGATAGAAAACACTCCAAAGTTTCTAAAACTGTTTGAATGGTGTCTGTGAGTATAACAGAACTCATTTGGCAGGCCAAAACCTGAGAAGATTCTGTACAGGAAGTACCCTGTCTGACCATTTCTTGGCTTTCTTTGCCATCTCTATCCATTACAAAGGATCTCTGCTGTTACGTGACACTTCCTACGGCTCACATGGGCTCTCAGAAGGCGGCAAAAAGTTGAATCATGGCTTTGCAGGCTCTGGTTGAAACAAAGTAGCGCGTTTGGGTAGTGGCTGGTTACAGTACTGTGAGACTCGTGCCCGCGTCGACCGAAAGCTTTGTTTTCTTTCCTCTGTTTACCGAAACGCAGATTCCCGGTCGGAATATTATCGCTTTTTTTACGAGAAAAATGGCATAAAAATTGATTTTAAACAGCGGTTGACATGCTTCGAAGTACGGTAATGGAATATTTAGAAATCTTTTGTCACGAATTGCGCCATGCTCGTAACCCTGATTTACCATTTCGGATAGTGTCTAGAACGCACGAACAAAACGCCGCTATTTGGATATAACGATGGATTATTTTGGACCAAACCAACATTTGTTATTGAAGTAGAAGTCCTGGGAGTGCATTCTGACGAAGACAACAAAGGTAATCAAACTTTTGTAATAGTAAATCGGAGTTTGGTCAGGGCTAAACTTGGTCGGTGTCTAAATGGCTAGCCGTGATGGCTGGGCTATCTACTGAGAATATTGCAAAATGTGCTTTCACCGAAAAGCTATTTTAAAATCGGACATATCGAGTGCATAGAGGAGTTCTGTATCTATAATTCTTAAAATAATTGTTATGTTTTTTGTGAACGTTTATCGTGAGTAATTTAGTAAATTCACCGGATGTTTGCGGGGGGTATGCTAGTTCTGAACGTCACATGCTAATGTAAAAAAGCTGTTTTTTTATATAAATATGAACTTGATTGAACAAAACATGCATGCATTGTATAACATAATGTCCTAGGGTTGTCATCTGATGAAGATCATCAAAGGTTAGTGCTGCATTTAGCTGTGGTTTTGTTTTTTGTGACATTATATGCTAGCTTGAAAAATGGGTGTCTGATTATTTCTGGCTGGGTACTCTGCTGACATAATGTAATGTTTTGCTTTCGCTGTAAAGCCTTTTGAAATCGGACAGTGTGGTTAGATTAACGAGAGTCTTGTCTTTAAAATGCTGTAAAATAGTCATATGTTTGAAAAATGGAAGTTTTCGGATTTTAAAGGAGTTTGTATTTCGCGCCACGCCCATCATTGGATATTGGAGCAGGTGTTCCGCTAGCGGAACGTGTAGATGTAATTTTGGTTACTACATGATTCCATATGTGTTATTTCACAGTTTTGATGTCCTCACTATTATTCTACAATGTAGCAAATTGTACAAATAAAGAAAAACACTGCAATGAGTAGCAGTGTCCAAACTTTTGAGTGGTGTTGTATATATATTTTTTTTACAAAATTGACCAGAACCATGGACTCCATTGCTTATTGGAAATTCGTGACAGGCACACGATTTTGTATACAGTAATTTAAATCACAGATAAAGACAGTACGTTACTTAGGACAGTAATAATAGGAGGGAGGTTGGTCGAGGAGGATGGGTGGGCATAGCATTTTAGCTAATTAGCAACTTTTCAACCAGTTGCTACTTTTTAGCTGCTTTGCAACTACTTAGCATGTTAGCTAACCCCTCCCCTAACCTCAACCGTTTAACCCAACTCTTAACCCTAACCTTAATCCTAACCTTAACCCTTTAACTACTTAGCTAGCATGTTACCTAACCCTAACCGTAACCCTTAACCCCTAAACTTAACCCTAACCTTAACACCTAACCCTTTAGCCACCTAGCTAGCCTAGCTATCGTTAGCAACCTAGCTAGCCTAGCTAATGTTTGCCACAACAAATTGGAATTGGTGTAATGTACACAAATGCGTTAGGAATAAATACAATTGTGTTAAACACACGAAATGCATTGTGATGAAAATTGTGTAATACACATTTTTGTGTGCCTGTCATGAATACAACACCCGTTCTGCCAGTCACATTCTGTTAAAGGTCCCCAAAGCACACACATCCCTGGGTTGCTCGTCTTTTCAGTTCGCTGCAGCCAGCGACTGGAACAAGCTGCAACAAACACTCAACTGGACAGTTTTATCTGAATCTCTTTATTATCAATGAACCTACCAGGTACCACCCCAAAGCCGTAAACACGGGCACCCTCATAGATATCATCCTAACCAACTTGCCCTCTAAATACACCTCTGCTGTTTTCAACCAAGATCTCAGCGATCATTGCCTGCATCATTGCCTGCATCCTCATTGCCTGCATCTGTAATGGGTCAGCGGTCAAACGACCTCCACTCATCACTGTCAAACACTCCCTGAAACACTTCTGCGAGCAGGCCTTTCTAATCGACCTGGATATTGACCTCATCCCATCAGTAGAGGATGCCTGGTTATTTTTTTTAAACGCCTTCCTCACCATCTTAAATAAGCATGCCCCATTCATGAAATTTAGAACCAGGAACAGATATAGCCCTTGGTTCTCTCCAGACCTGACTGCCCTTAACCAACACAAAAACATCCTGTGGCGTTCTGCATTAGCATCGAACAGCCCCCGTGATATGCAACTTTTCAGGGAAGTTAGAAACAAATATACACAGGCAGTTAGAAAAGCCAAGGCTAGCTTTTTCAAGCAGAAATTTGCTTCCTGCAACACAAACTCAAAAAAGTTCTGGGACACTGTAAAGTCCATGGAGAATAAGAGCACCTCCTCCCAGCTGCCCACTGCACTGAGGATAGGAAACTCTGTCACCACCGATAAATCCGCTATAATTGAGAATTTCAATAAGCATTTTTCTACGGCTGGCCATGCTTTCCACCTGGCTACCCCTACCCCGGTCAACAGCACTGCACCCCCCACAGCAACTCGCTCAAGCCTCCCCCATTTCTCCTTCTCCCAAATCCAGTCAGCTGATGTTCTGAAAGAGCTGCAAAGTCTGGACCTTTACAAATCAGCCGGGCTAGACAATCTGGACCATTTCTTTCTAAAATGATCTGCCAAAATTGTTGCAACCCCTATTACTAGCCTGTTCAACCTCTCTTTCGTGTCGTCTGAGATTCCCAAAGATTGGAAAGCAGCTGCGGTCATCCCCCTCTTCAAAGGGGGGGACACTCTTGACCCAAACTGCTACAGACCTATATCTATCCTACCCTGCCTTTCTAAGTGTCACGTTCTGACCAGTAAAGGGGTTATTTGTTATTGTAGTTTGGTCAGGACGTGGCAGGGGGGTATTTGTTTTATGTGGTTCGGGGTTTGTTAGTATATGTGTTTATGTAGAGGGGTGTTTGGTTAGAGTATTCCGGAGTTTTTGGGTTATGTTCTTTATTTCGTATTTCTATGTTCTGTCTATGTTGTGTATTTCTTTGTTGGCCTGGTATGGCTCTCAATCAGGAACAGCTGTACATCGTTGTTGCTGATTGAGAGTCATACTTAGGTAGCCTGTTTTCACCTGTCCCTTTGTGGGAAGTTGTGGTTGCATAGCTGTGTGTTTTAGCCTGCAATCCTGTTCGTTCAATCGTTTTCTTGTTTTTTTGTGTTCAGTAAAAGTCATTATGAGCACTCAACCCGCTGTGCCTTGGTCCACTACGTACGACGACCGTTACAGTACTTCCCAACACCAATGGACCAAGCAGCAGGTCCAGGAGGAGGAAGGATCCTGGGCCAGGGAGAGAAGGGAGTGGAGGACATCTTGGACATGGGAGGAGGTAATGGCAGGGGACAAGACCCTGCCATGGAGACAGGTGGAAACAGCGAGGGAGGAATTGCGAAAGTGGAGCGAAGACCGGGACTGTTATATGGGTAGACGATTGGCATTTAAGCCTGAGAGGCAGCCCCAAGACATTCTTTGGGGGGGGGGGGGCACACGGGTAGTTTGGCTGGGCCAGGGTTAAGCCCCAAGCCAACTCCCCTGTGCTTACCGGAGGCAGCAGGTTACTGGTCAGGCCCCGTGCTATGGGGTGATGCGCACAGCATCGAGGCCGAGTATTCACAGGCCGGTGTGCGCGGTGCCAGTGCCCCGCATTTGCCAGGGGGAAGCGGGCATCCAGCCAGTAAGGGTGGTGCCAGTACTGCGCTCGAGACCGCCAGTGCGCCTTCACGGTCCAGTGTATCCTGTTCCCGCTCCTCGCACCAGCCCTGAGGTGCGTGCATCCAGTCTGGCATATCCAAAGCCAGCCCCACGCACCAGGCTTCCTTTGCGTCAGCCCAGTCCAACTCGTCCTGTTCCTGCTCCTCGCACTAGCCTTGGGGTACGTGTATCCAGTCTGGTACCTCCACTACCAGCCCCACGCACCAGGATTCCAGTGCATCAGCCCACTCCAACTCGTCCTGTTCCTGCTCCTCGCACTAGCCTTGGGGTGCGTGTATCCAGTCTGGCATCTCCAGTACCAGCTCCACGCACCAGGACTCCAGTGCGTCAGCCCAGTCCAACTTGTGTTGTTCCTGCTCCTCGCACTAGCCTTGGGGTGCGTGTCTCCAGTCTGGTACCTCCACTACCAGCCCCACGCATCAGGCTTTCAGTGCGCAGTCCGCGTCCAGAGCTTCCGATGACAGTACCCCGTCCAGAGCTTCCGATGACAGTACCCCGTCCAGAGCTTCCGACGACAGTACCCCGTCCAGAGCTTCCGACGACAGTACCCCGTCCAGAGCTTCCGGCAATAGTGCCCTGTCCAGAGTGTCCGGAAACAGTGCCCCGTCCAGAGTGTCTGGAAACAGTGCCCCGTCCAGAGTGTCCGACGACAGTGCCCCGTCCAGAGTGTCCGGCGACAGTGCCCCGTCTAGAGATGGCCCACAGTCCGGAACCAAGAGAGACGGCCCACAATCCGGAACCGAGTGAGACGGCCTACAGTCCGGAACCGAGTGAGACGGCCTACAGTCCGGAGCCGAGTGAGACGGCCTACAGTCCGGAGCCGAGTGAGACGGCCTACAGTCCGGAGCCGAGTGAGACGGCCTAGAGTCCAGAGCCGAGTGAGTCACCCTACAGTCCGGAATCGGCGCAGCCAGAGTCGCCCTACAGTCCAGAGCTCCCAGAGTCGCCCTACAGTCCAGAGCTCCCAGAGTCGCCCTACAGTCCAGAGCTCCCAGAGTCGCCCTACAGTCCAGAGCTCCCAGAGTCGCCCTACAGTCCAGAGCTCCCAGATTCACCCTACAGTCCGAAGCTCCCAGAATCGTCCGTCTGCCCGAGGTCTACAGCAAAGTGCTTCAGCCCGAGGTCTACAGCGACGTGCCTCAGCCAGAGGTATTCAGCGGGGGTGGACAGGTTAGGTGGGGGACTAAGGCCAGAGCCTGAGCCACTTCCACAGTCGGAGGATTGGGGAGGGCAGGTGTAGCACGGGAACCGTTGGTGACGGCAGCCACCCTCTCTTCCCTCCCTTTAGTGTGGGGGGTTTATTTTTGTGTTTATTTTTTGTGTGAGGTGCATCCGGGGTCTGCACCTTTGGTGGGGGGAGGGGGGTACTGTCACGTTGTGACCAGTAAAGGGGTTATTTGTTATTGTAGTTTGGTCAGGACGTGGCAGGGGGGTATTTGTTTTATGTGGTTCGGGGTTTGTTAGTATATGTGTTTATGTAGAGGGGTGTTTGGTTAGAGTATTCCGGGGTTTTTGGGTTATGTTCTTTATTTCGTATTTCTATGTTCTGTCTATGTTGTGTATTTCTTTGTTGGCCTGGTATGGCTCTCAATCAGGAACAGCTGTACATCGTTGTTGCTGATTGAGAGTCATACTTAGGTAGCCTGTTTTCACCTGTCCCTTTGTGGGAAGTTGTGGTTGCATAGCTGTGTGTTTTAGCCTGCAATCCTGTTCGTTCAATCGTTTTCTTGTTTTGTTTGTGTTCAATAAAAGTCATTATGAGCACTCAACCCGCTGCGCCATGGTCCACTACGTATGACGACCGTTACACTAAGGTCTTCGAAAGCCAAGTCAACAAACAGATTACCGACCATTTCGAATCCCACCACACCTTCTCCGCTATGCAATCTGGTTTCAGAGCTGGTCATAGGTGCACCTCAGCCATGCTCAAGGTCCTAAACAATATCTTAACTGCCATCGATAAGAAGCAATAATGTGCAGCCGTATTCATTGACCTGGCCAAGGCTTTCGACTCTGTCAATCACCACATCCTCATTGGCAGACTCAATAGCCTTGGTTTCTCAAATGATTGCCTCGCCTGGTTCACCAACTACTTCTCTGATAGAGTTCAGTGTGTCAAATCGGAGGGCCTGTTGTCCGGACCTCTGGCAGTCTCTACGGGAGTGCCACAGGGTTCAATTCTTGGGCCGACTCACTTCTCTGTATACATCAATGATGTCGCTCTTGCTGCTGGTGAGTCTCTGATCCACCTCCACGCAGACGACACCATTCTGTGTACTTCTGGCCCTTCTTTGGACACCGTGTTAACAAACCTCCAGACGAGCTTCAATGCCATACAACTCTCCTTCCGTGGCCTCCAACTGCTCCTAAATACAAGTAAAACTAAATGCATGCTCTTCAACCGATCGCTACCTGCCCGCCTGTCCAGCATCACTACCCTGGACGGTTATGACTTAGAATATGTAGACAACTACAAATACCTAGGTGTCTGGTTAGGCTGTAAACTCTCCTTCCAGACGCACATCAAACATCCCCAATCCAAAGTTAAATCTAGAATTGGATTCCTATTTCGCAACAAAGCATCCTTCACTCATACTGCCAAACATACCCTTGTAAAACTGACCATCCTACCGATCCTCGACTTTGGCGATGTCATTTACAAAATAGCCTCCAATACCCTACTCAATAAATTGGATGCAGTCTATCACAGTGTCATCCGTTTTGTCACCAAAGCCCCATATACTACACACCACTACGACCTGTACGCTCTCGTTGGCTGGCCCTCGCTTCATGCCCATTGCCAAACCCACTGGCTCCAGGTCATCTACAAGACCCTGCTAGGTAAAGTCCCCCCTTATCTCAGCTCGCTGGTCACCATAGCAGCACCCACCTCTTAGCACGCGCTCCAGCAGGTATATCTCTCTGGTCACCCCCAAAGCTAATTCCTCCTTTGGTTAAATAAAGGTGAAATAAATGAATTAATTAAAAGACTCAATCATGGACACTCTTACTGACAGTTGTGGCTGCTTTGCGTGATGTATTGTTGTCTCTACCTTCTTGCCCTTTATGCTGTTGTCTGTGCCCAATAATGTTTGTACCATGTTTTGTGCTGCTGCCATGTTGTTGTCATGTTGTGTTGCTACCATGCTGTGTTGTCATGTGTTGCTGCCTTGCTATGTTGTTGTCTTAGGTCTCTCTTTATGTAGGGTTGTGTTGTCTCTCTTGTCGTGATGTGTGTTTTGTCCTATATTTATATATATATTTATTTATTTATTTTTATCCCAGCCCCCCGTCCCCGTAGGAAATCCTTTGCCTTTTGGTAGGCCGTCATTGTAAATAAGAATTTGTTCTTAACTGACTTGCCTAGTTAAATAAAGTTTAAATTAAATAAATTAAATAAAACATGTTGAATAAGTAATATGTGTCTATTTCACAATAACCTGTGATAGTATGATGGGTTAAGGCAGTGGATCTCAAACCTCTCCTCTGGGACCCCCAGCTGTTCCATGCATTTGATCTATCTATAAGAGTTAGCACACCTGATTCAACTTGTAAACTAATCATCAAGCCCTTGACTAGGTGAATCAGGTGAGCTCGTTCTGGGCTACAACAAAATTGTGAAATGTCTGGCGGTCCCCGAGGAGAGGTTTGAGAACGACTGGGTTATGGGACGAGCGTTGCCTCGGAGTGGCAGCACCTGTGGTAAGACAATGGCAATTTTCATAATCACCTTAGTCAACTTATTAGAATAATCATTGCAGACTTAAATTAAAAGTACATACAGTGCATTGGCATCACACATGTAAGCATACAAGCAAGTTTTACCCACTTATGTAAGCAAGTCTGAATGGTGTGTAGAAAGCCAATCCGGGCAATCATCTCTCTGTTTATGTGTGACAGTTTTCTGTCTGCATTCCTGAAGACACTCCAATCCCGACTGTATGCTGATTGTTTTCATCTATCGGGCATCTGCATTGTGTTGCTCCCACAGTAGTGAACAACGCTTTTCTGTTTAATGAATGTATTGTTTTTCAGTCTTTGAACACTCCATCCTTGGTGTCCCCCCGCTGTTTTCTGCATGTTTAATGCATTTGTCACTCAGGTGGGGAGTGACTGGGATGGCAATGTCTTTTAGTAGAGGAGAAATTCACTCTCTTCCAACTGTGGCGTGGGGTGTAACTGAAATTGACATGTCTTTCGATACATGCAGGAGGTATGTTATTGGAAGAGACATATTTTATTCTCCAGCCTTTAATCACACACATACTCACTCGTGGCCGGGCAGACTCATCAGCTCTTTCTATGGTGTGAAGGGGATGGGTAAGGGTGTGTGTGTTTGTGTGTGTGTGTAATAAATAAACTAAAAGACAAATCGATCAAGCTCTAAAGTTTGGTAGAAAACTGGGGAAAGTTAACTTTTATGGGCTCACCACGATACAAACTCCCAACGTGAAGATATAGGGATGTCAATATGTACAATACAATCATTTAATAACTGTTCTATAAACCAAACATCCTTTGAGAAAATACAGAGTTGAAACGTTTAAGGGGTTGAGGAGCATTTATCATCACAAACTTTCCCAAACTATTCAACAACTCCATATTTTCTACTTCATTAAGAAAATACACTTCAAATAACTGACTCGATACTTTCAGAAACCTATATTCAGTTTTCGCCTACTTTATGAACCGTGAATTAAGAATTATTTTTGAGTCTGTGTTGATCAGTTAGTAGGCCAACTCATTGATCCAACTTCAATAAAGCACACACCCAGGCTCGGGCCTCTCTCTGTGGGCAATAAGCGTGGTGAGAGTGCCCTGGGCCCTGAGGCTCCAGCCAACCCTGCTAACATCTGGACCAAGGCCTGATTAGCCTTCGGGGAGCAGGCCGAGATACAGGTGAGAAAGGCAGGAAATGAGAGAACAGTTGAGCTGAAAGAGCAAAACAACCTGTATGTGCCCGAGTGACACAGTACATGCTAGTGCATTTGAACGGAGCTTCACCTACACTCTCGCTATACGCATTGGCTTCAAACAGGACCTGCTCTGTGAATCTGGCCTGGCCTGGGTTAGTTTGAACACGTTTTGACCTGGCTTGATGAGTTTGAATGTGGTCCTGTGTTTGAACACAGCACAGTCTGGATGAGGGCCTGAGCTGCCCCCCCGTCACTTTCTCTTGCTCTCTCTCTCTCTCTCTCTCTCTCTCTCTCTCTCTCTCTCTCTCTCTCTCTCTCTTTCTCTCAGCTGGAGCCTGCATGCCTGATGAGGAGTGCCAGGTTGGGCAGAGACTTAGATGCTGATACAGGAGAAACTAGCTCCCTGGCTTTAATGAGTGTACACACAGGCATAGACACACACACACATTTCCACTGTGCGGCTATTAGGCGCCAAAAATGCAGACAAAACTATTTGAAAGTGAATTTTAGATTTCCGGTCATGGCGCTTTGCCTGGGAGTGGCAGCCATGCCGGGGCCTAGAGGCACACACACCTCGCTGTCTCAGCTCCGGGTACCCCTCTCACTTGCACATGGCATGATCAAAAGAGACCAACGGCTGCCGACCATTATGCCAATGACACTTTGAGTAAGAGTCCAGAGAGTGCCGCGACATGACAGCCATTAGAGCTTGAAAGTGGGACTTTAAAGGGGGGCTGAGGGATGACTGTCAGTGGGGAATCAAAGAGAGAAAGTGAAATCTTCATAATATATCACACCAAAGAAGAAGAAGAGCTCTGTCTCTGTCTCTTGGTCTCCGCTACACACACAGAAAAAGTTTCACGCAAACTAGCTCCGCCACTCAATGCTCACGTCCAAAAAACATGAATTGGCCAGGAAGAAAGGAGTTCAGAGCAAGCGAGTCTGTAAATGAAAGAGTCCAGAAGCGGGATGGGCCATTGAGCAGGGTGGTGATAGATAGATCATTAGGGACTGGACTGGGTTGCAGTCAGAGGTATAAGGACTATACTAGCTTGCTAACAACTTTACCACCGCTGCTCTGTGTTAGACTCTGGGTCTAAAATGAGCTGACAATGGGGTGGAACTGTTAGAACCCGAATGGCAGCGCAATTATATGACATTCCTAGTGAAGGTTACAAAGGGAAAGATTCCAACCAATCTTTGTCTTCAAAAGCAGCAGAAAGTGTTTTTCGTTACTCTGGCTCCCAAAACACCTTCTATTTCAAATCAATGACTCAAGGATTAAAGGGGCAGTGCAGTTAAAAACGTGTTTTCCTGTTTTTCTTAATGATATTTCCACACTATTAGGTTGAAATAACACTCTGAAATTGTGAAAATTATGATAATGCGCTTTTTGTGTAAGAGCTGTTTGAAAAAAATGCCTGGAATTTCAGCCTGTGCGGGTGGGAGGTAATTTTGGCCCACCGCATAACGTCACCTAGCGATCTGATTATAATAAACTGCCTGATTATAATAATAGACTACTCGTTTTGGTTCTGGTCCTGCCCAAAAGCAAGAGAGATTGTGCAGTAGGGCTGACTTTGCACTGTATTCCATCCAAACAATCACTTCATCTGATCTATCTTGTCTTTTTCATGTTTGTGTTTTCTTTGATTGTACAAAATAAAATGCTCAAATTGACAATTTGAAGATTATGTGTCACTAGGTATTAGAGCTAAAACGAACCGGCTTGTGATTGAACTTGTAGCTACCAACCTGACAGCCAGAAGAAAGAGAGGGTAGATATTATTATTATTTATATTAGCTAGCAAGATATCTCATTAGGTGTGTATCTGTGATATGATTCTTAAAAAACTGTTAGCCTTCTAGCTGTTGAATGCAAGAATGAATGTATAAACCTTATTAAGATAGATCTAATGACTTGTGAAATCTCAGGCTGGAGGTCTAGTTGGTTTGACTTTGCTATAGGCATACCGTAATTTCCGGACTATAAGCCGCAACTTTTTCCCAGGCTTTGAACGTCGCAGCTTAAACAATGACGCGGCTAATATATGGATTTTTCCCGCTTTAAAATTAAAAAAAAAAAAAAAAAACACATTCTGTGACGTGCTCAGTTTTTTGGCGGCATGAAGCTTTCATTAGACCAATGATATTGCCGAACGGGTTAAGGTCAAACATCTTTTTGGTTTACTGATTAGATTAAATCGAGCGCTCTCAAACTTCCCATCATTCTGATTACGGTAGTCATTTTGTCACCCTGATTCCTGGGGGTACAACAAAGTATTTGCAGCCACTCGACATCAGTGTTAATCGTGCATTTAAGGTGGCGCTCCGTGTTCAGCGGGAGGCTTGGATGACAAGTGGGGAGAAATCCTTCACTAAAACGGGCCGCATGCGAAGAGCAACTTATGGTCAAGTCTGCCACTGGGTCCTAACAGCGTGGAGCATTGTCAAAAAATCCACTATCATCAACGGGTTTCGAAAGGCTGGACTCCTGCATGTTGCAGATGGCTCCGCGGGGGATTTGCCTCCGGATGAAAGTGACGAGAGCGACAAATGAAAACGATCCAATATCGGATGAAGCAATTCTGAGGCTATTCAACTCCGACACCGAACGAGAGGACTTCAGTGGTTTCAGTGCACAGGAGGAGGAAGATAGTGACCAATGACTTTCTTGGTAGGCTACTGTTTACTGCAAATGTTTTATTTTTTGTTACAAGCCGTGTTTCGTTAAAGCCTATTTATTTTTGTTACAAGCCATGTTTCGTTAAAGCCTATTTATTTTTGTTACAAGCGGTGTTTCGTTAAAGCCTGTGTAAAGTTCATTTGTTTCAATGTACCAGTAGGCACCTGCGGCTTATAGACATGTGCGGCTTATTTATGTTCTAAATAATATATATACTGCTCAAAAAAATAAAGGGAACACTTAAACAACACATCCTAGATCTGAATGAAAGAAATAATGTTATTAAATACTTTTTTCTTTACATAGTTGAATGTGCTGACAACAAAATCACACAAAAATAATCAATGGAAATCCAATTTATCAACCCATGGAGGTCTGGATTTGGAGTCACACTCAAAATGAAAGTCGAAAACTACACTACAGGCTGATCCAACTTTGATGTAATGTCCTTAAAACAAGTCAAAATGAGGCTCAGTAGTATGTGTGGCCTCCACATGCCTGTATGACCTCCCTACAATGCCTGGGCATGCTCCTGATGAGGTGGTGGATGGTCTCCTGAGGGATCTCCTCCCAGACCTGGACTAAAGCATACGCCAACTCCTGGACAGTCTGTGGTGCAACGTGGCGTTGGTGGAGGGAGCGAGACATGATGTCCCAGATGTGCTCAATTGGATTCCTGTCTGGGGAATGGGCGGGCCAGTCCATAGCATCAATGTCTTCCTCTTGCAGGAACTGCTGACACACTCCAGCCACATGAGGTCTAGCATTGTCTTGCATTAGGAGGAACCCAGGGCCAACCGCACCAGCATATGGTCTCACAAGGGGTCTGAGGATCTCATCTCGGTACCTAATGGCAGTCAGGCTACCTCTGGCGAGCACATGGAGGGCTGTGCGGCCCCCCCAAGAAATGCCACCCCACACCATGACTGACCCACCGCCAAACCGGTCATGCTGGAGGATGTTGCAGACAGCAGAAGGTTCTCCACGGCGTCTCCACTCTGTCACGTCTGTCACGTGCTCAGTGTGAACCTGCTTTCATCTGTGAAGAGCACAGGGCGCCAGTGGCGAATTTGCCAATCTTGGTGTTCTCTGGCAAATGCCAAACGTCCTGCACGGTGTTGGGCTGTAAGCACAACCCCCACCTCTGGACGTCGGGCCCTCATACCACCCTCATGGAGTCTGTTTCTGACCGTTTGAGCAGACACATGCACATTTGTGGCCTGCTGGAGGTCATTTTGCAGGGCTCTGGCAGTGCTTCTCCTGCTCCTCCTTGCACAAAGGCGGAGGTAGCGGTCCTGCTGCTGGGTTGTTGCCCTCCTACGGCCTTCTCCACGTCTCCTGATGTACTGGCCTGTCTCCTGGTAGCGCCTCCATGCTCTGGACACTATGCTGACAGACACAGCAAACCTTCTTGCTACAGCTCACATTGATGTGCCATCCTGGATGAGCTGCACTACCTGAGCCACTTGTGTGGGTTTTAGACTCCGTCTCATGCTACCACTAGAGTGAAAGCACCGCCAGCATTCAAAAGTGACCAAAACATCAGCCAGGAAGCATAGGAACTGAGAAGTGGTCTGTGGTTACCACCTGCAGAACCACTCCTTTATTGGGGGTGTCTTGCTAATTGCCTATAATTTCCACCTGTTGTCTATTCCATTTGCACAACAGCATGTGAAATGTATTGTCAATCAGTGTTGCTTCCTAAGTGGACAGTTTGATTTCACAGAAGTGTGATTGACTTGGAGTTACATTGTGTTGTTTAAGTGTTCCCTTTATTTTTTTGAGCAGTGTATTTTTTAATTCAGTGGGTGCGGCTTATATTCAGGTGCGCTTAATAGTCCGGAAATTACGGTACATGATCATATAATTTCAGTTAGGGACTATCGGATATGAAATTATGTTACGTTTTCTCAAATTTGAGAGTGAAAACCTTGTAAAATGTAACTTTTGTCACCTTACCAACAGGTTGATAACTTGTAGCTATACAATTCCCTTCCATTCATGATCCCCTTTCTTATGCTTTTTCTCCATCCCTAGCAAACACAGCTGATTAAACTAATTGAATTCTAAACTGAAGATCATAATTAGTTAATTATTAGAGTCAGGAGTGTTAGCTGGGGCTGGTACAAAACCGTGACACCAGTCAGGTCCCCGAGGACTGGAATTGCCCACCCCTGTGCTAAAGGGTCATCGCTGAGGAAGGTCTGCAGGATGAGGAAGACCATGAGGTCATGGAATTCTTGGAGGAAGATGCTTTTGATGAGGAGCTACTTGGTGGAGCCTAGGACAAAGAGTATGAGACTCACACACACACACACACACATATAGACAGGACAGACAGGTGAATATTGACTAGCAGAGAAGCAGCTGAACCGTTTCCCCTCCTAACCCTCTTAGGTTAATGCTGCTGTACACACCAAGTTTGCGATGCAGGTAGAAATGCTATAGCCTGGTCCCAGATCTGTTTATGATGTTTTGCTAACTCCTAATGTATGATAGTTGTCATTCCATGTTACCACAGCCATTGGCTATACATAGCAGTGGACTATGAAGCACAAACAGATCAAAAACCAAGCTAACATTTGAGTGATGGTCAGAACAGAAGAGTGAAACTTCAATGTACTATACTTGAAGACTACTCGAGAAATTGTTGGCTTTGTTACAGTAACAATGGAAAGGAGAATAGGACGTGGTTTGCTTGTGTGGCACCTAAACGCAAGGGCAAGAGAAGTGTGTGTGATGTTATGGTGTCAGGAATCCCGCTTCCTGAGTCCTGGACGGGGCTGGACGGGGCTGGACCATGGACGGGGATGGACCATGGAAGAAGGCTGGAATGGACCGGGACTGTTATGTTGGAACACAGCTGGCATGGAAGCCTGAGAGGCAGCCCCAATAATATTTTGGGTGGGGCACACGGGTAGTTTGGCTGGGCCAGGGTTGAGCCCCAAGCCAACTCCCCGTGCTTACCGGAGGCAGCGTGATACTGGTCAGGCCCCGTGCTATGGGCTGATGCGCACGGCGTTGAGGCCGAGCATTCACAGGCGGTGTGCTCGGTGCCAGCGTCCCGCATTTGCCAGGGGGAAGCGGGCACTCAGCCAGTAAGGGTGGTGCCAGTCCTGCGCTCGAGACCGCCAGTGCGTCTCCACGGCCCAGTGTATCCTGTTCCCGCTCCTCGCACTAGCCTTAAGGGGCATGTCTCCAGTCTGGTACCTCCACTACCAGCCCCACGCACCAGGACTCCAGTGCATCAGCCCAGTCCAACTCGTCCTGCTCCTCGCACTAGCCCTGTGGTGCGTGTTCTTAGGCTGGCACCTCCTAAGCCAGCCCCACGCATCAGGCTTTCAGTGCGCAGTCCCCGTCCAGAGCTTCCGACGACAGTGCCCCGTCCAGAGCGTCCGGCGACAGTGCCCCGTCCAGAGCGTCCGACGACAGTGCCCCGTCCAGAGCGTCCGACGACAGTGCCCCGTCCAGAGCGTCCGACGACAGTGCCACATCCAGAGCGTCCGACGACAGTGCCCCGTCCAGAGTGTCCGGCGACAGTGCCCCGGAGAGAGACGGCCCACAGTCCGGAGCCAAGAGAGACGGCCCACAGTCCGGAGCCGAGAGAGACGGCCCACAGTCCGGAATCGGCGCAGCCAGAGACGCCCTTCAGCCCGAGGTCTCCAGCGACGCGCATCAGCCCGAGGTCTCCAGCAACGCGCATCAGCCCGAGGTCTTCAGCGATGCGCCATAGCCCAGAGACTTCGGGAAGGGTAACATTTAATAATTATTTAGCGGGGTGGACAGGTTAGGTGGGGGAGTAATGCCGGTGCCTGAGCCACCTCCATAGTAGGTGGGTTGGGGAGGGGGGGGGGGGTGTAGCATAAGAACCGTCGGTGACGGTGGCCACCCTCCCTTCCCTCCCATGTAGTTTTGGGATTATTTTGTTTGGGGTTATTTTGGTGTTTTTGTGTGAGGTGCCTCTGGGGTCTGCACCTTTGGGGGGGTACTGTCACGTCCTGACCAGTAAAGGGGTTATTTGTTATTGTAGTTTGGTCAGGATGTGGCAGGGGGTGTTTGTTTTATGTGGTTTGGGGTTTGTTGGGATATGTCCTTATTTAAGAGGGGTGTTTGTTTTATGTGTTCCGGGGTTTTTGGGTATTGTTCTATGTTGTATATTTCTTTGTTGGCCTGGTATGGCTCTCAATCAGGAATAGCTGTACATCGTTGTTGCTGATTGGGAGTCATACTTAGGTAGCCCTTTTTTCATTTGTGTTTTGTGCGAAGTTGTTTTTTGCATAGCTGTGTATAGCCTGCATTACTGTTCGTTCGTTTTCTTGTTTTGTTTTTTCAGTGTTCAAATAAAAGTTAAAATGAGCACTCAACCCGCTGCACCTTGGTCCACTTCATACGACAACCGTTACACAACCATTCATTGCAGTCTGGTTTCTTTATTTACTTTTCAACAACAGAATTCAAAAGTGTTTACTCATTCGAAAAAGTGAAATAAGTTATACTCTCCAGTATCATCACAAAGTCTATTTGGTAAAATGATGAAATAGACTTTGTAAGGATTCTGAAGATTATACGATGGGCCATTGCATCTTAGAAGCCTAACACAGCAAGTGATACTAAGTATACTTAGTATTGCTTACTGTGTTTGGCCTCAGATGCAGAGACCTGTAGTCTGCCCTGTAGATAATCATGGCATTGTACAATGAATAGACGGCAGACAGGGTATAGGACAGGATGGACCACCACGCAAACAGGCTGTTCTGGTCCTGCATCTTCAGCATCTTCTGGTGACCTATTGAAACAGTACATCAATGATATAGCAAATTAAGATGCATTATGTATGCCTTTTGTTTTGATGACAAAACAAAGTAGCCTCCACACCTGTAAAAGTTTGTCGCTTTCATGGTCCAGCTCCAACTGACAGGTATCATGTGCCTTTTTTTTGTGTTAAGGGGTAAGGGGGTCAAAACAATGGATTGGTCAAAGCAAGCATTGCGATTGGTTGAGACGCGTTCTAAGCCATACTAAAAAAAAAAACATTTAGCACGGGTAAGCCTATGATGCAAAAATGGGCATCTTGTTTTCTGTTCCATCTGAGAAATCCCTGCTCATCCACTGGCCCATCAGCCCAGACATCCAATTCATTAACTTGATATCCACTGTAAAAATCACCTAGACATTATTGGCCCTTGCTTCTAGCCTAACATTTGGTTTGCATCAACGGGGGGTTGTACAAATGTTGCTGTCTGTCACTCAACATTTGCAACATTGTTTCAAAATTGTAATTCAATCTCCACTGTCTGATTGAATTATGTCAGGACAAGATGGACATCTTTTCTCAGCCAGGCGAAATCATGAATCGCATCATTTTTATGGATATATACAAAGAAATGTCAACAGAAAAACAGGTCAAACAACATAAAATGCAGCTAGTTTGCTTTCTTACCAGCTTCAGTTTGAAGGGATTGGGTTAGTTGTGTAGTTGCCTAGCTCCTCTGAATAGTGCCCTGACGAGATAGCACATTTTCTATGCCAGGCGAAATTGCACATCATTAGCTCATTGTTCTGGATATATCCAAAACAGCTTAAACAAACGCAAATGCAGCTACTTTGATGTTATTATAGCTGCACTGTTTGACCCGACAGTGTTAGCCATAGTTGGCTAGCTAGCAAGCAAGGGATAAGAGCATTGCCAGCCAGCATTGCAACGTAACATTTAGAACAAACGACTGGGTCACGTCCATAGATATAGAAAAAAAATGTTAACGACTGGGTCATATCTCTGGCAACCCTAAATGATAGAATGAACGGCCAGCTAGCTTGCCTAGCAACCATGGATGTGTTTTTGGACTGGGCCTATATTTTCGTTGAGGGAGGAAATAGACAGTAGAGGCTCCGCCTTGTACCTATAACCGCAGCACAGCCTTGCTAAAAAAGTTGTTTATCACGCACTCTTGTGTACAATTGTTTTATTAAAAAGTGCATTGGGGCTTTAATGCACTAGAAATATTAGGCAAAGTCCTTCTCTTTTTCAGTTTATTTATTGTCCTCTCTTAGCTGACTTAAGTGTTGACACTTATGTGGAGCTTCTAAATCCTTCCCCAGTGAAACAGTACTCCGTGCCAATAAACAGGGCCTGATCAGCTGGCCCTGACCAAACGACTCTGGCAGAAAGCTGCCTCTAATTTGCCTCTCTGTCGCATAATCAAGGATTTTAGACTATATATCTTTGATCTGGGAGAGAATTTTCTGACTGAATAACCTCCCATACCCCAACACAAAGACACACAGAGGGACACCCAGGCACAGAGACAGACACACGCACACAGACACACACACACACGCACGCACGCACGCACATGCACCCACACCCAAGGACACACAGATTCATGCACACACAAGAACACACGCACACAGACACACACACACACACACTCCTCTCTGAGAGGCCCTGTGATCTCCTTCCAATTCATGTCAAATGAATGTGTTTACAGGCTCATTAGATCACTGCTGCAGTGGCAAAGCACCGCCCTGCACCGCCTGACACACACACACACAGACAGCCTGGCCATCTTGACATAAGAGAGACGCATGGCAGAGCACCAAAGCACGAAAGTGCCACTGCTGCCACTGTCCTTGCTACAGCCAGGTACATTTAAAACCATGGCGGCACACACACACACACACACACTGCTACACCACCAGATTTTACCTGTATTTACACACTTTGTACTTCAAAGTAAATCTCAGCTTTATTAAAAAAGAAAAAGTTGTATATTTATCAGTGTTTCAGGAGCAACATTAAAACCGAATAATATGCCCCACCAACATTAGAAAACTATACCGAAAACCCTCAAATTGCTGAAATAAGTCAATTAAATCAATGATGAGAGAATAGTCAGATTTAACTGATAATTAAAATAGCAGTGCAGGTGGCACTCTTTTGCTAAGTGCAAAGATGCATTATAGGTACTGAATGTGTGGTAAATGCTACAGACTTTGTGAATACATGTGACAACATGTAAAGCAACATATGATAACGTGAAACTACACGTGACAACGTGGGCACATAACATTTGAAAACATGAAAACAACACAGGAATGCAAAATTTCAACATGTGATAACATGAAACAACAGTAAGCACAAAATTATTTTCTGAAGAGTTCCAAAAACATGTTCTAAAAACACATTTTGAGATGATTTGTGAACTCATGTGATTTCTATGTAAGGGCAATAGCGTTCTTGGGATCTGTTCATGGTCACCTGGAGTAAAAAAAAAATGGAGTTCCCCTTTTTCTCCAGGGATGTCCCCAATTATATTTTTTAGGACTTTCTTGGGATGATGTGTCATGGTTCCCTGGAGTTTTTTTTTCTAGCTCAAATGTTGTCACATGTAGTTTCATGTTATCACATGTTGCTTTTACATTTATTTCACATGAGATCATGTTTTCACATGTGCAGTTTCATGTTATCACATGTTGCTTTTACATGTTGTCACATGTTATCACATTAACTTCACATGTGATCAAGTGAAATTCATGTGGTTTTTCTGTAAGGGAAAGAGATAGAGAGTGAGACAGACAGACAGACAGACAGACAGACAGACAGACAGACAGACAGACAGACAGACAGACAGACAGACACTTTCCCTCCTTGCCTCCTTTCTTCCATTTACTTTGTTGTAAAAGAACTGGACAAAGGTAAAGTAAATTCCCATGTGGGCTCCTCACTTATCGTCAGTTTTCAGATCACTGCTGGAGGGGAGCTGAGACAATTGCGTCTTTCTCAATACCCAGTACTAGTTTTTGGACTACTCAGAGTGTAAGAGAAATACATTAACACCCTGAGAAGCTTGTGCAAAACACCATTACACTAATGTACCAATCATCAATCTCACCGTAACACTAGGAATGTGTAATGTTTTTCCACATTTTGTTATGTTACAGCCTTATTCTAAAATGGATTTAAAAAAAATATATCCTCAGCAATTTACACACAATACCCAATAATGGCAAAGCGAAAACAGGTGTTTAGAAATCTTTGCAAATGTATTAAATATTGAAAACAGAAATACCTTATTCACATTAAGTATTCAGACCCTTTGATATGAGACTCGAAATTGAGCTCAGGTGTATCTGAGACTCGAAATTGAGCTCAGGTGTATCCTGTTTTCATTGATCATCAATTGAGGTGTTTCTACAACTTGATTGGAGACCACATGGGGTAAATTAAATTGATTGGACATGATTTGGAAAGGCACACACCTGTCTATATAAGGTCCCACAGTTGATAGTGCATGTCAGAGCAAAAACCAAGCCATGAGGTCGAAGGAGCTCTGAGACGGGATTGTGTAGAGGCACAGATCTGGGGAAGGGTACCAAAACATTTCTTCAGCATTGAAGGTCCCCAAGAACACAGTGGCCTCCATCATTCTTAAATGGAAGAAGTTTGGACCCACCAAGACTATTCCTAAAGCTGGCCACTCGGCCAAACTGAGCAATCAGGGGAGAAGGGCTTTGGTCATGGAGGTGACCAAGAACCCGATGGTCACTCTGACAGAGCTCCAGACTTCCTCTGCGGAGATAGGAGAACCTTCCAGAAGAACAACCATCTCTGGAGCACTCCACCAATCAGGCCTTTATGGTAGCGTGGCCAGACAGAAGCCACTCCTCAGTAAAAGGCACATGACAACCCGCTTGGAGTTAGCCAAAAGGCACCTAAAGATTCTCAGACCATGAGATTGATTCTCAGACCATGAGACCTGATTCTCAGACCAAGATTGAACTCTTTGCCCTGAATGCCAAGCGCCACGTCTGAAGGGAAACTGGCACCATCCCTACAGTGAAGCATGGTGTTGGCAGCATCATGCTGTGGGGATGTTTTTCAGCGGCAGAGACTACGAGACTAGTCAGGATCGAGGATGAAGATCGAGGATGAAGATGACCTGAGAAAAATACAGGTCAAAAAAGTACAGATGAAAACCTGCTCCAGAGCTCTGAAGACCTCAGACTGGGGTGAAGGTTCATCTTCCAACAGGACAACGATAAACTGTTCTGCAGGTAAACTGTTCTGCAGTTATCAAACTAAACTCAGCAAAAAAGAAACGTCATCTCACTGTCAACTGCGTTTATTTTCAGCAAACTTAACATGTGTAAATATTTGTATGAACATAACAAGATTCAACAACTGAGACATAAACTGAACAAGTTCCACAGACGTGATTAACAGAAGTGGAATAATGTGTCCCTGAACAAATGGGGGTTCAAAATCTAAAGTAACAGTCAGTATCTGGTGTGGCCACCAGCTGCATTAAATACTGCATTGCATTTCCTCCTCATGGACTGCACCAGATTTGCCAGTTCTTGCTGTGAGATGTTACCCCACGCTTCCACCAAGGCACCTGCAAGTTCTGGGACATTTCTGGGGGGAATGGCCCTAGCCCTCACCCTCCGATCCAACAGGTCCCAGACGTGCTCAATGGGATTGAGATCAAGGACCTTCACTGGCCATGGCAGAACACTGACATTCCTGTCTTGCAGGAAATCACTCACAGAACGAGCAGTATGGCAGGTGGCATTGTCATGCTGGAGGGTCATGTCAGGATGAGCCTGCAGGAAGGGTACCACATGAGGGAGGAGGATGTCTTCTCTGTAACGCACAGCGATGAGATAGCCTGCAATGACAACAAGCTCAGTCCGACGATGCTGTGACACACCACCCCAGACCATGACGGACCCTCCACCTCCAAATCGATCCCGCTCCAGAGTACAGGCCTCGGTGTAATGCTCATTCCTTCGACGATAAACGCGAATCTGACCATCACCCCTGGTGAGACAAAACCGCGACTCGCCAGTAAAGAGCACTTTTTGTCAGTCCTGTCGGGTCCAGCGACGGTGGGTTCGTGCCCATAGGCGACGTTGTTGCCGGTGATGTCTGGTGAGGACCTGCCTTACAACAGGCCTACAAGCCCTCAGTCCAGCCACTCTCAGCCTATTGCGGACAGTCTGAGCACTGATGGAGGGATTGTGCATTCCTGGTGTAACTCGGGCAGTTGTTGTTGCCGTCCTGTACCTGTCCCGCAGATCTGATGTTCGGATGTACCGATCCTGTGCAGGTGTTGTTACACGTGGTCTGCCACTGCGAGGACGATCAGCTGTCCGTCCTGTCTCCCTGTAGTGCTGTCTTAGGCATCCCACAGTACGGGCATTGTAATTTAATGCCCTGGCCACATCTGCAGTCCTCATGCTTCCTTGCAGCATGCCTAAGACACGTTCACGCAGATGAGCAGGGACCCTGGGCATCTTTCTTTTGGTATTTTTCAGAGTCAGTGGAAAGGCCTCTTTAGTGTCCTAAATTGTCATAACTGTGACCTTAATTGCCTACCGTCTGTAAGCTGTTAGTGTCATAACGACCGTTCCACAGGTGCATGTTCATTAATTGTTTACAAGCATGGGAAACAGTGTTTAAACCCTTTACAATCAATATGTGTGAAGTTATTTGGATTTTTACGAATCATCTTTGAAAGACAGGGGCCTGAAAAAGGGACGTTTCTTTTTTTGCTGAGTTTAAAAAGTTTGGTACAAAGTTTGGACATACAGTTGAAGTCGGAAGTTTACATACACCTTAGCCAAATACATTTAAGTTCAGTTTTTCACAATTCCTGACATTTAATCCTAATAAAAATTCCCTGTCTTAGGTCATTTAGGATCGCCACCTCATTTTAAGAATGTGAAATGTCAGAATAATAGTAGAGACAATGATTTATTTCAGCTTTTATTTCTTTCATCACATTCCCAGTGGGTCAGAAGTTTACATACACTCAATTAGTATTCGGTAGCATTGCCATTAAATTGTTTAATTTGGGTCAAACGTTTTGGGTAGCCTAATTATTAGTCAGGCCTCCTTGCTCGCACATGCTTTTTCAGTTCTGCACACAAATTCTCTGTAGGATTGAGGTCAGGGCTTTGTGATGGCCACTCCAATACCTTGACTTTGTTGTCCTTAGCCATTTTGCCAGTATGCTTGGGGTGATTGTCCATTTGGAAGACCCATTTGCGACCAAGCTTTAACTTCCTGACTGATGTCTTGAGATGTTGCTTCAATATACCCACATCATTTTCCTTCCACATGATGCCATCTATTTTGTGAAGTGCACCAGTCCCTCCTGCAGCAATGCACCCCCACAACATGATGCTGCCACCCCCGTGCTTCACGGTTCGGATGGTGTTCTTCGGCTTGCAAGCCTCCCCCTTTTTCCTCCAAACATAACGATGGTCATTATGGCCAAACAGTTCTGTTTTTGTTTCATCAGACCAGAGGGCATTGCTCCAAAAAGTACGATCTTTGTCCCCATGTGCAGTTGCAAACCGTAGTCTGGCTTTTTTATGGCTGTTTTGGAGCAGTGGCTTCTTCCTTGCTGAGCGACCTTTCAGGTTATGTCGATATAGGACTCATTTTACTGTTGATATAGATACTTTTGTGCCCGTTTCCTCCAGCATCTTCACAGGGTCCTTTGCTGTTGTTCTGGGATTGATTTGCACTTTTCGCACCAAAGTACGTTCATCTCTAGGAGACAGAATGCGTCTCCTTCCTGAGCGGTATGACTACTGCGTGGTCCCATGGTGTTTATACTTGAGTACTATTGTTTGTACAGATGAACGTTGTACCTTCAGGCGTTTGGAAATTGCTCCCAAGGATGAACCAGACTTATAGTTTGTTAACAAGAAATTTGTGGAGTGGTTGAAAAACCACTCCACACTACATTACGTTGTTGAAATGTTGTTAGTTGTACTCAGTCAATGTGAAAATGTGCTTTGAAACATGAGCCATTTTGATCATCTGTTTAGATTTTTGTGCTTAGAGTTGTACCACATACTTGTGAAAATTGTAAACTGTAATTTCACAGCTCCTGAATCCTGCATGTTTTCACATAAGAGTAAGCAATGGCATAGACCCAGAATTGCTAGAGAACACAGTGGAATTCATATCCTCTTTTAGGATATGTCTGTTTTTCTTTCCACACTGTGTGGATAAAGATTGCATGGTGACCCATTATAGAGTGACACACACATACGCATATACACACACACACACACACACACACACACACACACACACACACACACACACACACACACACACACACACACACACCACACACACACACACACACACACACACACACACACACATACACACACACACACACACACACAATCTGTCATAAAGTGCAAGCTCAGCATTTAAACACCCACAGATCTGCTCAAAACACAACACGGAGCCTTTAGGAAGACAGATAAACAGAAACACACACAGAAACCTCCTTATGGATGGCTAGCTAGCAACTTCTTTGGTCCGATTGTGGATCACAGGCATTATGTTTACCGTCACAGGCTAGCAGCGGTGCTTGCTTTCACGTCTGGCCCCGCCTGTTTTTGCCTGTCTTTTTTTCTCTCCTTCCTGTGGTCCTCTCTTATCTCGTTACACACTCTTCAGGCTTTGTGGTTAAATTATGTATTAAGGTCAATGTCAAAACATGGAAGATGTGTAATCTGCAGGGATTTCTCTTTTATTTATTATTACAGTGAAGGCTGAGCACAACTGTCAGCCAGCCGCCAATGTGCTCAGCATGGAAGCTTGTGTGCTCAGCAGGGCCTCAAAGCCCCTCTCCCTCTCTCTCTCCCTCTCTCCTCTCCCTCAGCTCCATCCTTCCCTCCCATCTCCTGGTCGGACCCCTGATAGATTTACCCAGCTAACCCGTCTCACTTAAAGAGCTCTCTCTTCTGCTGCGCCAATTTGAGAGCTGTCAAGTGCACCTATACGCCCATGTCATAAATCTGAGGGAAAACGTGCATGCCCAATACCAAGGGGGAAAGGAAATAGGGAGGGAGGGAGGGAGGGAGGGAGGGAGGGAGGGAGGGAGGGAGGGAGGGAGGGAGGGAGGGAGGGAGGGAGGGAGGGAGGGAGGGAGATAGACAGGTTTGGAGTGGGGGATGCCATGCCATCCTCTTGTAGTATGGGGAATATATCTAATCCATAATCATACCAGAAAAAAGGAGGCTAAACTAGTAGTGTAGGCACTCACTCTGAGAAAGAGAGAGAAAGAGAGAGAAAGAGAGAGAAAGAGGGAGAGAAAGAAAGAAACAATGTTGTCAGTGTTACGTACCTCTACCTCAGCCAGGTCACCTGTGATACAAGTCATTATTCGACATCCATCCATGTCTGAGGACGTCGGGAGATGACGTGAAAACTGGCCACTAGGGGCAACAGTGAGAGCTGTTACCTTCAAGTGGATTTTGGTTTTGCTAGGGTATTGTGGACGGTGATGGCGGGTGGGCATAAGCATCTGCCCCTGATTCCAAAGGTTCCATGTTGAATCCAGTGATATTTGGTTTTAAGCCTATCCCAACGCTTAACCCTTACCTTAACCATTCGGAGTTATTGCCTAACCTTAAGAATTTGTTTGAGAAACATGGATAAACGTCTAATTCTGGAGTGAAACTGTGAGAGTTTGTTGCTTTACCTACCTCTACCTACCTCTTATTAGTTAAAGGTAAACAGACGTTTCAACGTTTAGTGTTGACGGGACAACATAGCATTTATTTTTTGGCTTTTGTCTGACGTCCAGAGGCATTTTGTGGCAGCAGTGGGATCTTCCCCTAGCTATATCTCAACTGAAACACAATGCTTGACCAAGTGTTTTCTCAATAGCTGTCAATCAAAGTCATAGTCCCTCAAACACTTCACATATTTACTGACAGCTGGTCAGCCCACCTTTGAAGTGTGTGGAGTGGCTTTAACCTTATAGTAGACTTGTCATTTGTCTTCATTAGGCACACATAGGGCTGGATAACAGTTTGATGCAACTTCCACTGCCTGTTGTCAGGCCACTGTTATTATTTTCTGATTATATGTATGCAGTTATACTACAACCCTTTCCCATACCACCAGCACATCTAAAAGATGCTCAATCAGTAATGTCAAATATAATTACCTGAACTCAGCCTATAATCACAGCATACTGTATATATTTAGTATACTTAGTGTATTGAGTCTATACACACAAAAACAAACTCACAAACACCTCTCCTATTGTCTGCAGGAAATGCATGTATTGGTTGTTTAAAAATGACATCAGATTGAATTTAAGAGTAATTGTTCAGATGTGCTGTGTATCTCATTAAAACACAATAGAACCAAAACATTTCATAAGCGGGAGATGTCAATGAATATTCCCCATCACATAGAATTATTCTACTCGTGGCAGGAAAATCACAGAGTTAATTAAAAACACTGCTGTCAAAAGCTATTTTATCCATTTTTAATTCCAGTTTTTGTGAGGTGTCCATCTAGTGTTATTATCTAAAATAACAAAGCACTATTTTCATGCCATTCCTAGTTCATAACCCACAGAAAAATGACCATTGAAGCTAGAGGAGTTGTTGTTTGGGTAAGCACCATGACACTGAAAGGGACAAGGCCTAGATCCAGATCTCACCAATATTGTCTGGTTTCAATATTGCCTGTCCAAATCATTCCGGATAAAAATCATCTCGGTTGTCATAAAAGACCACAGAGACCCGGTCCACACTGACACAACAGATTATTTTGTAAATGTGAATGCAGCAAAACTTTTATAGAACAGTTATGGAGAAAACACTTGCAGGAGGTAGTGTAAAATGCTTCTCATAGTGGAGTGAGTGGAATGTGAATGCTCCATAACACATGTGAACGCTCCATAACACAGACAGAGAGAGAGAGAACAAAGCCAACAGCAAGAGAATAAATTTGACACAGAATTACAACTAAACTATAAACTGCCTGCGATCAGCTGAAGTCAAAAGTATCCAGTTAAGTCCATATCTGTCCTCAATTTGTAGTTTTTCTTTAAAATTAAAGTTTGACATTTTTTGCAATCAAGCTCTTTTTTCTACTTACTCAGATTCAGATGAACAGATGAGCGGGCAGCATATCACCCTGCATCCCACTGCTGGCTTGCCTCTGAAGCTAAGCAGGGTCGGTCTTGGTTGGTCCCTGGTGTTGGATGATCAGTAGAAGGTACTCTTTCCTCTGGTCTAAAAAATATCCCAATTCCCCAGGGCAGTGATTGGGGACATTGCCCTGAGTAAGGTGCTGTTTTTAATATGGGGTGTTCAACAGGTGTGATCACGAAAGATAGTATGGCACATATCATAAGAGTAGGAGTGTTAACCCCTACCATCATGGCCACCTAATCATCCCCAACTTTCAATTGGCTCATTCATCCCCCTACTATTCCCCAGGTGGTTATTGTAAATGAGAACGTGTTCTCAGTCAACTTACTTGGTAAAATAAGTGTAACACTAGTTAGCAATGGCTCCAGGAAGTACTTTCAACTTCCTTCAAACTGCTTTCAGAGACATACAAATGGTATCAATGAGTTGATCTGACTATGGGTAAGTAGAGAGTTGTCTTTGTCTTTGTTTTCTTAAAAGGAGTGTGTGCAGTTCACACTCCTTACGTAGTTTTCTGTTATACATGTTTTATTGATACACGGTCAGTAGAATGCACAGGAAAGACTGGAGAAGACATGCAGAAGAACACACTTCTCATTTCGCCTTGTAAAGCTAGAGACCAGCTTGTTTTCATACTGCAACATGTTCTTAACAGCAGACAGACAAAGAATCTAATGAAGAAAGGCAGAATTAAAGGGGAATGAGTAGGGGAAGAAGAAATGGAGGGAGCGTTTCAAAGAATGAGAAAGGGAACTGAAGAAGGACACTTGTGTTTTGGTTTAGACGGCAGGACAGGTTGAGAAAATTTGTGTCGAAAGAGAGACAGAGAGAGAGGTTGAGAGCATGAGTAGTAGAGCGAAAAGGGATAGAGGGGCAAGGTTGTGTTTTCCTCATTTGCAACATTGCCCCTTCTCTTGTCCCTCTCTCAGTGGTAGCATCGCCACGCTCTTAACCTTGCATGTTCGAGGTGTGGAAATTGCTCCTGACTGGTGGGCCTAATTACTGCCTCCTCCCTGACCCACGCCTCGTCAGAGCATTCTCGCTGGAGCTGATTCAACATGAGTCTGGCTGCTCTCCGCTCAGGCCAGCACCTCTGTCTAATGAATACTAATGACTCATTATGGCGTCTCTCTGGCACCAACGCCCACTACTGGGACACATGCTAATACAGGCCGCTGTAAACGTGGAGAACTAACTTCTACATAGCTTAACTCACACCCAGCACAGCGACAGCCAACAGGGGCAAAGAGGGAGATTCAAGGTTAGGGAGAAAGTGTGTATGTGCTGTTGTGGCAAGCAAGGTGTTAAGAAGAGAGGGTTTGAACCTGAGGCGTTATGATGTGCAGGAAGAGCTACCTGAAACTGCCATCGCCCAAGATAGTTCCACTTTAAATTCACTTTTAAGGCTTCATTCATTAAGCCTTCAAAACACCTTTAAAGGCCTGCATAGATGCTTCAAAAGTCATTCATAATCAAATGACATGCAATAAAGGGTGGGGAAAAGGCTTATGTCACATTTGACAAAGCAGCCGATGTAAACATATTTTATATCACCCTTTATGTAGTAGGACTTTGCTTAGAAACAATTTGATGTGCTTATGATGACTTTATGAATGCCCTTTAAAGTGGTGGTATAAGTTGTAGTTTGCTCCTGTCCGTACGGAAATGTGCGGACGGGAGCGGACGTTCGATATTTCGCTTGAGCGGACCTAGGGAACGGTGCGGCAGCGGAAGGTGTACATTAGGCATAAGACTGTTTGTCACATAACAATTGACATATGCATATGTTGAGGTTTAAAGTAAAACTGACAATGATATCCTATTCTATTTATTTAATTATGGTGTGGTAATACAGACACCAACAGCAGACCCCCTTATCTGAATGATCAGCATTAGTTCTACTAGTACTGGACTTTGTTGTTTTTGTGTGTGTTTGTGTGTGGAGGGTGAGGGGGCTTTGGGGGTGTGTGTACAGTGCACTCTTCCTCAAAGCTTTTGTACTCATCCTCCTCTTGTGAGGAAATGTAAAACTTCTTGCTGTGTTATTTTCTTCCCGCTGTTTGTTCTTTTGATCTGTGTGTACATTATCTCCAGCACTTTGAATTTCAATTTCACTGTCATGTAAGCTCTTTTCATCACACCCGACGGTTGCAGCTCTAATGATATAATAATATTCAACTTTTAAGTCACTGTGGAATGCTAATTAGATTGCTATTTTAATTAATATGTCCCTACAGGTTTCCATATCAAATCAGTTTTAACACTGGATCATGCACTTTGAGCCAATAAATTACAATAAAGCCCCAAAATAAAATCACTTAAGAAAAAGGGAGAGATTTTGAGGTGTACAGGAGCAGGGTGCATTTGAACTGTGTTTACATAAACTTCTTTCTGTTGTTTAATCAACTGAAGAACATCAACCACATTGGGATGGGTTTGAAACTGATTCAATGAAGCGTGGTAATAAATGTTTGTATTGTAATTAATAAATCCATACATGAACATGCTAGCTAGATAAAATACACTGATTTTCTGGATATTTGCAGGGGCAGTGTGTGTTAAATGTTCTGAAAACACTGTGAGATAAGTACTTGTGTGTGTTAGCAGCTGTGAGTGTGTGTGAATGTAGTGGCGTCACTGAGCTTACAGTGTATGTGTACAAGTGCTTATGTGGTATGTGGTAGTATCATAACAATAATATAACAGGTGATGGTGTGTGTGGATTGGGCCTTTCAAGGAAAGATGTAGAGCTGTGTGTGTGTGTGTGTGTGTGTGTGTGTGTGTGTGTGTGTGTGTGTGTGTGTGTGTGTGTGTGTGTTTGTGTGTGTGTGTGTGTGTGTGAGTGTGTGTGTGTGTGTGTGTGTGTGTGTGTGTGTGTGTGTGTGCATGTGTGCATGTGGGTGTCTGTGTGCACGTGTGTGTGCGCGTGCTGGCCTGCCTCCTTAAACGCTTGTTTTGTCCGGCAGCTCTCTGTGTGCCATTCATCATGTTGAGTGGGAAGCAGTGCGCCCTGGGATATGAGCACTACTGTATTCCTCTCTCATAATCAAAGGTCACACTGGGGGCCTGGTGTTGAAATTGCTTTACTTCACAGCAACACACACACATACACCTGCCAAGCCCAACTGGTGCTATGCCAAAAGGAACCGACTAAAAGCTGGAATGTAACCTGGCTATTCTTCTCAGTAAATTGTTACTCTTTGTCTTTCCACCGGCATGGTTCCAGTTAGTAATTAAAATATTGTACTGTTTTTACTCATTTTCCAGTTTAAATTCGAAGGTACTTCAGTTAAATTGTTAAATCATCAGCTATCATCAATATCATCTAAACTGCTATGATAAGCTCATTTGCCACCTTCTTGAAAGACTTTCCACTTCATTGGGAAATGCATCATCCCTCTTGCATAACTACATTTCCTCGATATCACGCTATTTTCTCAGTAAGCCTTTTAAGTATGTTCCACAGAACTACGGTTTATAGTTAACAATGATTTATCAGAATTTGTTTTATCTCAAGAGACCAAAATATACAAAAGTGCAGAAGAATTAAAGTAAGATGTTATATTCATATTAACCTAAACAAAAATCAATGTAGTTGTTTTGTATTTGATAGTATTCAGAACATGTTAAAACAGAATACTTTCTCGTGTACATTATAAATATTTTTCAGCTCACTGAGGAAAACTGATATTAAATGGGAGATTTAAAAAGTATTCGGGTGTTTATTCTACTTTAAAATGAAGTGATGCGCATCTCGCTGCGATATAATTAATAGGGTGGAAATCTTGAATTAAACATGTAAATCCTGACACTTTGGCAGGGGGGCCGGTAAAGGACAGTGGTCTCCAAGGTCTGGATTATTCTTAGCGTATACCAATTAACACCATGTATCTTCTTTTATGTTAAATTCAATTAAGGCTCTTTACAATTTTAAAGTTCTTTTCTTCTCTGTAGTTAGAGAATGTCAGAGATGCAGATCAAAGCAGGTAACGCTGCTTTGCATAAAGACATCTGCATATTGCTAAGAAGGTTTTAATTTTGTTTTGCATAAATTACAATGCAGGAGAGGTTAGTGGTATCCTGAGATAGGGAGCTGTGTGTACACACATGTAAACACACATGCAAGAACATATACATCCGTACACACACAGCCACACGTAGGTTCGCAGACAAATACAGTACCAGTCAAAAGTTTGGATTTACCTACTCATTCAAAAAAAATCTTTATTTTTACTATTTTCTACATTGTAAAATAATAGTGACAACATCAAAACTATGAAATAACACATATTTTTATTTTATTTATTTAACCTTTATTTAACTAGGTAAGTCAGTTAAAATAACAAATTCTAATTTACAAGGCCAATTATGTACCACCCTATGGGACTCGCAATCACGGCCGAATGTGATACAGCCTGGATTCGAACCAGGGACTGTAGTGACGCCTCTTGCACTAACATGCAGTGCCTTAGACGGCTGCGCCACTTGGCAAACAAATGGAATGAAGTAGTAAGTAGATTCTTCAAAGTAGCCACCCGCCAGCTTTGCACACTCTTGGCATTATCTCAACCAGCTTCACCTGGAATGCTTTTCCAACAGTCATTGAAGGAGTTCCTACATATGCTGAGCACTTGTTGGCTGCTTTTCCTTCACTCTGCTGTCCAACTCATCCCAAACCATCTCATTTGGGTTGAGATCGGGTGATTGTGGAGGCCAGGTCATCTGATGCAGCACCATCACTCTCCTTCTTGGTCAAATAGCCCTTACACAGCCTGGAGGTGTGTTTTGGGTCATTGTCCTGTGGAAAAACAAATTATAGTACCAGTAAGCGCAAACCAGATGGGATGATGTATCGCTGCAAAATGCTGTGGAACCCATGCTGGTTAAGTGTGCCTTGAATTCTAAATAAATCAGTGACAGTGTCACCAGCAAAGCACCCCCACACATCACACCTCCTCCTCCATGCTTCATGGTGGGAACCACACATGCGGAGATCATCCGTTCACCTACTCTGCGTCTCACACAGACACGGCAGTTGGAACCAAAAATTGCACATTTCGACTCATCAGACCAAACGATAGATTTCCACTTGTCTAATGTCCATTGCTTGTGTTTCTTGGCCCAAGCAAGCCTCTTCTTCTTATTGGTGTCCTTTGGTAGTGGTTTCTTTGCAGCAATTCAACAATGAAGGCCTGATTCACGTCATCTACTCTGAACAGTTGATGTTGAGATATGTCTGTTACTTAAACTCTGTGAAGCATTGGGCTGCAGTCTGAGGTGCAGTTAACTCTAATGAACTTATCCTCTGCAGCAGAGGTAACTCTGGGTCTTCACGAGAGCCAGATTCATCAAAGCGCTCAATGGTTTTTGCGACTGCACTTGAAGCGTTCAAAGTTTTTGAAATGTTCCGTATTGACTGACTTTCATGTCTCAAAGTAATGATGGAGTGTCGTTTCTCTTTGCTTATTTGAGCTGTTCTTGCCATAATATAGACTTGGTCTTTTACCAAATAGGGCCATATTCTGTATACCTTCCCTACCTTGTCACAACACAACTGATTGGATCAAACGCATTAGGAAGGAAAGAAATTCCACAAATTAACTGTTAACAAGGCACACCTATTAATTGAAATGCATTCCAGGTGACTCACCTCATGATGCTGGTTGAGAGAATGCCAAGAGTGTGCAAAGCTGTCATCAAGGCAAAGGGTGGCTACTTTGTTTAAAACCTTTTCGGTTACTACATGATTCCATATGTGTTATTTCATAGTTTTGATGTCTTCACTATTATTCTACAATGTAGAAAATTGTACAAATAAAGAAAAACCCTTGAATGAGTAGGTGTGTCCAAACTTTTGACTGGTACTGTACATACACAGATACGAGCATACACTCAGACACATACATGCACGCACATACATAGACACACACACACTAAAACTCCCAATCAAATCATGGAATATTATTTCACTCTGACACTAGTGTAGTAACATTGTAACCCCCACAGACTAACACCGGGTGTAGAGAACACATTTTTTTTGTTGTGATTTCTGTTTTTGTTCCAATTCCTTGCGGCGCAGGTCCATGCTGGGACTAGGGAAGGGAGACAGCTATGCTAAATTGGGTTTCTGTTTTTTTTTTTTTTAAAGGCTTCTGTTGCAGCCTGTCACTGGCTATTAAGAGTGTTAATAACGTTAAAGATCGTACACAGCAGTGTTAGCACCCAATAACACCAGGCTCTTGAAGTAATCATGCTCTGATTTATGCCTGTAATTTCCGTGCGAGGGCCTACTGAAGCTCTGTTTGTTTTCTAGATCACTATACTTTAATGGGCCTGTTAACCAGACCTGGCCTAATGGCCCTCTTCTCTCTTCTCCTCCTCTGCTGAGTTTCTCATTTCTTTCTGTTTTTACGCTACTCCTTACCATTCCCTTGCTTTTCGCCTCAGGATTTGTGGTCTATAGTGTGAGGTCAGGGTTGAAGTGGTACTGTTCCCAGGTAGGTGTATCATGGCTGAATCTCCTCTCCTAGCTAACCAAATAATTAGATAGCCAGCCATGTTCCTGGCCAAGGCACCCCCAATGATTATCATCATTAGGTATCAATGGACTGACTAATAAGAGTAATAACTACTAAATAATTCAAATGTTATTTAATTATTCCTAAGTACCTCATTGTGTGTGAGTGTGTGTGTTAGTGTGTTTGTGTGTGTACGCATGCGTGCTGCATGTGTGAGTGCGTGCATGTCAAGCCTCTAGAGGTGCACATGAGCATCTGCACAGTCAGTGTGTGTAACTGTATACCGTGGGTGATGAAGGGCTTGCTACAACACCAGATAGATGCTCTGAGGCCTCCACAATAAAAACACAAACAACCTGTTACCCAATGCAGTAATAATTGCCCTGTAATTGCATTATACTACCAGCTATCAATAAATCAATGTGCATATGAACTGGCCATCTATGAGTAATAGCCATTTAGTTGTTTTCCTGTATTATTCTATTGATGTTCCACTAGCGGCTGTCCTGCAGATATTGAATGCTTTTTAAGCGAAGTGCTGACATCATAATAAAGGGCCGTGATGCTCAGGCCGGCCATGTGGTTTGTGAGCTGAAGACTAAAAAGTGACCGACAGCCATTGTGGGAGCAGGAAGAAGACTCTACTCTCAGTCAACACTACTATCAAGGTCTCTCTAACATGTACTCAATATAAACGCAATACACTCAAACTATACTATCAAAGACTCAGATACACCGCTATATCAAAGATCAACATGTACTCAATTTAAATGCAATAGACTCCAACTATACTATCAAAGACTGAGACTCACATACACTGCTATACCAAAGACAAACTTGAGGCTCACTCAATATAAACCAATAGAGTAGGGTTCTCTGACTCCAATCCTACTACTACTGTGTGTGCAGGCATTTATTCCAGACCTTCAGTAACACATGGTTATTTTAATCTGGTGTGATAGAGAAGGGCTGGAATGAAAGGTTCACACTGAGTGTCTCCAGGAATGGATTTCAACACCCGGACGATAGTAACTATATCAAAACAATACTGCTACCGAAGACTCTAATGATACAAATGCCAGAAACTCACAAACCCATAAAATTAGCTCTGAAATCAAAACAATATATTTCTGCTTAAGGGGATCCAGACAGTCAAAAAACCTGTCTGGTAAATAGACATGTTGCTTTATTGTTTGAGATGTATTTTGACTATAACTATTTTTCTCTCAAATCTTGTCAGTCTTATCTGACCCCAAAAGAGGGGGGAAAGCATTAATTTGTATTGCATTGTAATTGGCCTTTCATAGAAGTTTATTTTTAAGCATATGTTGATGAACTTTCACCTTAATTTGTGTGTGTGAATGTGTGTCTGTGACTCTTATCACAATATCCGTTTTAATCCAATGTTCAAAGCCGTTGGCTAATTCAAACATCAAAACATTTTGTCAGGTGTTATTTCTTTGTTGCTGTGTTTTCATAACCCTGGTGTCTCAAAGCATTATGAACTCAAATATTTTGCTCTGTCTAGCATTGCCTGTGCCAATAGGCAGCTCTCGCCAGCACAGTAAGTACACGAAGGATACACTGCCATCTAGTGTTGAGATTGTACCTATGTACCATGACCCACTGCACAACTGCATAAACTTGAATCTACAGTAGCAAACAGTAAAAGGCTATGTCTGCTTGATTGTACCTGTTATTTTAGCTTCCACAGTGTATAGGGTAGTGGTAACACTGTGTATAGGGTAGTGGTAACACTGTGCAGAGGGTAGTGGTAACAGTGCAGAGGGTAGTGGTAACATGTTTAAGTCTAATGACTAGCATGCTGTGAAAGCGTGATCTCTCTCAGTATGGCTATTGATAATAAGATATAAAGTGGTAGAGATAGTGTCCACGTCTGGTCCATTTAACATCTTCATATTGGTGTCTTGCTCTTAAAATTATACTTATTCACAGAGACTTCCTCCAATGTACAGTACAGTTATTGAAAAATGGGTCCACAATAATATATGCAATCCAAATAAAACCAACAATAAACAGTGTGTGTTGTTGCATATTGCCAACATGAATATGTATTTGCGGAGCCTTCAAACGGAGACATAAAAGGAGGCCCAACCTGTTGGTGTCCAAACCTCTTTTCCCTGCTGTGCAAACTTCACTTGGTTAATGCTAAACCATAATTATGACAATAGATAATAGAAAAAAAGACACCAACCACATTATGTACATGACTGCACATTTGAATACACTCAAATAGACAGTATGCACATAATACACACACACACACACACACACACACACACACACACACACACACACACACACACACACACACACACACACACACACACACACACACACACACACACACACACACACACACACAGCTCTACATCTTTCCATCTAAGTCCCAGTCCTAGGCCCGGTTAATGTAATTGCTTTTCATTGATCTTGTCTGATCAGGTGACTACTGTTCATGCTTTTCCAGGAGGCCAATGCCAAGCTCCTCTGCCTGTCGGGATGTGAGAAGTGTGTGTCCTTTTCAGCGCATATAAAACAGCTGCCTCTTCATAGAACGACATGGCATTGAGAAAAGAGGATGTTTCACTCCAATTACTCCTCTCTGAAAAGCTTACATCGAAAACTTTCAACGAGAGGCAGTGGTGAAGGACTTTTTCTTTGGAGGATACACTCTTAGAAAAAGGGTTCCAAAAGGGTTCTTCAGCTGTCCCCATAGGAGAACCATTTTTTGTTTCAGGTAGACACCTTTTTGCTTCCAGTTAGAACTCTTTTGGGTTCCATGTAGAACCGTCTGTGGAAAAGGTTCTACACGGAACCCAAACGGGTTCTACTTGGAACCAAAAATAGTTCTTCAAAGGGTTCCCCTATGGGGACAGCCAAAGAACCCTTTTCGGTTCTAGATAGCACCTATGTTTCTAAGAGTGTAGGTGTGTGTGTGTGTGAGAGAGAGGGAGAGCAAGAGAGAGAGAGAGAGAGAGAGAGAGAGAGAGGAGTTGAGCGAGTATGTGCGTGTGTGTCAGTTCTCATCGACCCACAGGGCCATGTTTGTGAGTGCTGGGCTCAAACATGGAAAAAACTTCATACTGTGGACAGACAGACTGACAGACTGACTGGGGGAAGGACTTTATTAACCAGGAGGAAAGAAAGAGGGGAGTCTGTGTTTTGGATGAGAAACAATGAGAGCAGACTTTGTAAGAGGGACAGTAAAGTCGCATCATGCAAGGTCAACCAGACCAAGGATTTGGGCCAGACACTCAAAGGCCCTCCCAGAGATCATGTGATTTTAGCATCTGAAGTGTGTGCCAGGCTAGTGTGTGTTGGCCGCCGCAGCGCAGCAGGCCGAGCTGGAAGAGTTTTTAAGGATCTTTTAGTTTGTTTGAATAGCGGGGAGCGCATACCTCCAACAATATATTTGAACACTTTATTTTTTTACATACCCCTGAACCCAACTGGACTGGAGCCATTTGTCTGGTACTCACATAGGCACGTACGCACACGCACACATACAGACACACACACTCCGCACAGTGTAGACTACTAGAGCATGTACCATAGAGGGAGTTTGTTACAGTTTTTTTCAATAAATGTAGTGCTAATCTCACAAGTACTATATGTGGTGAATTTTAATAACTCATTGCGCAAAACTCCAAATTAGTAACGCTTGTAACCCAGCAACTCTCAAATTCAAAACTTTTGAATGTGCATTAATTTAGTTTGAAGACATCTTTCACCACACAACCATTGATCCAAAGAATACATTTACTGTGAAATACCATGAAAAGATTGATTTAATCACTAAAACACTACATAAGGATATCTTCTCAATTTAGTTATTTTAACAACCAGTTAATCCAATAGCAAAAAAATCTAGATTCATGTTTCAAAATTGCCCTTTGAATGTAACATGCTATCGTATTGTGAATTACAGTACATTACACTGTTTTCACATTAGCTAATACACTTGAAATACCCATTAAAATTGACTGAACATCAATCTTTTCCGTAATTTCTATCCCATGTGTGATCAGAGGTGTGATCATTGAGGACATCTTTCACAATCATTGATGCAAAAAATTAAGCTATTGTTCAGATACATTTACAACATAAGTGTACTGTAATCAAATGAAACACATTAAAGAAATTAAAGAAACATAATGTTTAGCAGGCACTTTCAAGCCTGTCTTGAGCATTTGGCCATAGGTTATCCTCAACATCGCAGTAAATGTCTTCATTGTTCATGCACCTGGGGAAAAACCTTTTGGTATGGCGAATCCACGGCTGACATTGGTCTGGATTGATGTTATTGCATTCCTCATCCATGGCCTGAAGAAGGGTGGTACTCTCATTGGGATGGCAATCATACATCTTCCACCTGTATTGTAATCATATTTTACAGTATTGTATTGTAGTGGTTCTGTACGTGGTTTAGTTTGTAAGAGCATGGCACTACTAACACTACACTTGTGGATTCGATTCCCACTGTGATCACATATGAAAATGTGTGTCTCATTGGATAAAAGCGTCTGCTACGTAAACGGCATTTATTGCCTTAAAAAAGACCCCAGCAACTTAATTTTGGATACATGTCCGCTGTATAGGGGTGCATTTGTTACATACAGTACATCTGTGATCTTGCAAATATCCATTTTTATTTTATTTACTATGAAGTAAAATCATCATCAACGTAATAGTACATTACAGAATATATCATAATTGATATGTTTCTACTTGTATTTCTAGATGGTGAAAAAGTGACTGTATGAATTTATGTGTTGTACTTTAGTCAATTGAAAATGTGCTTACAGTTTTGAAACAACTGCCTTTTTGATCATTTGTTTGGAGTTGTGTACCAAGAGTTGTGAAAATTTACCCAAGCGATTGAAAAAATATACAGTCCAGTTTTTGGTGGTAGTATCTATCAGATCAGAGGCAAAGGGTTTTAAATCAGACCAGGCTGCCGAGACACTCTGAAGAGACATTCTCTGACAGAGCCTAAGAGACCATTTCCCCCCTAGAAGATCACAGTTAGCCACTTACGATAGAGCAATAACATAAGGCCTTGTCTTGTGATGCCCCTTCGAAACATTAACTTGAAATGTGGGGATCGTTTTTTGCTGTAAGTCGGGGGATAGAGTTCCTTTGAAAGTAACGGCGTAATTATTGTAACTTAATGCATTATTGTAGTGGTCTGTCTTGAAATAGCTCTGAATGAATGGTAAACTTGACTACCAGTTTTTATTTCCTATGTCAAGATGTGAGGCGGTTTCACACACAAAAAAGGTATGATTCTGTTGTTCAGATTCTCCAGTCTTTATAAAGCTTTCATAAACACAGTCAAAAACAGATTGGATTCACAAAACAATTGGGCCAGAATCTATGTGTGTGTGTGTGCCAGAATCTATGCAAATGCTACAACGAGACTACCTGGATCACAGTATACAGTACACACACACACACACACACACACACACACACACACACACACACACACACACACACACACACACACACACACACACACACACACACACACACACACATCTGCAGTTCAAAACCTGTCTCTATCTCTCGTAATGCCTCTGTAACTATTTATTTTATTTCCATTATTAAATTAAGTAAATAAAGACACATGAACTGATGTTTTCATAGTACATGTATGTATTGTACAGTAATGCACATTGATAAATTATAATACAAATTCACAAAACGTTTACTAATGTATTATCTATGTAATATCAATGTATAAGCACTTAATAAGCAGATCTTTATCTTGTGTGACCAATACCCTCACCAATACCCTCTAATCATCCCTTTCTTTTACTCTGCATTATTCAGTCCGTTCCTGAAGCCACATCAACCTTCCTGAACAGCAAGCAGAGCAGTGCAGCTGCAGAACAGGCCACAGATATAATGTGATGTAAAATGAATGATGAAATTCAAGGAGCCCAAATGAAAGAGACTGGTGTGTGTGGGGCGGGGGGGGGGGGGGGGGGGGGCGGGGGGGTTAGCTACAAGTTGGGGGATAGAATTCCTTTGAAAGTAATCGTGTAATCATTGTATTTTAATGCATTATTTTAGTGGTCTGTCTTGAAATAGCTCTGAATGAATGATAAACTTGGTTTTTACCTGTTTTTATTTCCTGTCAAGCTGTGAGGCGGCTTCATACACAAACAAAGTATGATTCTGATGTTCAGATTTTCCAGACATTATAAAGCTTTCATAAACACAGTCCAAAACAGATTGGATTCACAAAACAATTGGGCTCACCGATCACTCAGCCAGGCCTCTTGTGTGTTGAGATATATTTTCCTGTGTGTCTAAGAGGAGGATTCCAGCAGGCACTATGAAAGATATAGTTATAAGCTCACTATAGCAGAAACGTCCATGTGACCCCTACTCCGATCAATGCTGCAAGTTAGGTTTTACAGACTCATATACACACCACTTCTGTGAAACGTAAAAGAATATCAGACACTTTGTAACGTGTGTGTGTGTGCCAGAATCTATGCAAATGCTACAACGAGACTACCTGAATCACAGTACACACACACACACACACACACACACACACACACACACACACACACACACACACACACACACACACACACACACACACACACAGCTGCAGGCCAAAACCCGTCCCTATCTCTCCTAATGCCTCTGTAACACTTTATTTGAAGGTCCACTTAGAACTATTAAAGTAATTAAATGAATACACATGGACTGATATTTTCATAGTAGAGATTGATAAATAATATTACAAATTCACAAAACGTTTACTAATGTATTATCTAATGTATTATGAGTTAATTAGCAGATCTTTATCTTGTGTGTTACAAATAGCCTCTAATCATCTGTTTGTTTTACTCTGCAAGATTCAGTCCCTTCCTGAGGAAACATCAGCCTTCCTGAACAGCCAGCAGAGCAGAGCGGCTGCGGAACAGGCCACAGATAATGTGATGTAAAATGAATGATGAAATTCAAGGAGCCCGAATGAAAAAGATGCTGGTGTGTGTGCGTATGTGCATGCGTTCGTGTGTGTGCTCGTGTTGGCGTTTGTGTGTGTGTGTGTGTGTGTGTGTGTGTGTGTGTGTGTGTGTGTGTGTGTGTGTGTGTGTGTGTGTGTGTGTGTGTGTGTGTGTGTGTGTGTGTGTGTGTGTGTGTGTGTGTGTGTGTGTGTGTGTTCAAAGGTGAGGCCTTGGGTGATAGCGTAGCATAGGCTTCCTTTAACTTCTATAAGCACAGAGGATTAAAGAGAACTATAATGACCTTGGCATAATGAAGGCCTGCTGATTTCCATGATTTCCCTGCTTTCATGCTTGTTTTCCACTATTCCATATGAGGGGCTAAAGGAAGCTTTGTCTGGCCAAACATTAGCGATTGACCAGCAAAATTAGCCCAAAATCGAACACAAACCCTCGTTCCCATGTTTAAGTCATTATGGGAAAGATTGTAATCTCCAGGCAAATTAAGAGATGAAGCACATTTTTGTAAATGGCTTTCTATTTTTTCATGGCGACCGATTTAAGAGCAATTTCCCTAATTCATGAAATTATTTAGAAAGTGATGTAATGTCCATTCCTTCTTATCTTGAAAGCAAAAGCAATGTCTAGGATTGGGCCTTTCAGAGCTGCTAATACGGCACAACAAAATCAAAGGCTTCGAAATACCTTTTCATTCCACTTAGAGTTGATGAAATGCTGCAATTGACCTAAAATATGATAGAAATATGATTAGACTACATCAAATAGTAGGCAATAAAACAATACAAAACAACACTAAACAACCTTTAATTGTTGTGAATCTTCCAAAAGATGTGCCTGTTCCAATCTGTCCTGGCTTGATATAAAGCATAAAAAAGAATATTCACACAGGTCCTGCTCACAGTATGATATTACATGGCAATATAAAAGCATAGTGCGATGTACACACAGCTATACACCTAATATAGCGCACCTTCACTAATATCGGGCTATATTGAGGAATTCATAATCTACTCCAATGGGTTTACTGATTGACCTGCTCCTATTCCCTATCAGTACTTGTTTTGAGGTGAGCATTGTCTAGAGATTATCACTGCTGTGGTTCATTCCACAGACACTCAAATCCACACCTCTGTTAACTCACTCACTTTCAGTAAAAGACCACTGACCGGACAAGGGCCATTTCAGTGTCATATTTTTGATATACAGCATGTTAGGTCTTTGTCAACATTGTTGTGGCCCTTGGTTACAGTGAGGCAAGGACATATGTCTACAAGAAAAAGAGTGTACGTTTAGTGAGTGTTTTTTAATTTATTTTTATTTTACCTTTATTTAATCAGGAAGTCCCATTGAGGTCAAAATACCTCCTTCCCAAGGGATTGTGTGAGCGAGAATGACAGAATGTATGTGAGTTGAGCTGTAAACAAGGTGAAGTGTGCCCTCTACTGGCCATTGTCTTGCTTTTTTTACCCTTATTTTACCAGGTTAGTTGACTGAGAACACATTCTCATTTACAGCAACAATCTGGGGAATAGTTACAGGGGGCAAGAGAGGAGATGAATGAGCCAATTGAAAGATTAGGTGGCCATGATGGCATGAGGGCCAGATTGGGAATTAAGCCAGGACACCAGGGTTAACACTCCTACAATAAGTGCCATGGGATCTTTAGTTACCACAGAGACACGGGACACACATTTAACATCCCATCCGAAAGACGTTGGGGGATTGGGATATTTATTTATTTTTAGATCAGAGAAAAGAGTGCCTCCTACTGGTCTGCCAACAACACTTCCAGTCTCCCATCCAGGGACCAATCATGACCAACCCCGCTTAGTTTCAGAGGCAAGCCAGCAGTGGGATTCAGTCACCCACTCCATTCCCTTGTATATCTCCAACAAAGAAACTGTCCAGTGATACATTATATTGTGATGTTGAGGAGGTCTTGTACCAATATGTTTCGCATACAGTCCATATGGATCATAAAGGGGAGAGGAGATAATAAGGAAACTGCTTCAATCCTCCATCATATTTAGTTTTGTCTCTTCAGCTCACCATGTACAGTAACAGTACCTTTCATTAATATGTGATGAGAGAGAAAGCTCTCCACAGACCTCAATAGGCAGAAGCATTGTCTCTCTTTTAAAGTGATCTCAGATGGAAGGAGCTAACTTCAGAGAGCCACTGATGTGTTCTAATGAAAGAAGTCTCCTCCTCTGCGGCTCCATCTCGAGCCGCGTATTAGGAATCTAAATGTTGATTGAAGCCAGTTTGATTCTCTCCCTCTGATTTTCTTAAGGAATAAAAACACTGCTCTCGTGTTTACAGTATGACTATAAAAGGAGTATGAGAAGACTTATCAGCATCAGATTACATTTTGGGAGGTAGAACAGGAGGTTTGGAGTGTTTCACAGTTCGCACCCCAACTCAGTTCTGAGGATATCACAGATTTTTTTTGGAAGAAGAAGATCAAAGCAATGTACTGTAAATTCACAATGAGAGATTGCTATATCCCAACATTGTAGATTTAAAACAATACAACATTGCTCACATAAATTATACTGTATAACTAACTACGTTGCAGGATTTCAGACAAAGGACAGAGTGGCCTCATTGCTAAATAAAAATGAAATGATGACAAATTACCTTATAAGAAGGCCAAACTACTGTACACATATACACCATTACTTTATGTGGTGTAAATGTTGGAAAAATGACCGGTGTTTAAATAGTATTTCAGATATGATATGGCTTTTGAATGAAAGTATAAAAAAATTGTTAAAGCCAAATTTCTCTTTCATGCCAATGGAAAATATTGTTGCAGAATACTGTAGATTGCACTAAAGGGGTAAACCTACTTAGAGGAATCTTTATCTGCTACAGAGAATGTTAAATTAATGTTGTTTATGTGCATGCGTTATATACATAGTCAAACTGTTGGCTTTTTCATTCTATTTTTAATTTGATATTTGAGACATTTTCCTATTTGCATTTTTGACTGAACTGTAAGACTTTTCTATTATTGTTAAATTGAAATCACAGATGAAAGAAAGTGAGAATATTCTGCACCCAGTTGTCAACTGTAGTTGCACTGTTGGCTTTGTAACATGTCAGGAAGTGAAATTGCAACACAACTTGATGATAAAAATCTATAACACCATTTCAATGGAGGACCACATGGAGGGCCACACTAACACCCATTACGCATGTGTTTATACTGTATGTCTGATTGGGAAATGGACAGTAAACTTTGCAAGAACTCTCCTGGCAATCATTGTACCAAGACTGGCCAAACACAAACTACTGTATGCACTATGCCTATATTGTTTCACCAGCAGTTAGTTCACGTTAGCCGCCTGCACAACATAATTTCCTATGTAACAACAACCAAACTATTTCAACTTTACACACTTGCCTTATTAGTGCAGATTGCTTTTAGCCTACTTCAGAGAGTCCATAAATTGACAGCAGTAGGGGCAAGCTGTACACATGAACCCCTCACTAGCACTCTTCCACGTTAACCAGCTATCCCCTGTGGTTTCTGACTGGGCCAAACCTTTGAAATGTCATTCCAGGCGTGAAAAAAACAACATGTTTGCAGCTTTGGGTAAAATCCTATTTGTACACTGTAATTATGCTTTGAGAAGTTGAAAAGTTTAGGGTTTTGAGGTCTTCACTTTTCTCCTCTCATTTCTGATAAATGAGGCTCTCTGTTGAGAAGAACAAAGAGTTTTCTGATTACGTTCCTCGCTTCTGAAAACTCTGAATGCAGCAGACTTTAGTTACTGCTGTTATCAAGGGAAGCAATCAGGAGAACTCAGTCAATAATATTCACAACAGTGAGATACATTTGCTCTTGGCAAACAAGCTTAACGCGTGTGCGTGTGTCTGTGTCTGTGTGTGTACAAAACACGTTTGCAATACATGTATAGTTTTCTACCTCCTTCATTACTATGCCATTCATATATAGTAAAATTACAGACCTTTCTAAATGTGGTTATATTTCCAGGTGAGTAGTGCAAAGACTGCCTTGGACTGTTGGACTTTCTTTATGGAAAAGTTGCAGCCTTGCAAGATTCATTTGGAGGGTACCGATGTAAGACGTCAACTTGTTTTCTGTATGGGTGTATGATGGTACCTTTATTGGAACTGACCTCTCCCAGAGTTACTGCCTATGCAGGGAAAGCAGTGGGGGAGCCATGTTGCCTCAGAAGACTCCTCTCCAGTAATCAATAAGACCGCCCAGTTCCCTTAACACTGCTCCATCTCACCCTACAGAGTCTTCAGTAGGTTGAGAAGATAAGGGGGGAGAAGGAGAAGAGAGAGACTGGAATCAGACACAGATGAAGAATTGTCATTCATGGAAAGAGATGCAGGATCGAGTTATTACAGGAAAAATTTAACACACAATACTTGTTTCCTGGAAATAAGTACAGTACTTCAGTGTTTCGGGAAATTAGAGTTTAACTCAAATCTGGATTATGAATGGTATAAAACAAACCATCTTAACTGCAGTGGAATGTGGTAGACATTTACAAATGGAAAGAAATAGAAGCAGTTTTAGGGTATTGAATATATGGGCTTTCTGTGATTGTGTTAGTAATGTGCATAGCATCATATAATGATAAGTAAAACAGGGTGGCATCTTGTCCATCTCATCTTCAGGGAGAAGTGTGTGTGTGTGTGTGTGTGTGTGTGTGTGTGTGTGTGTGTGTGTGTGGGTCCTTATTAGGTATACCATTTCCACAGTCAACTCCAGCTATATAATAGGACACACCTAAATGCAGACAAGAAGTATTTTTGTGTTGATGGAATTTTTTTCTCTCTATATCCTCCATTATAACCACCAGTTTCCTGCTGGCCTTGTAGTTCTATCTCAATGGCTCTTAATGGAGGGTCGAGGAATAAATACAATTTAAGAATTTGATTACAACATCTTCTTACTTGGCTTGTGTGACCTTATAGGTTACATTTCCCTGCCGTTGACACACTGTACATCTCAGTGAATAGTATTAGTTATTCATCATGGAGGGAATCTCAATTTCATGAAAATGTTTCACATTTAGATTTTTATGGATGATGAATGATGCTCGTCTTCAGTGTTAGTGATAATGAAAATTGTGGCTCCAAGGAAAATTGTTGATGTCAAATGCTGCTTATATTAAATGCATGTTGCAAGAACATCTTCAACACACTACCAATTTGTCCCTCATTTGGCTGCAGTATAATCAAAAGGATACTTAGAACTAACACTTATGCATCTGCGCTACACTGGCAAAAAGTATAATAACAGCACTGATATCACATCATTTGTGGGTGCCTACCTGTCGTTGTCTTTGTACAGTCTTAGGGTTAGGCTCTTGTTTAAAACACTGACCACATTCTCACTCATGTCAAAATGGTCTCTGATAAATGTGTCAGAATGGTCTGAATACAGCATACTTCCAAACCATCTTCCCTTTCTTCTTGAGTGAGTGGATGTGAGGAAACAAGGCGCTCACTTCATTTGTGGTCATATGGTTATCAAATGATTTCAGTGATTTGCGATTAATTACATGGCAATCTGTGATTGAAACATAGATTTTGGAATTTTAAATGAATAATATTTACCTTATGAACTTAGTTCCACTGTTGTACCCCACCGGAACTCAAAATATACGCTTTTATTACTCCATTGTTTGTTAACACTGAAATTGTAACACTGTGGCCTAAAAACATGGTTTAAACCACAGATATCCTATTCAATTACTCTACTAAATGAATAAAGTCTTGTTCTAATATGTAATTCTATGGTTAAAACTATAATTTTGATAACATTTTGAGTCCTTGCATCCATAGCTCTGTCTATAAATTCGAGAGTGGTTACAGCCCCATCCCTCAGCTGTTTATCAAAACAGTGGCAGGGAAGCTTTGTTGTTTAAATGCAGATTGCCCCTTTAACCCAATGAGTCCCACATCATGCTGGCCTGATTTAGGACTTCTAACCCCTTTTAAGCATTGTATGTTTGAGCTGCCATTGGATTAATCTATTTATTCTGCATCTGTTGGTACAAACCATTAGTCTGTGTAATTAGGAGGAGAAAAAGAGGCCAGAGGGTAGGCTGCCTTCGGAGAATTTGTTGGCGATCAAATAAATTCCCACTTCCTTCCATTCTGCTAGCAAACATGCAATCTTTGGAGAATAAAATGTTTGACCTATGCGGAAGATTAAACTACCAACGGGACATTCAAAACATTAATATCTTATGCTTCACGGAGTTGTGGCTGAACGACGACACTATCAACACACAGCTGGCTGGTTATACGCTGTAACGGCAGGATAGAACAGCGGCGTCTGGTAAGACAAGGGGAGGCGGACTATGTATTTTTGTAAATAACAGCTGGTACACAATATCTAAGGAAGTCTCGAGCTATTGCTCGCCTGAGGTAGAGTATCTCATGATAAGCTGTAGACCACATTATCTACCTAGAGAGATTTCATCTGTATTTTTCGTAGCTGTTTACATACCACCACAGACTGAGGCTGGCACTAAGACAGCATTGAATGAGCTGTATTCCACCACAAGCAAACAAGAAAACAGTCACCCAGAGACGGCGCTCCTAGTAGCCGGGGACTTTAATACAGGGAAACTTACATTCATTTTATCAAATTTGTATCAGCATGTTAAATGTGCAACCAGAGGGAAAAAAACTCTGGACCACCTTTACTCCACACACAGAGATGCATACAATGCTCTCCCTCGCCCTCCATTTGGCATATCTGACCATAATTCTATCCTCCTGATTCCTGCTCACAAGCAAAAATTAAAGCAGGAAGCACCAGTGACTAGATCAATAAAAAAGTGATCAGATGAAGCAGATGCTAAGCTACAGGACTGTTTTTCTAGCACAGACTGGAATATGTTCCGGGATTCTTCCGATGGCAATGAAGAGAACACCACATCAGTCATTGGCTTCATCAATAAGTGCATCGATGACGTCATCCCCACAGTGACTGTACGTACATACCCTAACCAGAAGCCATGGATTACAGGCAACATCTGCACTGAGCTAATGGGTAGCGCTGTCACTTTCAAGAAGCGGGACTTTAAGCTTATAAGAAATCTCACTATGCACTCTGATGAACCATCAAACAGGCAAAGCGTCAATACAGGACAAAGATCGAATCGCACTACACCGGCTCTGACGCTCGTCGGATGTGGCAGGGTTTGCAAAACATTACAAACTACAAAGGGAAGCACAGCCGTGAGCTGCCTGGTGACACGAGCCTACCAGACGAGCTAAACTACTTCTATACTCACTTCGAGGCAAATAACACTGAAACATGCATGAGAGCACCCGTTGTTCCGGAAGACTGTGTAATCACGCTCTCCGCAGCCGATGTGAGTAAGACCATTAAACAGGTCAACATTCACAAGGCCGCAGGGCCAGATGGATTACGAGGATGTGTACTGCGAGCATGCACTGACCAACTGGCATGTGTCTTCAATTACATTTTCAACCTCTCCCTGTCTGAGTCTGTAACAACAACTTGTTTTAAGCAGACCACCATAGTGCCTGTGCCCAAGAACACTAAGGTAACCTGCCTAAATGACTACGGACCTGAAGACCTCACATCTGAAGCCATGAAGTGCTTTGAAAGGCTGGTCATGGCTCACATCAACACCATTATCCCAGAAACCCTAGTCCCACTCCAATTTGCATACTGCCCCAACAGATCCATCGATGATGCAATCTCTATTGCACTCCACACTGCCCTTTCCCACCTGGACAAAAGGAACACCTATGTGGGAATTCTATTCATTGACTACAGCTCAGCGTTCAACACCAGAGTGCCCTCAAAACTCATCAATAAGCTAAGGAACCTAGGACTAAACACCTCCCTCTGCAACTGGATCCTGGACTTCCTGATGGGCCGCCCCCTGGTGGTAAGGGTAGGTAACAACACATCCGTCACGCTGATTCTCAACACAGGGGCCCTTCAGGGGTCCGTGTTCAGTCCCCTCCTGTACTCCCTGTTCACTCATGACTGTACGGCCAGGCATGACTCCAACACCATCATTAAGTTTGCCGATGACACAACAGTGGTAGGCCTGATCACCGACAACGACGAGACAGCCTACAGGGAGGAGGTTCGAGACCTGGCCGTGTGGTGCCAGGACAACAACTCCCTCAACGTGATCAAGACAAAGGAGATGATTGTGGACTACAGGAAAATGAGGACCGAGCACGCCCCCATTCTCATTGACGGGGCTGCAGTGGAGCAGGTTGAGAGCTTCAAGTTCCTTGGTGTCCACATCACCAACAAACTAACATGGTCCAAGCACACCAAGAGGGCACGACAAAACCTATTCCCCCTCAGGAGACTGAAAAGATTTGACATGGGTCCTCAGATTCTCAAAATATTCTTCAGCTGCACCATCGAGAGCATCCTGACTGGTATGGCAACTGCTCGGCCTCCGACCGCAAGGCACTGCAAAGGTTAGTACGTACGGCCCAGTACATAACTGGGGCCAAGTTTCCTGCCATCCAGGACCTCTATACCAGGCGGTGTCAGAGGAAAGCCCTAAAAATTGTGAAGGACTCCTAGTCATAGACTGTTCTCTCTGCTACCACACGGCAAGCGGTACTGGAGCGCCAAGTCTAGGTCCAAGAGACTTCTAAAAAGCTTCCACCCACAAGCCATAAGACTCCTGAACATCTAATCAAATTACTACCCAGACAATTTGCATTGCCCCCCCTCTCCCCTTTTACACCGCTGCTACTCTCTGTTGTTATCATCTGTGCATTGTCACTTTAGTAATTGTACCTACATGTACACATTACCTCAACTAACTGGTGCCCCCACACATTGAATCTGTACCGGAATCCCCCTGTATATAGTCTTGCTATTTTACAACTGCTCTTTAATTACTTTTACTGCTGCTCATTAATTCCTTTTATTTCTTATTCTTATCCATATATATTTTTTTAACTGCATTGTTGGTTAGGGGCTTTTAAATGTGCATTTCACTGTAAGGTCAACACCTGTTGTATTCGGTGCATATGACTAATACAACTTGATTTGATAATTAACGGGGACTGAGCTAGAGTGGATTTTGTGAGACAAGGGCAGATCCCGAAAGGGCCCGGGTCCGGTCTTTTTACAAAAATGTCTTTAGAGTCCGAATGGTTTGAGCTATAAACTATTAAAAGCTATCTATGAAAAGCTGAGACTCAGGGACTAAACATGTTTTGTTCTACACAAGAGTTGTTAGAAGGTACAGAGTTCTTCTGTCACAAACTCCAAACTCCACACAGTTGTCACTGACTAGTTGGATAATAATTTCCCACTGAGCATTCATATAAATGTATCTTTATCAGGTTTTTGCTATGGCCAACCTTACTTTTATTTATTTACATTTGCTCCTGCACCTAAATATAAATCCAAAATGAGCACCGGAATCTAGTTCGGTCCAAGTAAAGCACTGGACATTTGTCAATAACACTTAGGAAACTCATTAATTGTTTTGTGTTCTACTTGTACCCCTGGTTGTCCTGAAAATAAAATGGCATAACGCTTCATTGTGAGGCTAAATATACGGGCTGGACAGATAAATGAATGTCAGACAAATGAAAAGCCGACTTCTGATGGGGTCTCAGGACTGATAGGGTTAATTAAGTTACGTGGGCACGTTCTTGTTGTCAGAAAGTTCCCGCGTTGTTTGCTCTTCCTGGTTACTTAGGTAGGGAACGAGATCTGGAATTCAAAGTAAACCCCGGTGAAATGAACGCTTCTCTACAATTTGTATCCTGACTATAATAACATACAGGTAATCTTTAAAATGTGAATCTACTTGTATATGGTAGCTAGCTACATACATTTCCTTTCAATGCCTTCATCGTAGCTAGTGGTATTTCGCTTGCATTGCTCCAATTAGCGTAGCAGTTTGTCACGACAGAAGAAGTAACTAGCTGCTGCTGTAGCTATTACGTTATTTGTTTTAATTCTAACGTTGATTAAGTAGCTTGTTATTATGTTGCTTTTCAGTATTAGGAAATGGCTGATGCAACTGTCTAGCTATTTAACTGCTGGATAAATTAGCTAATTGCTGTGATGCTAATTTGCTAACTGCAACAACTAGCTAACGTTTCCGTAGTGACATGAATCTTGACAGGGTTCGTGCAAAAGGTAACGTTAGCTAATTTATCTAACTACGGCTGCTACTAGCCGATTAACTAACTACTGTTGAAGGATGGCGTTTGTTAGCTTGCTTTCTTGCAGTTTACAAACATTAGATACCTATTTGGTTTTCCTTTCGAATGTATCTCTCTGTCTGATACACGAGAGATGAGCTCTAACAAGCTCTCTAGCTACCGCACTAACCCGATAATGGACTAAAGGAGCCTAAAGTTACCCAAGGACCTTAGCTACATGTTCTGTTCAGAGGCAAATTGGCTCTGGCAGCCAAAACAGCTAAATAATCAATCTGAATGTGAATCAATTCTCATTTACAATACGGTTCTAGAGACGTAAAGTACTCTACTTTCAAATCATATTAAAATAATTGTACAAATGCAAAATGTACTTATTGTACACCACAGGAGATTGGTGGCACCTTAATTTGGGAGGACCGGCTTGTGGCAATGGCTGGAGCAGAATTGGTGTAATGGTATTAAATACATCAAACTCATGTTTTTTTATGTGTTTGACTCGATTCCATTTACTCTGTTCCAGACATTATGAGCTGTCCTCCCCTCAGCAGCCTCCACTGCTGTACCCTGTTTTAACAGTTGCAGCCGACAGTAGTTTTCAGTGACAACCTTTGTGGCATCTGTCTTCCGTTTTCGGAGACTCAGATGGCTAATTAGCACAGGCAGTCGATTCTGATTTCTGTCTGTTTTCCATAAAGAAGTGCTGTAACATGGAAATATGCCGTGTGGAAACCCTAACCATATAAAGGTGTGTAGTAATTTAACCTTAAAAAAAACCGTACTGCAAGCGATGAGTCTTAATGTTAGTGCAAGCGTCGGGGCTTTAACAAAACATCTGGCTAACGTTAATGCGTTTGCCGGAAGATACTATCGTCAAGGCGCTAAAGGTAGCGTCTATGAATGGGCTAGCTAACGCATTAATGTTAGTATCCATAGACTATTTAAACTCAACTCCACGATTTAAGCAGCTACTATTGTGAGCGCACTTGAGCTCCGACACCACATAAAAGAAAGTTGGAGGGGAAAAAATAGACTTATTTCAGCATCTAAAGAATAGCCAGCAATTACACACAACATAGTTCTGCGTAATTGCGGTGGAAAGCTAAATAAATATGTAAACACTCAGTTGTATCTATTTTTCAATGTTTCATTATGTTAGTCTGTCTCCACCGTTAGGCACATGTTTCTATAAAGCTGTTTGATATATAAGTTAAAACCCTCTTCAAGTACCATTATGCCACATATAGAAAAATGAGCTAGTTATTTCATTGGATGTATAAATGTGAATTATCCGGTTGGTGTTTCCACTAACTATCAAATATGGTGTTTTAAAAAATATATTTCGACGCTGGGCCAATTGTGCGCCGCCCTATGGGACTCCCAATCACGGCCGGATGTGATGCAGCCTGGATTTGAACTAGGTACTGCAGTGACGCCTCTTGCACTGAGATGCAGTGTCTTAGACCGCTGCGCCACTCGGGATGAGAGGAAGCCTTGTGGCCAGTAGTGGGAGGAGATATAGCGAGTTGGATTTTGGCCAACATTCTGCTTCTCATCATTTGATCTCATTCAGTTTTCTGTTTCCAAAACTAGAATCTGTAACAAATAAAATGTTATTTGTCACATGCACGTGTTTAGCCCATGTCTGCTGGAGTAAGTGTGTGTCAGAGCTGTGTTTAAGTTGACAATGCAAACAATTTAGAATTTAACACATTCGTGTTTCTTATAAAAAGATGTGATGCAGTCAGTCTCTCCTCAACTCTTAGTCAAGAGTAACTGGCATGCATAGTATTAATATTAGCCCCCTGATTACAAACAAGAGCAAGATGTGCCGCTCTGTCCTGGGCCAGCCTCAGCTTAACTAGGTCTTTCTTTGTAGCACTTGGACACATGGCTGGACAATAATCAAGATAAGACAAAACTAGAGCCTGCAGGACTTGCTTTTTGGCGTATGGTGTCAAAAAAGCAGAGCATCTTTATTATGGATATACCTTTCCCCATCTTGACAACCATTGAATATATATGTTTTGACCATGACAGTTTACAATGTAAGGTAACACCAAGTAATTGTCTCCTCAACTTGTTCAACAGCCACACACACCATTCGTTACTAGATTCAGCTGATTTCTAGAGCTTAGGGAATGATCTGTACCAAATACAATGCTTGTAGTTTTAGAGATGTTCAGGACCAGTTTATTACTGGCCACCCATTCCTAAACGTATCTAACGTGATAAAAACTGCCCACTGGTATATCTGAAGGGATCTAGCTAGCCAGCTACGTAGCTGCCCCGCCCATATTCTCTATTTGATTTCTCCATTGACAGGTGCTGTGGTGTCAAAGTAGTAAATGGAGGTTAACAACATGCCATCGCCACAAGTCCTGCAACCGGTGCTTAAAATGAAAGTGGATGAGCTCTTCCTCAACTGGTTGAGTGAGCCAACGACCCAGACGATACTCAAAGACTACCTCGGCCTGATCAAGAGTGGACAGAGCATTGACCTGGGGCTTGGGGACACTAAGGACAAAAGGTCGATGACCTTCAATGAGAACAACAATGTGGCGTCCAAGAGAAGTCTGACGGAGAGGTCTTCTGCACCCCTCGGTGCGCCTTCCAGCTCCCCCTCTACACACACACTACCCTCTGGGAGCAGTGGTAACGCCAGAGTAGTGGGACCCAATGGGAGGGCGCTACGGAGGTCTGTCAGCACTAAAAAGGTAAGGCTGCTGCTCACTAGACTCATTTATCTCAGTCCCACATCATCAACCTATCCTCTAGCCCTAGAAATGTATCTTTGATCTGACATCATTGGATAGGTGTAGCCAATATACAGTGCATTCGGAAAGTATTCAGACTGACTTTTTCCATATTTTGTTATTGTTAGACTTATTCTAAAATTGCTTTAAAAAAAAAATCTCATCAATCTACACACTACCCCATAACGACAAAGCGAAAACAGGTTTTTAGAAATGTTTGCAAATTTAATACAAATAAAAAAAACATACCTTATTTACATAAGTATTCAGACCTTTTGCTGCGAGTCTTTTTAAAATGTATATTTTTGGAGCGTTTCTGTCAATCTTGAGTAAGGACACGCACCTGATTATGCATAGAAGTAGGCCTAGGCTACCTGGCCTGCGTGCAAATGTAGGCCTATAAATGTGCCCATCTGGGGATCTGATACTATTTCTGATTGCCTTAACTCACAATCATTGTGTAGCTTCTCAAAGTAATTTTTTATTTGCCTCAAGCATCAAATTAACATCCATTTTATCAACTAACTACTCAACGTAGCCTATTTGAAAAATCTTTCTAGCGCTCTCCCTTTTGATAACCACTCAGCATGAAAGGGGAAAAATATGTCATGCTCTGATCTGGTGGAAAAGTCATAAAATAGTCCTACCTAATAACTTATCCCTTGTGCAAATAGCTTACAGCTGTGTATGTCTCTCCAGAGCTCACTGGCACTGGGAACTGAGGGCCTAGGATATTTTATACAATATTGCAAGTTTGCTAGCATGAGCTTTGGGCCAGACCAATGTCATGACGTTGACCTGTGGGTAAGGTTTATGACCCCCCCCCCCCCCCCCCCATAAATACCTTTCCTCTCTTGACTCTACTGAAGGACTCTTGAAAAGCCTTTGTTAAACATAGAGAGTCAGGGAACATCAAAAGGGGGGGGGGGCCATATTTCGGTAATCCAACCAGTTGAAAATATGCGTTGGTACTTAATGAATATGATGTCAGTTCGGTTGTCATCTGAGACATTATGACTGATGACAGGACGACATAAACTATATCTGGGAAAGTCTACACATTCTAGTTATCAGATTCACATGGAATTGTTGTGCAATTTAAATGTTTAAATATGAAACTATTTGTGAAAAGATTAAATGTAATTTTAGCTTCCAAATGAGAGAATTGGGTTTTCATAAGGTTAGAGCTCTGCTCAATCAGTGGCCCGCCCCTGTGAAGAGACATTGGTTATAAACTATGAAACGCACCCTTCTCTCCCTCCACTATATAAGCCCTTGACACAAATGTAACCTCCTGTTCTCAGTACGCGAGCCCTGCAGCATCACTTTAAAAGGACTCGGATAATAAGCTGTTCCGGGTACATTAGGGCGACGGTCCGATGTCAGAAGGATTCAGATAATAAGCTGTTCCGAGGATGTGAGGACGACGGTTCCACGTTAAAAGGACTAACATGTCAACTACTCTCTGTAGTAATTTGTGTCTTCATTTTTAATTGTCTGCAGTGCTTAAAACATCAATCTTCATTTCTTTCGGAAAAGTATTCAGCCCCCTTTTCCATATTTTGTTACGTTACAGCCTTATTCTAAAATGGATTCAATAAAACAATTTCCTCAGCAATCTACACACTATCCCATAATGACAAAGCAAAAACAGGTTTTTAGGAATTGTCCGTAGAGATCCGAGACAGGATTGTGTCGAGGCACAGATCTGGGGAAGGGTACTAAAAAAATTCTGCAGCATTTGAAGGTCCCCAAGAGCACAGTGGCCTCAATCATTCTTAAATGGAAGAAGTTTGGAACCACCGAGACTCTTCCTAGAGCTGGCCGCCCAGCCAAACTGCGCAATCTGGGGAGAAGGGCCTTGGTTAGGGAGGTAACCAAGAACCGGATGGTCACTAACAGAGCTCTAGAGAACCTTCCAGTCTGGTGTGTTAGCTGGGTCTGGGACAAAACTGTGACACCAAACTAACACTAGTTTCTAAATATTTAAAACTAGCCAACCGTTTTCATATCATAGACCATGGCTCTCCAACTCTGTTCCTGGAGTGCTACCGTCCTGTAGGCTTTCCCTCCAACCGTAATCTAGCGCACCTGACTCAAATAATTAGCTGGTTGAATCAGGTTAGTTACAACTGGGGTTGGATTGCAAACCAGAGGTTAGCTCTCCAGGTACAGGGTTTGAGAGTCTGGTTACATGCACACAATAATGCAATTTATTGTGCATAGTCAGATTTAATATAATAGTTTGATTAAAACGTTTTCATGCTTTGTAAGAAGAATGATTTCCCTAATAATCCTGTTTTACATGGACACGTCTGAAATCTGGCTACCTGATGGCACTCTGATAAATGCAGAAAATTGTCAATCAAAATAAACGTTCTACCACAGCAACCATGTTATTTTTCTGAAGCATATTTGACTCTGAGTTCAGACGTAAAATGTGTGTGTGAAGTACTTGTGTGTTGTTCCGAACTCACTTCACTCACACTAAAGAGAGCGGCTCACTCGGCTGGTGCTAGCACATGCGCTGATCAAATACACAGCTGTTACGCCGACGTAAGGTGTTTACATGTCCTAATATTTCTAAAGATTATTCAGAACCAGGTCTTTTAATCGGTGTGTGCTTACTTCGTTTTTTACCTTACATCGATTTAAGATGAGCAGTGTAAGGTGTTTATGCAATAGTCCTATAATCTGCCATAATCAGTTTTAATATTGAATTATTACTGTGCATGGGAACATACTCATTGATGGTCAGTTCTTGCATCCATAGCTAAGCTGCGGTTACATTTCTTAAGCCCCATCCTTCAGCTGTTTACCAAAACAAGTGGCGGGGTGGCCGCTTTTGTTGTTTTTTGGAATCCCAGATTGCTGTTTTTAAAAAGTGTTAGACCTAGTTAGTTTATCTGTTTTTATGATACTAAGAGCTATCCTATCAGCAAAGTCCCACATTCCATGATCTTAAGATGGATTGTGAAGCAGTCCCAAGTCCTTTCTTGGGTTCTGGATAGTGACACAAATGCACAAGTCTCTATGTCTCGTTCATTCAGATAATCACACGCATGGTTCTCAAAGCTAAAGAGTGGGTGCAGTGAAAGCAAAACCAATAGTTTCTTAGTATACAACAAGGGACAGTTTTTTTTTTTTTTTAAATTGCCTAGTCTCTAGCCACAACAGTGATTGGCAGAAATTAGAGAAACGCAACAGAACCATTCAGCCTCTGTATCTGTGGATTTCAGTCAGATAATGGTCTTTTCTCAAGGGAGACATCTGTTGGTAATGAATTGCTTGTCATAGGCTCTCCCTCTCTGTGTCTGCTAGGGCTCGGATGATACCAATATCGCGATTCTCATTAGTATCATGGCAAGGAAACAAAACACAAAGCGGATTAACTTCTTTCGGAAAACAGCCCTAATGTTGGAAACGCACATCATTATGTTGTCCAAGCTATAGCACACTATTTTACAGCAGGTTTTTAAAGGACCAAAGAGTTTGGTCTGCTTTGTCTTCATTTTTGCCATTTGAAAAAGTATTGCTGTGAAACGTCAAGAGGTTTGACAGATGTGAAAAGGTGATTTCCACGTCCGTTCTCTTTTTCCCCGAGCTCTTCACTGGTCCTCGGCCCCATTCCCTCCATGTAGCAACTGTTTTGTACAGTCTGTATTTTGTGGCCTGACGTCAGATGCATGTGCCCACAATATGTCACTTCGTATTAAAGTGATTGCTATCGGGTATCAAGTAATGCTCTATTTTAAGCAAGCCACAGGAATTCCAGAATACAAATGCATTCTTCAAAGGATTAGTTAAAAATGCAATTAACGTCATACTGATGCTGCTCAGAACAGCTGATCCAACTTTCACACAAGACATTGATATAGATAGCCTTGGTTTCCCTTGTGCTTGCATTAACTACTCAGAACTGAGCCTGGGTGTGCAGGCAAGGGTGGCAGCAGGCAGCAAATTTGTCCTCTGTAATTTCAGTGAAGAGTAACTCTACACAGATGCTGTTAATTGTCTGAGTAAGTGGCGGTCGATCATTCTTTAGATTTTCTGCTGTGGAGGTTGAGGTTCAGAGAAGGCAATATCTACTAGGCATGACCTGAGGTCTCAATGATTTGACGTGATCAGTGTTCGCCTTCTTTTAATGGGCTGTCGAGGCTACATTCAAACAATCCCTATTCAGTTTCTACAATCACTTGAGTGGTCATTGAACCTGTTTTACTGTGACCCTTCTAAAGCTTTTGGAGCTTGCTCCTGCTCGCTCTCTCGTGAAGTCGGCCACACGTAGGCTAGAACAATTCTAGCCAGCACCCAGCCTCAAGTGGCAACCCAAAAGGAATCAGCCACTACCCATCAATGGTTCCCAACCAAGCATTTTGGAAACAATTCTGACATTGCTAGGATAATGTCTCAGTTAAGTGTAAGACATTGTTTATTTTTCAGGATTCCTAAACAGTAGCTTTAGTTGTATCTTGGAAATTGGATTTAGGGGTATTTTTTTAACCATAAAGTTTTTCTGGCAAAGGGGGGCCAAGGGTCACATTATCGGTTGCCTGACCTATCGGGGCGACCCAAGTGCTAAACTGCATCTCAAGTGCTTTTTATTAGCAAGGCCTTCTTCACCAGAAAATATCCAATCTAGTAACAACTAGTGATGCGCCGATATGACATTTTTGGCTGATATCCGATATTTTCCTTGCCAATAAAAAATGATACCGATATTTAACATTTTAGCTGCCTTTTAAGGATTCTAGTACAGTTAAGTAGTTACACACACGGACGCAGCGGTCTAAGGCACTGCATCTCAGTGCAAGAGGCGTCACTACAGTCTCTGGTTCGAATCCAGGCTGCATCACATCTGGCCGTAATTGGGAGTCCCATAGGGTGGAGCACAATTGGCCAAGCGTAGTCTGGGTTTGGCCGGGGTAGGCCGTCATTTTAAATAAGAATTTGTTCTTAACTGGCTTGCCTGGTTAAATAAAGGTTACACACCACACTAACCAAAAAGTTATTTTGTTGGCATTTACATATGTCCCCATTACCAGTAAAACATAATCAAAACCTATTTCTTTCACTTAGTTGCTGTGCTGTTTCGTTCATTTGTTCAGTCTTTTCATTCTCAACCAGGATTTCATCGTACAAGTCAAGCAGTGAAGTTTCAGCTCTCTGTCCATGGCCTCTCTTCCTCGGTGCGCACTGTCTTGTCCAGCTGTGTCTAACATTTCACGTAAACCCCGTTTCTTGTCTGCATCGAAGTAGCGGTCCTTGTACATAGCATCGAGCATGGTGGCGACACAGTAAAGAGGCTCAGCGAGAATGCCACCGAATTGCTTGTTAACAGCCTGTCGGCAGTTTTGTTGAGCAGGCGGTTCAATTAGAGGTCGACCGATTTAATCGGAATGGCCAATTTTGATTAGTGCCGATTTTAAGTTTTCATAATTTTTTTACACCTTTAAAGTTAAGAACTTTAGTCGGCAGTTAAGAACACATTCTTATTTTCAATGACGGCCTAGGAACGGTGGGTTAACTGCCTTGTTCAGGGGCAGAAAGACAGATTTTTACCTTGTCAGCTCGGATTCATTTTTGCAACCTTCCGATTACTAGTCCAACGCTATAACCACCTGCCTTACATTGCACTCCACGAGGAGCCTGCGTGGCAGGCTGACTACCTGTTACGCGAGGGCAGCAAGAAGCCAAGGTAAGTTGCTAGCTAGCATTAAACTTAACTAGTGATTATGTTAACTACACATGGTGGTTGATATTACTAGTTTAGCGTGTCTTGCGTTGCGTATAATCGATGCGGTGCCTGTTAATTTCTCATCCAATCACAGCCTACTTCGCCAAATGGGTGATGATATAACAAGCGCAATCGTGAAAAAAGCAGTGTCGTTGCACCAATGTGTACTTGACTATAAACATCAATGCCTTTCTTTAAAATCAATGCACAAGTATACATTTTTAAACTTGCATATTTAGTTAATATTGCCTGCTAACATGAATTTCTTATAACTAGGGAAATTGTGTCACTTCTCTTGTGTTCCGTGCAAGCAGTCAGGGTATATACAGCAGTTTGGGCCGCCTGGATTGTTGAACTGTGTGAAGTCCATTTATTCCTAACAAAGACCGTAATTAGTTTGCCAGAATTGTACATAATTATGACATAACATTGAAGGTTGTACAATGTAACAGCAATATTTAGACTTAGGGATGCCATCCGTTAGATAAAATACAGAACAGTTCCGTATTTCACTGAAAGAATAAACGTTTTGTTTTCGAAATGATAGTTTCCGGATTCAACCATATTAATGACCTAAGGCTCGTATTTCTGTGTGTTATTATGTTATAATTAAGTCTATGATTTGATATTTGGTAGAGCAGTCTGACTGAGCGATGGTAGGCAGCAGCAGGCTGGTAAGCATTCATTCAAACAGCACTTTCGTGCGTTTGCCAGCAGCTCTTCGCTGTGCTTCAAGCATTGAGCTGTTTATGACTTCAAGCCTATCAACTCTCGAGATTAGGCTGGTGTAACCAATGTGAAATGGCTAGCTAGTTAGCGGTGTGCGCGCTAATAGCGTTTCAAACGTCACTCGCTCTGAGACTTGGAGTAGTTGTTCCCCTTGCTCTGCAAGGGCCGTGGCTTTTGTGGAGCGATAGGTAACGATGCTTCGAGGGTGGCTGTTGTCGATGTGTTCCTGGTTCGAGCCCAGGTAGGGGCGAGGAGAGGGACGGAAGCTATACTGTTACACTGGCAGTACTAAAGTGCCTATAAGAACATCCAATAGTCAAAGCAATATGAAATACAAATGGTATAGAGAGAAATAGTCCTATAATAACCTCAACCTAAAACGTCTTACCTGGGAATATTGAAGATTCATGTTAAAAGGAACCACCAGCTTTCATATGTTCTGAGCAAGGAACTTAAACGTTAGCTTTTTTACATGACACTTATTGCAATTTTACTTTCTTCTCCAACACTTTGTTTTTGCATTATTTAAACCAAATTGAACATGTTTCATTATTTGAGGCTAAATTGATTTTATTGATGTATTATATTAAGTTAAAATAAGTGTTCATTTAGCATTGTTGTAATTGTCATTATTACAAATAAATGTAATAAATCGTCAGATTAATCCTTATCGTTTTTTTTTGGTCCTCCAATAATCGGTATCGGCGTTAAAAAATCATAATCGGTCGACCTCTAGTTTCAATGCCATGACAGAGGGTATCATGTCTACTTCAGGTGCAGTTGATGAGCTTATTTCTCGAGTCAGTTGTTTGAATGGAGTGTGTTCATGTTTCAAACATGTTCTCAAATGCCATTGAAATGGCAGCAGCGGTATGACAACCAGCACGTTCATGAGCGTGCAATACGACTTCTCAGTACGAAATCTTCAACGACCCACTGTGCTGTCAGACTCAGCATGCTCATGGGGCCTATATCGCTGGTCCAAATGTCAGTCGTGAAGCTAATAGCAGTGACTCTTCTACTGTGCAACTCCGGTAGGGCAACGTCTGAAAAATAGCACACTTGGTAGTGTGTACCGGTGCTCGACCAGTCGGTGAAAGCCAACGTCACCCACGACAGAGAACGGTTGATTGTCAAGGGCCATGAATTCCAATATCTTGGCGTTAATGGATTTCGCCTTTGAGTGGTCTCGCTGAAATTTTCTTACTCTGTCAAACGACTGCTCAACTTGTTGACTGCTCGACCCATACAGCAGACATTGTGGGCTAAGTTAGGAATGCTGTGTTGCATGTTTAGCGCAAAATTTTACGTGGCGCCATTACGTAATGTTCCTACATTTATATAGATGTGCACATCAGCTTTGAACGGTTTTGCACATTTGCGTTAAACTAGATATCAGGCCGATGTTGGCATTTTTAGCTAATATCGTCCGATTCCAATATGTTCACTGATATATCATGCATCCCTAGTAACAACAGTGTCATTACGGCAGCTAAGTGCTTGTTCAGTTCTCAATGGCTAGGCCTATATCTATTCTATTCTGAAACACTATTTCAGTATAGAGGCTTTATTGGCATGGGAAACATATGTTAACATTGTCAAAGCAAGTGAAGTAGATAATAATTCAATTATCGGGCTGACTCTTCTCTGTATATGTCAATGATGTTGCTCTTGCTGCTGGTGATTCACTGATCCACCTCTACGCAGATGACACCATTCTGTGTACATCTGGCCCTTCTTTGGACACTGTGTTAACAAACCTCCAAACGAGCTTCAATGCCATAACACTCCTTCCGTGGCCTCCGACTGCTCTTAAATTCAAGTAAAACTAAACGCATGCTCTTCAACCGATTGCTTCCCGCCCGACTAGCATCACTACCCTGGACGGTTCTGACTTAGAATATGTGGACAACTACAAATACCTAGGTGTCTGGTTAGACTGTAAACTCTCCCTCCAGACTCACATTAAGCATCTCCAATCCAAAATTAAATCTAGAATCGGCTTCCTATTTTACCACAAAGCCTCCTTCACTCATGCTGCCAAACATACCCTCGTAAAACTGACTATCCTACCAATTCTTGACTTCGGCGATGTCATTTACAAAATAGCCTCCAACACTACTCAGCAAACTGGATGTAGTCTATCACAGTGCCATCGTTTTGTCACCAAAGCCCCATATACTACCCACCACTGCGACCTATATGCTCTCGTTGGCTGGCCCTCGCTACAGATTCGTTGTCAGACCCACTGGCTCCAGGTCATCTAAGTCTCTGCTATGTAAAGCCCCACCTTATCTCAGCTCACTGGTCACCATAGCAACATCCACCCGTAGCACGCGCTCCAGCAGGTATATTTCACTGGTCATCCCCAAAGCCAACACCTGCTTTGGCTGCCTTTCCTTCCAGTTCTCTGCTGCCAATGACTGGAGTGAATTGCAAAAATCACTGAAGCTGGAGACCTCTCTCCATCTCTAACCATCAGCTGTCAGAGCATCTTACCGATCACTGCACCTGTAAATAGCACACCCAACTACCTGATCCCCATATTATTACTTCCCCTTTTGCTCTTTTGCACATCATCATCTGCACATCTATCACTCCAGTGTTAATGCTAAATTGTAATTATTTTGCCTCTATGGCCTATTTATTGCCTTGCATCCCTAATCTTACTACATTTGCACACACTGTACATAGATGTTTCAATTGTAGTATTGACTGTACGTTTGTTTATCCCATGTGTAACTCTGTTGTTTTTGTCGCACTGCTTTGCTTTATCTTGTCCAGGTCGCAGTTGTAAATGAGAACTTGTTCTCAACTGGCCTACCCTGTTAAATAAAGGTGAAAAAATAAAATAAACAATACAAATGTACTCTAAACATTACACTCACAGAAGTTCCAAAAGAATTAAGACATTTTGAATTTCATTGTCTATTTACAATGATATGTGTTGTAAGGATGTGCAATTATTTAAAGTGAAAATAAATAAACAAATAAATATGGGTATTTACGATGGTGTTTGTTACAATGGTGCCCTTTTCTTGTGGCAACAGGTCACAGTTTGCTGCTGTGATGGCACGCTGGGGTATTTCACCCAGTAGATATGGGAGTTTATCAAAATTGGGTTTGTTTTTGAGTTCTTTGGATCTGTGTAATCTAAGGGAAATATGTGTGTCTCATATGGTCAAATATTTGGCAGGAGGTTAGGAAGTGCAGCTCAGTTTCCACCTCATTTTGTGGGCAGTGTGCACATAGCCTGTCTTCTCTTGAGAACCAGGTCTGCCTGCGGCAGTCTTTCTCAATAGCAAGGCTATGCTCACTGAGTCTGTACATAGTCAAAGCTTTCCTTAAGTTTGGGTCAGTCACAGTGGTCAGGTATTCTGCCACTGTGTACTCTCTGTTTGGGGCCAAATAGCATTTGAGTTCGCTCTTTTTATTTATTATTTATTTTTTTCTTTCCAATGTGTCAAGTAATTATATTTTTATTTTCTCATGATTTGGTTGGGTCTAATTGTGTTGCTGTCCTGTGGCTCTGTGGGGTCTGTTTGAACAGAGCCCCAGGACCAGCTTGCTTAGGGGACTCTTTTGCAGGTTCATCTCTCTGTAGGTGATGGCTTTGTTATGGAAGGTTTGGGAATCATTTATTTTTAGGCGGTTGTAGAATTTAACGGCTCTTTTCTGGATTTTGAAAATTAGCGGGTATTGGCCTAATTCTGCTCTGTATGCGTATTTGGTGTTTTATGTTGTACACGGAGGATATTTTTGCAGAATTTTACATGCAGAGTCTCAATTTGGCGTTTGTCCCATGTTGTGAATTCTTGGTTGGTGAGCGGATCCCAGACCTCCACAACCATAAAGGGCAATGGGTTCTGTAACTGATTGAAGTATTTTTAAGCCAGATCCTAATTGGGATGTCAAATTTTATGTTCCTTTTGGTGGTATAGAAGGCCCTTCTTGTCTCTCAGATATTTCACACAGCTTTGTGGAAGTTAGCTGTGGCGCTGATGTTTATGCCGAGGTATGTATATATTTTTTTTGTGTGTGCTCTAGGGCAATGGAATTTGTGGTCCTGGCGACTGGACTTTTTTTGGAACACTTTTCGTCTTACTGAGATTTACTGTCAGGGCCCAGGTCTGACAAAATCTGTGCAGAAGATCTAGGTGCTGCTGTAGGCCCTCTGTGGTTGGTGACAGAAGCACCAGATCGTCCGCAAACAGTTGACATTTGACTTCAGATTCTAGTAGGGTGAGGCCGGGTGCTGCAGACTGTTCTAGTGCCCTCGCCAATTCGTTGAGGTTGGTAGGTAGAAGAGGGTGGGGCTTAAGCTGCATCCCTGTCTCACCCCACGGCCCTGTGGAAATAAATGTTTTTTTTTGGCAATTTTAACTTGTTGTTTGTGTACATGGATTTTATGTCGTATGTTTTTTCCCAACACAACTTTCCATCAATTTGTATAGCAGACCCTCATGCCAAATTGAGTCGAAGGCTTTTTTAAAAATCAACAAAGCATGAGAAGTCTTTGTTTTGGTTTGTCAATTATGGGGTGCAGGGTGAATACGTGGTCTGTCGTACGGTAATTTGGTAAAAAGCCAATTTGACATTTGCTCAGTACATTGTTTTCACATAATAAATGTACAAGTCTGCTCTTAATTATAAGGCAGAGGATTTTCCCAAGGGCACTGATGACTCATATCCCGCGGTAGTTATTGGGGTCAAATTCATTTCCTTTTGTGGATTTGGGTGATCAGTCCTTTGTTCCAAATATTGGGGAAGATGCCAGAGCTAAAGATGTTGAAGAGTTTAAGTATAGCCAATTGGAATTTGTTGTCTATTATATTTTATCATTTCATTGAGGATACCATCAACACCACAGGCCTTTTTGGGTTGAAGGGTTTGTATTTTGTTTTGTAGTTCATTCAATGTAATTGGACAAGCCAGTGGGTTCTGGTTGTCTTTTAATAGTTGATTCTAAGATTTGTATTTGATCATGTATATGTTTTTGCTGTTTGTTATAGGGCCAAAAAGATTGGAGAAGTGGTTTACCCATACATCTGTGTTTTGGATATACACTGCTCAAAAAAATAAAGGGAACACTTAAACAACACAATGTAACTCCAAGTCAATCACACTTCTGTGAAATCAAACTGTCCACTTAGGAAGCAACACTGATTGACAATAAATGTCACATGCTGTTGTGCAAATGGAATAGACAACAGATGGAAATTATAGGCAATTAGCAAGACACCCTCAATAAAGGAGTGGTTCTGCAGGTGGGGACCACAGACCACTTCTCAGTTCCTATGCTTCCTGGCTGATGTTTTGGTCACTTTTGAATGCTGGCGGTGCTTTCACTCTAGTGGTAGCATGAGACGGAGTCTACAACCCACACAAGTGGCTCAGGTAGTGCAGCTCATCCAGGATGGCACATCAATGCGAGCTGTGACAAGAAGGTTTGCTGTGTCTGTCAGCGTAGTGTCCAGAGCATGGAGGCGCTACCAGGAGACAGGCCAGTACATCAGGAGACGTGGAGGAGGCCGTAGGAGGGCAACAACCCAGCAGCAGGACCGCTACCTCCGCCTTTGTGCAAGGAGGAGCAGGAGGAGCACTGCCAGAGCCCTGCAAAATGACCTCCAGCAGGCCACAAATGTGCATGTGTCTGCTCAAACGGTCAGAAACGGACTCCATGAGGGTCCGACGTCCACAGGTGGGGGTTGTGCTTACAGCCCAACACCGTGCAGGACGTTTGGCATTTGCCAGAGAACACCAAGATTGGCAAATTCACCACTGGCGCCCTGTGCTCTTCACAGATGAAAGCAGGTTCACACTGGGCACATGTGACAAACGTGACAGAGTCTGGAGACGCCGTGGAGAACGTTCTGCTGCCTGCAACATCCTCCAGCATGACCGGTTTGGCGGTGGGTCAGTCATGGTGTGAGGTGGCATTTCTTTGGGGGGCCGCACCGCCCTCCATGTACTCGCAAGAGGTAGCCTGACTGCCATTAGGTACCGAGATGAGATCCTCAGACCCCTTGTGAGACCATATGCTGGTGCGGTTGGCCCTGGGTTCCTTCTAATGCAAGACAATGCTAGACCTCATGTGGCTGGAGTGTGTCAGCAGTTCCTGCAAGAGGAAGGCATTGATGCTATGGACTGGCCCGCCCGTTCCCCAGACCTGAATCCAATTGAGCACATCTGGGACATCATGTCTCGCTCCATCCACCAACACCACGTTGCACCACAGACTGTCCAGGAGTTGGCGGATGCTTTAGTCCAGGTCTGGGAGGAGATCCCTCAGGAGACCATCCGCCACCTCATCAGGAGCATGCCCAGGCGTTGTAGGGAGGTCATACAGGCACGTGGAGGCCACACACACTACTGAGCCTCATTTTGACTTGTTTTAAGGACATTACATCAAAGTTGGATCAGCCTGTAGTGTGGTTTTCCACTTTCATTTTGAGTGAGACTCCAAATCCAGACCTCCATGGGTTGATAAATTGGATTTCCATTGATTTATTTTTGTGATTTTTGTCAGCACATTCAACTATGTAAAGAAAAAAGTATTTAATAAGATTATTTCTTTCATTCAGATCTAGGATGTGTTGTTTTAGTGTTCCCTTTAATTTTTGAGCAGTATATAACTCTTTGTTTATTGTTTTCCAATTTTCCCAGAAGTGGTTAGTCTATGGATTCTTCAATTATATTGAGCTGATTTCTGACGTGCTGTTCCTTTTTCCGTAGTCTCTTTCTGTATTGTTTTAGTCATTCATAGGCTTAGGTTTTCTGGGTCTATGTTTTTGGTTGGATAGGTTTCTCAATTTCTTTCTTAGGTTTTTGCATTCTTCATTAAACCATTTGTCATCGTACATTTTCTTTTGTTTTCTTATTTCACTGACTGTAACCTGGACCTAACCAAAACATTTTTTTTCTTGTTTTAGCCTACTTGACGCAGTGGTGACAACGCCCACGGTAAAGTGTAGACTTTACCGTGAAATGCTTACTTACAAGCCCTTAACCAACAGTGCAGTTCAAGAAGAAAATATTTACAAAGTAGGCTAAAATAAAAAGTTACAGAATAACAATTACAAGGCTATATACAGAGGGCACCACTACCGAGTCAGTGTACAGGCAAGTTGAGGTAATCTGTACATGTAGGTGGGGCGAAGTGACTATGCATAGGTAACAAACAAACAGCGAGTAGCAGCAGTGTACGAGGGGGGGGGGGGGTGTGTCACTGTAAATTGTCCAGTGGCGATTTTTATGAATTGTTCAGCAGTCTAATGGTTTGGGGGTAGAAGCTGTTGAGGAGCCTTTTGGTGCTAGACTTGGCGCTCCAGTACTGCTTGCCGTGCGGTAGCAGAGAAAACCATCTATAACTTGGGTGACAGTAGTCTCTGACAATTTGATGGGCTTTCCTCTGACACCGCCTATTATATACAGTTGAAGTCGGAAGTTTACGTACGCCTTAGCCAAATACATTTAAACTCGGTTTTTCACAATTCCTAACATTGAATCATTGTAAAAATTCCCTGTCTTAGGTCAGTTAGGATCACAACTTTATTTTAAGAATGTGAAATGTCAGAATAATAGTTGAGTGATTTATTTCAGCTTTTATTTATTTCATCACATTCCCAGTGGGTCAGAAGTTTACATACACTCAATTAGTATTTGGTAGCATTGCCTTTAAATTGTTTAACTTGGGTTGAACGTTTCGTGTAGCCTTCCACAAGCTTCCCGCAATAAGTTGGGTGAATTTTGGCCCATTCCTCCTGACAGGGCTGGTGTAACTGAGTCAGGCTTGTAGGCCTCCTTGCTCGCACATACTTTTTCAGTTCTGCCCACAAATTTTCTATAGGATTGAGGTCAGGGCTTTGTGATGGCCACTCCAATACCTTGACTTTGTGGTCCTTAAGCCATTTTGCCACAACTTTGGAAGTATACTTGGGGTCATTGTCCATTTGGAAGACCTATTTGCGACCAAGCTTCAACTTCCTGACTGATGTCTTGAAGTTGCTTCAATATATCCATATAATTTTCCTTTCTCATGATGCCATCTATTTTGTGAAGTGCACCAGTCCCTCCTGCAGCAAAGCACCCCCACAACACGATGCTGCCACCCGCGTGCTTCACGGTTGGGATGGTGTTCTTCAGCTTGCAAGCCTCCTCCTTTTTCCTCAACATAACGATGGTCATTATGACCAAACAGTTCTATTTTTGGTTCATCAGACCAGAGGACATTTCTCCAAAAAGTACAATCTTTGTCCCCATGTGCAGTTGCACACTAGTCTGGCTTTTTTTATGGTGGTTTTGGAGCAGTGGCTTCTTCCTTGCTGAGCGGCCTTTCAAGTTATGCCAATATTGGACTAGTTTTACTGTGGATATAGATACTTTTTTACCTGTTTCCTCCAGCATCTTCACAAGGTCCTTTGGTGCTGTTCTGGGATGGATTTGCACTTTTCGCACCACCAAAGTACATTCATCTCTAGTAGACAGACCACGTCTCCTTCCTGAGCGATATGACGGCTGCGCAGTCCCATGGTGTTTATACTTGCGTACTATTGTTTGTACAGATGAACGTTGTACCTTCAGGCATTTGGAAATTGCTCACAAGGATGAACCAGACTTGTGGAGGTCTACAATTCTTTTTCTGGGGTCTTGGCTGATTTTCTTTAGATTTTTCCCTTGATGTCAAGCAAAGAGGCACTGAGTTTGAAGGTAGGCCTTGAAATACAATCACAGGTACACCTCCAGTTGACTCAAATTATATCAATTAGCCTAACACGAAGCTTCTAAAGCCATGACATCATTTTCAGGAATTTTCCAAGCTGTTTAAAGGCACAGTCAACTTAATCTATGTAAACTTCTGACCCACTGGAATGGTGATTAAGTGAAATAATCTGTCTAACCAATTGTTGGAAAAATGACTTGTGTCATGCACGAAGTAGATGTCCTAACCGACTTGTCAAAACTATAGTTTGTTAACCTCTATGGGCTAGGTGGGACGCTTGCGTCCCACCTACTCAACAGCCAGTTGAATCCTGTGGCGCGTTATTCAAATACCTTAGATATGATATTACTTCAATTTTTAAAAAATATGACTATTTTACTCCATTTTAAAGATAACATCTCGTTAATCTAACCACACTGTCCGATTTCAAAAAGGCTTTACAACGAAAGCAAAACATTAGATTATGTCAGCAGAGTACCCAGCCAGAAATAATCAGACACCCATTTTTCAAGCTAGCATATAATGTCACATAACCTCAAACCACAGCTAAATGTAGCACTAACCTTTGATCTTCATCAGATGACAACCCTAGGACATTATGTTATACAATACATGCATGTTTTGTTCAATCAAGTTCATATTTATATCAAAAACCAGCTTTTTACATTAGCATGTGACTAGCATTCCCACTGAACACTGCCGGTGAATTTACTAAATTACTCACGATAAACGTTCACAAAAAGCATAACAATTATTTTAAGAATTATAGATACAGAACTCCTCTATGCACTCGATATGTCCGATTTTTAAAATAGCTTTTCGGTGAAAGCACATTTTGCAATATTCTCAGTAGATAGCCCGGCATCACAGGGCTAGCTATTTAGACACCCAGCAAGTTTAGCACTCATCAAAGTCAGATTTACTATAATAAAAATGTTATTACCTTTGTTGTCTTCGTCAGAATGCACTCCCAGGACTTCTACTTCAATAACAAATGTTGGTTTGGTCTAAAATAATCCGTTATATCCAAACAGCGGCGTTTTGTTCGTGCGTTCTAGACACTATCCTAAAGGGTAAATAAGGGTGACGAGCATGGCGCAATTCGTGACAAAAGAATTCTAAATATTCCATTACCGTACTTCGAAGCATGTCAACCGCTGTTTAAAATCAATTTTTATGCCATTTTTCTCATAAAAAAAGCGATAATATTCCGACCGGGAATCTGCGTATAGATAAACAGACAAAGGAAAAGAAAGCATTCGGTCGAAGCGGGCACGCGCCTAAGCCCATAGTACTCTGAGTGGCCACTTGCCAAAAGCGATAGTGTTTCAGCCAGAGCCTGCCTCGATATCGTTCAACTTTTTCCCGGGCTCTGAGACCCTATGGAAGACGTAGGAAGTGTCACGTTATTGCACAGATCCTGAGTCTTCAATAAAAAGAGCCAAGATGAAACACTACTTCTCAGACAGGCCACTTCCTGCTTGAAATCTTCTCAGGTTTTGGCCTGCCATAGGAGTTCTGTTATACTCACAGACACCATTCAAACAGTTTTAGAAACTTTAGGGTGTTTTCCATCCAAAGCCAATAATTATATGCATATTCTAGTTACTGGGCAGGAGTAGTAACCAGATTAAAATCGGGTACGTTTTTTTTATCCAGCCGTGTCAATACTGCCCCCTAGCCCTAACAGGTTTTAACAAGAAATTTGTAGAGTGGTTGAAATACTTAGGTTGGAGTCATTAATACTCGTTTATGTAAACTTCCGACTTCAACTCCTGGATGGCAGGAAGCTTGACCCCAGTGATGTACTGGGCCTTTCGCACTACCCTCTGTAGAGTCTTATTGTCAGATGCTGAACAGTTTCCATTCCAGGCAGTGATGCAACTGGTCAGGATGCTCTCGATCCTTTTGAGGATCTGGGGGCTCATGCCAAATCTTTTCAGTCTCCTCGGGGGGGGGGGGGGGGGAAAGGTTTTGTCGTGCCCTCTGCACGACTGTCTTGGTATGTTTGGACCATGATAGTTCGTTGGTGATGTGGACACCAAGGAACTTGAAACTCTCGACCAGCTCCACTACAGCCCCGTTGATGTTAATGGTGGCCTGTTCGGCCCGCCTTTTCAGTAATCATTTAGGTAAGCTACCTTCGCTTTCTTGGGCACAGGGACTATGGTGGTCTGCTTTTAACATGTAGGTATTACAGACTCGGTCAGGGAGAGGTTGTAATGTCAATGAAGACACTTGACAGTTGCTTTGAGTACACGTCCTGGTAATCCGTCTGGCCCAGCGGCTTTGTGAATGTTGACCTTTTTAAAGGTTTTGTTCACATCGGCTACCGAGAGCTTTATCACAGTCATCCAGAACAGCTGGTGCTCTCGTGCATGCTTCAGTGTTGCTTGCCTCAAAGCGAGCATAAAAGGCATTTAGCTCGTCTGGTAGGCTCACGTCACTGGGCAGCTCGCTTCTGGGTTTCCCTTTGTAGTCCGTAATAGTTTTCAAGCCCTGCCACATCCGACGAGCATCAGAGCCGGTGTAGTAGGATTGAATCTTAATCCTGTACTGACTTTTTGCTTGTTTGATGGTTCGTCTGAGGGCATAGCGGGATTTCTTATAAGCGTCCGGATTAGTTTCCCGCTCCTTGAACGCGGTAGCTCTAGCCTTTAGCTCGATGCGGATGTTGTCTGTAATCCATGGCTTCTGGTTGGGATATGTACGTACAGTCACTGTGGGGACGATGTCATCGATGCACTTATTGATGAAGCCGATGACTGAGGTGGTGTATTCCTCAATGCCATTGGATGAATTCCAGAACATATTCCAGTCTGTGCTAGCAAAACAGTCCTGTAGTGTAGCATCCGCGTCATCTGACCACTTCCGTGTTGGGCGAGTCACTGGTACTTCCTACTTTAGTTTTTGCTTGTAAGCAGGAATCAGTAATCAGGATAGAATTATGGTCAGATTTGCCAAATGGAAGGTGGCAAATGGAGCTTTGTATGCATCTCTGTGTGTGGAGTAAAGGTGGTCTAGGATTTTTTTTTTCCCCCCCTGGTTGCACATGTGAAATGCTGGTAAAAATGTGGTAAAACTGATTTTGTTTGCCTGCATTAAAGTCCCCGGCCACAAGGAGCGCCGCTTCTGGGTGAGCATTTTTTTTTCTTTGCTTATGGCCTTATAGAGTTGGTTGAGAGCGGTCTTAGTGCCAGCTTCGCTTTGTGGTTGTAAATAGACAACTACGAATAATACAAATGCGGTTGTTAAGTCATCACCCGTTTGGCGAATTAGGCTGTGATTCAATGATAAATTAACAGGCACCGCATTGATTATTTGCGACGCAGAACAAGCTAGTTAAACTAGTAATATCATCAACCATGTGTAGTGAACTAGTGATTATGTTAAGATTGATTTTTTTTTTTATAAGTTTAATGCTAGCTAGCAACTTACCTTGGCTCCTTGCTGCACTCGCGTAACAGGTGGTCAGCCTGCCACAGTCTCATCGTGGAGTGCAATGTAATCGGCCGTAATTACCGATTTGTTATGAAAACATGAAATCGGCCCTAATTAATCGGCCGACCTTTAATTAGGAGTTTACTCGCTCGCCTACGGATTCTCAGAAGGATCCCCGATCTGCGTCCCCTTTTCCGGTATCTTTTCTTCACGCAAAAGGCGTGGATCTGAGCTTGTTCCAGTGAAAGCAGGATATCCTTCTCGTTGGACTTGTTATAGGAAAAAGTTTCTTCCAGTCCGCGGTGAGTAATCTCTTTCTGATGTCCAGAAGTTATTTTCGGTCATAAGAGACGGTAGCAGCAACATTATGTACACAATAACTAAAAAAAATAGGTTATGCAAAAAAAAATAACAAAATTGCACAATTGGTTGGGAGAATGTAAAACGTCAGCCATGTTCTTCGTCGCCATCTTTTCAAAGGCCTATGGGCTACGTCAAACCCAGAGTTTTTCTTGATCAGGTCATTTTGGTCACGAAAACCTGATCTGTGTATCATTAGCTCAATAGCAGTTAGGCTAGTTCCAGTCGTTGATGTAGGCCACCTAGCCCTTGGCTCCAGTTAGTCGCCACGTTGGCCATATGGATTTTCCCCTAAACCTCAATGATGAGTGTCATTCTTGCTACTTCCTTATCACTCTTTTATGCAAGCCAGCTGATCCTGCTCACATCATGTTCCTCTAGCAGGCCCTTCCCTAACACCCACCATGTATGTCGGTGAAATGGGCCCTATTTTTGTCTTGGGTTCATATGGATTCTCAAATCCCTGTCTCAGCCATAAGATTGGCGAGGATTGAGCTGGAGCTTGCTCGATTCCATGTACAGACTACGCTGCTATTGTTTTGTATTGACTTTCTCCCGCTGTTGGGTCAGAGGGGTCACTTGCTCACTCTCGCTCGTTTTCTCTCGCTCGTTTTCTCTCGCTCGTTTTCTCTCGCTCGTTTTCTCTCACAAAAATCTCTAACATTACGCAACAAGCTCTCACTGAGAGCATGGTATACTGTTTCCTGTTCATATTTAGAGCCTTCAGATTAGACAGGTTGGTGGGTGGACTCACTGTGTAAGAATGTGTTTATTTGTGTTTGACTTGGTCTCTATATAGTGTACCATGTCTACTTTTGTCTCTCTATGCAATAGTTTTTATTTAATTGAACGTTTTTTTGTGTCTTCATATTTTGGCAACCAGGGTAGGCTTTAGCCTTTCAACAGCAGAGCAGACAAAAGCCCAAGGCTGAATTGGTGAGTGGTGCCATTGTTAAGTAGTTTTGGCCTCTGTGTGCATGTCTGCGTGAGTGTGTGTGAGAGTGGCACTGTTGGCACTGACAGCTGTCCTCTCCAGTGAAGGCCCATCTGATTCTCCCAGTCAGTCCAGTAGTACTCAGTACCAGAGCTCACTGGTACAACAGAGAGACTTCTCGCTCTTCCTCTCTGTGTTCCATTTTCCAAAGAGAGGCTGTGTCCTAAAGTATGAACGAACAGATCATTATCACAGAATAATACCTCTGTTTAGGAAACAACTTCAGATTATGGCTCTCGCTAATGCAAACACTGACAGAGTATGTGTGTGTGTGCTGACAGTTTCATGTGCTCAGTTTGTTTGAGTCCTCGTGTTTTCCTTTCGTGTTTGTGACGAGCGTAGAGGGACAACAAAAGGCAGATGGCGTGAAAAGGCTTCACAAATGGCTTATCAAACTGCTGCCGTATCCTGCTATTGGGGGACAACAGGAACTAGGTTTGTGCTGAAACCAGTGGAAGAATGTGGACTCTGTGATCCCGTCATCTAAAAATACTTATCATTTTAGCCCGGCTGTGCTTTTCTATTCACACCCTGCATTTTTACACACCACAACCACACTGTATTCACACACACACACACACACACACACACAGAGCTCAAGTCATTTTCAGCCTAATTAGATTTGTTTCAGAGAACAACAACTGGCGTTTATAAAAACATCTCTCCTCTTGAACGCACCCCTCCTCCACGCCTAGGCTGCCTAGTGCCGTTGGATCAGCACGTTTATGGGGAATTGATGTAATTGCTGTCAGTCCAGGACAGGAGGCGGATGTTTGCGCAAGCACTAAAGATGCATACTTGTTTCTCCAGATCTGGTGTCTTAGGTTGCCCAAACAGTGCTCGCTGGTGCTTTTAATAGGCAGAGACTGGTTCGGCCATCATTCTTTGAAATTCAACACTTCCCCTTCCATACAGCCGGCTAGGGCCCGTCAACTATAATAAGACGTGGAATGGATGGCAGCCCAAGCCTGTGAAGGGAAGGCAAAACAAAGGAAGACCATACAATGTGATGCACAGAGGAAAACTAAGGCTTTTCTTTTCCCACTTTTTGTGAGTTGTCACAAGTTTTGATGGCTTCTCCTATCGTCCTCATCGGCTCAAGTTTTTTTTTTACACATATTCATCCCTCAGAAAAAGGTGTGCCCTGCCTACATGTATTTTGAAGTTGGTTAAATATACCTTTTTAATATGACGGAGGCCCACTAATGAATCTGGCTGCTGCCACAGAACCTGGTATCTCATGCTGAGTGGAGTCTCTGAATTCCCAATGAAATAGGAGGAAGAACTGACGGTGAATCTTGCATTTCGAAGCTCTTGCCCTGAAGACATGTTTGGTACTTCCAACTACCAGCTGGATTGTGGTCATACAGAGACAGCTCTAGGTATTTTCCTGTGGCACAGACCTACTAGTGTGTCTCGGGAACCGTTAGGTAATATGGTTGCTGTGCTGTTAGGAAGCTGGTGAGCAGGGGGTCATCTTGGCATTCGGCTGCATTCCCAAGTTAGCGGGCCCTCAACAACAGCAGGTCTGTCTCTTTACATAACCTTCTATGAGAGCTGAGGAATGCAAACTGGAAAGGGCATATCCACACCTCTCTCACTCACACACACAGAGTCCTTATCTCCCTAGTGGCTGCTGGTAGGCTGGGTCTCCCTGACCCTAGCAGTCAGTCACTGTGGTGTTTGGTGTGTGTGTGTAGGACAGCAGACAGACGGGCAGAGTTGAGGCTCGTGACACTGCAGCAGCTGCTGCCCAGCATTAAGAAGTTCTCGCTCTGTCCTTTAACAATCACAGGGACAGAGGAGCGCTACCACTGCTACTCTGACTTCAAGAGGCTCTCCCAGGACAAGGACAGTGGACACACACTGAGTATTTATGTTCTAGTAATTAGCCTAATTACTGCTAGTACTACTACTCTTGCGATTTCTACTATTGGGACAATCCATAGGAAGATAATCCCATTGGATCAGAGGGTGTGGATCTGTGTGTGCGTTTGTGCGGAGGCATCCTGTCCTGTCTGGCGCGAGGATGAGGATGAAGGAGCTGTCGTTGCGTCAGGACCCTGACCTGAGGAAGGAGCTGGCTCTGCTGGCCCGCGGATGTGACTTCGTTCTGCCATCACGCTTCAAGAAGAGGCTCCGAGCCTTCCACGCTGAGCAAGGACAGGCAGGTGGTCCACTCCCAATACAAGACTGTTTTCATCCTCTCTAGTGTTTGTCTGTATGAATGATTGTCGGCTAAGTCTTCCAGCAAGGACAGACCTGCGGTCCTACTGTAGCCTATAAGGTAGCAGTCTGTTGGAGTCCATCTGTCTGTCCATTGATCTACTATGTCCATCAGCAGTAGGCTAACTGAGAATGTAAAAGCTTTCCAAAAGGGTAAGTCCTATACTATAGCAGTCTAGGACAAACATTACTGGCTGTGACATGTTTTGTGGCTTCTAACAAGGACATCCATGTTGTCCGTTGCGGTCTGTTACTCTTGGGGTTAGATGCATTTTGGATTATGGCAAGGGAAGACTGGGTTAGGGGCTGGAAATGGATGTTTCTTTTGTTCAGTAGGCCATGGTTGGATTCCAATGTCAAGCATACCACTTAGCATGCTCCAATACATAGCTTTATTATAGGGTGGTACGCTAGTATGGATATTGGAACAGATGCCATGTTACATTTTTATGGCTGTAGTCCCATCATGTCTCACAAACTCTGATTTGTAGATGCATTGTGGGTAATGTAGTTGATGCAGCCAGCAGTAGCTGGAGGTGTAAACATTTAAATTAAATTGGGAAATTAACGTTAAGAAGAAATATATATTCCACAAAATTAAAATCACAGTGCAGTTATCAAAACTACCACTAACAGGTCCCGATCATAAAGGGAAAAATAATGCAACAATGCAGCAATGTTAGAAGATATCCATGGGAAATAATTAGAAAGATGCATATAAAGCGTTCCGCACACCATCATTAAGTTGGAAAAATGGCAGAGAAAGGCAAGCAACCGCAGCGAACAGCCTGCTCTGCCCCGAGTCAGCACAGCATTGAGTCTGCTGCTGCGCTGTTCTTTTTTTAAACATTTTTTATTTTTTTTAGATGACCTAACTTTACAAAGTAGCAATTGGTGCATTGGAAACATGCTGAAGTATGGACTGACTGCTGGGAACATGCCTACAACTTCATCAGCAAGCTGTCAAACTATCGTAAATAAGTGACAAGCTACATGGTGTTTATCAGTGCTTTGCCCAACATCCTTAGCTAGCTAGCTAGAATTATATCCCTGTGATTGGCAGTGAAGCTAGCTAGCAGCAGGCAGGCTACCACAAGCTAAATCAGCTGATGGAATCACTGGGGACCGATATACTTGCACATTTTTTGTGCAGGAGTAAAGATGTTTTGTTTTTACAACTTTCTCACTGCCTATCAGAGTATGCACACAACAGCAAGTGGCCACTCGATAAAGGGCTTAGGGGCCAACTGTTTGGTTTGAGATTCAGCATATGACTGTGGTAGGTAGAACTTCATTGCCCCTTAGCGGTCATACGCAATAGGACCATATTCTGCATTGTGGAATTTTATACATTTTTCTCACACTAAAGAAATAAATGAGTTTTAACGTTAAGTAAAATTGTCAATTTGTCATTCCCTAATTGTAGTCATTCCAGTAGGTCTGTGTAAATGGCTTCCAGTTAGATCTTAGGCAACCTGTCTACTATGACACAGGTGAGCCATTGCTAAACTAGGCCAGGCTGTGTTATCTTGCTTAAACTGAGAGTTCGAGATTTTGGCAATTAACGCTAGCTGATCTCTTCGTCATTGCGCTAGTTAGCAATCGCCCTCGAACTATCCATTTAAACCAAGAAATCCCACACAGAAAACATTTTTTGTTCTCTAAGGGAGACCTGGCCCAAGAAGACCGATCCAAGCAAAGCTTTGCCACAGTTTGGTTTTAGGCTGTTTTAAGGATACAGTTGTAAATGTTGTCCCAGAACACGATAAACTTAAATTCAGGTTAGGGGTGAGCCCCAAGTTGAGGTGCACTGTGTTTAGTTTAACCGACCATGTGGTTCTTGTGAATGTGTGGAATATCTCAAGGATTAGCGGTTGTGCTTTGGGGAGCTCTGCTGGTGGAGAGAGAGTGGGAGCAAGATCAGGTAGAGTTGGTGAGTGAGGGGGGGACAGTCGGACAGTTGAGTGGGGCAGCAGGAGTAATCTGTCCTTTTATAGCCATAGCTGACACCCGCGTGCAGAGAGGAGCAAGAGAAGATCAACAGCATTTATCTATGCCTGCTCTGAGCAGAATGCCACCTGACAGAATGCCACAGAATATTTCCAAACAGACAACACTGCACACGCCATACAAGGACTCATGTAGATAGACATTTAGACATCTAGATCACTGCTCTCTTGGTCATCTGTATTAATTAGGATAACTGCTGCTGAGCTTTAGTTAACTTCTTGGGGCTATGTGGGACGCTAGCGTGCCACCCGTGGTGCACCCTATCAACAGCAGGTGCATTTCAAGAGCTGCAAATTTGAAACCAAATAAATGTCAAAATTCAAATTTTTCAAACATACAACTATCTTACACCCTTTGAAAGATAAACATCTTAATCTAACCACGTTGTCCGATTTCAAAAAGGTTTTACGGCGAAAGCATAAAGTTAGATTATGTAAGGAGAGTACATTGACAATAGCTGTGTGTAATGTTTTGTCAATTCAAAGACAGGCGTCACCAAAACCATAAAACCAGCTAAAATGATGCACTAACCTTTAACAATCTCCATCAGATGACACTCCTAGGACATTATGTTAGACAATAAATGCATTTTTAGTTCTATCAAGTTCATATTTATATCCAAAAACAGCGGTTTACTATGGCGTTGATGTTCAGGAAATCGTTTCCCTCCAATAACCGGCAGTCAAGTCAGCACCACAAATTAAATAATTAAAATTAGAAAACATTGGTAAAATAATATATTGTCATTTAAAGAATTATAGATTTACATCTCTTGAACGCAATCAACTTGCCAGATTTAAAAATAACCTTACTGGGAAATCACACTTTGCAATAATCTGAGCACTGCGCCCAAAAAAATACGCTTTGCTATACAGACAAACGGCCATGTTGGAGAGATCGAAAATACTATGTAAATAATCCATTACCTTTGATTCTCTTCATCAGATGTCACTTCCAGGAATCCCAGGTCCATAATGAATGTAGTTTTGTTCAAAAAAGCTCATCATTTATGTCCAAAAAGCTCCGTGTTGTTAGCACATGATCTAAGCCAGCCGGACTTCACTTCATGAACGAGGGGAAAAAATATATTTACGTTCGTTCAAACATGTCAAACGTTGTATAGCATAAATCATTAGTGCCTTTTTTAACCAGAACATGAATAATATTCAAGGTGGACGAATGCATTCTCTTTTATAACGTATTGGAACGAGGGTACCCAACATGAACTCGCGCGCCAGAGTCTAATCGGCCATCACCGTTCCAAGGCTCTTGTTCGGTCAGATCTCACAGTAAAAGACTCAAAACACTTTGTAAAGGCTGGTGACATCTAGTGGAAGCAATAGGAAGTGCCAAAACATTAATCAACCCCTGTGTGTTTCAATGGCATAGGCTTAAAGGTAATTCAACACATCAGGTATCCACTTCCTGTCAGAAAATGTCTCAGGGTTTTGCCTGCCAAATGAGTTCTGTTATACTCACAGACACCATTCAAACAGTTTTAGAAACTTTAGGGTGTTTTCTATCAATATATAATAAGTATATGCATATTCTAGTTACTGGGTAGGATTAGTAACCAGATTAAATCGGTACATTTTTTATCCAGCTGTGAAAATACTGCCCCCTAGCCCCAACAGGTTAAACAGCAGTCCTCATTGAGACTTTGACAATAAGGCATGTTACAGAGCCATGTCTAGGGTGAGTTAAAGGCCACTGACTGGAGATTGGAGAAAACAGAATACAACAAAACACACAACGTTTTGTTTTAGGAGCGCCAAACATTGTATTTGTGTTCAGGCATGGATACAGCGAATTTAAAGGACGAGCAGACAGATCCAGAGGTTAAATGCCATGTAAATGGTCTCTGGGAATGATGTACATTTTGACATTTATGTCATTTTAGCAGACTCATACTCATGGGATAGCTAAAAAGATGTCCAGCTACAATATGCTGTCCTAAGTTAACATTAGAACATGTTACCAAGGTGACGTCGTCCACTGAATCACATTTTCACCCTCGAGTCGGTTAATCTTACCAAAAACTACTGTATAAACCTGTAGCTAATATTGTCATTTTTGTCATGAGCAAGTCTTCACTATCTAATTCTACATCTAGCTAAGGTGTTTTGTGGTGGCAGAATAAGTTTATGAAATGTGCATAAAAATTTGCTAGCTAACGCGTTGCTGGCTGAACCAGTCTCCAGTCAATCCATATGAAAGGAAAGGCAGGGATGCTAACACCAGTTCACACACTCCATGCTAAATACTTCCTCTAGCTGACTAGTTAGTGTAGTGAGGTTCTAACTAATGCACAAATTACTTTTCATGGCATCTGTTCTGCTGTGACTAGTGCACCGAGTTTTACAGTACAGCTGACTTTTCTCTGCAACTTTATTGCGTTAGCCAAATGTTACTCAGTAGCAAGGCACAGTGCCTGCTGTCAGTCAACTTCATATTTTTTACTTATCTAATTGTGTTGGTAACCAGTTTTATATAGCAATACGGCACCTCGGGTTTGTGGTATATGGCCAATATACCACAGCTAAGGCCATATACCATACCACCTCGTGCCTTATTGCTTAAATAACACACACAGCTCAGCCATTATGAGCCTAGGAGCAGACAACTGTCATTCTGTCTTCGGTGGAAACAGCGTAGGGCACACACACACACAAACAGCTGTGCCCAAGCTCTGACATGCTTTGGGTTTTATGTTACTGACGTTGCAGCAGGCACTTTGGAATAACATTTAGGTTTTAGGAGTATTGATCCCCACAGATTCAGAGTAGAACAATGTTGAGTCTGGTTGTACCCTATGACATAAGCAAAGCACCAATCTCTTGAACAATGCTGAACGTTAAAAGTTTGACACTCTCACTCACTCAATTCACAGGGCTTTATTGGCATGGGAAATGTGTTTACATTGCAAAAGCAAGTGAAATAGATAATAAACTAACGTGAAATAAGCAATGCCTGCTATGAACTGCTGTTCTCTAATCAGGGTCTGGCATTCAGGCCCAGCCAAGATGGCTCCTGTCCTATCTCTCTGGGTGGCTGTCTCCTGACTTTGCTTTCAGAGACATGCTGGTTATCTCTGGTTGCCAGGTTACACTCGTACACAAGCAGAACAAAACACACACACACACACCTACATTAGAGCTCTCTGATCTCTTTTTTTTTACTCTGCTATTAGGCCTAGTTAACTACTTGTTGTTTACAAACTGATTACGTTTGCCAATTTGTTATTTCAGGGATGTTTAGAATAGGCCACGCTGTCTTGTCCGTTTTTCCTTTAGCATGTAGATAATCTCTATTTTGCCAAAATAACAGGCTACTTACTCCTTGTTGATTACCTTCTTAACCTTAAAATCCATAGTTTTCTGTTGAATGACTGAAATGTTACAAATCCCATTGATATGGGATGGCAGGGTAGCCTAGTTGTTAGAGCGTTGAACTAGTAACCGAAAGGTTGCAAGTTCAAGTCCCCGAGCTGACAAGGTACAAATCTGTCGTTCTGCCCCTGAACAAGGCATTTAACCCACTGTTCCTAGGCCGTCATTGAAAAATAATAATTTATTCTTAACTGACTTGCCTAGTTAAATAAAGGTAAAATAAAAAAGAAATTTGCCATCTTCACTTTCTTGGGCTTTGCTTCTTGTATTGTTCATTAATTGGGCTAGTCTATATAAATTTAGGGCAGCCAATACCTACCTACCGCTTTAGTTGGGCTACAAACTTAGATCTACTAATATCTACCAGTACTTACTTACCTGTCTGGTCATAAACTTAGGTCTACCAATACCTACCTCTTTGGTTGGGCTACATCAACTCCGGTCTACCTATCTCTCTAATTGGTCTACATAAACTTAGGTCTACCATTACCTACCTACCTCTCTAGTAGGGCAGGAAATTGCCAGGGGCCTCACGTTATGATATTATCGCGATACTATATGTATTGCGATTCGATACTGAGATTCTGTGATTCGATGTTCCAAACATATTGTTCACCATATGTCTGCTACAGAGGGACAAGAGAGCCATGAGAAAACAAGTTTTAATTAGTCATAGAATGAAATGTGTTGAACATAAATTGACTCCCTGTTCTAGAAGATGGAGAACAAGCTATGAAGGGAATTTTGTTGCAGGTTCAGCCAACTAGCGCAAGCATAATATTACGATATGATATTGTCAAATAATATTTTGATTATTGAACTATTGACACCCACCCATTATGTAAAAATGTATATAAAAAAAAATAAACACTATCTTGATTACTTAAGTATTCAACCCCCTGAGTCAATACATGTTAGAATCACCTTTGGCAGCGATTTACAGCTGTGAGTCTTTCTGGGTAAGTCTCTTAGAACTTTGCACACCTGGATTGTACAATATTTGCAGATTATTCTTAAAAAAATTCTTCAAGCTCTGTCAAGTTGGTTGTTGATCATTGCTAGACAGCCATTTTCAAGCCTTGCCATAGATTTTCAAGCAGATTTAAGTCAAAACTGTAACTCAGGAACATTTGTCATTTTGGTAAGCAACTCAGTGTATATTCCTCTTCCCTGCCTAAGCAAGTTCTGTCAGACTCTGGCATCATAACTAAGAAGAATGGGATAAGTGATGCTTTCAATCATTTTATCTCGACAAGCTTTTTATTTGAGTGAAACTTTGGTTTAATTTACCCTGGTCAGTCAATCGACTGCTCTTCCGTCTGCCAGCCTCTAGCTGACTCAACGGTTATCCCGTCAACTTCTTGAATCTTTGTTTTCATTTCAACAATTTACTATCTATGATGCGCTAGATGCCTTGCTTAATATTGTTTTAAAAACATCCACTGGGGGGCTGATATGCTTGATCCATTTTTGCTGCAGCTCTCTGCCCCCCTGATTTGACGAATCATTAACCCATAGTTTTAACCTGACGATTATATCTGGGACTATCCCTAAGGTTTGGAAGGGGGCCCATGTACCCCCCCCCCCCCAAATCATTATTGCCCTATTTCTAAACTTTGTCTAGCTAAAATATTAAAATCCTTGATTAATTCTAAATGTACATCAGTTGGGTTTTAGACCAGGTCATGGCGCTCACTGCTGCATCCCTAGTTCTACATTATGTGGTTAACTGTATGGATAAAGGCAACTTGGTGCTGCCCTCTTCATTGACCTGTCAAAGGCTTTCGATACTGTTGCTCACTCACTGCTAATTCAGAGGCTTTCCTCAATTGGTCTAGGCTGCATGTAACTGGTTTATCAATTACTTGACAGAACTCAATGTATATCTACTGATGGTGTTAAATCAGGTTTCCTGGAAAGGAGTCCCACAGGGGTCGATTTTGGGTCCTGTACTTTTGACTGTTTATATTAGCAATATCGATTTGTCTGTAAAAAAGAAAACGTAACGTTCACTTGCATGCCAATGATAGTGTTGTGTATGCTATTGCCCCCACAGTTGACCAGGCTCTATCTGAACTACAGTCTGCCTTTATTGTATTGGAGAAAATCTTTATTGACCTGAAATTAGTATTGAATGCAGGTAAAACTAAGTATACAGTGCATTTGGAAAGTATTTGGACCCCTTGACAATACCCCATAATGACAACGCGAACACACGTTTTAGAAAGTTTAGCAAATGTATTAAACATAAAAAAACATACCTTAAACAGACCCTTTGCTATGAGCTCAGGTGCATCCTGTTTCCATTCATCATCCTTGAAATTCTTCTACAACTTGATTGGAGTCCACCTGTGGTAAATTCAATTGATTGGACATGATTTGGAAAGGCACACATGTCTATATAAGGTCCCACAGTTGAGTGTCCCCGCACATTGACTCTGTACCGGTACCCCCTGTATATAGCCTCACTATTGTTATTTTACTGCTGCTCTTTAATTATTTATTTTATTTATTTTTGTAGGTATTTTTTTTTCTAAAATGCATTGTTGGTTAAAGGCGTAAGTATTTCGCTGTACGTTCTACACCTGTTGTATTCGGCGCATGTGACAAATACATTTTTATTTGTTTAATGCCAGTTGCAGGTCATTGGTAAAACTAGAAAAGAGTAGAGGGTATAGAGAAGCTTCCATTTAAAAAAAATAAAATAAAAAAAATAAAAGAACTTGTTCTATTAGATATCTCTGAATCCACAATATGGAAGCGGTTGAAAAGCCATAACACAACAACCGGTTATGGTCAATGATATCAAAGGTTGCACTGAAATCTAACAGTACAGCTCCCACAATGTTATTATCAATTTCTTTCAACCAATCATCAGTTATTTGTGTCAGTGCAGTACATATTGTGTTCCCTTCTCTATAAGCATGCTGAAAGTCTGTTCATTTGTTTACACAGAAATTGCATTGTATTTTGTCAAACACAATTATTTTCAAAAAGTTTGCCAAGAGCTGGCAGCAGCTTATAGGTCTGCTTTTAGAACCAGTGAAGGCCACTTTACCACTCTTGGGTAGTGGAATTACTTTGGCTTCCCTCCAAGCTCAGATTAAAGATATGACAGATAGGAGTGGCTATAGAGTCGGATACCATCCTCAGTAGCTTTCCATCTAAGTTGTCAATGCCAGGAGGTTTGTCAATATTGATCAATAACAAAACATTTTCCACTTCCTCCACACTAACTTGAAAACATTCAAACTTGCAGTGCTTTTCTTTCATTATTATTAATTTTTTTTTATGCATGAATACGATGATTCATTGTTAGCGTTTCCTTCCTACGTTTGCCCACTTTGCCAATGAAGTAATCATAAAAATAATTGGCAACATCAAATCGTTTTTGTGATGAATAAGCCATCTGATTCGATAAAAGATGGAGTTGAATTTGTCTTTCTGCCCATAATTTCATTTAAAGTACTTTTAAAAAAAAATCCCATAATTCTTTATATAATTGATATTGGCTTCAAAATATAGTTTCTTCTTCTTTTTTGAGTTTAGTCACATCATTTCTCAATTTGCAGTAAGTCAGCCAGTCAGATGTTCAGCCAGACTTTTTAGCCACTCCTTTTGCCCCATCTCTTTCAACCATACAGTTTTAACATTTTCTCATCAATCCATGGAGCCTTTAACAGTTTTAACAGTCAGTTTCTTAACAGGTGCATGTTCATCAATAATTGGAAGAAGCAATTTCATAAATTCATCAAGTGCAGCGTCTGGATGCGCCTTATTAATCACATCAGACCAACAAATATTTTATCATCCACATAAGAGTCACAGCAAAATCTTTTGTGTGATCTCTTATACAGTATTTTAGGCCCAGCTTTTGGAACTTTGGCTTTCCTGGCTATAGCCACACTACTGCATCCAGCTTTAGAACATGTTCTACAGTATTAGTAAAAATGTGATCAATACATGTGGATGATCTTGTTCCTATAGTGCTTGTAAGCACCCTGGTAGATTGATTAATAACCTGAACCAGATTACAGGCACTGGTTACAGTGAGAAGTTTCCTCGAGCGGACAGCTTGATGAAAACCAGTCAATATTCAGGTTCCCAAGAAAGTAGACCTCTCTGTTTACATCACATACACTATCAAGCATTTCACACGCATTATTTATATACTGACTGTTAGCACTTGGTGGCCGATAGCAACACCCCAAAAGAAAAAGCTTCAGATGTGCCAAGTGAACCTGCAACCACAACACTTCAATAATACTTGACATTAGAGGTTCGACCGATTATGATTTTTCGCCTCCGATTATTGAAGGACCCAAAGTCGATACCGATTAATCCGCCGATTTAATAAATACTTTATTTTTTTTATTTGTAATAATGACAATTACAACAATACTGGATGAACACTTATTTTAACTTAATATAATACATGAAATAAATTTAGCCTCAAATAAATGAAACATGTTCAATTTGGTTTTAAATAATGCAAAAACAAAGTGTTGGAGAAGAAAGTAAAAGTGCCATGTAAGAAAGCTAACGTTTAAGTGCCTTGCTCAGAACATATGAAAGCTGGTGGTTCCTTTTAACATGAGTCTTCAATATTCCCAGGTAAGAAGTTTTAGGTTGTAGTTATTATAGGAATTATAGGACTATTTCTCTATACGATTTGTATTTCATATACCTTTGACTATTGGATGTTCTTATAGGCACTTTAGTATTGCCAGTGTAACAGTATAGCTTCCGTCCCTCTCCTCGCTCCTACCTGGGCTCGAACCAGGAACACATCAACAACAGCCACCCTCGAAGCAGCGTTACCCATGTAGAGCAAGGGGAACAACTACTCCAAGTCTGAGTGAGTGACGTTTGAAACGCTATAAGCCCGCACCCGCTAACTAGCTAGCCATTTCACATCAGCACGAAAGTGCTGTTTGAATGAATGCTTACCAGCCTGCTAGTGCCTACCACCGCTCAGTCAGACTGCTCTATCAAATCATAGACTTAATTATAATATAATAAACACACAGAAATACGAGCCTTAGGTCATTAATATGGTAAAATCCGGAAACTATAATCTCGAAAACAAAACGTTTTTTTCTTTCAGTGAAATACAGAACCAGTCCGTATTTTATCTAACGGGTGGCATCCCTATGTCTAAATATTCCTGTTACATTGCACAACCTTCAATGTTATCTCATAATTACGTAAAATTCTGGCAAATTAGTTCGCAACGAGCCAGGCAATGAACGCAAGAGCAGTGACACAATTTCATGTTAGCAGGCAATATTAACTAAATATGCAGGTTTAAAAAGATATACTTGTGTATTGATTTTAAAGAAAGGCATTGATGTTTATGGTTAGGTACATTGGTGCAACGACAGTGCTTTTTTTCCGCAAATGCGCTTGTTAAATCATCACCCGTTTGTCGAAATAGGCTGTGATTCGATGAGAAATTAACAGGCACCGCATCGATTATATGCAACGCAGGACACGTTAGATAAACTAGCACATGGTCGATCAACCATGTGCTAGTTTAACTAGTGATTATGTTAAGATTGATCGTTTTTTATAAGAAGTTTAATGCTAGCTAGCAACTTACGATTGTTATGAACTTGAAATTGGCCCTAATTAATCGGCCATTCCGATTAATCGGTCGACCTCTACTTGACATACAATCTTCTCTAAGCATTACAGGGGTATAGCTCTGAAATAATAGGGCAACACCTTGCCCATAATTGTTTGTGTCTTCTATAGATGTTATGTCCTTGTATTGCTTCTGCTGTATCATCAAAATAATTATCTCAGTGAGTTCAGAAATGGCTAATATATGAATGTTGTTTGATGTTAGGAAGTTATTGATTTCATGAACCTTATTTCTAAGGCTCCATTTATTAATATGGGCTATTTTCAGCCCTTTCCTGGGTTGCTTATCAGAGATGGAAAAGAGCAAACGAAGCAAGAGAAAAAATATATACATTCAGCATTCCATTAATAAGTTGGTGTGTGTGCTACGAACCCATATGGTTAGCTCTCTCATCCCTTCCAAGCGGGAAGGGTGGACAATGAGCCTGTCATGTCCCCACGTGCTCCGTCAGCTTTCATCGCTGGGATAAGTTCTTTCCTCTTCTGGCGCACAGCTTCAGGATGTCCTCATTGAGGAAAATATACGTTCCTCTCAAGTTCTTAGCTACCTTGTCCTTGAACCTCAGGAACTTGACCACTATCGCCCTGGGCCTGTCACCTGGGCTGGTGGTACGTTTTCCAGTCCTGTGTGCGCGCTCCACCTCAATCTTCCTGTGGTCCATCTTCAAGTTCTTATAAACTCAGCAAAAAAAGAAACGTCCCTTTTTCAGGACCCTGTCTTTCAAAGATAATTCGTAAAAATCCAAATAACTTCACAGATCTTCATTGTAAAGGGTTTAAACACTGTTTCCCATGGTTCAATGAACCATAAACAATTAATGAACATGCACGTGTGGAACGGTCGTTAAGACACTAACAGCTTACAGACGGTAGGCAATTAAGGTCACAGTTATGAAAATGTAGGACACTAAAGAGGAATTCTACTGACTCTGGAAAAACACCAAAAGAAAGGTGCCCATGGTCCCTGCTCATCTGCATGAATGTGTCTTAGGCATGAGGACTGCAGATGTGGCCAAGGCAATAAATTGCAATATCCATACTGAGACGCCTAAGACAGCGCTACAGGGAGACAGGACTGACAGCTGATCGTCCTCGCAGTGGCAGACCACGTGTAACACCTGCACAGGATCGGTACATCTGAACATCACACCTGCTGGACAGGTACAGGATGGCAACAACAACTGCCCGAGCTACATCAGGAACGCACAATCCCTCCATCAGTGCTCAGACTGTCCGCAATAGGCTGAGAGAGGCTAGACTGAGGGATTTTAGGCCTGTTGTAAGCAGGTCCTCACCAGACATCACAGGCAACAACGTTTCCTATGTGCACAAACCCACCGTCGCTGGACCAGACGGGACTGGCAAAAAGTGCTCTTCTCTGACGAGTTGCGGTTTTGTCTCACCAGGTGTGATGGTCGGATTTGCGTTTATCGTCAAAGGAATGAGCGTTACGCCAAGGCCTGTACTCTAGAGCGGGATCGCTTTTGAGGTGGAGGGTCCGTCATGGTCTGGGGAGGTGTGTCACAGCATCATCGGACTGAGCTCGTTGTCATTGCAGGCAATCTCAACGCTGTGCGTTACAGGGAAGACCTCCTCCCTCATGTGGTACCCGACCTGCAGGCTCATCCTGACATGACCCTCCAGCATGAGAATGTCACCAGCCATACTGCTCTTTCTGTACGTGATTTCCTGCAAGACAGGAATGTCAGTGTTTTGCCATGGCCAGCAAAGAACCCGGATCTCAATCCCATTGAGCACGTCTGGGACCTGTTGGATCGGAGGGTGAGGGCTAGGGCCTTCTCCTCCCCAGAAATGTCCGGGAACTTGCAGGTGCCTTGGTTGAAGAGTGGGGTAACGTCTCACAGCAAGAACTGGCAAAACTGGTGCAGTCCATGAGGCGATGCACTGCAGTACTTAGTATCTGTTACTTTTGATTTTTGAACCCCCCCCCCCCCCCCCTTTGTTCAGGGACACATTATTCAATTTCTGTTAGTCACAGGTCTGTGGAACTTGTTCAGTTTATCTCTGTTGATTCTTGTTAAATATTTACACATGTTAAGTTTGCTGAAAATAAACGCAGTTGATAGTGAGAGAACATTTCTTTTTTTTTTTTTGCTGAGTGTAGATCATTTCCCTCACTTTGTCCTCAGACTCCGTCAAGGTCTCGTGGGGGATTCTGCCCATGACCACGTTTCGCCTCGATTGTCCCTCGATATTCAGATTTATCCGTCATTGTTATCATTGATTCACACACAGAACTGATGCTCTCTCTCAATGACTTCCAGATTGCTGTCATCTTGCCGTTCTCTTGTATCACCTCATCGAGCTGACCCTGGGAGAACTGCAAACTGTTCTTCAGAGGTCCTGTTCTGTAGTCAGGTCTTCTATGCTAGCTGCTACGCCAAATAGCTCCTCAGACCCGGCCTTGGTCGGCAGGATCACTGGACAGATGCAGCCATCACCATGCTTGAAAATATGAAGGGTGGTACTCAAATGTGTTCAGGTCATAATGTTAATTTCTGTCACATTTTTTGCAGTTTTACTTTAGTGCCCTATTGCAAACAGGATGCTTATAGATATTACACACACACGGGGGGAAAAGTATTTGATCCCCTGCTGATTTTGTACGTTTGCCCACTGATAAAGAAAGGATCAGTCTATAATTTTAATGCTAGGTTTATTTGAACAGTGAGAGACAGAATAACAACAAAAATATCCAGAAAAATGCATGTCTCAGTTCCTATGCTTCCTGGCTGATGTTTTGGTAACTTTGAATGCTGGCGGTGCTTTCACTCTAGTGGTAGCATGAGACGGAGTCTACAACCCACACAAGTGGCTCAGGTAGTGCAGCTCATCCAGGATGGCACATCAATGCGAGCTGTGGCAAGAAGGTTTGCTGTGTCTGTCAGCGTAGTGTCCAGAGCATGGAGGCGCTACCAGGAGACAGGCCAGTACATCAGGAGACGTGGAGGAGGCCGTAGGAGGGCAACAACCCAGCAGCAGGACCGCTACCTCCGCCTTTGTGCAAGGAGGAGCAGGAGGAGCACTGCCAGAGCCCTGCAAAATGACCTCCAGCAGGCCACAAATGTGCATGTCTGCTCAAACAGTCAGAAACAGACTCCATGAGGGTGGTTTGAGGGCCCGACGTCCACAGGTGGGGGTTGTGCTTATAGCCCAACACCGTGCAGGATGTTTGGCATTTGCCAGAGAACACCAAGATTGGCAAATTTGCCACTGGCGCCCTGTGCTCTTCACAGATGAAAGCAGGGTCACACTGGGCACATGTGACAAACGTGACAGAGTCTGGAGACGCCGTGGAGAACGTTCTGCTGCCTGCAACATCCTACAGCATGACCGGTTTGGCGGTGGGTCAGTCATGGTGTGGGGTGGCACACCATCACTGACTGTCCAGGAGTTGGCGGATGCTTTAGTCCAGGTCTGGGAGGAGATCCCTCAGGAGACCATCCGCCACCTCATCAGGGGCATGCCCAGGCGTTGTAGGGAGGTCATACAGGCACGTGGAGGCGCCACACACTGAGCCTCATTTTGACTTGTTTTAAGGACTTTACATCGAAGTTGGATCAGCCTGTAGTGTGGTTTTCCACTTTAATTTTGTGTGACTCCAAATCCAGACCTCCATGGGTTGATAAATTGGATTTCCATGTATATGTGTGTGTGTGTGTGTGTGTGTGTGTGTATGTGTGTGTGTGTGTGTGTGTATATATATATATGTGTGTGTATATATATGTGTGTGTATATATATATATATATATATATATATGTGTGTGTGTATATATATATATATATATATATACATGTGTGTGTGTATACACGTGTTGTATGTATGTGTATATATATGTGTGTGTGTGTGTGTATACACGTGTTGTATGTATGTATGTATGTATGTATGTATGTCATCCAAAGTGTAAGTAATATCTTCACCATGGTTAAAGGGATATTCAATTTTTGCATTTTTATTTTCTTTCTACAAATGGGTGCCCTTCTTTGCAAGGCACTAGAAAACCTCCCTGGTCTTTGTGGTTGAATCTGTGTTTGAAATTCACTGCTTGACTGTGGGACCTTGGAGATAATTGTATGTGTGGGGGTACAGAGATGTGGTAGTCATTTAACATGAATCATGTTAAACACAGTGAGTACATGCTACTTATTATGTGACTTGTTAAGCACATTTTTACTCCTGAACTTATTTAGGCTTGCCATAAGAAAGGGGTTCAATACATATTTACTCAAGACATTTCAGCTTTTCATTTTTAATGAATTAAAACATAATTCCTCATTGACATTATGGGGTGTTGTGTGTAGGCCAGTGACACAAATTCTAAATTCAGGCTGTAACATAACATTTGGAAAATGTCAATGGGTGTGAATACTTTCTGATGGCACTGTGCCTCTCTTGTCAGGAGATGATTCATTGGATCAACCATTTCTAGAGCATTTTCACTTACCATTCTGTGTGTTGATCTCAGGTCATGCACTAGGCTGTATTTTACAGCTTTGCATTTGAAACATGGATCACTGCTGTCAATTATTCTTGGATCGTAGCATACATTATTCACTGCTTTCATTCAGATAATTTGATACGTAATTCCATTCATCTGTTGCTTTTTCGATGTAGACTTCTGTGTAGAAGTCTATCCTGGTGGTTGGTGCCTGCCAGAATGTCTCTTAGTGTAAATGGTGTGTTTTTGAACATTCCAACATCACTTGACACAACTTTATTGAAAGCCATTAGTTAATTGGTTGAAGGAAGGGGGGAGTCGTTTTCCTAATGAAGCAGATGGAGGCGGGGCCAGTGGTGGATTACTTTATTAGGACTAGGTAGCCTTTGCTTACTTTAGCCAGCGCTAGTGTCGGTGGATCCTAAATGTTAGATACTGTTAGCCACTGATGCTAACACAGGCTATTTCTGTCCTGTCTGTTTCTCCTCAGGCCCAGGTGAAGAGCGAGGCGCCTGTTCCCACGGCGCTGAGTGAAAGCATTCCAAAGTTCTACTTTCCGCGGGGGCGGCCCAAAGCCAACCTCAACATCGACGGCCTCATTGCTAAGATCGAGAAAATATTTTCCCAATTCCCCAATGAAAGGGCCACCATTGAGGACATGGGGAAGGTTGCCAAGGTGAGAAGGTGATTTGTAGCGCCAAGGCTCCACAGCCACCCAGCAAATTTGTTTTCGTTAGTGCAATTAGCCCCTGGCTTTAGTGAAGGTTTGCAGCTCAGACGTGGTTTTTCTCTCTCTCTCTTAACCCATGAAAATATTATTTCTGCCCCCCCCCCCCCCCAGGTATGTGACCACTGACCTGTGGGGGAACCTGAGTTGAGAAAGAAACGTCAGCCAGGTTACCTCAGGGAGGTCTTTGAGGGGAAACACCACTATTATCTGTGGGAGATGGGCACTTTATTGACATTTTCAATCCAAATCGAATCCTCTTCAGGTCAAAGCCAGTCATCCCAGGCAGCCCAACTCGAACCCCTGCTGTGTCACTAACAGCCCAGGGAATCGCTGTGTCACATTTTGACGACTGGATTAAACGTTTTTAGTTGGAATCAGAGCAGAGTGACTGACAGCTGTAAGGTGGAGAGAGAAAATCAAAAAAGCACTGTAAAACAAAATAACATTTAGTTCACCCTGATGGAGGATAATGTTGAACCCTTAAAGAGTGTAGCTGGACAATATTTTGTTTGACACAGTTCTATTACGTGTGAGCGGTCAAGGATAGTTAAGTGAACTGACATTCAACTGCACAGAAGAGGACACTTGTCTAAATCGCTTATTTCTCCCTCCCTCCCCCTTATCCCCCTCCAGGCGTGCGAGTGTCCGCTCTACTGGAAAGCTCCATTGTTCAATTCGGCTGGAGGCGATAGGACGGGCTTCGTGTCCGTTCACAAGTTTGTGGCCATGTGGAGAAAGTAAGACAATGGCTCTTGTACCCAGCCAGCCGACCCCACAGAGCTACTATCACAACCCATAGTCCGATTAGTCTCTTGTAAACAACTACCAGTAGCCACATGTGATGGTCAAAGCTTAAGCAAAGAGTACACAGAACTGGTCTTCCAATAATATTTTGTCCTATTTTTTTCATAGCAAATAAAACGGTTGAAAAACAAACACTTGAAATGTTTACATGTACAGTGCATTCGGAAAGTATTCAGACCCCTTGACTTTTTCTACATTTTGTTAGGTTACAGCCTTATTCTAAAATGTATTAAATAGTTTTTTTCCGTCATCAATCTACACACAATACCCCAAAATGACAAAGAAAAAAATGGTTTTAGAAATGTTTAATTTATCTAAATAATAATAAATGATATCACATTTACATAAGTATTCAAACCCTTTACTCAGTACTTTGTTGAAGAACTTTTGGCAGTGATTACAGCCTTGAGTCTTCTTGGATATGACGTTACAAGCTTCGCACACCTGTATTTGGGGAGTTTCTCTCGTTCTTCTCTGCAGATCCTCTCAAGCTCTGTCGGGTTGGATGGGGAGCGATGCTGCACAGGTATTTTCAGTTCTCTCCAGAGTTGTTCTATCGGGTTCAAGTATGGGCTCTGGCTGGGCCACTCAAGGACATTCAGAGACTTGTCTGAAGCCACTCCTGCGTTGGCTTGGCTGTGTGCTTAGGGTCGTTGTCTTGTTGGAGGGTGAACCTTCGCCCCAGTCTGAGGTCCTGAGCACTCTGGAGCAGGATTTTATCAAGGATCTCTCTGTACTTTGCTCCATTCATTTTTGCCTCGATCCTGACTAGTCTCCCAGTCCCTCTACTGAAAAACATCCCCACAGCATGATGCTGCCTCTACCATGCTTCACCGTAGGGATGGTGCCAGGATCCCTCCAGACGTAGCGCTTGGCTTTCAGGCCAAAGAGTTCAATCTTGCTTTATTCAGACCAGAGAATCTTGTTTCTCCTGGTCGGAGAGTATTTAGGTGCCTTTTGGCAAACTCCAAGCGGATTGTCATGTGCCTTTTACTGAGGAGTGGCTTCCGTCTGGCAACTCTACCGTGAAGGCCTGATGGTTCTCCTCCATCTCCACAGAGGAATTCTGGACTTCTGTCATAGTGCCCATCAGGTTCTTGCACACCTCCCTGACCAAGGCCCTTTCCCCCTGATTTAAATAATAATGGAGACCACTGTGTTCTTGGGGACCTTCAATGCTGCAGAAGTGTTTTGGTACCCTTCCCCAGATCTGTGCCTATGGACAATTACTTCGACCTCATGGCTTGGTTTTTGCTCTGACATGCACTGTCAACTGTGGGACCTTTATATAGACAGGTGTTTGCCTTTCCAAATCACGTCCAATCAATTGAATTTACCACAGGTGGACTCCAATTATGTTGTAGAAACATCTCAAGGATGATCAATGGAAACAAGATGCACGAGCCTAGTTGGTTTAGTCACAGAAAAAGTGAGCAACCTTCCCGCTAGCCATGATTGCCTGAGATAATGAGTAGGCTGGACATGCCAAGAGATGAGTTTGGATTGGTCTGCCATATAGCACGCCTCTGTCTATTGGAGCTGGTCAGTATGTCTAGGTAATTGTGTTGAACGGCACTTTTATTTTTTATATATCTAGTAGTAAAACTGCATAAATCTAATGTCAAGTTAAAGTGTACTGTTAACTAGCTTATGTTAGCTGGCTGTCTCGCTAGCTAACATTGTGTATGCTCTTCACTTTCTGGGGGACCGAGTTTTGAAATCAGTGGAATTTGAGTATGATAGCTAAGGAGATGGAGAAAACACCAGTCTTGATTACATCTTCAAACTAAGGGAAACCATACATTGCATCAGACAGGATTCGTGTCCAACCATGATGTATATGGGTAAGATAGTCTAGCTAGCTACATTTTCAGATATTACATGTTTCTAATTTTGACAGAATGTTTCATTTCAAGTATGCTGTTAGCTAGCTAATGTTAGCTGTCTGGGTCGCTAGCTAACTTTGTGTATGATCTTATTATTTGTATATCAGACACATTTGCTTGACTAGTTATAGCTATAGAACTGGTTGGTTAGCTACCTGCAGATTCATGCAGGGTAGTAACGTCATGTGTTGTGATTATGGAATAAAATTTAAAGAACTTCCTTGGACTCTATGTAAACTGGAAACCACATATCCCGAGGCTGCATTTATTGTAGCTTGTGATTTTTAACAAAGCTAATCTGAAAACAAGGCTCCTTAAAATTTCAGCATATCGAATGCGCGACCCGGGCTGGCAGCATTCTTGATCATTGCTACTCTAACTTCCACGACGCATACAAAGCCCTCCCTCGCCCTCCTTTTGGCAAATCTGACCACGGCTCAATTTTGTTGCTCCCAGCCTATAGACAGAAACTAAAACAGGAAACGCCCGTGCTCAGGTTTGTTCAACGCTGGTCCGACCAATCTGATTCCACGCGTCAAGATTGCTACGATCACGTGGACTGGGATATGTTTCGGATTGCCTCAGACAACAACATTGATGTATACGCTGATTTGGTGAGCGAGTTTATTAGCAAGTGCGTTGGTGGTGATGTACCCACGGTGACTATTAAAACCTTCCCCAAACAGAGACCGTGGATTGATGGCAGCATTCGCACAAAACTGAAAGCGCAAACCACTGCTTTTAGTCATGGCAAGGCGACCGGAAACATGACCGAATACAAACAGTGTAGCTATTCCCTCCGCAAGGCAATCAAACAAGCTAAACGTCAGTATAGAGACGAAGTAGAGTCGCAATTCAACGGCTCAGACACGAGTCATATGTGGCAGGGTCTACAGTCAATCACGGATTACAAAAAGAAAACCAGCCCTGTCACGGACACCGATGTCTTGCTCCCAGATAAACTAAACTCCTTCTTTGCTCGCTTTGAGGACAAAACGGTGCCAATGACGTGGCCCACTACCAAAACCTGCGGGCTCTCCTTCACCGCAGCCAACGTTAGTAAAACATTTAAATGTGTTAACCCTCGCAAGGCTGCCGGCCCAGACGGCATCCCTACCCACGTCCTAAGAGCATGCGCAGACCAGCTTGCTGGTGTGTTTATGGACATATTCAATTAATCCCTATCCCAGTCTGCTGTTCCCACATGGTTCAAGAGGGCCACCATTGTTCCTGTTCCCAAGAAAGCTAAGGTAACTGAGCTAAATGACTATCGCCCCGTAGCACTCACTTCCGTCATCATGAAGTGCTTTGAGAGACAAGTCAAGGATCATATCACCTCCACCCTACCTGAAAACCTAGACCCACTCCAATTTGCTTACCGCCCCAATAGGTCCACAGACAATGCAATCACACTGCACACTGCCCTAACCCATCTGGACAAGATAAATACCTATGTAAGAATGCTGTTCATCAATTACAGTTCAGCATTTAACACCAATACCCTCCAAACTCGTCATTAAGCTTGAATCCCTGTGTCTTGACCCTGCCCTGTGCAACTAGGTCCTGGACTTTCTGACGGGCCACCCCCAGGTGCTGAGGGTGGAAAACATCTCCACCCCGATGATCCTCAACACTGGGGCCCCACAAGGGTGGGTTCTCAGCCCTCTCCTGTGTACTCCCTGTTCACCCATCACTGTGTGGCCATGCATGCCCTCCAACTCAACCATCAAGTTTGCAGACGACACTACAGTGGTAGGCTTGATTACCAACAACGATGAGACGGCCTACAGGGAGTAGGTGAGGGCCCTCGGAGTGTGGTGTCAGGAAAATAACCTCACACTCAACGTAAACAAAACAAAAGAGATGATTGTGGACTTCAGGAAACAGCAGAGTGAGCACCCCCCTATCCACATCGACGGGACAGTAGTGGAGAAGGTGGAACGTTTTAAGTAGAGGTCGACCGATTTTATGATTTTTCAACGCCGATACCGATTTATTGGAGGACCTCAAAAAAGCCGATGCCGATTTTGAAAAACACTTTTTTTTTGTAATTTATTTATTATTATTTTTTGTAATAATGACAATTTACAACAATACTGAATGAACACTTATTTTAACTTAATATAATACATGAAATAAATTTAGCCTCAAATAAATGAAACATATTCAATTTGGTTTAAATTTGGTTGGAGAAGAAAGTAAAAGTGCAATATGTGCCATGTAAGAAAGCTAACGTTTAAGTTCCTTGCTCTGAACATGAGAACATATGAAAGCTTGTGGTTCCTTTTAACATGAGTCTTCAATATTCCCAGGTAAGAAGTTTTAGGTTGTAGTTATTATAGGACTATTTCTCTCTCTACGATTTGTATTTCATATACCTTTGACTATTGGATGTTCTTATAGGCACTATGTTATTGCCAGTGTAACAGTTTAGCTTCCGTCCCTCTCCTCGCTCCTACCTGGGCTCGAACCAGGAACACATCGACAACAGCCACCCTCGAAGCAGCGTTACCCATGTAGAGCAAGAGGAAAAACTACTCCAAGTCTCAGAGCGAGTGACGTTTGAAACGCTATTAGCGCGCACCCGGCTACTAGCTAGCCATTTCACATCGGTTACACCAGCCTAATCTTGGGAGTTGACAGGCTTGAAGTCATAAACAGCGCAATGCATTGCGAAGGGCTGCTGGCAAATCTGTTTGAATGAACGCTTACGAGCCTGCTGCTGCCTACCACCGCTCAGTCAGTCTGCTCTATCAAATCATAGACTTAATTATAACATAATAACACACAGAAATACGAGCCTTAGGTCATTAATATGGCCGAATCCGGAAACTATCATCTCGAAAACAAAACATTTTCCTGCCAGTGAAATACGGAACCGTTCCGTATTTTATCTAACGGGTGGCATCCCTAAGTCTAAATATTCCTGTAAACTTCAATGTTATGTCATAATTACGTAAAATTCGGGAAAATTAGTTCGCAACGAGCCAGGCTGCCCAAACTGTTGCATATACCCTGACTGCTTGCAATGAACACAAAATGACACAATTTCACCTGGTTAATATTGCCTGCTAACCTGGATTTCTTTTAGCTAAATATGCAGGTTTAAAAATATATACTTCTGTGTATTGATTTTAAGAAAGGCATTGATGTTTATGGTTAGGTACAGTCGTGCAACGATTGTGCTTTTTTCGCAAATTCGCTTTTGCTAAAGTTTGGCGAAGTAGGCTGTCTTTGTTAGGAAGAAATAGTCTTCACAGTTCGCAACGAGCCAGGGGGCCCAAACTGCTGCATATACCCTGACTCTGTTTGCAAGAGAAGTGACACATTTTCCATAGTTAAAAGAAATTCATGTTAGCAGGCAATATTAACTAAATATGCAGGTTTAAAAAAATATACTCGTGTATTGATTTTTAAGAAAGGCATTGATGTTTATGGTTGGAGCAACGTGTACCTAAGCGATTATATGCAACGCAGGACAGGCTAGATAAACTAGTAATATCATCAACCATGTGTAGTTAACTAGTGATTATGATTGATGTTGTGTTTTTATAAGTTAAGTTTAATGCTAGCTAGCAACTTACCTTGGCTTCTTACTGTATTCGCATAACAGGCTGGCTCCTTGTGGAGTGCAATGTAAAGCAGGTGGTTAGAGCGTTGGACTAGTTAACCGTAAGGTTGCAAGATTGAATCCCCGAGCTGACAAGGTAAAAATCTGTTGTTTTGCCCCTGAACAAGGCAGTTAACCCACCGTTCCTAGGCCGTCATTGAAAATAAGAATGTGTTCTTAACTGACTTGCATATCGGCGTCCAAAAATACCGAGTTCCGATTGTTATGAAAACTTGAAATCGGCCCTAATTAATCGGCCATTCCGATTAATCGGTCGACCTCTAGTTTTAAGTTCCTCGGCGTACACATTATGGACAAACTGAAACGGTCCACCTACACAGACAGCGTGGTGAAGAAGTGAAGAACTTTTACAGATACAGCCCGACATGCTCTCGATTGTGTATCACCGCCTGTTATGGCAACTGCTCCGCCCACAACCGTAAGACTCTCCAGAGGGTAGTGAGGTCTGCACAACGCATCACCGGGGGCAAACTACCTGCCCTCCAGGACACCTACACCACCCGATGTCACAGGAAGGCCAAAAAGATCATCAAGGACAACAACCACCCGAGCCACTGTCTGTTCACCCCGGAATCATCCAGAAGGCGAGGTCAGTACAGGTGCATCAAAGCTGGGACCGAGAGACTGAAAAACAGCTTCTATCTCTAGGCCATCAGACTGTTAAACAGCCATCACTAACATTGAGTGGCTGCTGCCAACATGCTTACTCAAATCTCTAGCCACTTTAATAATTAAATTGGATGTAATAAATGTATTACTAGTCACTTTAAACAATGCCACTTTATATAATGTTTACATACCCTACATTACTCATCTCATATGTATATTCTGTTCTCTATACCATCTACGGCATCTTGCCTATGCCGCACGGCCATCGCTCATCCATATATTTATATGTACATATTCTTATTCATCCTTTACGTGTGTGTGTGTGTGTGTGTAAGGTAGTTGTTGTGAAATTGTTAGATTACTTGTTAGATATTACTGCATGGTCACACGCATTTCGCTACACTCGCATTAACATCTACTAACCATGTGTATGTGATAAAATAAAATTTGATTTGATGGTCCATTGTTTAGCTAGCTAGATACTTGTCTTAAAAGACTCCATGCAAGTATCAATTTCAATAGAATGTCACTGCAACTGTTGCTAGACGTACTAGCTGGTAAATTCGCTCTGGCTATCTACTCCGATTTCAGACCAAGGGTAAGATAGTCCAGCTAGCTACATTTTCAGATATTACGCGTTTCTAATTTTGACAAAGTATTTTCATTTCAAGTTAATGTACTGTTGGCTGGCTCGCTAACTATCGTTACGTTATGCGTTGGGATTCATTGTTTACCTAGCTAGCTATCTAGCTACATTTCTTAACAAAAGACTCTCGTCTTAGTGTGCCAGAGTGCAGAATAACTGATGAATTGTTGAACGCTCACCACCCGTTGCCTATGTCCGGTGTCAGTAAACATCAACAAAGCGTAATTCAATTGTTGCCAGCAGCACAGTTAGTCACCAACGCTCTGGATAACATGAAAACAGCCTAACCGGCTCTGCTAGGGTGAGTAAAATGGTCAGTGTGGGGAGTTCTCTCATTGTGTCTGGAAGTAGCTAGCCAATGTTAGCCAGTTAGCTTGAGTGCTTGACTGTCGTTGTGAGGTCACAGCTTTCGGATCAACCCTACTTATTGGCCAGAGCATCCAGTGTGTGTGTGTGTGCGCTCTGAACGCGAAACACTCTGTATTTACGAATGGACAATCTGATAGCACAGTTGCAGTCAACAACGCTCGGGATAACATAACAGCTTAGCGGCTCTGCTAGGGCGAGTAATATTCAGTGAGCTGTTCTCGCTCTCTTAGATGTCTGGATGTTGCTGGCAAGTTAGTACAGAACGGTTGGATCAACCCTTAAAGAGATGGGTGGGGCTAATGCGTGAGAGGGTGTGAACAATGCTGAATGGGTGTAGACAAAGAAGGGCTCTCCAACAGCAGTACCTAAACATTGAAAGACAGTTTTCTCAAAAGAGAGTTTACAAGTTGGCCAACTTTCAAAGCAGAATTACTTTCTCATTGTTTCCTCAAATGCGGTGTATGATATACCATTTTGTAGCTCTGAGTCTCTACTTGTATCCAATGAAAAAAACAGAATTTCAAATGTTGCTGCATAAGACCGAATCCAGGTGGTGTCACAAATGTGGAAAAAATAAATGCGTCTGAATACTTTCCGAAGGCACTGTTTCTCTTGGAGAAATTAAGATGTACTGTACTCTACTGGACTGTTCTCTTGGTTGTGTGTTGTAAGCGTACTGTTTTTTAATCATGTGTGAGTCTCTAGAGAATTGGAGTGGAATGGCCTCTGACATTACCTCATGGCTCTGAGGGGGTTCAAAAAAGAAAGTTCCATTATGTCATCATCACTGCTGTAACACGTGACCCAGCGTCAATTCAGAATCCTAATTTCAGAATGTATTAACCCGCACTGCCACTTCAGAGGTGAATGATTTCAGACTCTCTCTGAAGTGTTCTCTGATGGAGAGAGAAAATAGGGAGAGAGCGAGACCCTGAAAAACCCTGAAACCATATGTTCCCTCTTTCCTTCCCAGAATGCTGCAGACCTGTCATGACGACGTGTCTAAGTTTGTACACCTCTTGGCCAAACCTGGCTGTAATTACCTGGAACAAGAGGACTTTATTCCATTCCTGCAGGTACAGGAACACCACACACACAGCCACCCGGGGAGAGAGTGGGATTCTAGTTTGGGGAGAAGTGCTGGGCAGCGGCGTATTACTAGGAAGAGAAGCAAGGAGGGGGTTCTTTGGCGCAGGGCAGGGGGAGAGGGGTATTTTGGGCCGGTGGTAGAGTTAACATGAGGACTTCATTCCATTCAGTGGTGTTTTATACTGTACAAAAATATAAACCAACATGTAAGGTGTTGGTCCCATGAGCTGAAATAAAAGATCCCAGAAATGTTCCCTACACACACAAAGCTTAATTCGCTCACATTTTGTGCACAAATTTGTTTACATCCCAGTTAGTGAGCATTTCTCCTTTACCAAGATAATCCATAAACCTGGCAGGTGTGGCATATTAAGAAGCTGATTAAACGGCATGGTCATTACACAGGTGTACCTTGTGTTGGGGACAATAAAAGGCCACTCTATAATGTGCAGTTTTGTTGCACAACACAATGCCACAGATGTCTCAAGTTTTGAGGGAGCATGCAATTATTTAATTTTTTTAACCTTTATTTAACTAGGCAAGTCAGTTAAGAACAAATTCTTTTTCAGAACAAACTGCCTTGTTCAGGGGCAGAACGACAGATTTTTACCTTGTCAGCTCGGGGATTCGATCTAGCAACCTTTCGGTTACTGGCCCAATGCTCTAACCACTAGGTTACCTGCTGCAATTGGCATACTGACTGCATGAATGTCCACCACAGCTGTTGCTAGAGAATTGAATGTTAATTTCTCTACCATAAACTGACTTCAATATCGTTTTAAAGAATTTGGTAGTACGTCCAACCGGCCTCAACGCCACAGATGATATATAACCAGGCCAGCCCAGGACCTCCACATCCAGCTTCTTCACCTGCAGGATCGTCTGAGACCAGCCACCCGGGCAGCTAATGAAACTGTGGGTTTGCACAACTAAAGAATTTCTGCACAAACTGTCAAACTGCTGCAGGGAAACTAATCTGCGTGCTCGTCTTCATCGTTGTTTTGACCTGACTGCAGTTCCGTGTTGTAACTCACTTCAGTGGGCAAATGCTCAGCTTTGATGGCCTCTGGCACACTGGAGAAGTGTGCTATTCACGGATGAATCCCAGTTTCAACTGTACAGGGCAGATGGCAGTGTGTGGGCGACCGGTATGCTGATGTCAATGTTGTGAACAGAGTGCCCCATGGTGGCGGTGGGAGTATGGGCAGGCATAAGCTACGGACAACCAACACAATTGCATTTTATTGATGACAATTTGAATGCACAGAAATACCTTGATGAGATCCTGAGGCCCATTGCCGTGCCATTCACCCACCACCATCACCTCATGTTTCAGCATGATAATGCACGGCCCCATGTTGCAAGGATCTGTACACAAATCCTGGAAGCTGAAAATGTCCCAGTTCTTCCATAGCCTGCATACTCAGACATAATCACCCATTGAGCACGTTTGGGATGCTCTGGATCGACGTGTATTAACTTCGGACAGCCATTGAAGAGGAGTGGGACAACATTACACAGGCCACAATCAACAGCTTGATCAATTCTATTCAAAGGAGATGGTGCGTTGCATGAGGCAAATGGTGTTCACACTAGATACTGACTGGTTTTCTGATCCACGCCCCTACCTTTTTTATCTATTTGTGACCAAAAGATGCATATGTGTTCCCAGTCATGTGAAATCCATAGATTAGGGCCTAATACATTTTTTTCAATTGACCGATTTTCCTTATGAACTGTAACTTTGTAAAATCTTTTAAATGGTTGCATTTTATGTTTGTTCAGTGTAGATTTATCAGAGAAGTAACTGTACCTTGTATTTATTTTATCCCCTTTATAACAAACAAAAAATTGTGCCAATCACATCCCTGCGTTGAGCATTGCTGTGCTGGCCATTTGTGTAGTCTGTCTACAAGGGTTTTCTGGCACCGGACAAGTGTCCAGGAACCAAAAATCTCAAATTTGAGCTCATCAGAACAAAGGACAGATTTCTAGTGGTCTAATGTCCATTGCCTGTGTTTCTTGGTCTAAGCAAGTCTCTTCTTATTATTGGTGTCCTTTAGTTGTGGTTTCTTTGCAGCAAATCGACCATGAAGGCCTGATTCACGCAATGATGGACTGTCGTTTCTCTTTGCTTATTTGAGCTGTTCTTGCCATAATATGGACTTGGTCTTTTACCAAATAGAGCTATTTTCTCTATACCAACCCTATCTTGTCACAACACAGCTGATTGTCTCAAACGCATTAAGAAGGTAAGAAATTCCACAAATTTAAATGTTTAACAAGGCACACCCGGTAATTGAAATGCAATCCAGGTGACTACCTCATGAAGCTGGTTGAGAAAATGCCAAGAGGGTGCAAAGTTGTCAGCAAGGCAAAGTGTGGCCACTTTGAAGAATCTCAAATATAAAATATATTTTGATTTTAAAACACTTTCTTTGGTTCACACACACACAGTGGTTACTACACTACGTGTGTGTGTATATATATATATATATATATATACTGCTCAAAAAAATAAAGGGAACACTTAAACACAATGTAACTCCAAGTCAATCACACTTCTGTGAAATCAAACTGTCCACTTAAGAAGCTTACAGGCCAACACCGTGCAGGACGTTTGGCATTTGCCAGAGAACACCAAGATTGGCAAATTCGCCACTGGCGCCCTGTGCTCTTCACAGATGAAAGCAGGTTCACACTGAGCACGTGACAGAGTCTGGAGACGCCGTGGAGAACGTTCTGCTGCCTGCAACATCCTCCAGCATGACCGGTTTGGCGGTGGGTCAGTCATGGTGTGGGTGGCATTTCTTTGGGGGGCCGCACAGCCCTCCATGTGCTCGCCAGAGGTAGCCTGACTGCCATTAGGTACTGAGATGAGATCCTCAGACCCCTTGTGAGACCATATGCTGGTGCGGTTGGCCCTGAGTTCCTCCTAATGCAAGACAATGCTAGACCTCATGTGGCTGGAGTGTGTCAGCAGTTCCTGCAAGAGGAAGGCATTGATGCTATGGACTGGCCCGCCCGTTCCCCAGACCTGAATCCAATTGAGCACATCTGGGACATCATGTCTCGCTCCATCCACCAACGCCACGTTGCACCACAGACTGTCCAGGAGTTGGCGGATGATTTTAGTCCAGGTCTGGGAGGAGATCCCTCAGGAGACCATCCGCCACCTCATCAGGGGCATGCCCAGGCGTTGTAGGGAGTTCATACAGGCACGTGGAGGCCACACACAGTACTGAGCCTCATTTTGACTTGTTTTAAGGACATTACATCAATGTTGGATCAGCCTGTAGTGTGGTTTTCCACTTTAATTTTGAGTGTGACTCCAAATCCAGACCTCCATGGGTTGATAAATTGGATTTCCATTGATTATTTTTGTGTGATTTTGTTGTCAGCACATTCAACTATGTAAAGAAAAAAGTATTTAAGATTATTTCATTCATTCAGATCTAGGATGTGTTATTTTAGTGTTCCCTTTATTTTTTTGAGATGTATGTATTTTTTTTTACTATTTTCTACATTGTAGAATAAAGAAAAACCCTGGAATGAGTACGTATGTCAACTTTTGAAAGGAAGTGAGTGATACATACATACGTACGTACGTACGGTATGTATGTATCACTCACTTCCTTTCAAAAGTTGACACACGTACTCATTCCAGGGTTTTTCTTTATTCTACATTGTAGAAAATAGTAAAAAAAATACATGCATGTATGCATGTACATGCATACAAAGGAAGAGAAACTTAGGCCTAGCCCCAGAGAGAGCGATTTGCCGGCGACATGTTACAACACTGACATATATTTCTTTATCCTTGTCAGATACTAGTGCGTCTGCTATACACATATAGGCGTACAGAAGGGGGCAAATTCATACATTTTCGATCAGAATATTTCTACGTTATGAGTAACTGATAAGAGAATTATCAAATAAGGGTAAATGAATCAATAATCCATCATTAATTAGTAGTTATGTAGCATGGATAATTAATGTACTGAACGTTAGTCTCATAAAGGTCTAGTAGAGGCTGGAAAGGGAGAGGTGTGTGTGTGTGTGTTTAGAGATACCGGGAGGAGCCTTCAAGGTTCTCCTAATCTATGGGGAAAGGAACAGGCAGTGCTGGCACAGTGGTAGCAGGTCTAGGAAGAGATAGTGTTCACCTACTGTCTGTGCGTATGTGTGTGCATAGGTTATCTACTTTTGGGTGTGGATGTGTGTGCGTAAGCGGAGAGAGGATACAATGAACATCTTTGTCATTTGGACCTCCAGAACATTCTCTGAATAAACTGAACAGACCTTTAACAGAAAGCTGAGTCCTTGCCTAATTATCAACCCAGTGTCTTACAAACCCTGGGGATTAGTCAAGGCTTATTGATTGTTAATTTATAGCATTAGGATATAAAATTCCATTATCAGTAACTCTGGTAGGCTTTAAACATTCTTCCTCACCTCAAATTCAACTGTCGGAGTCAGTTGGAGCGCCGGTGTGCACTGCCTTCATATCAGGCCTGCAGTATAGTAGCCTAATAACCACACTACTCCACACCTTCACAAAAGTTTCTAAACTTTAAGGTATTATCAAAAGCAAGTCGAGCCACTGTTTCTAGGGAAAATACTAGCAGGATATTATATTGCGGCAAACACATTAGTTTAAACTTAATATGGCCAGAGAAAATGGCTCAACAGAATGAAAAACATTTGCGAACTGGTTTAAAATTTCACAAAAGTTTTGAACAGGCTTTATTGCAGCAATTACCAAGAAAGGCTAGTGCCTACCTTACCCAACAAATGAAAGCAATAGGCTGATGATATTTATTTTACAACAGGTCTACTTATAACTTACCTTAAATACGGAGCACACAATTAAAATGACAGATCTTACTTAATTTAGCACACAAAAATGTCTCAACAGAATGAAGCCTAACCTATTTTGAATATTTAAATAACTGGTTTAGATTAATTAATATGCCTACAATAATAACAATGATATACAATAAATGCATGATCAAAAAAAAAAGTAAAGTTCCAAAAGCATCCTATAGGGAGTTGTACAGTAGCCTGCATTTGTTCTCGCCAACGTTCTTCTCATCTTTGTCCACTACAATATTAAAACGTTTCCATGCAGAGGACATTCCCCTTGTAAACTTTACACTATGAGCATACTCTCAAACTTTTGTTTTAATTAAATGAAAAAGTCCTCCATCGTAGCAATCAACAATAGCCTCCTCTCTCGCTCTCTCCTCAGCAGCAGATGCATGCACGCAAAGAGTGAGAGAATGGTGCAAAAGTGCGAAATCGGAGTGTATGACAGGATCGGCCAAAAGTCGTCAATTACCGGCTAACATAAACCCTGGCTGTCTGCCTACCTACCTGTTGGTGTACCGTATCTGCCCCACATTGGACTGATTCATATTCATGCTGGCAGATCCGTCTGGGCCGTGACAAAACACCCGTTAGCATACCGGGAGGAGATGCCTTCTGGCACTCACCGTTTAATTTGTATTGCGACGCCGGGGCGAATGGGCTCTGACTGTTGTGATGAATGAAGGAAGGATTGGCGCAGAGTAGATGTGACTGTCCCCGGCAGTTTCCTCACCCTGGTGATTTATGGGTTTTTCTATTATTTCATTTCTCACGGGAAGGGTTAAGGGGGAGGAGTGGGCACTCTGCAGTCCGCCTCAAAATAAAGCTATTTTAATTTCACTGCCGCCTTCGCATTTACATCAACGTTTAGTTCCTTTCACCCATCTGACAGAGAGGGGTTAAAAAAACGACAGAGGGGGCATGAGTGATTTTCATGGCTTGGATAAAAGCACAGTTCATTGGAGATTCAGTTCACCAGTCACCACATGAAAGCATCTGTGTGTGGTGGTCCAGCATGGAGAATATGAGCAGCTATATAACAGAGCAGGCCTCTTCTCCCATTCGTCTCCTATTGTTTCCATGGTCTCAATGTCTCCACGATGTCCCCTACTCATGCCGGCCATTTAAAGGGATAAGAGTCTGTTAGATGCTTTCATACTTCAAAAGTGCAATTAAATTGTCCTCCCAATTTAGATTCTTCCCATTCATCTGCCATTGCGGTCTGCGGATTTCTCCTAATGCATAGCTGGATCTACACAACAGATGGAGCGGCTATATAGATGGACGCTGCTTGACTTTAGGCCACCTTTTTGAAGTTCCAATACATCTTGAATATGGTGTTTGAGCTAGTCAAGCCCTTTCAACATCTCTCCAACAGGCAGAGCAGAAAATGGGGTCTGTCTTTCTGCTACTAACTCTCCAGAGAGTGATTTGACATAATTTTCTATGTTTGATTGTCTCTCTGGTGCTTGTCTTGTGGCAAGGCCCAGTTAGTCCTCTGGACCTCTCCCCGGCCTTGTTGTAATGTTATTAACCTCCTGTCTGTGTTGTTCAGGATGTGGTGAACTCTCACACAGGCCTGGCCTTCCTGAAGGAGGCGTCCGACTTCCACTCACGCTACATCACCACAGTAAGTCATTATATACCACACCAAAGGACATTTTTCAATCCTTACCACTTGGTATGTCTACAGAGGTTAACGTGTGATGTTTAATGTAATGTCAAATGTGTCCTATCGTGACTGACTCTGAAGCCTTTTTGTCATATACAGATTTTTTCTGTGGATGAGTTGAAGTGATCTTTTGAGGGTTCTGGAGGCTATTAAAGCTGTGTGTTGTCTGCAGGTTGCCCAGAGGATATTCTACAATGTGAACAGGTCATGGTCAGGCAGGATCAGCTGTTCAGAGCTCAGGAAAAGCAGCTTTCTCCAGGTAGGAAGGAAGCTTTGAGGTGGAACTGATCAGTTGTCACATCTACAGTAATGCTGTGAGTCGGATGACGATGGGGCCCACCCTCTTGTCGAGTCTAGTTCCTCCAATGGTTTGGGAGCTTTTTTCCTCACTGTATCTGTTAAAAGTGCTAAGTAAGTCACCAGTGATTTGATTTTGGCTGGTTGGTTGATGAATTGATTGGTCCAACAGAACGTGGCCCTGCTAGAGCAGGAGGAGGACGTGAACCAGCTGACAGAGTTCTTCTCCTATGAACATTTCTACGTCATCTACTGCAAGTTCTGGGAGCTGGACACAGACCATGACCTCTACATAGACCAGAGAGACCTGGCCCGACACAACGACCAAGGTACACAGAAACATACACACACACACACACGACCTCTACATAGACAAAAGAGAGCTAAGGGGTATGTCACGTAGCGGGATATAGAGTTCACAAACTCAATTCTCAATTAAGGATAACCGTTGAGTTGGAAAGCGCTAGCTTCGTGACATACCCCTTTGGTCCGACACAACGACCAAGGTGTGTGTACACACAGAGAGGATTACCAAGGCAACCTTAATGTTCAAGTGGAGTCAAGTACTTTTGCTCCCACACACCACTCCATATGTTCCTGGTCATGAAGGAAACAGGAAAGGAAGATCAATGGGGCAATAGGCCCAATTCGTCCACCCACCCACCACCCAAATGAATGTCTTGGTTGAATTGGATGACGCCATGTCTGGCTTCATTTATTAGTCCTATAGATCTCCCCTACAAGCAGAAATCACTATTTATTGTATGGAAAAGATAAAGGAGAGGTTAACAGTTACATCATTCACTTTACTTCCCAATGAGCTGGATTTATGATCTGTGACTGGATCACATCTATAATGAAAGACCTTGTATACAGTAACTCGCGTCACATTGTTATCTTGCCTAGTTTGTGAAATGTATTTATTTTCCTATGTTTTCCAGCTATCTCCCACAAGATGATTGAAAGAATATTTTCTGGGACAGTTACCAGGTAAGAGACATTAACTAATTAATGGCTGTTATGACGTTCCACACTGTGTTCTGTATAGACTCCTTTCACTGAGTTGAGGTTGGCTTGGGTCCCCTGTGTGTTTTTCCTTAGATAAACGCAACATTTAATCTACTATTGTCTAAAGCTCTGTGTAGATACTGCTATTTTCTAGAAATAAACAAATATTCCCTGCAAATGAAGCTTGATAGAATTGAAGGTGAAATTGGAGTGGTGTGTTTGAGTGTTGCCCTACCCATCTCTCTCCTCCCAGGGATAGACGTCTGCGTAAAGACGGTAGGCTGAGCTACGCTGACTTTGTCTGGTTCCTCATCTCCGAAGAAGACAAGAAGACTGACACCAGGTACTACATACAGTAACACCAGTCTCACATTGGAAACAAAATAGTCCCCCACCCCCCTCTATATGGAGTACTGATTTGTTGGTGATACCACTCTATCCTGTGTATCTAGCCTGTCTCTCTCTTTCTCCCTCCACAGTATAGAGTACTGGTTCCGGTGTATGGACCTGGATGGGGACGGTGTGTTGTCTATGTACGAGCTGGAGTATTTCTATGAGGAGCAGTGTGTGAAGTTGGAGACCATGGCAATCGAGCCCCTGCCCTTCGAGGACTGTCTCTGTCAGATGCTCGACCTGGTCAGGCCGGAGGTCGAGGGTCAGACACCTAAACCCAAATTATAAAAATGTTTCATTATGACATGCAGACAATAGATATGTGTTAGCAATGAAGTAAAGAGCTAGCATGCACACACACCAGTACATCACAGCGACTGGGACAAATAGTAATACATTCCTGCACTGAATGAAAGACTGACTAATCAAAGGGTTCTAACCTCTACGTATTTACAATTTATTTGACAGCACAGTCAGAAATTAGAGAAAGAGATGCATGTAGCGGGACAGACAGATGAGATGGGCTGAGGCAGGATTCACAGCCTCATTCTAAAATGTATTAAATTGTCCCCACCCCCCAATCTACACACAATACCCCATAATGACGAAGGAATAACAGGTTTTTACAAATGTTAGAAAATATATTAACAAGTTCAATTAAATATCACACTTACATAAGTATTCAGACCCTTTACTCAGTACTTTGCTGAAGCACCTTTGGCAACAATTATACCCTTGAGTGTGATGCTATAAGCTTGGCACACCTGTATTTGGGGGAGTTTCTCCCATTCTTCTCTGCAGATCCTCTCAAGCTCTGTCAGGTTGGATGGGGAGAGTGTCTGCACAGCTATTTTCAGGTCTCTCCAGAGATGTTCCATCGGGTTCAAGTCCGCACTCTGGCTGGTTCACTCAAGGACATTGAGACTTGTCCTGAAGCCACTACTGCGTTATCTTGGCTGTGTGCTTAGGGTGGTTGTCCATAGGGTGGTTGTCCTGTTGGAAGGTGAACCTTCGCCTCAGGCTGAGGTCCTGAGTGCTCTGTAGCAGGTTTTCATCAAGGATCTCTCTGTACTTTGCTCCGTTAATCTTTCCCTCGATCCTCGCTACTCCCAGTCCCTGCCTCTGAATAACATCCCTGCAGCATGATGCTGCCACCACCACCCTTCACCGTAGGTATGGTGCCAGGTTTCCTCCAGATGCGACACTTGGCATTCAGGCCAAAGAGTTCAATCTTGTTTTCATCAGACCAGAGAATCTTGTTTCTCATGTTCTTAGAGTATTTAGGTGCTGGGCTGCCATGTGCCTTTTTACTGAGGAGTGGCTTCCGTCTGGCCAATCTACCATAAAGTTATTGTTGCAGTGCTGCAGAGATGGTTGTCCTTCTGGAAGGTTCTCCCATCTCCACAGAGGAACTCTGGAGCTCTGTCAGAAAGACCATCTGGTTCTTGGTCATCTCCCTGACCAAGGCCATTCTTCCCCGATTGCTCGGTTTGGCCGGGCGGCCAGCTCTAGGAGTCTTGGTGGTTCCAAACTTCTTCCATTTAAGAATTATGAAGGCCATTGCGTTCTTGGGGCCCTTCAATGCTGCAGACATTTTTTGGTTCCCTTCCCCAGATCTGTCTCGGAGCTCTTAGGACAGTTCCTTCGACCTCCATAGCTTGGTTTTTGCTCTGACATGCACTTTCAACTGGGACCTTTATATAGACAGGTGTGTGCCTTTCCAAATCGTGTCCAATCAATTGAATTTACACAGGTGGACTCCAAGTTGTAGAAACATCTCATGCATGATCAATGGAAACAGGATGCACCGGAGTTCAATTTGAGTCTCATAGCAAAGGGTCTGAATATTTAAGTAAATAAGTTATCTGTTTTTTACTTGTAATAAATTGGCAAAAATGTCTAAACCTGTTTTCGCGTCGTCATTATGGGGTATTGTGTGTAGACTAAGGATTTTTTTTTATCCATTTTACAATACGGCTGTAATGTAACAATGTGGGAAAATGGAAGGGGTCTGAATACTTTCCGAATGTATTGTGTGTGTGTGTGGTCCGGAGTTGGTACTCCAGCACACAACTATGAATGCTAGCCTAGTTTGATGCCACAAGTAGCTGTTAGTTCCAGCGCGTAGCATTTTTAGACCGAAGCTTTGGTAATTTGCTAACACCTTCCCACCTTCCCAGACCTGGGTGAAAAACACATACTATATGCCACAACTGAACATGTTTGAGGTGTGTTTGATTTAGTCTGAGACAAAAATGACTACAGTATTGGTTCCAATGTACCAGGTAAACTAAATCAAGCGCAGCTCAGGTATTTGACCTAGTTTGGGGGCACCACTAAATCTTGAAAAGCAGCCGAATTGGGCATAAAAAAAAAGATTTCTATTCTCCCCAGGAAAGATCACCCTACGGGACCTGAAGCAGTGTAAGTTGTCTCACATCTTCTATGACACCTTCTTCAACATCGAGAAATACCTGGACCACGAGCAGAAAGACCCCTTCTCTGTTGTAAGGGTAACTATTGACTATGACAGGATGTTATTATTACGCAGGGATGATATGACATCAGAGGCTGTGGGGGATGATGGATAATGGAGTTTTGTTGGTTGTCTTTTGTAAGGAGGCTGAGACAGAGGGCCAGGAGATCTCGGACTGGGAAAAATATGCAGCGGAGGAGTACGATATCCTGGTTGCTGAGGAGACTACTACTGATCAGTACAACGACAGGTAAGACGGACGGACTGACTACACTCAACCAGTGTTCTATAATTTACTGGACAGAATCGCAGAAGCCTGTTGTTGATTTAATGACAAATCTCTCATCAGTATCTGTTTCTGTAGAGGAGAAAGTCACATAGTTGAGTTCAGTTGGTTAGGGGACTGACTGCTCTCCTGAAGGATAGTTTGTGCTTTGACCTATTTTGCAGTAGGAATGCCAGGGTTAGTGACTGGTGACTAAGCCAGGGTATCACTGTAGATGTTATGTATGTTAAGTTTTTCTTTGTTATGGCTTGACTTCAGGAGGCTTGCTGTGTTTGTGTAGAATGATTATAGGGGGCCAGTGTGAGGGACAAGGCTGTTAACAGGCTATTGTGTGGTGGTTTTAGGAACACCACAAACTTCTAAAGACAGGCTGGGTAGGATGAGGGGAGAGGCTGCTTTGCCTGGCCAGGTAAGAGACCAGGGTGTCTGTCTATCCTCAGGGTGCAGGCTCTCTCTCACTCCTTCACTCTCTCCATGCTCGCTCAGTTCCAATTCCACCCCTAGCCTCTAGGTACATGTCTAAAAGGATTGGATAGGTAGTAGTGGGTAGGTACATGGTAAGCACTCCACCTTGTCCTCTGATAAGCTTGGGTGTATTTTTTTGCCATAACTACACTCTTTCTACACTCTGTTCTTTCAACACCTAGGACATAGGGAGGTAGGTAGGGGCTACAGGCTGAAATGGAATTGATATGGCAGCTGTGTTTCAAAACCAATCCCTTCCTCAGCACTCTCAGTGGAACTCTTCACCATCAGTATTTTTCCCACCTGTTGCTCCTCCTGTTGCTGTCCTGACCTGTTTCTCTTGAACGATGGTAGCTCCTCCATGGAGTTGATCCCTGCATATCTACTGTACTACTTTTTGTCCTGTCTCATGTAGGTACTTTCCACCTGGCTACACCTACCCTGGCCAACAGCTCTGCACCCCCCCACAGCAACTTGACCAAGCCTCCCCCACTTCTCCTTCACCCAAATCCAGATAGCTAATATTCTGAAAGAGCTGCAAAATCTGGACCCCTACAAATCAGCTGGGCTAGACAATCAGGACCCTCTTTCTAATATTATCCACTTCAATTGTTGCAACCCCTATTACTAGCCTGTTCAACCTCTCTTTCGTATCGTCTGAGATCCCAAAAGATTGGAAAGCTGCCGCGGTCATCCCCCTCTTCAAAGGGGGAGACACTCTAGACCCAAACTGTTATAGACCTATATCTATCCTACCTTTCTAAAGTCTTTGAAAGCCAAGTCAACAGATCACCGACCATTTCAAATCCCACCGTACCTTCTCCGCTATGCAATCTGGATTCCGAGCTGGTCATGGGTGCTCCTCAGCCACGCTCAAGGTCCTAAACCATATCATAACCGCCATCGATAAAAGACGGTACTGTGTAGCCATCTTCATTGACCTAGCCAAGGCTTCTGACTCTGTCAATCACCGCATTCTTATCGGCAGACTCAATAGCCTTGGATTCTCAAATGACTGCCTCGCCTTGTTCACCAACTACTTCTCATAAAGTTCAGTGTGTCAAATCGGGGGGCCTGTTGTCCGGACCTCTGGCAGTCTATGGGGGTGCCACAGGGTTCAATTCTCGGGCTGACTCTTTTCTCTGTATATATAAATGATGTCGCTGGTGATTCTCTGATCCACCTCTACGCAGACACCATTCTGTATACTTCTGGCCCTTTGGACACTGTGTTAACAAACCTCCAGACGAGCTTCAATGCCATACAACACCTCTTCCGTGGCTTACAACTGCAAGTAAAACTAAATGCATGCTCTTCAACCGATCACTGCCCGCCCGCCCGTCTAGCGTCACTACTATGGACGGTTCTGACTTTTGTAGTTGTCCACATATTCTAAGTATCTGGTTAGACTGTAAACTCTCCTTCCAGACTCACATTAAGCATCTCCAATCCAAAATGAAGTCTAGAATCGACTTCCTATTTCGCAACAAAGCCTCCTTATGCTGCTAAACATCGTAAAACTGACTATCCTACCGATCCTCGACTTCGGCGATGTAGTTTACAAAATAGCTTCCAACACTACTCAGCAAATTGGATGTAGTCTATCACAGTGCCATCCGTTTTGTCACCAAAGCCCCATATACTACCCACCACTGCGACCTGTATGCTCTCGTTGGCTGGCCTTCGCTTCATATTCGTTGCCAAACCCACTGGCTCCAGGTCATCTATAAGACTTTGCTAGGTAAAGCCCCGCTTTATCGCAGCTCACCATAGCAACACCCACCCGTAGCACACGTATATTTCACTTGTCATCTCCAAAGCCAACTCCTCTTTTGGCCGCCTTTCCTTACAGTTCTCTGCTGCCAATGATGAACGAACTGCAAAAACCACTGAAGCTGGATACTTATCTCCATCACTAACTTTAAGCATCAGCTGTCAGAGCAGCTTACCAACCATTGCACATGTACACAGCCCATCTGTAAATAGCCCATCTAACTACCTCATCCCCATATTGTTTAATTTTTTTGCTCCTTTGCACCTCAGTATCTCTACTTGCACATCATCTTCTGCACATCTGTCACTCCAGTGTTAATGCTAAATTGTAATTTTGCCACTATGGCCTATATTGCCTTACCTCCCTAATCTTACTACATTTGTACACACTGTATATAGACTTTTCTATTGTGTTATTGACTGTACGTTTGTTTATCCCATGTGTAACTGTTTGTGTCGCACTGCTTTGCTGTATATTGGCCAGGTCGTAGTTGTAAATAAGAACTTGTTCTCAACTGGCCTACCTGGTTAAATAAAGGTAAAATAAAAAAATGCAATGGTTTTATTTCACAATGTTGGAAGAACTTCTCTCTCGCTCATATATTCTCTGTAGGTATGACAATGCTCTGAGTCACATCTCCAGTGAATTGGGTCTGAGGACAGAGGAGAGACATTTCTTTGAGATCCCCAACCCTCACTGCAATCTGGACTTGGATGAGGACGACTTTGAATGACCAGCACTGGGAGACCAACAAAACAGGGAGAAGAAGCGGCTACGGGCTACAGGACATATAGCAGTGTGAGCAGTTGAATGCCAAACCAGAACCACAAACGTTCAAACTAAACGATGGTACAGATACGATCACACGGTTAACTCTGAACCACAGACACTCGTCAAACTAGGAATGAAAACAAGCGCTACCACCAAACTACAGGACAAACAAACATCACATGGTTACTTAGTGGAAGTTGGCAACCACAGGAACAGGAAACGCCCACCAGACTCTAGGCAATACAGGAAGAAGACACATTCTGTGGTGGGAAGTAGCATCTTGATCTGCCACACAATGCAGGTGCCGTTACCAGCTCTTACCTTTAAGTAGAGGACACTTCAGTCCATGGCCTCAAAGACCCCCTCATGGTTTGCCTTTTCTTTCTTTACTCAGTTAAGGTCCAAACACATTGTTGCAACAGAGTGATAAGAGAAAGGTGCTGCCGTCATCTTAGCAGTGGTGTTAAACATACACTAATTGGTTTAAATGCTGGTTCCTACTGGGTCCTGGCTCAACACTTCTTGGTTGTGACTGTGGTGGCTCGCGAGGCAATTCAGGAGGCCTTGGGTGGGTTGCAGCGTAAAACATTTAGGTCATTAGGAGATACGAGACGCTTTTTGGTGGGTCGATCACAGCATGAAACAGTTTGGTAACCATTAGACGAGCCACTGTAGCACACTTAAATGATTAAGTTAATATCCCACATCAATGACAAACATTTTTGTTACTCATTCTTAGGAATTGGCTAATTCAACATTCCGGAGATATGAACCATATTGAGTAGTTTCTGGTCTGATTGCAAAGTAAAAAGGTATGGTCTACCTGCTGGGAGGGGCAGTAGAGTGCTGGAGCTCAGTCCAAATGCCTCGCAAGGCACAGACAGTGTCTAACTGTACAATATTGAGTTCATCAGTATAACATGTCATATGCTTTTTTTGTGTGAGATGGGGTTATAAATTTGAAATCTAAACTGTAAATATTTATTTTGTGCTTGCTGTGTTGCAAAATAGGTGGTCAGATTTGTTTAAATAAAGTACATTTTACTTCCTGTAAAGTATCTTTTGTTCAAATAAAGATTGTGGCATTTCTTCATGGAAAGAAGCAAGAGCATTTTGTGCGAGTAATATTTATTGATGGTACTATTTCCAATGCACAAGTCAATTAAAACAGGTCTGATCAGTTACTATGACCACACACCCTTCCAGACCACATTGTTGTGTAAAAATCTACCATTAGAACAACAAATGAACAGTGGTGTGTTTCAATAACAATCCTATTTAGATCTCACCTACATTATCTGAGCCATAACACAATCACCTACTAGCTAGGGCACATCTACAGTTCAATCTTGTACAATACTGGTACAGCAACCTGACTCATTGATAATCATTGTCTATATGACCCTAACCCCATACACACACACACAATATGCTTATTTTATAATCAAAACACTGGCACCAAAATAGCATTTGCTACGATTTAAGTTGGCATTTTCATGAATATGCTTTTAGTGTAAAAACGAGCCCATTAGCTTTCCCTAAAAGCTGTTGATATAAACAATCGAGTCATGCTTTGTACTCATTCTATCAAGCTTGAGTACTATTTTTATCATTCTTTAGTATCTAGAGGGACTTTTCCCAAGAGCGAAGACCAATTTATGGGTCAAATATAACAGCACCAGCAGATGCATTGGTTTCAATACAAATTAAAAAGAGCTTATATCCATAATGCACCACATACTTGATTCCCGGACAATTACCCAATGTAATTAGTCTTAACCTACCATTGGTACAGCATCTTCTCTAAGGAAGACTGTCAAATTATGTCTACATGGGCTGGAAGCTGTTAAAAAAAAAAAAAAACTTTGTCAAAGAGCCAGTTCTATTTTGACAGTTGGTTTAAATAAGGTTACAGAAAAATACTCCAACCATGTCTCAATAGACTAAAGCGGCTTGCATGTCTCATCTCCTTTCCTACATCTGGATGGGGGAAAGCATACACCATATTACTTTCACCCATCCTATTTTCTTCCTCTTTCAAATCAGTGCCATGAAGGAGAGGAAGCAAGACTGTTGTCCCTTTTGATAACTAAGATGCGTATAAGGGTTTTTATCTACTCCCTTCAGATGTCCAGCCCTCTATTCCATCCCTGTCCAGACACGACCCCTAGCCACCTGTGTAGTTCCTAGTTATGTTTAAATAGTTACCTCGTCCATCGACTCGGTACTGGTACCCCAAGTTATCGTTACTCATTGGTGTATTTATTATTACTTCACTATTTTCTTTCTCTCCTCATTGTTGGGAAGGGCCCGTAAGTAAGCATTTCACTGTTAGTATACACCTTTTGTTTACAAAGCATGTGACAAATTTGGTTTAATCCATCTTCTAGTTCACAGGTCAACCTCCACGGTGTCCACATCCAATTCCTCGTTAGCGTGGAACGGCTCCTCTGAAATCACTATGGTCGGCGGGGGTTCTCTGACGATGGGACCAAGCTCAACCTCTGGCTTCCTGTCCTCTGGGCTGACCGGGTCAAAGACATAATTCATAGAACGATTATACTCTATGGTAAGAAACAGTGAGCCCTGCTTGAATTTTTTTATTTATTTTATGCATCCCTTCTTGGGGAAGCAATCACTGATCTGTATGTGATTGAATGAGTTAAGGCAGTGTTTCCATCAAGGTAAAACAGAAAGAAATAAGTATTTGAAAGGAGTAAAAACTTGGCCAGAGTTGGGATCAGTTCCATCTCCAATCCACTTAATTCAGGGTTAGGGTTGGGATAAGTGTTAGGGTTTCTACCTTGTACTGCTGCTGGCCTTATGGGGCCTCCTTACTTTGGTCTCAGTAGAGGTAAGAGCAGACGGGGACCTCATGTCTCCTATCAAAGACAATATACATTTCTCTATCAGTCTGCTCAATCGAATATGTTCTGTGTGCATAACGATCTTGCCGGCCTTTTATGGCACTCTGAAAACTCAATATGCAAGAATAAATCCTATACAAAGCAATACAAAGTGCAATTACTCATGGAAGTCATGTCATGGTGGGCATCATGATCAGAAGATCCCTGTCGGATGATGTCAAAGTACCTACCATCAGCAGTAGGGCTGTGTCTGACAGAGGGAGAGCGTGAGCGATTGGCTAGAGACGGTTGCTTTAGCGTATCAGAGCTGATGAAGGACACAGCATCTTCCCCCTCAGCCCCAGTAGCCAATAAGGAGGCTCGGTAGTAGATGAGTGGCAGCCAACACTCCTCTCTGTTACTGATGGTCTGTTCACTTACGTACCTCTGTAGGTAGGTGTAACTGGAGGGAGAGAGGGACAGGTTTAAGCTAGTCCACTGACACACAGTCTTTAAAGGTCCAATGCAGCCATTTTTTATCTCAATCGTTATCAGAAATGATTTTATATTAAGTACCTTACTGTGATTGTTTTGAATTAATATGGTCAAAAAGAAACGCATAGCTTCTTAGCAAAGAGCAATTTCTCAAGCAAAACTTTAGCGAGGACTGTCTGGGAGTGGTCTGAGTGGGGAGGGGAAAACTAGCTGTTAGGAACTCTTTCATATTGGTCTATTAACTGCCTGAAATTTCAGCCTATTTTGGTGGGATGGAGTTTTGGACTGCCTGGTGACATCATCAGATCTAAAAAGGCATTATTTTCAGTTTCACAGTTTTATTCCAACCTCCATGTGGAAATATATACAGTACTAGTCAAAACTTTGGACACCTGCTCATTCAAGGGTTTTTCTTTATTTGGACTATTTTCTACATTGTAGAATAATATTAGAAATCAAAACTATGAAATAACACATATGGAATCATGTAACCAAAAACAACAGTTTAATCAAATTATATTTTAGATTCTTCAAAGTAGCCACCATTTGCCTATGACAGTTTTGCACACTTTGCATTCTCTCAACCAGCTTCATGAGAAATGCTTCTCCAACGGTCTTGAAGGAGTTCCCACATATGCTGAGCACTTGTTGGCTGCTTTTCCTTCACTCTGCGGTCCAACTCATCCCAAACCATCTCAATTGGCTAGGTCGGGTGATGGTGGAGGCCAATGTCATCTGATGCAACACTCAATCACTCTCCTTCTTGGTCAAATAGCCCTTACACAGCATGGAGGTGTGTTTTAGGTCATTGGTCCTGTTGAAAAACAAATGATAGTCCCACTAAGTGCAAACCAGATGGGATGGCTTATAGCTGCAGAATGCTGTGTTAGCCATACTGGTTAAGTGTGCCTTAAATTCTAAAATAAATCACCATCACACCACCTCAATGCTTCACGGTGGGTTCCATGCTTCACGGTGGGTACTACTCTGCATCCAAAAATGTTGACACATCAGACAGATTTCCACCCGTCTAATGTCCATTGCTCGTGTTTCTTGACCAAAGCAAGTCTTCTTATTGGTGTGGTTTACTTTGTTGCAATTCAACCATAAACCTGATTCACGCAGTCTCCTCTGAACAGTTGATGTTGAGATGTGTCTGTTACTTGAACACTATAAAGAATTTATTTGAGCTGCAATTTTTGAGGTTGGTAACTCCAATGAACTTATCCTCTGCAACAGAGGTAACTCTGGGTCTTCCTTTCCTGTGGCGTTCCTCATGAGAACCAGTTTCATCATAGCGCATGTTTTTTTGCGACTGCACTTGAAGAAACTTTTCAAAGTTCTTGACATTTTCCAGATTGACTGACCTTCATGTCTTGAAATAAGGGTGGACTGTCATTTCTTTTTGCTTATTTGAGCAGTTCTTGCCCTAATATGGACTTTGGTATTTTACCAAATAGGGCTATCTTCTGTATACCACCCCTACCCTGTCACAACACAACTGATTGGCTCAAACACATTAAGAAATTCCACAAATTAACTTTTAACAAGGCACACCTGTTAATTGAAATGCATTCCAGGTAACTAACTCATGAAGGTTGAGAGAATGCCAAAAGTGTACAAAGCTGTCATCAATGCAAGGGTGGCTACTTTGAAGAATCTCAAATATATTTTGATTTGTTTAACAATTTTTTTGGTTACCTCATAATTCCATGTTATTTCATAGTTTGTCTTTACTATTAATCTACAATGTAGAAAATATAGAAAAACCCTGGAATGAGTAGGTGTGTCAACTTTTGACTGGTACTGTATAAACTCACTTTTTCACTGCACTTGGCCTTTAAGCATGTTATACAGAGAAGAGAACACACTTACACAATCTTTTTGTCTGGTCTGAGGAGCTTGCTGGAGAACTCACTGAGGATGGTGAGGTAGGAGAGGTACGGAGGAGAGGGCTTCTCTGCTCTCTGGACAAACCCCTGAAAAACAAACTCTATACCGTCCCTTCACACACACACACACAGAGAGAGGAAAAGTGAATGAATGACATGAGTGCATTGAGTGTAGGAAATGTGCTAACAATTGTATTATTAGTCTAATTATTATGAGTATTATTTTAAACAAATGCTCATAGTACTGGTGTGGTGAAATGAGGCCTCGGAAACCACGATGAAAAACGTTAAGGGGACATGAGTGTGCATGGTTATGAGGGTAGTGTTTACCTACCTATGGATCAGAGCGAGGGACTCTCTGGACTTTGTCTGGTCCCAGCCGAAGGTGAGAGAGAAGCGTCTGGCCAGCTCCTTGATGCTGCTGAATGTTTGGACACCTGAGCTACAGGTGACTCCACTGTCCTGCTCCTGCTTCAGACGCAGGAACAACTGAGGAAAAAGTGAGAGACATCACTGATCAACTTGGTCACAGTTTTGTTCAATTCATGTCAGCTGAATCTAACTCTAAAGTGTACTTTACTCAATTTAGTTCAGTTCAGATAAACTCAGTTAAATCAAATCCAACTAAAATCTGATCAGCTCAATTCAATCAAACTCAGTTCTCTCCCTCATTTAGACCTGAATGATATTTGCCATCAATTAGCCAGCCAACTAAAGGACAACACATACCCATATACTGCAGAGCTGAGTGAGGCATCCCCTACAAGCCACTCCTCCCTCCTCTGTGTTATCTGCCATTAGGCCTTACCCAGGCCTTTACAATTAGTCTGTATTGGTGTCATTTAAAAACTTTACCATGGGAAGAACACATTCTATGGATAATAAAAAATATAAACGTGAACATCTAAAACCTGGAGGCCTGGATAGTGCCAAAATGTCACATTTCCCAACTTTAATTATTTCTCAATAATTCTTTTGGATACAGATTTAAAATGCATACTCAAAAGTACGCAAAAGACAGAAATTACCAAACTACAATACATTTTAATAAAAAGTTAGCAAAAATAAATAATCCCTTGCTACCAGGGAAAGGAAAATATCACCCTGGTTAACTCTTTAGTTATATCCCAGTTGACCTATTTGCTTATTTGTACAAAAAAAATTACATTTTATTTGGAACGGTAAGCCTGACAACATTAAACGAGCATATTTATATAATGAATGTGAATTCAGATAGCAGAAATTATTAAATATTAAAGCATTAGACCTCTCACTAAAGGCTTCAGTCATACAAAAGATATAGTGCGGAAATTACGGTATAAGGCGCAACTTTTTTCCCACGCTTTGAACCTCGCGGCTTAAACAATGCCGCGGCTAATATATGGATTTTTCCCGCTTTCAATTTTTTTGAAAGGAGATGACTTCAGTGGTTTCAGTGGACAGGAGGAGGAAGATAGTGACCAATGACTTTCTTGGTAGGCTACTGTTTACTGCTAATTTTTAATTTTTTTGTTACAAGCCGTGTTTCGTTAGCCTGTGTAAAGTTCATTTGTTTCAATGTACCGGTAGGCACCTGCGGCTTATAGACATGTGCGGCTTATATATGTTCCAAAAAAAAATAAAAAAATAAAAATTCAGTGGGTGCGGCTTATATTCAGGTGCGCTCAATAGTCCGGAAATTACGGTACTTAAATCCAAACTGGTTCTCTGGCAGATTAGTAAGAATGGCTGACCTAATGTTCACGAATGGTCTTTTCCCCTTTCTTCAGATTACAATCTCTCACTTTCGGTTATTTGAAAATGTAAAAAATAGCTATTTTTAAAACAAGCCATAGAAAGTTGGTTGCAATTTCAGTTTAATCCACCAGAAAAGACAGAAAAATAACATATGGTTGAACTCATATTTTTTATCAATTAGCATATGTTTTTGGAAGAAAAAAAAGATGGTATAATCTTTGCAAATGATAAATAGGACTGGTGGAGGGTGGCTACTTTTAAGAATCTCAAATATAAAGCTTTTGATTTGTTTAACACTTTTTTTGGTTACTACATGATTCCATATCTGTTATTTCATAGCTTTGATATCATCACTATTATTCTACAATGTAGAAAATGTGTCCAAACTTTTGACTGGTACTGTATGTATGTATACATTTTTTTTTTGGGGGGGGGGGGGGGGTTGTTGGAATGCGCCATGTAGGGTAAAGGGAAGGGTGAAACATGACGTAAAAAAAAGAGGTGAAGGGGTAGAGGGAGGACAACCCTGGCCAACCTGTTGCAGACAGAGCACCAACGTGCGAGCACTCTCTATCTTATCCATCTGCCGCGTTCTGCTCAGAGTCTCCTTAATGATGTCACCAAAGTTGTTATAATACTGCAGAGAGAGAGAGAGAGAGCGAGAGAGCGAAAGTATCAGTGGTGAGAGTCATATCGGAGCCTTTCATGTGGCGTCTGGCCTCTGCCCCCTCGCCCCCATCATTATTTTTGAATGACTACCTCATCTCTGTACCCCACACATACAATGATCTGTAACGTCCCTCAATTTCAAACACAGATTCAACCACAAAGACCAGGGAGGTTTTCAAAGGGCACCTATTGGTTGATGAGTAAAAACCAAAAAAACTGAATACAATCAGCAATGTTCTACCTTGACATTTTGTCCTACCCAAGTAGAAAACATAGTGTCTTCAGAAAGTATTCACGCCCCTTGACTTTTTCCACATTTAGAATTTCTGAATTTAAAATGGATTCAATTGAGATTTTTTGTCACTGGTCTACACACAATACCCCATAATGTCAAAGTGGAATCATGTTTTATTTTTAGAAATTAATTAAATAATGAAAACCTGAAATGTCTTGAGTCAATAAGTATTCAACCCCTTTATTATGTCAAGCCTAAATAAGTTCAGGAGGAAAAACGTGCTTAACAAGTCACATGGACTCACGCTGTGTGCAATAATAGTGTTTAACATGATTTTTGAATTACTACCTCATCTCTCTACCCCACACATACAATTATCTGTAAGGTCCCTCAATTTCAAACACACATTCAACCACAAAGACCAAGGAGGTTTTCAAATGCCTTGCAAAGGGCACCTATTGGTAGATGAGTAAAAACAAAAAAAACGGAATATCCCTTTGAGCAATCAATACACCCAGCCACCTTTCAACAGGACAATAACCTAAAGCACAAGGCTAAATCTACACAGGAGTTGATTACTAAGAAGAGTGATTGTTTCTGAGTCACTTAAATCTGCTTGAAAATCTATGGTAAGACTTAAATTATTGTCTAGCAATGATCAACAACCAATTTGACAGAGCTTTAAGAATTTGGAAAATGATGGGGAAATATTGTACAACCCAGGTGTACAAAGCTCACAGCTGTAATCGCTGCCACAGGTGATTTTAACATGTTGACTCAGGGGTGTGAATACTTATGTAAATTAGCCATTTCAGTATTTAATTTTCAATACATTTGCAAAAATGTCTAAACATTTTCTACTTCATCATTATGGGGTATTGTGTGTAGATGGGTGAGGGAAAAAAAATATGATATTTAATCTGTTTTGAGTTCAGGTTGTAACAACAAAATGTGGAATAAGTCAAGGGATCTGAATACTTTCTGAATACACAGTATATATCCCTTGAAATATGTATATTGTATGCAGAAATGACTGTGATAGTAGCGTTACCTTCATGTAATACTTGAAGAGATCAGCAGCCATACTCATCTCCAGCACCCCGTGTACTATGAGTTTACAGTAGCCTGCCAATAAGCTCCTACGTCTGTGGAGCGCCTCCAACCTCCCCTCACCAGACTCCACATCACTACCTGAGAGAAAGAGAGAGATGCAGAATGAGTAAGGGGAAGAGGGGGTGAAAAGGATGAACAAGAGGAAAAGCAAAAAAGAGAGAAAAGAAAGAAAGGGGGGAATGAGAGACAGATGAGGGAAAGAGTGGTTTAGTTAGTTTCAGGACAATGGGTTTAACAGGTGGAAATAAGTGACAACATGCAACTATAGTTATGACACCATGTGGGTTCAATCTTTCACAGAGCCAATAAAACACTCTCAGAGGTGAACCAAAGTTAATGCTATTTTCTCACGGAAAAACATTGCCCTTATTTCATAACTTAATGCCTTTGCCCCGAGACTGATCTCCAATCCACCACCTAATAGAAAACAGTGTCTATACTATAATGGCCACGAAGTAAATCAAATAACACAATAGATCTTTATTACATGTTCCATACCAATAGTCCCATATTGCATTTGTTTGAACATATGAGAAATTCCTTCCTGTGCGCTTATTGACTTATCTGGACTATCCGTGTGAGGACGCAATATGTTTCACATGAAAGAAACTGTCGTCAAGTGCCATTGATTATGAATGCCTCCTCTTGATCATCAATACTCACACAGTAAATGGCCCACACAAAATAAATTCTCGGAGAATAAAGCAGTGCATGTAGTTTCTATCGATCCAGTTTCCTTTTTGTTTAAATAGTCTTTTTTTTTTTAATATAACTTTTCCCACTGTGGAATCTGTAAAAATATATCCAAACGCCATACAAAGCATCCATAGACACGTCACCTAACAAATACTTATGATCTCTTGGACTAATGACACACTGTATAATGAGTCTGTGTAGCACTGGGTGTGTATTACTGGCTTTCCTACGGGATTTGAAGTCAACTGTTAGGTCAGGTTTGAGAAGTAGAATATGAAGTGATTTATAGCCCAGGAGCACCTCTGTGTAGATCCATTATCTTACAACTGTGGCTGTGAATGTAATATCTGAATGTATTATCATAATTAACTTAACAGAAACAGGGAGTGAACTGTAAACCTGTGACATACTGTACATCTGTACCATCCTACAGTCTGACAAAGAAAAACAGTGCCATCTGCTGGAGAAAGGTACAAGTGTGTAAGACACACAGGACGAAACAAAGGGACAGAGGTGCCATTTTCTCTAGCCTCATCTAGTCTACGGATATCATTTATCATCATCATTGCACTCTACCGACTTAATACATTCCTGCAAACTTTGGACAAACTCCTATTGATTTTTCAAGTTTGGGGAGAAGGGGTGAGCAAGTCGGGTAGAGGTATGGTAAGAGGGGGGTGCATTTAGCTCGCTCTCCCTCTCCAATAGAGTATCTACAGTAATCAGAAGTAGAGTTGTCAATGGTCTCACCCCTGCTGTGGCTGTCGTACTCTGCTCCAGTGAAGACGTGCTCCAGAATGAAGGCGAGCAGCGCCCTCTGAAGTTTCGGGTCGGGAGTGTAGAGCAGGGGACCGTAAGACGAGGGATCCCACACTTGCAACTGGTAGTTGTGGGCCGTCAGGACATCACACAGAGACAGGAATGCCTGGGGTGGGTGAGAAAGTGGTGGAGGGATGGAGAAAAATAATAAAAAAGAGAGACCATCAGAGAGACAGGAGCAAGACAACATATTAGTTAGTTTCACAGTAAAGAGACAAGTAGCCAACATTCAGAGAACTAAATATATATTTTAACTGACTTGTGGCATGGTTGTCAAAACTGTTTCTGCTTTAGCTAACTCTTTAGTAGTTGTCATAATGAATGCTAGCTCACGCTAGTTGTACCCTTCACAAAGAGAGCAGATGAACCACCCAGTGTCAGTGAGGCTATCATACACAGAGATACTGTAGATAGGAAGGCCTGAGCGGTTGAGGACACAACCAGTGATGTAGAATCAATGGTATGTCCAATGGTGTAAGCAGCACATTGTCACACATGCTGGAGCCACTGAAAGGCAGAAACAACAGAGGAAATAATCGTATAAATAATGTTTGTTCTTTAAAGGGCTAATAAAGCACATTTTGACTATAGTTCATTTTTACTCATGGGAAGCGATTGCTGATAGTTTATTAGTTTCACTAATTATCAGAATGAGGTATGGGGGTGGCGTTGTAATAAAATCACTAAGATGTAAACGATAACAGAGTCACTAGGACAGTGGGATAACAAAGTTCACTAGTCAATACAGTACGGGTCCATTTAGACAAAATGTATTTTATTTATATAACTAGGCAAGTCAGTTAAGAACAAATTCTTATTTTCAATGACGGCCTAGGAACTGCCTTGTTCAAGGGCAGAACGACAGATTTGTACCATGTCAGCTCGGGGATTTGAACTTGCAACCTTTCGGTTACTAGTCCAACGCTCTAACCACTGCCGCCCCCAAAAAATAACATGGAGGCTAGCAGTCCTGTGTTAAGACCCCTTTCATTGAGCCTGCATTCTGTGCCAGACGGACAGGATTTACACTCTTGGGACTATTCCATTGAATCCAATGCACCAGTGCAGCTAAAGTATTTAAAGGTTCCGATTAATAGTTCTGCTGTGTGTCCTACCTGCTCCTTCACACTCTGATCGTTGTGGGACAGACAACGTAGACACTTCTCACACAATGCTCTCATCTGACTCCTCTGGGCTACAGCCTTTTCCTGCACACACATACACGGTCAGTCATAGCATTCAATACTTCAGTACAACCGTACAGGAAACTAGCTAACTGTAAATAAAGCCGGACTAGCTAACTGTAGGAGGTAATCACCCGTGAGGTCAGGGTTTCTCTGCTGGTGTTGAGGTTCCAGAGGACAGAGTAAGATACACACTGCAGGGCTTCCACTGTCAGCTGAGAGAGAGCGAGCGGAGAGAGAGAGAGAGAGAGAGAGAGAGAGAGAGAGAGAGAGAGAGAGAGAGAGAGAGAGAGAGAGAGAGAGAGAGAGAGAGAGAGACATGGTGTTCTCAACTAGGTTGAGTCCTGATTGGTGTTTTATACTTCAACTGTACTGTAAATGTCAAAAGTTTATGTGATGTTCCATATAGGAAGAGCTCAGGGTTAGTAGGACGTGACTGGTGTGATGTTATTTGACAGAGGGTGATCATAGTATACCCTGCCCTGAGCTATCTACCTGTGTAGGTAATCCACCATGAATGATCTCCACTGAGAGAAGAGGAAAGACCTGCTCATACAGTCCCCAACGAGACAGGTCCTGGGCACTACAAGAAAGCAGAGCAGGTGACACACACACACACACACACACACACACACACGAACGCAGCCATGATCACCTGTGTGCATACACAGGCACAAACGCACACACGCAAACAAACACACACATTATCTTACTTGTGGAAAGCAGTGAGTTTCTTCAGTGTGGATAGAATCTCTCCTGTCTTTTCCTCATCAGCAGTGAAGTTGCCATTCTGAGAAGAGAGAGAGAGAGAGGTGGGAGTGGAACATGGCAACAGATACATAACTCAATCGCCACTCTGTATTAAAGAAACTGCCTAAAGAAACTACAGATTTTTATGTATGTGTTACACATGGCATCTCTGTGCCTACCTGCAGTGTGTCACCCAGCAGTGCTGCCAGTCTGTCTGCCCAGCATTGGACCACTGCGTCTCTGACAGGTCGTGCCAGGGGGTGCCAGGCTGATTCCTCTCCACACAGGCTGAGGTATGAGCGAGCAGCCGCCTCCAGCACCGCAGGGTCAGTGTGGAGCTCCAAAACAGCTCCCATCTCAGCCAGCAGGCCTGACAACGCCTGGAAGGAAGGGGGACGGAGAAATACTCTTTAAAACAGGGTTGTTCTGACATTTTGTTTAATTTTGGGTGTATATGTAAAACAACACACTGGCATTGGTGATCTCAAACAAATGGTTGGGTCAATAGACCTTCATGGAGGTTTAACTTTAACCCCTGATCAAGGTCTATGGACTAAATATGTTTTGGACCATTGAAAATACTGTGAATCATACAAGAATGCTGGAGATCTTTTCCTTCTCAAATCTGATTTAATAGTCTCACCAGCAGAAGGTTCTAAGAGCAGTCTGCAAACATCAGGATTGCTGAGAAGTACATAGCTCACATGTCCCGTACACTAATACAATAATAAATTATTACTAGTCTTGTTATGTATTTCTCACTTATTCATCTCTATGGTATTTGTTTAACATTTTCTTGTTAGTCATTTAGCAAACACTTTTACAATATGTGCATTCAACTAAATTAGGTAAGACGATCACATATCACAATCACTGGAATTTTGCATTTGTTGACAATTCAACTTTTACAAGAACAATGTAAAAGTGCTAGCTGGCTATAAAGCACATTTTCAAGTAAGCTGACCTGTGGGAATTCCGCATTAGGTGAGTCTGGGTGTAAAAACTGAGGTATCTTCAAAAGAGATGCCACAGTTTCTGGGCTTCCTGAATACTAGGAATATAATGATCACAATCATCATTATCATATCACAATTATCACAACCATCATCATCATTGTTTTGATTAGTCTGCACACCAGTTTGTTCATTTTAGCAAAAGCCATGTGAGTTGTGAGATTGTTAGACGGAATATAACCGGTCACCTGCTGGATTGTAATGCCCTCTAGTGGCAGTAGCCTTAACAGATATTAACTAGCAGGAGGATAACAAGTGTAATATCAATACAATCATTATTGTCATTCTCTTAACATCATCAGTAGCAGCATTATCAATATCATCATCATCCTTTCTGTCACCACCAGCCCTCCTGCACTGGTGTAATATGTTCCCATGAAAGAGTGTGTTTTACTTAACTTGTGTGTGTGTGTGTGTGTGTGCGTGTATATGTTCTTACCTTAATCAGCAACTGTGGTAGTACATTGAGGAAGTGTTCAGTGAGTCTGCCACAATCATCTACCTGAGACTTTTTTTCTCTGGCACTTACCACCTGTCAAAAACAGTGTTACATTTACAAGATTTGAAAATATATATATATATATATATATATATATATATATATTAGTATTATTAACCCATCCACCACCCATACACACACATTATTATTATTATTATTATTATTACTACTACTAATACTGCATACACTACCGTTCAAAAGTTTGGGGTGACTTAGAAATGTCCTTGATTTTGAATGAAAAGCAACATTTTCGTCCATTAAAATAACAGATAAGAAATAAAGTGTAGACATTGTTAATGTTGTAAATGACTATTGTAGCTGGAAACGGCTGATTTTTTTATGGAATATCTAAATAGGCGTACAGAGGCCCATTATCAGCAACCATCACTCCTGTGTTCCAATGGCACGTTGTGTTGGCTAATCCAAGTTTATAGTTTTAAAAAGGCTAATTGATCATTAGAAAACCCTTTTGCACAGCTGAAAACTGTTGTTCTGATTAAAGAAGCAATAAAACTGGCCTGCTTTAGACGAGTTGAGTATCTGGAGCGTCAGCATTTGTGGGTTCGATTACAGGCTCAAAATGGCTAGAAACATGTCAGTCTATTCTTGTTCTGAGAAATGAAGGCTATTCCATGCAAGAAATTGAAGATCTGGTACACCGCTGTGTACTACTACCTTCACAGAACAGCGCAAACTGGCTCTAACCAGAATAGAAAGAGGAGTGGGAGGCCCGGTGCACAACTGAGTAAGAGGACAAGTACATTCGAGTGTCTAGTTTGAGAAACAGATGCCTCACTAGTCCTCTATTGGCAGCCTCATGAAATAGTACCCGCAACACACCAGTCTCAACGGCAACAGTAAAGAGGCGAGTTTCTCTGTCCAGCGTCTGTATTCTTTTTCCCATCTTAATCTTTTATTTTTATTGGCCAGTCAGCGATACGGCTTTTACTTTGCAACACGGCCTAGAAGGCCAGCTTCCCGGAGTCGCCTCTTTACTGTCGATGTTGAGACTGTTGTTTTGCAGTCCCACATACCAGTCAAAATTTGGACACACCTACTCATTCCAGGGTTTTTCTTTATTTTTTACATTGTAGAATAATAGTAAAGATATCAAAACTAAGAAATATCACAAATGGAATCATGTAGTAACCAAAAACAAAAGTTAAACAATTCAAAATATATTTTATATGTGAGATTCTTCAAAGTAGCCACCCTTTTCCTTGATGACCGCTTTACACACTCTTGGCATTCTCTCAACCATGAGGTAGTCATCTGGAATGCATTTCAATTAACAGGTGTACCTTGTTAAGTTAATTTGTGGAATTTCTTTCCTTCTTAATGCGTTTGAGCCAATCAGTTGTGTTGTGACAAGGTAGGGTTGGTATACAGAAGACAGCCCTATTTGGTAAAAGACCAAGTCCATATTATGGCAAGAGCAGCTCAAATAAGTAAAGAGAAATGACAGTCCATCATTACTTTAAGACATGAAGGTCAGTCAATGTGGAACATTTCAAGAACTTTGAAAGTTTCTCCAAGTGCAGTCGCAAAGACCATCAAGCGCTATGAAGAAACTGGCTCTTATGAGGACCGCCACAGGAAAGGAAGACCCAGAGTTACCTCTGCTGCAGAGGATAAGTTCATTAGAGTTATCAGCCTCAGAAATCGGCAAATAACTGCACCTCAGATTGCAGCCCAAAGAAATGCTTCACAGAGTTCAAGCAACAGACACATCTCAACATCAACTGTTCAGAAGAGACGGCGTGAATCAGGCCTTCATGGTCAAATTGCTGCAAAGAAACCACTACTAAAGGACACCAATAAGTAGAAGAGACTTGCTTGGGCCAAGAAACTCGAGCAATGGACATTAGACCAGTGGAAATCTGTCCTTTGGTCTGATGAGTCCAATGAGTCCAAATTTGCGATTTTTGGTTCCAACCGCTATGTCTTCCCTGTGGCTCAGTTGGTAGAGCATGGTGTTTGCAACGCCAACATGGTGTGTGCAACGCTAGGGTTGTGGGTTTGATTCCCACGGGGGGCCAGTATGAAATGTATGCATTCACTACTGTAAGTCGCTCTGGATAAGAGCACCTGCTAAATGACTAAAATGTAAAAAATGTCTTTGTGAGACGCAGAGTTGGTGAATGGATGATCTCTGCATCTGTGGTTCTCACCATGGAGGAGGTGTGGGGGTGCTGTGCTGGTGACACCGTCAGTGATTTATTTAGGATTCAAGGCGCACTTAACCATCATTCTGCAACGATACTCCATCTCATCTGATTTGCGCTTGGTGGGACTATCATTTGTTTTTCAATAGGACAATGACCCAAAACACACCTCAAGGCTGTGTAATTGCTATTATTTGACCAAGAAGGAGAGTGATGGAGTGCTGCATCAGATGACCTGGCCTCCACAATCACCAACTTCAACCGAAAGGAGTTGGTTTGGGGTGAGTTGCGCCGCAGAGTGTAGAAACAGCAGCCAACAAGTGCTCAGCATATGTGGGAACTCCTTCAAGACTGTTGGAAAAGCATTCCAGGTGACTACCTCATGAAGCTTTTTGAGAGAATGCCAAGAGTGTACAAAGCTGTCAAAGGCAAAGGGTGGCTACTTTGAAGAATAAAAAATTTAAAAATATATTTTATGTGTTTAACACTTTCCTGGTTACTACAGTGGGGGAAAAAAGTATTTGATCCCCTACTGATTTTGTACATTTGTCCACTTACAAAGAAATTATCAGTCTATAATTTTAATGGTAGGTTTATTTGAACAGTGAGAGACAGAATAACAACAAAAAAATCCAGAAAAACACATGTCAAAAATGTTATAAAATTATTAGCATTTTATTGAGGGAAATAAGTATTTGACCCCTCTGCAAAACATGACTTAGTACTTGGTGGCAAAACCCTTGTTGGCAATCACAGAGGTCAGACGTTTCTTGTAGTTGGCCACCAGGTTTGCACACATCTCAGGAGGGATTTTGTCCCACTCCTCTTTGCAGATCTTCTCCAAGTCATTAAGGTTTCGAGGCTGACGTTAGTCAACTCGAACCTTCAGCTCCCTCCCCAGATTTTCTATGGGATTAAGGTCTGGAGACTGGCTAGGCCACTCCAGGACCTTAACCTGTTATGGCTAGGGGGCAGTATTTTCACGGCTGGATAAAAAACATACCCGATTTAATCTGGTTACCACTCCTACCCAGTAACTAGAATATGCATATACTTATTACATATGGATAGAAAACACTCCAAAGTTTCTAAAACTGTTTGAATGGTGTCTGTGAGTATAACAGAACTCATTTGGCAGGCAAAAACCTGACAAGGTTTCAGGCAGGAAGTGGCCTGTCTGACAAGGTGTCGTTCTTCTTGTCTCTGTTTATTGAAGAGTGAGGATCTTAGCTGTCCCGTGACACTTCCTACGGCTGCCATAGGGTCTCAGAAGGCGGCAAAAAGCTGAATCGTGGCTTTGCAGGCTCTGGCTGAAAAAAAAGTAGCGCGTTTGGGTAGTGGCTGGTTACAGTACTGTGAGACTCAGGCTCGTGCCCGCGTCGACCGAAAGCTTTGTTTACTTTCCTCAGTTTAGCTAAAAGGAGATTCCCGGTCAGAATATTATCGCTTTTTTTACGAGAAAAATTGCATAAAAATGGATTTTAAACAGCGGTTGACATGCTTCGAAGTACGGTAATGGAATATTTAGATTTTTTTTGTCACGAATTGCGCCATGCACGCGACCCTGATTTACCATTTCAGATAGTGTCTGGGACGCACGAACAAAACGCCGCTATTCGGATATAACGATGGATTATTTTGGACCAAACCAACATTTGTTATTGAAGTAGCAGTCCTGGGAGTGCATTCTGACGAAGACAACAAAAGGTAATGAAACTTTTATAATAGTAAAGCTGATATTGGTGAGTGCTAAACTTGCCGGGTGTCTAAATAGCTAGCCCGTGATGCCTGGGCTATGTACTTAGAATATTGCAAAATGTGCTTTCACCAAAAAGCTATTTTAAAATCGGACATATCGAGTGCATAGAGGAGGTCTGTATCTATAATTCTTAAAATAATTGTTATGCTTTTTGTGAACGTTTATCGTGAGTAATTTAGTAAAATGTTAGCGAATTCCCTGGAAGTTTGCTAGTTCTGAACGTCACATGCTAATGTAAAAAGCTGGTTTTTGATATAAATATGAACTTGATTGAACAAAACATGCATGTATTGTATAACATAATGTCCTAGGGTTGTCATCTGATGAAGATCAAAGGTTAGTGTTGCATTTAGCTGTCTTCTGGGTTTTTGTGACATTATATGCTAGCTTGAAAAATGGGTGTCTGATTATTTCTGGCTTGGTACTCTGCTGACATAATCTAATGTTTTGCTTTCGTTGTAAAGCCTTTTTGAAATCGGACAGTGTGGTTAGATAAAAGGAGAGTCTTATCTTTAAAATGCTGTGAAATAGTCATATGTTTGAAAAATTGAAGTTTTTGTATTTTAGAGGAGTTTGTATTTCGCGCCACGCCCATCATTGGATATTGGAGCAGGTGTTCCGCTAGCGGAACGTCTAGATGTAAGAGGTTAATGTGCCTCTTCTTGAGCCACTCCTTTGTTGCCTTGGCCGTGTGTTTTGGGTCCTTGTCATGCTGGAATACCCATCCACGACCCATTTTCAATGCCCTGGCTGAGGGAAGGAGGTTCTCACCCAAGATTTGACGGTACATGGCCCCGTCCATCGTCCCTTTGATGCGGTGAAGTTGTCCTGTTCCCTTAGCAGAAAAACACCCCCAAACCATAATGTTTCCACCTCCATGTTTGATGGTGGGGATGGTGTTCTTGGGGTCATAGGCAGTATTCCTCCTCCTACAAACACAGCGAGTTGAGTTGATGCCAAAGAGCGCCATTTTGGTCTCATCTGACTACAACACTTTCACCCAGTTGTCCTCTGAATCATTCAGATGTTCATTGACAAACTTCAGACGGGCATGTATGTGCTTTATTGAGCAGGGGGACCTTGCGGGCGCTGCAGGATTTCAGTCCTTCACGGCGTAGTGTGTTAACAATTGTTTTCTTGGTGACTATGGTCCCAGCTGCCTTGAGATCATTGACAAGATCCTCCCGTGTAGTTCTGGGCTGATTCCTCACCGTTCTCATGATCATTGCAACCCCACGAGGTGAGATCTTGCATGGAGCCCCAGGCCGAGGGATATTTACAGTTCTTTTGTGTTTCTTCCATTTGCGAATAATCGCACCAACTGTTGTCACCTTCTCACCAAGCTGCTTGGCGATGGTCTTGTAGCCCATTCCAGCCTTGTGTAGGTCTACAATCTTGTCCTTGACATCCTTGGAGAGCTCTTTGGTCTTGGCCATGGTGGAGAGTTTGGAATCTGATTGATTGATTGCTTTTGTGGACAGGTGTCTTTTATACAGGTATTGTTATACAGGTAACAAACAGATTAGGAGCACTCCCTTTAAGAGTGTGCTCCTAATCTCAGCTCGTTACCTGTATAAAAGACACCTGGGAGCCAGAAATCTTTCTGATTGAGAGGGGGTCAAATACTTATTTCCCTCATTAAAATGCAAATCAATTTATAACATTTTCGACATGTGTTTTTCTGGATTCTTTTGTTGTTATTCTGTCTCTCACTGTTCAAATAAACCTACCATTAAAATTATAGACTGATAATTTCTTTGTCAGTGGGCAAACGTACAAAATCAACAGGGGATCAAATACTTTTTTCCCCTCACTGTACGATTTAAGAAACAAGTCATCTGGAGTAGGCAGTGCCATAAGTAAGTAAGTAAACTGTGATTGGACCAAAGAGTTAATCAATCAGATTTTTCCATAAATAGACAAGTATTTACCTCTCCATGGTTGCTCAATCGTATCTATTTTTGCAAACTTTCTATTGAAATTGATTGTGGTAAGTTAATTTATATTTTTTGAGATGTGAATACCAAGTAGGTCTACTTCACCAGCCACCAATTTTATTGGTAAACTACAAGGTAGTGTAAACACTGTCTTTTAACGATCCAATATGTAATCTGGTGCACTTGTCATAATTAGGTTTTAGTCTAGAGGCTAGAAAAGTGATCAAGATCTTCAATGAGACTGCGCAAGGATACAGATTCCAGACAAGAAAAAAAAACGTATCAGTCATCGGCATACATTGACACTTGTTTTTATCCCCTGGATTTCTAACACCTTGATGTTCTTGTTGGATCTAATTTTAATAGCTAGCATTTCAATGGCAATAATAAATAGATATGGAGACAACGGACAGCCTTGTTTTACTCCTTTTAAAAGCTCAATACTTTGAGAAGTAACCATTAATTTAACATTTTATATCAGGGGTTGCTGTACATAACTTTAACCCATTGTATAAGAGATTCACCGAAATTAAAGTAATCCATGCATTTATATATACACCGTAAATTCCGGACTATAAGCCGCAACTTTTCCCACGCTTTGAACTTCGCGACTTAAACAATGACGCGGCTAATATATGGATTTTTCCGCTTTCAAATTTGTGGGTCCTGACAGTGTGGGGCATTGTCAAAAAAATTGAAAGGCTGGACTGATGCGTGTTGAAGAGGGCTCAGCGGGGGATTTGCCTCCGGATGAAAGTGACGAGAGCGACAATAAAAACGATCCAATATCGGATGAAGCAATTCTGAGGCTATTCAACTCCGACACCGAAGGAGATGGTTTCAGTGCACAGAAGGAGGAAGATAGTGACCAATGACTTTCTTGGTAGGCTACTGTTTACTGCTCATTTTTTATTTTTTGTTACAAGCCGTGTTTCATTAAAGCCCATTTATTTTTGTTACAAGCCGTGTTTCGTTAAAGCCTATTTATTTTTGTTACAAGCCGTGCTTCGTTAAAGCCTGTGTAAAGTTCATTTGTTTCAATGTACCGGTAGGCACCTGCGGCTTATAGACATGTGCGGCTTATTTATCCTGTTAGGGCTAGGGGGCAGTATTGACACGGCTGGATAAAAAACATACCCGATTTAATCTGGTTACCACTCCTACCCAGTAACTAGAATATGCATATACTTATTACATATGGATAGAAAACACCCTAAAGTTTCTAAAACTGTTTGAATGGTGTCTGTGAGTATAACAGAACTGAAATGGCAGGTCAAAACCTGAGAGATTCCTTTACAGGAAGTGGCCTGTCTGACCATTTCTTGAACTTCTTTTCCATCTCTATCTTTTACTAAGGATCTCTGCTCTAACGTGACACTTCCTACGTCGTCCATAGGCGCTCAGAGCCCGGGAAAAACCTGAATGTCGTCATCCCAGCCCCAGGCTGAAACACATTATCGCCTTTCTCAAGTGGCCGATCAAGGGACTCTGGGCTTAGGCACGTGACCTGACCGCCCCCGCCTTTGTGATTTTTTTCCTCTGTTTGCCGAAAAGGAGATTCCCGGTCGGAATATTAGCGCTTTTCTACGAGAAAAATGGCATAAAAATGGATTTTAAACAGCGGTTGACATGCTTCGAAGTACGGTAATGGAATATTTAGAATTTTTTTGTCACGAATTGCGCCATGCGTGCGACCCTTCTTTACCATTTCGGATAGTGTCTGGAACGCACGAACAAAACGCCGCTATTCGGATATAACGATGGATTATTTTGGACCAAACCAACATTTGTTATTGAAGTAGCAGTCCTGGGAGTGCATTCTGACGAAGACAACAAAAGGTAATCAAACCTTTATAATAGTAAATATGATTATGGTGAGTGCTAAACTTGCCGGGTGTCTAAATAGCTAGCCCGTGATGCCTGGGCTATGTACTTAGAATATTGCAAAATGTGCTTTCACCAAAAAGCTATTTTAAAATCGGACATATCGAGTGCATAGAGGAGGTCTGTATCTATAATTCTTAAAATAATTGTTATGCTTTTTGTGAACGTTTATCGTGAGTAATTTAGTAAAATGTTAGCGAATTCCCCGGAAGTTTGCGGGGGGTATGCTAGTTCTGAACGTCACATGCTAATGTAAAAAGCTGGTTTTTGATATAAATATGAACTTGATTGAACAAAACATGCATGTATTGTATAACATAATGTCCTAGGGTTGTCATCTGATGAAGATCATCAAAGGTGAGTGCTGCATTTAGCTGTCTTCTGGGTTTTTGTGACATTATATGCTAGCTTGAAAAATGGGTGTCTGATTATTTCTGGCTTGGTACTCTGCTGACATAATCTAATGTTTTGCTTTCATTGTAAAGCCTTTTTGAAATCGGACAGTGTGGTTAGATTAACGAGAGTCTTGTCTATAGCTGTAAAATAGTCATATGTTTGAGAAATTGAAGTAATAGGATTTTTAAGGTTTTGAAAATCGCGCCACAGGCTTCAAGTGGCTGTTACGTAGGTGGGACGAATTCGTCCCGCCTAGCCCAGAGAGGTTAACCTGTTGGGGATAGGGGGCAGTATTTGCACGGTCGGATAAAAAAACATACCCGATTTAATCTGGTTACTACTCCTTCCCAGTAACTAGAATATGCATATAAGTATTGGCTTTGGATAGAAAACACCCTAAAGTTTCTAAAACTGTTTGAATGGTGTCTGTGAGTATAACATAACTCATATGGCAGGCAAAAACCTGAGAAGATTCCTTACAGGAAGTGGCCTGTCTGACCATTCCTTGAGCTTCTTGACTCTGTTTATTGAAGACTGAGGATCTTTGCTGTAACGTGACACTTCCTACGGCTCCCATAGGCTCTCAGAAGGCGGGAAAAAGCTGAATGATGTAATTCCAGCCCCAGGCTGAAACACATTAGCACTTTTGGCAAGTGCTCTATCAGAGGACAATGGGCTGAGGCGCGTGCACGAGTCGACCCCATGTTTTTATTTTCTATCGTCTTTGAACCTAAACACAGATTCCCGGTCGGAATATTATCGCTTTTTTTAACGAGAAAAATGGCATAAAAATTGATTTTAAACAGCGGTTGACATACTTCGAAGTACGGTAATGGAATATTTACAATTTTTTTGTCATGAAATGCGTCGTGCGCGTCACCCTTCTTTACCATTCGGATAGTGTCTTGAACGCACGAACAAAACAGAGAATATTTGAACATAACTATGGATTATTTTGAACCAAACCAACAGTTGTTATTGAAGTAGAAGTCCTGGGAGTGCATTCTGATGAAGACAGCAAAGGTAATAACATTTTTCTTATAGTAAATCTGATTTTGGTAAGTGCTAAACTTGGTGGGTGTCCAAATAGCTAGCCCTGTGATGCCGGGCTATCTACTGAGAATATTGCAAAATGTGCTTTCACCGAAAAGCTATTTTAAAAATCGGACATAGCGAGTGCATAGAGGAGTTCTGTATCTATAATTCTTAAAATAATTATGTTTTTTGTGAACGTTTATCGTGAGTAATTTAGTAAATTCACCGGAAGTTTGCGGGGGGTATGCTAGTTCTGAACGTCACATGCTGGTTTTTGATATAAATATGAACTTGATTGAACAAAACATGCATGTATTGTATAACATAATGTCCTAGGGTTGTCATCTGATGAAGATCAAAGGTTAGTGCTGCATTTAGCTGTGGTTTGGGTTTATGTCACATTATATGCTAGCTTGAAAAATGGGTGTCTGATTATTTCTGGCTGGGTACTCTGCTGACATAATCTAATGTTTTGCTTTCGATGTAAAGCCTTTTTGAAATCGGACAGTGTGGTTAGATTAACGAGAGTCTTGTCTTTAAAATGGTGTAAAATAGTCATATGTTTGAGAAATTGAAGTAATAGCATTTCTAAGGTATTTGAATAACGCGCCACAGGATTCAACTGGCTGTTGAGTAGGTGGGACGCATTCGTCCCGCCGACCCTAGAGAGGTTAAACAGCTTGGAAAATTCCAGAAAATGATGTCATGGCTTTAGAAGCTTCTGATGTGCTAATTGACATCATTTGAGTCAATTGGAAATGTACCTGTGGATGTATTTCAAGGCCTACCTTCAAACTCAGTGCCTCTTTGCTTGACATCATGGGAAAATCAAAAGAAATCAGCCAAGACCTCAGAAAAAAACAATTGTAAACCTCCACAAGTCTGGTTCCTCCTTGGGAGCAATTTCCAAACGCCTGAAGGTACCGCGTTCATCTGTACAAACAATAGTACTCAAGTATAAACACAATGGGATCACGCAGCCGACATACTGCTCAGGAAGGAGACGCGTTCTTTCTCCTAGAGATGAACATACTTTAGTGCCAAAAAGTGCAAATCAATCCCATAACAACAGAAAAGGACCTTGTGAAGATGCTGGAGGAAACGGGTACAAAAGTATCTATATCGACATAACCTGAAAGGCCACTCAGCAAGGAAGAAGCCACTGCTCCAAAACCGCCATAAAAAAGCCAGACTATGGTTTGCAACTGCACATCGGGACAAAGACTTTTTGGAGGAATGTCCTCTGGTCTGATGAAACAAAAATAGAACTGTTTGTCCATAATGACCATCGTTATGTTTGGAAGCCAAAGAACACCATCCCAACCGTGAAGCACGAGGGTGGCAGCATGATGTTGTGGGGGTGCTTTGCTGCAGGAGGGACTGGTGCACTTCACAAAATAGATGGCTTCATCAGGAAGGAAAATTATGTGGATATATTGAAGCAACATTTCAAGACACCAGTCAGTAAATTAAAGCTTGGTCGCAAATGGGTCTTCAAAATGGACAATGACCCCAAGCATACTTCCAAAGTTGTGGTAAAATGGCTTAAGGACAACAAAGTCAAGGTATTGGAGTGGCCATCACAAAACCCTGACCTCAAACCTGGGCAGAACTGAAAAAGCGTTTGTGAGCAAGGAGGCCTACAAACCTGACTCAGTTACACCAGCTCTGTCAGGAGGAATGGGCCAGAATTCAACCAACTTATTGTGGGAAGCTTGTGGAAGGCTACCCGAAACGTTTGACCCAAGTTAAATTTAAAGGCAATGCTACCAAATACACTCAATTAGTATGGAAACTTCTGACCCACTGGGAATGTGATGAAATAAATAACAGCTGAAATTTGTAAGTCGCTCTGGATAAGAGCATCTGCTAAATGACTTAAATGTAAATGAAATAAATCAATCATTCTCTCTACTATTATTCTGACATTTCAAATTCTTAATAAAGTGGTTTTACTAGGATTAAATGTCAGGAATTGTGAAAAACTGAGTTTAAATGTATTTGGCTTAGATGTATGTAAACTTCAACCGTGTGTGTGTGTGTGTGTGTGTGTGTATATATATATATATATATATATATACACAGTAACGGTTTAGACATTAATGGCTGTGTGTTGTGTTATTTTGAGGGGACAGCAAATGTACACTGTTATAAAAGCTGTACACTCACTACTTTACATTGTAGCAAAGTGTCATTTCTTCAGTGTTGTCACATGAAAAGATATACTCAAATATTTACACAAATGTGAGGGGTGTAATCACTTTTGTGAGATACTGTATATACAGTGGGGAGAACAAGTATTTGATACACTGCCGATTTTGCAGGTTTTCCTACTTACAAAGCATGTAGAGGTCTGTAATTTTTATCATAGGTACACTTCAACTGTGAGAGACGGAATCTAAAACAAAAATCCAGAAAATCACATTGTATGATTTTTAAGTAATTCATTTGCATTTTATTGCGTGACATAAGTATTTCATACATCAGAAAAGCAGAACTTAATATTTGGTACAGAAACCTTTGTTTGCAATTACAGAGATCATACATTTCCTGAAGTTCTTGACCAGGTTTGCACACACTGCAGCAGGGATTTTGGCCCACTCCTCCATACAGACCTTCTGCAGATCCTTCAGGTTTCAGGGCTGTCGCTGGGCAATACGGACTTTCAGCTCCCTCCAAAGATTTTCTATTGGGTTCAGGTCTTGAGACTGGCTAGGCCACTCCAGGACCTTGAGATGCTTCTTACGGAGCCACTCCTTAGTTGCCCTGGCTGTGTGTTTTGGGTCGTTGTCATGCTGGAAGACCCAGCCACGACCCATCTTCAATGCTCTTACTGAGGGAAGGAGGTTGTTGGCCAAGATCTCGTGATACATGGCCCCATCCATCCTCCCCTCAATACGGTGCAGTCGTCCTGTCCCCTTTTCAGAAAAGCATCCGAAAGAATGATGTTTCCACCTCCATGCTTCACGGTTGGGATGGTGTTCTTGGGGTTGTACTCATCCTTCTTCTTCCTCCAAACACGGCGAGTGGAGTTTAGACCAAAAAGCTCTGTTTTTGTCTCATCAGACCACATGACCTTCTCCCATTCCTCCTCTGGATCATCCAGATGGTCATTGGAAAACTTCAGACGGGCCTGGACATGCGCTGGCTTGAGCAAGGGGACCTTGCGTGCGCTTCAGGATTTTAATCCATGACGGCGTAGTGTGTTACTAATGTTTTTTTTTTTGAGACTGTGGTCCCAGCTCTCTTTAAGGTCATTGACCAGGTCCTGCCGTGTAGTTCTGGGCTGATCCCTCACCTTCCTCTTGATCATTGATGCCCCACGAGGTGAGATCTTGCATGGAGCCCGACCGAGGGTGACTGACCGTCATCTTGAACTTCTTCCATTTTCTAATAATTGCGCCAACAGTTGTTGCCTTCTCACCAAGCTGCTTGCCTATTGTCCTGTAGCCCATCCCAGCCTTGTGCAGGTCTACAATTGTATCCCTGATGTCCTTACACAGCTCTCTGGTCTTGGCCATTGTGGAGAGGTTGGAGTCTGTTTGATTGAGTGTGTGAACAGGTATCTTTTATACAGGTAACGAGTTCAAACAGGTGCAGTTAATACAGGTAATGAGTGGAGAACAGGAGGGCATCTTAAAGAAAAACTAACAGGTCTGTGAGAGCCGGAATTCTTACTGGTTGGTAGGTGATCAAATACTTATGTCATGCAATAAAATGCAAATTAATTACTTAAAAATCATACAATGTGATTTTCTGGATTTTTGTTTTAGATTCCATCTCTCACAGTTGAAGTGTACCTATGATAAAAATTACAGACCTCTACATGCTGTGTAAGTCGGAAAACCTACAAAATCGGCAGTGTATCAAGTACTTGTTCTTTATGTCCAGACCAGTTCTTTATGTCCATTACATGTAAGAAATATTTCATATAGTCCTCATTATATCCTGTTTTATACTGACAAAAAAAGGAAAAAGGAACATAGATGCTAATGACTGCCAGTAAAAATGTGTTTCAGGTATTCCTTTAAGGGTAGTGTGATGCCTAAGTTTAACTTAGAATCGACTCGGACATAGCCATGGCACGATAGCCAAGAATACATGTACCACTAAAAATCCAGAGCGAGTAAACCTGTAAAACCAACCCTCTCTCCAACCACACACATTGTGTTTTTATTCCAGGGTCGTTTTACACCTAGACCTATATCATTAGGATCAAGAATACAAAAGGTAGCGTAAATAACTTATATAGAAATATATAATATCCCTCTCGCTTAGAGAAGTGCTTCCATAAGACAGTTATTGTGTTGGTTCTACCGCTAACTTTAATCTGTTTATCCCAGTGTTAAACAGCCCCACACACACACACACACACACACACACACACACACACACACACACTAAAGTCAACAACCCTGTTGACAATACATAATCCATTTGCCGGTGTGTATCGGAACAATAACATGTCCTTTACATTTTTAATATTGAGATACATTTGTTAAATGTAAAAACATAATGACACCAATTATTTTCGGATCGTATAGGCCTACTCCAATAGACAACCTAGGCAGGTTTTTAAATATTTAATCCTTTATCCTAGATTTTAAATATATTTGCCATTGCAATCAGTACAATATAAAATCATGTAAGCCTTGAATTTTAAGTGATACTCATTCTTGAATATCATTCCAGAAAGGATTTGTAAGAGAACAATAAAACGAGAGTTGTGTTACATAAATGTATTTCTGTTCAACGAAAAATGCCAAAATATATAAAAACGTCCCTTTTTCACGACCCTGTCTTTCAAAGATAATTAGTAAAAATCCAAATAACTCCACAGATCTTAATTGTAAAGGGTTTAAACACTGTTTCCCATGCTTGTTCAATGAACCATAAACAATGAATGTACATGCACCTGTGGAACGGTAGCTAACAGCTTACAGACGGTAGGCAATTAAGGTCACAGTTATGAAAACTTAGGACACTAAAGAGGCCTTTCTACTGACTCTGAAAAACACCAAAAGAAAGATGCCAAGGGTCCCTGCTCATCTGCGTAAACATGCCTTAGGCATGCTCCAAGGAGGCATGAGGACTGCAGATGTGGCCAGGGCAATAAATTGCAATGTCCGTACTGTGACACACCTAAGACATCGCTACAGGGAGACAGGATGGACAGCTGATCATCCTCGCAGTGGCAGACCACGTGTAACACCTGCACAGGATCGTTACATCCCAACATCACACTTGCGGGATAGGTACAGGATGGCAACAACAACTGCCCGAGTTACACCAGGAATGCACAATCCCTCCATCAGTGCTCAGACTGTCCGCAATAGGCTGAGAAAGGCTGGACTGAGGGCTTGTAGGCCTGTTGTAAGGCAGGTCCTCACCGGCACCAACGTCGCCTATCGGCACAAACCCACCGTCGCTGGACTAGACAGGACTGGCGAGCAAAATGTGTTCTTCACTGACGAGTAGTGGTTTTGTCTCACCAGGGGTGATGGTCGGATTTGCGTTTATCGTCAAAGGAATGAGCGTTACACCGAGGCCTGTACTCTGGAGCGGGATCGATTTGGAGGTGGAGGGTCCGTCATGGTCTGGGGCGGTGTGTCACAGCATCATCGACTGAGCTCGTTGTAATTACAGGCAATCTCAATGCTGTGTGTTACAGGGAAGACATCCTCCTCCCTCATGTGGTACCCTTCCTGCAGGCTCATCCTGACATGACCCTCCAGTATGACAATGCCACCAGCCATACTGCTCGTTCTGTGCATGATTTCCTGCAAAACAGGAATGTCAGTGTTCTGCCATGGCCAGCGAAGAGCCCGGATCTCAATCGCATTGAGCACGTCTAGGACCTGTTGGATCGGAGGGTGAGGGCTAGGGCCATTCCCCCCCAGAAATGTCCGGGAACTTGCAGGCGCCTTGGTGGAAGCGTGGGGTAACATCTCACATCAATAACTGGCAAATCTGGTGCAGTCCATGAGGAGGAGATACACTGCAGTACTTAATGCAGCTGGTGGCCACACCAGATACTGACTGTTATTTTGACCCCCCTTTGTTCAGGGACACATTATTCCATTTCTGTTAGTCACAGGTCTGTGGAACTTGTTCAGTTTATGTCTCAGTTGTTGAATCTTGTTATGTTCATACAAATATTTACACGTTAAGTTTGCTGAAAATAAATGCAGTTGACAGTGATCAGACGTTTCTTTTTTTTGCTGAGTTTATATTTTAAGGCCAAAAACATAATCACAAGCAACAACTGGAGTTCAATCACAGATACAATTAAAAGCAGGGGTTTCATCCAACATTTACCTATCCATTCATGTGAAAGATGCATTTTCCAACAGGGCAGTACTACGCTGCGGTCTGATTCCCTAATCTTCTCCCCAAAGAGTGCACTTACTCAAAGCGTTAGGTTGGAGGTGTAATACATATGGTATACACTCTGTTACCAATCCAATGTTCTTAAATCCTTGTGGGGGAGTAAATGAGTCCATACATCAGGGAGAATGGATGATAATGGTAATTGCGCTTCAGCCTCTCCAACACACTGACCTTCTTGCATGTGCTCCTTCCCGCCAGCAGGGGTCCCTCTACTGCCTGACGCACTGATGCCACCAATAACTCTACAACCAGAGACTGCTCTTCAGCACTCAGATCTGAGGACACACACATCATATGATATGATGTACACATAGAAACAAACACACAAATGCATATTACAGGACAGACAGCTTTTGCACGATGCATACACCCTCTGGCGCTATTGCTCTGTCACTTAGCATAGGCTAGTTTAGCTTGGGTTTAGAACAAACATGAAACCGTTTGATAGTTTAGCGCTCAGTTGTGCGTTAGGTTAAACGTGATTGCACGTTAAAACTCCCTTTGAAGGCTAAACCGGAATTAACCAAGGAGAGAGCAATAGATCCCATTTATTCAAAACAGCACTATTCCCTGGCTTATATTCCATATTAGAGTGCCATTCTGGACACCATTCCTGGTTTTCCCAGTTCTAAATCAGATGCTGATGTCATGTGGCTCAGAGTGTGGGTGTAAGCAAACATACAGTCATTGGAGTACACACACATTGTTAAACATGTAGGCTTGAAAATCTAATTAAAATAAATGTATCACAATTACTTTTAGAAACACTTTTAGAAATGATTGTTTAATAACTAGGATAAGATGTCAATAAGTGTGTATATTTAAAAAAAAAATGAAATTATTAATTTACACAGTTTACAGGACAGGACTCTTATTATGAAGGATTCCAAAAAACAACGTGACCCGGAAATGCTTCAGATTCAAAACAAGAGGATGGCGGGGCAAGCGAAGCCTGGCAAAGATTTTGGACGAAGGGACGAGAGGTCGGAAATGGCGGTGAATAGTGCAGACGAAATGGAGAAAAAGTTAGTGAAGCAACAGCTGAATAGCCACAGCAAAACATACAATATCATAAGTCAAGCCAAGCTATTGTTTATAGGGGAAATATGAGCAAGATATTATTTTGCGGCAAACAACATTACAGTTGAAACTTAATTTAGCCAAAGAAAATGTCTCAACAGAATGAAACAAAACACTTATGAACTAGTTGAAAGTTTTGAACAGGCTATATTGCAGCAATTACCAACAAAAGGCTAGTGCCTACCGTACCCAACAAATGACATCAATAGGCTAATAATAATAATATTTATTTTACAACAGGCCTACTTGTAACCTAACTATATACAGAGCACACAATAAAAAAAAAAGACATATCATACTTAATTTAACCAACAAAAATGTCTCAACAGAATGAAACAAAACCCATTTTGTGTATTTCAATTGAGTTAGATGAATAAACATGCCTACAATAACAATGATATAAAATAAATTATAAATACAAAAATAAATAAAAGTTCAAAAATTACATCCTACCTGAATATCGAGTTGCACACAGTAGTCTGCATTTGGCAACACCAACATTGTTCTCAGACATTCCCCTTGTAGGCGTTTCACTATAGGCATACCACAGAGTTTCTAAACCATACTGTACTGTCTTTGGGCATACTCTTTTTCCTCAAATTTTCATTTATGTCAAGGAAAGATGCCTCCATCTTCGCAATCAACAGTTGCCAAGGCTCCTCTCTCACTTTCCTCAGCAGCAGGAGCAGGCATGCCAGGCAGCGCAAAAGGAGTGAGAGAATGGTGGTGTATGATAGGTAGCCAAATCTGGGATTTATTTTCTCCCGGACAATTGACCAACTACAATTTTATTTATCGGCTTTTCATTATAATTTTTGCGGCCGAAAGCCGGCAATTACCGGCTAGCGGAAACCCTGACACACACTGACCTGCATCCTGAGTGGAGGGGTCCTGTAGAAGTAACGAGGTAAGAGATGACCAGTCCTTCAGCATGGCACCAGCACAGTCCCACAGACTGTCCACCAGGTATACTACATGCTGATGGAGCTAGAAAGAGAATACACACATTCACAGTCCACCTGTGCAGATGTATAAACAGAATACATACCAACACACAGGCACTTTCTCTTACCTCACTGTCCTGGTAGAAGTGCAGCAGAGCCCTCACTCTGGCTGTCGTCAGCTGTGTGTGTGTGTCCTGCTCATTCGCCCCCTCTCTGAGGTCAGATGTCTGAGTAGGGGAGCTGAGCAGCCTGACAGCAGAGATGAGAATGTCACCAGTGACTCTGGCTCCCATTCACTTACTCTCACTATTATAGATACCCCAACTAATGTATATGGTCTATGGCCAACCCACTGCACTGACCGTGTGTAGAGCAGCTCTCCTGCGGTGGTAGCCAGAGGGCGATGTGAGGAGTATACCAACTGGAACAGCTGCTTATAGTCCTCTGGATTAATAACCTCATCAGCTGACCTGAGAGGTAGGGGAAGAGGGGGGTGGAAAGAGAAAGAAAAGGAAAGAGGGGGCGATGGCCAAAGAAAGATAGATGGCCAAAGAGAGAAGAAAGGGGAAGTTGATGAAGTATTTTAGAATGGATGTCATACTAACATCTTTATCCTCAAACTTTTGGTGATGTAGCAATACGAGAGCGCCTCCGACAATTCCCCGTGAAATGACCTGCTACAAACAAGCAGAGAATTGAACAGTCATTTTGACCGAGTGGCATGCATGATAATGTGTATCCAAGTCTCTGTGTTGTGGTGTCAAATTTCATATTCACTTTCACTAGACATTTGAGGATTTGAAAGCGTTCAGAAATAAACAGCGCAACTCAAAAGCATAAATTATAACCTAACAACAGAGGAGATTCTGGGCTCTCTCTGAATGTTCAGACAAACAGCAATGACCAAACCCAATAAATACCGTATATGTCTCTGGATAGTGTGTGTGTGTGTGTGTGTGTGTGTGTGTGTGTGTGAGAGTAAAAGAGAGACAAGGACTCACTGGGAGATGAGTGTGAGTAGTCTCAGGGTCTGTACTGCCACCTCGTGGTCCTTGTCCAGAGTCATAGAGATCATCCTGTCCTGTAGAGAGCAGATAGTAAAGAGTTAAAAGGGGCAATCTGCAGTTGAAATGATAACAGAGCCTCTGTTTTAGAATAAAGCTGACACACACACACACACACACAGTACCAGTCAAAAGTTTGGACACACCAAATCATTCCAGGGTTTCTCTTTATTTTGTCTATTTTCTACATTGTAGAATAGTGAAAACATCAACACTATGATATAACAGATATGAAATGTAGTAAACAAAATAGTGTTAAACAAATCAAAATATATTTTAGATTCTTCAAAGACGCCACCCTTAGCCTTGATGACAGCTTTGCACACCATTTGCATTGTCAACCAGCTTCATTTTATTTAACCAGGTCAGCCAGTTGAGAACAAATTCTCATTTACAACTGCGACCTGGCCAAGATAAAGCAAAGCAGTGCGACAAAAACAACAGAGTTACACAAACAAACGTACAGTCAATAACACAATAGACAAAAATCTATGTACAGTGTGTGCAAATGTAGAAGAGTAGGGAGGTAAGGCAATAAACAGGCCATATATTTTTTTTTTCACCTTTATTTAACCAGGTAAGCTAGTTGAGAACAAGTTCTCATTTACAACTGCGACCTGGCCAAGATAAAGCAAAGCGACACAAACAACACAGAGTTACACATGGAATAAACAAGCGTACAGTCAATAACACAATAGAATATATATATTTTTAAAGTCTATATACAGTGTGTGCAAATGGCGTGAGGAGGTAAGGCAATAAATAGGCCATAGTAGCGAAGTAATTACAATTTAGCAAATTAACACTGGAGTGATAGATGAGCAGATGATGTGCAAGTAGAAATACTGATGTGCAAAAGAGCAGAAAAGTAAATAAAAACAATATTGGGATAAGGTAGGTAAATCGGGTGGTCTATTTACAGATGGGCTATGTACAGCTGCAGTGATCAGTTAGCTGCTCAGATAGCTGATGTTTAAAGTTAGTGAGGGAAATATAAGTCTCCAGCTTCAGCGATTTTTGCAATTCGTTCCAGTCACTGGCAGCAGAGAACTGGAAGGCGGCCAAAGGGGATGTTGGCTTTGGGTATGACCAGTAAGATATACCTGCTGGAGCGCGTGCTATGGGTGGGTGTTGTTATCGTGACCAGTGAGCTGAGATAAGGTGGAGCTTTACCTAGCATAGACTTATAGATGATTTGGAGCCAGTGGGTCTGGCGACGAATATGTAGCGAGATCCAGCCGACTGGAGCATACAGGTCGCAGTGGTGGATGGTATAACGGACTTTGGTAACAAAACGGATGGCACTGTGATAGAATGCATCCAGTTTGCTGAGTAGAGTATTGGAAGCTATTTTGTAGATGACATCGCCGAAGTCGAGGATCGGTAGGATAGTCAGTTTTACTAGGGTAAGTTTGGTGGCGTGAGTGAAGGAAGCTTTGTTTCGAAATAGAAGGCCGATTCTAGATTTGATTTTGGATTGGAGATGTTTTATATGAGTCTGGAAGGAGAGTTTACAGTCTAGCCAGACACCTAGGTATTTGTAGTTGTCCACATATTCTAGGTCAGAACTGTCCAGAGTAGTGATGCTAGTCGGGCGGGGGCAGAGAACGGTTGAAAAGCATGCGTTTGGTTTTTACTAGCGTTTAAGAGCAGTTGGAGGCCATGGAAGGAGTGTTGTATGGCATTGAAGCTCGTTTGGAGGTTAGTTAACAGTGTCCAAAGAAGGGCCAGATGTATAGAGAATGGTGTCGTCTGCGTAGAGGTGGATCAGAGAATCACCAGCAGCAAGAGCGACAACATTGATATATACAGAGAAAAGAGTCGGCCCGAGAATTGAACTCTGTGGCACCCCCATAGAGACTGCCAGAGGTCCAGACAACAGGCCCTCCAATTTGACACACTGAACTCTATCTGAGAAGTAGTTGGTGAACAAGGCGAGGCAGTCATTAGAGAAACCAAGGCTATTGAGTCTGCCGATAAGAATGCGGTGATTAACAGAGTCGAAAGCCTTGGCCAGGTCGATGAAGACGGCTGCACATTTACATTACATTTAAGTCATTTAGCAGACGCTCCTATCCAGAGCGACTTACAAACTGGTGGATTCACCTTATGATATCCAGTGGAACAACCACTTTACAATAGTGCATCTAAATCTTTTGAGGGGGGGGGGGGGGTTAGAAGGATTACTTTATCCTATCCTAGGTATTCCTTAAAGAGGTGGGGTTTCAGGTGTCTCCGGAAGGTGGTGATTGACTCCGCTGTCCTGGCGTCGTGAGGGAACTTGTTCCACCATTGGGGTGCCAGAGCAGCGAACAGTTTTGACTGGGCTGAGCGGGAACTGTGCTTCCTCAGAGGTAGGGAGGCGAGCAGGCCAGAGGTGGATGAACGCAGTGCCCTTGTTTGGGTGTAGGGCCTGATCAGAGCCTGAAGGTACGGAGGTGCCGTTCCCCTCACAGCTCCGTAGGCAAGCACCATGGTCTTGTAGCGGATGCACAGTACTGTCTTTTATTAATGGCGGTTATGATATCGTTTAAGACCTTGAGCATGGCTGAGGTGCACCCATGACCAGCTCAGAAACCAGATTGCATAGTGGAGAAGGTACGGTGGGATTCAAAATGGTCGGTGATCTGTTTGTTAACTTGCCTTTCGATTACAGGCTAGAAACAAATAACTTTTGCCTTCCCAGCGCTGCTGAATAAAGTGCTGAATTTGGCATCAACAGCCACTCCATATTTTTTATTTTCATTTAACCAGGCAAGTCAGTTAAGAACAAATTCTTATTTACAATGACGGCCTAGGACCAGTGGGTTAACTGCCTTGTTCAGGGGCAGAACGACAGATTTTTACCTTGTCAGCTCGGGGATTCGATCTTGCAACCGTTCGGTTACTAGTCGCCACAACTTTCTTCTGAAACTCGTCAGTCTACTCTTGTTCTGAGAAATGAAGGCTATTCCATGCGAGAAATTGCCAAGAAACTGAAGATCTTGTACAAACGGTGTGTACTACTCCCTTCACAGAACAGCGCAAACTTGTAAGAGATCTTCAGTTTCTTGGAAATTTCTCGCATGGAATAGCCTTCATTTCTCAGAACAAGAATAGACTGACGAGTTTTATAAAAGTTAGTTATTTGTTTCTGGCCATTTGAGCCTGTAATCGACCCACAAATGCTGATGCTCCAGATACACAACTAGTCTAAAGAAGGCCAGTTTTACATTTTAGTCATTTAGTAGATGCTCTTATCCAGAGCGACTTACAGTAGTGAATGCATACATTTCATTATTATATATTTTTTTCTTCGTACTGGTCCCCCGTGGGAATCAAACCCACAACCCTGGCGTTGCAAACACCATGCTCTACCAACTGAGCCACACAGGCTTCTTTGATCAGAACAACAGTTTTCAGCTGTGCTAACATAATTGCAAAAGAGTTTAATGATCAATTATCCTTTTAAAATGATAAACTTGGATTAGCTAACACAACTTGCCATTGGAACACAGGAGTGATGCCTATGTCAATATTCCATAAAGAAAATTTGCCGTTTCCAGCTACAATGGTCATTTACAACATTAACAAAGAATTTCTGATCAATTTTATGTTATTTTAATGGACAAAAACATTGCTTTTCTTTAAAAAAACAAGGAAATGTCTAAGTGACCCCAAACTTTTGAACGGTGGTGTGAATTACATGTATTTAAATCATAAAATGTATGTAGCAACAGCGGATTGCCCATTTAACACGCATGCATCTACCCACACAAAAACACAGGCAAACACGCACATACACACACATACTGGGTCGTGTGCAGGCACATGTACTGTACCCACATATACACACACACACTGTACCTTGAAGCGGCTGTTGAAGAGGTCTAGTTTGGGCAGGAGGAGCGGGTCTCCATACAGACCCTGTAGCCCCAACACACACTTCAGACGCACGTCAGGTAGCTAGGGGGAGGGGGAAGAGTGTGTGTACAGTTTAAAATGGTGTTTATGTGTAACAGAGTGAATTCTGTCCCTGTCCTCCTCAACCAGGACATGATCCCAGCATCCTCTGCACAATACATCATCACTTGAAGCAAACTGCAAACTAAGAATCTATCCTGTCACACCTTGAGTGACAGTTAACTTTAGAGCTCAGGGAGAATGACATCAGCTAACATCTTGCAACATATGGTTAGATTCTGCAATTGTGACAACAAAATAATGTGTTCTAACGAGAAAAGAAATGACAACAGGATACACTGACTTAAAACTTCAACAAGCATTTTGGTTTCTGCAAGTAAAGATGGTTAAGCTAAAAGTTAATTAACCAAGACACCTAACTAAATGTGTCTTTGTGCAGGCTACATGTTTTTGTTGTGGTGGTGGTTGTTGTTGCTTACCTTGTCATGCATCATCCAGCCCATGTATTTGAGGTAGCTATCAGTCAGAAACACTGGACTGTAAAGTTTCATCCATACAGCCAGCTCTTCCATACACATGGACCGGATCTCTGGGAGCACATCCCTACAGAGGACAAAATGTAAACAATTACATTTATTACAAGTACAGTACCAGTCAAAAGTTGACACCTAGAATGCCAAGAGTGTGCAATGCTGTCATCAAGGCAAAGGGTGGCTACTTTAAAGAATCTCACTTGTATGATTACTACAAGTTTCCATATGTGTTATTTTATAGTTTTGATGTCTTCACTCTTGTTCTACAATGTATAAAATAGTAAAAAATAAAGAAAAACCCTGGAATGAGTAGGTGTGTCCAAACTTACTGTAGGAGTAATACAGTACATGCCAATACTTTCCAAAAACATTTCAATAGTCTACTTCAACTGTCTAAATACTTATTTCGAAAATGCATTTGAAAGTAATATAATAAATATTTCAATCCAGGTCTGAATTGAAAACACAAAATGGGGTGAGTAGAGTAAATAGCATGCTTACCGGTATCTCTTCAGGAAGACTCCTTTGAATATGGCATCCATCATGTTCTCTATCTCCACCCTTCTATCCTGCAGCTGAAGAAGTTACATGTAAAATGTGGTGTGAACACACACACACACACCACACACACACACACACACACACACACACACACCTCTGTGGTCTTCCTGTGTATTCTCTCCAGTCTTGGTGAGTTGCGTCTTCCTGATGTCTTGGTTCTCTCCACCTCGCCCAGTCTCTGGCTGTTCTCTATACTCACACTCAGACTAAGGGCTACTCCAATCAGAGAGCTTAGCAACTTCATTGCTATGGGGGTCACAATAGGAGGAGGTCATACAGATTCAACATCCTGGTGGAGGTTGCTACAGCTGCAACTCCTTGCTCTATTGCACTCTTTTTTTTAATATGATTAAATACAATCTTTTATAAACAATACAAAAAATACACATACAAACGACGACATCATACAAACATCAACTACATCACACCTGCCAAGACCCACATCTCCAGCTCCCGTACCACTTTTCGCCACATGGCCTCAAAATGCACGAGTCTCTGTCGCCCACACTTTCAATTTTTAGATTGTAAAGCATTTGATCTTTCCATTGTGTAAACAGAGGATTGGAACATTTCTAGTTTAAAGATATATATTTTTTCTTTATGATTGATGAGAAAAGTATTGTCCAACCCAGCGGGTATCTCACTGCACCCTCACATGACCATCTTGAAATATGCAGACAGACGGATTAAAAAGTAAATTTACATTGTAATACTCCTGACACCCATCTTTCCAACTCTGCCCATAACTTTCGGACTTTATAACATTCCCAGAAGGCATGAATTATTGAGTCATTAGTAGTTTCACACTTCAGACAATAAACAATAAAGCCATTTTATATTTTACACACACACACCTTTAGAGGTGCTTTTCCATGCATGTGTGACATCTGCCAGAGTGCAGGGGTGTGTGTGTGCATGCGCGACCTGCCAGTGTGTGTGTTTTTGTTACCTGCCAATGTGCAGGTGTGTCTGAAGGCTCGTACACGGGAGTCGGACAGCTCGGTGAGCAGAGAGATGAGTGTGTCCATGAGGTAGCTGTCAAAGATCACATTGTATTGACACTGGGTTACCAACACCGACACAAACTCACAGAACTCACCACGGAACCGGCGCCAGTACGGACCAGACATGGTGAGAGGATATTCCCCACTGTCCTACACAGACAGACACAAACACACAGAGAGAGACGGAAAGAGACACAGAGAGGGAAACTAAGTGAGGGAATATTGGTAGCTATGAAAACTTGAACTTGACTAAACTTGAAGTGCGGGACTTAACATGAAAATGGGGAACTAGATTCGTAAAGTGCTTTCATTTCTAAAATGTAAATACGTATCTGAAACTGACCATGTCCATGGGCCACGTCACTGTAAGGATCCAGGGGAAGGCCAGGAATTTCTTATACTGCAGCCCCGAACCCTGACACACAAAATTATTTAACAGAGTTAATTTCAGAGAAATAATCATGTTGCTGCAAAACAGTATATATCTTTGTTGCCTCTGGTTAATGCCCTCCTTGCTTGGTCCATGAGTTTTGGTGGGCAGCCCTCTCTTGGCAGGTTTGTTGTTGTGCCATATTCTTAAAAAAAATATATATAATGGATTTAATGGTTCTCCGTGTGATGTTCAAAGTTTTGGATATTTTTTTATAACCCAATCCTGATCTGTACTTCTCCACAACTTTGTCCCTGACCTGTTTGGAGAGCTCATTGGTCTTTATGGTGCCGCTTGCTTGGTGGTATTGCAGACTCTGGGGCCTTTCAGAAGAGGTATGTATATAATGAGATCATGTGACAGATCATGTGACACAGATTGCACACGGATGGACTTTATTTAACGAATTATGTGACTTCTGAAGGTAATTGGTTGCACCAGATCTTATTTAGGGGTGAATACATATGCACCCCTTTTTTTTAAACAAGTAATTTTTTTCATTTCACTTCACCATTTTGGACTATTTTGTGTATGTCCATTACATGAAATCCAAATAAAAATCCATTTAAATTACAGGTTGTAATGCTACAACATAGGAAAAACGCCAATGGGGATGAATACTTTTGCAAGGCACTGTAGATATGCCGTTTTAGAAACTGTTCTTCGTCCTGTAAGCATTACATGGCAACTTAGGAATTTTGATAGCTCACAGGGCTGCAGGTCAGGGCTGCAGGTCAGAAGGTTGTGGGTTCACAGACCACCATGGGCAAGAGTAGGGGCGGAAAGATCTCATTTAAAGTAAAAGCATTGCATGAATCTACCATCTATCCTATTTCTCCAATGCCAAATCAGTGTGTCTTGTTTGCAACGAAACTGTCCCTGTTTGCAAATAATGAAATCTGAGCATGGTATTTTCAAAAGTTAGGCCTACCTTTCCACCCCCAAATGTATGCTTTAACTGCTGGCTACTCTTCTTCCGTGGCTTAACCCAACGAGAGAAGGTCACAAGTGTTTCCCTAAAAGCTGTCTGGGTTAAAACATCTTCTATTTTACATAAAGTGAATAGCTTTATCAATTGATAATGACAGAATTAGATTACTTCCCAATCAAAGTCAGCCTCGGAATGTCAAAGAAACGAAACAATAATTAAAGCATCACAGACCAACGCGCTATAGATCACTTTATATAAATCGGATCAGTTTTATTTTCTTCAAAATCTTAAGCTAACAAGGGTTAGGCCTGTGCTTTTTGCCATTTCCTTTAATAAAAAGTAGGCCTATGGCATACCCTCTCGTACCCCCTCAAATAGAGTCTTGGTTTTAACTTAACAGCCCTTGACATATAGGCTATTTAAAGAGCACATGGTGGGTGGAGGAATTGACTGACATCTATGCATATAGCAGCCTATAGCCTAATTTTGTCTGTCAAACAGGTAGGCCTACCTCTTATTTCTTAAATAGGAATAAGTAGGCTCCAACAAACTCCTCTTGTTGATATTAAAGTCTAATTAAAATGAAGACGCTTAAAATGAATTATGCCTACTCAAATTTGCCTCCTTTAGCACCATGAGCTGTCCATTTCTGATTGATCGTGCAGCAGCCGCTGCTTCAAGTTCCAAAACATTTGGAAGAAACCTTTTGACTCCCCTCCTGAACTGCCATCGTAGCCCTACACAGCACAGCCATTGGTTAAGCAGCACACAAAAAAGTTTTTGACCAGCAAGAGCAGAGCAGGCTCAGGGTTGGAATATCCATTGCAGTGTGTAAGGCAGGCTAGTTTTATTTATACTATCCCAGCAGCTCTCTTAGAAATACAACTTTGCTCTGTGCTTCTCTTAGCATGCACTTCATAGCCTAGAGACTATGGATAATTTGATTGAGACCATACTAAATAGTCTATAGGAGTAATATTACGCGCCCAGTGGAAAATCAGAGATGAGGAGCGGCATCAGGCACACACCGATAGGTAGTCTAATAAGCAACTAATTCTAAAACACTGAGAAACATGGGCCTCCCCAGGAGTAGATGTAAAACAAATCTAAACCCTTCCCTTGACTGAAATTGAAAAAGCATGACCATTTTCCTCCAGGTAACCATACTGTAAATTTCAATCAGTCCCTTATACGATATTTTTATATTTTAAAAAAGAAATCAATACAGTAATGAGATATTTATGATATGGACATTCCATTCCTGCTAAACAGCTAAACAATTATTATATGGACTTGGTCTTTTACATTTTCATTTTAGACATTAGCAGACGCTCTTATCCAGAGCGACTTACAGTAGTGAATACATTTCATAATTATTATTTTTTTCCGTACTGGTCACCCGTGGGAATCGAACCCACAACCCTGGCGTTGCAAACACCATGCTCTACCAACTGAGCCACAGGGGACTACAAGCTGTCTGGGTTAAAAAGTATTATATCAATTCTGAGAACAGTAATATTTTACACACAAAAGCATTTCAGATTTTTGTTGTTGAAAAATGGGTTGGTATTGCATTTTGCAACAAAACTCTTCAAATATAGATGGTAGACAGAAATGAGGACACAATGACTGACAGACCCACACCTCATCCAATTCCTCCACCATCTTCCTCATGACATCATCCTGCCTGCTTTGGAACATCTCAGCTGTCACCAAACCTGGAAAGGGTGACAAGCACCACAGTTTGTAACAACCTGTATTCAAATACCTCATACTACATTACATGACTTATTCCCTTATAGTTAACTTCTTCTAATCATGTATGCATTTGGTGGGTGTTGGGGAGGGTTGGGTGTTTTGTGTGTGCACTTGCCTTTGCAACCAGAACACTGGATGAAGAAGCTAATGAGGTCCAGGAGGCCAGAGTCTCTGTCTGTGATGTACGCCTCAATCCAATCATCAACTACAGCCTGCAGGGAAGACAGACAGACAAACTCTCCCACTTTACATGTAGAAACAAAGGTGTCAGATACAAGATCAAGTCCAAAAGATCATACAGCATTGTTGGAGGGATTATTATGACAAAAAATAGATCTTCCCACTAGGCACAGACGTAAATTCAACATCTATTCCACATTGGTTTACTGTAATTTCATTAAAATGACATGGAAACAATGTTGATTCAACCAGTATGTGCCCAGTGTGTTTATTCGTACCTGCATGGCACTCCTGCCCATGGTGACCACCTCGAACAATGTGACGGCCTCAATGTCCCCATGTTTGAGGTGTCTGGTCTGTGCCCGACCCAGACTGCCATTGGTTACCTTGGTGTGTCTGCGCTTGGCATTCTCAGAGCCGCCCCGTGCCCTCCTCTTCCCTCTCTGAAAGGTTAAATACAGAGAGACCGACAACCACACACACAGACACCCAAACAGGAACATAGACTATTACTGTACAGACCATTTACGTTTCTGGAACACTCTTGGCTGAGTACCCAAAGTCTATATACAAAGTCGCCATAGTAAATTCTTTACTAAACTATTTTTGATATCCTTATCTGATTATCATGTTAACTGAATAAAAAGTATCCACCAGTGTTCCCCAATCAAAGCACAGCCCATCCTAGTTGTAGGCTGTAAAGTAGCCTGTTTAATATTTCTCTGTGCCATTGTAGATCTTATCACAGGAGGCCGGTGGCAGCTTAATTGGGGAGGACGGGCTCATAATAATCCATAGAACTGAATAAATGGAATCAAACACATCAAAACACATGGTTTAAGTGTTTGATACCATTCCATTCTAGCTATTATTATGAGCCTGTCTTCCGCTCACCAGTCTCCTGTGGATCCTATTATCTGTAAATGACCAGCATTGAAATTCTACAATGTATTAATGACCAGCAGTGAAATTCTACATGACCAGAAGTGAGATTGGAATATGTAAATGATCAGCACCCACCAAACTCTTCTGACTGTTCTCATTCCCGGCTCCGCCCACTGTGTGATTGACAGCTCCAGAGAAGTTTGCATCCACAGCCAAGTTCTCACTGGGAAATCACAGATGATACTGATGGACAACTACCACACAGGGCATTATTCAGAAAATAATTAACCTAGGCCTGTATTTAATCAATTGTAGATAGTGGATTTTCTGCATAGAGAGGACCGGCATTATGGGCAGGTCTTAAGTCGTCCGCATGCTTCCCATCCGAAAACAGTTTGTGCATTATTATGATGACATTTTGTGACGTTATTTTTTGGTCTTTGGTAAGGGTTTTTCCGGCTGTTAGTGCGCACAACATTTTTTTCTCGAGGCAAGCCGAAGTCAGTAACCTAAATCTACGTCCCTCCGTTGGTGATTAGTACCAAAGTATGGATTCTTCAATTAAGTGTTTGTTGTCATTCAACAAGAGACGACTTGTTTTCATCTTACATTTACATTTTTCCACTTGAGAAATACTGCACCAAACATATTAGTGTGCAATTTTACAGCTAAATCTCCTGCAAAAACATCAAAAGGAATGACACATTTCTTGAGTTATTTTAGATTAATTCTGACTACGGCATCTCAAGATGGACAAATAGTACTACTACCGTTTTTTTCACCGAAGGTCTTAAGGGAGTATGCGAGCACACGTTCGGGTCGCCTAGTCAGCCGAACCGAAGCAGGCTGATGCCTTTAGGCTAGGGTTACATGAATCAACTTTCACACAATTTCTGTTGCAGGTGACATCATCTCAAGCAACTTCGCTATTACATGAAGCAATTCAAACACAATTAAAATGGCATGCAACAGCCAATCAAATTAAAGCTGTTTGTTTGAATATTCTAAACTCACCCCATGCCATCTGCTGCATTACATTGTGGTTTCACAAATTATTTGTTTATCCAACTGTTTGGTTATTGTAACAGCATGTATATACAAGAAATGCAGCCTGTACAATTGAGCTAGCTAGCAAATAGGAATTGCAAACACCAATGCAGCTAGCTATTGTAGCAATGAGCAAATCAAGCTAGCAACAAACTAGCTAAACTAGCTAGCACAGTTCATGTTGAAACTGGTCAGTGAGAGGTTTGGGTTCACCATGTACAATAATGTGTATACATCTCCTGTTGTGCTAGTCTCTGTTCTCTCAACCCTGACCGCGGGTTGTGCTTCGTAGCACTGACAGCTGTGTTGACATGACAACTCAAGCTCCCGAGTGGCACAGCGGTCTAAGGCACTGCATCTCAGTGCTAAGGGCATCACTACAAACCCTGGTTCGGTTCCAGGCTGTATCACAACCGGCCGTGATTGGGAGTCCCATAGGGCGGCGCACAATTGGCCCAGCGTCATCCGGGTTAGGGTTTGGCTGGGGTAGGCCGTCATTGTAAATAAGAATTTGTTCTTAACTTACTTGCCTAGTTAAATAAAGGTTAAATAAAATAAAAAAAACAACAGTCAGAATTCCAAACCTTTGAATGCATCATGTGACAAAAGTGTTTGTTTTGATTGACTGTTGCTTGCAACTAGTTGCACAAAGTTGAAAAGTTTCAACTGGATACAACCAGAGTTGCTTATTAGTTGCGGGGGCGGGGGCAGGTGTTTCATGAAGCAATCAAGAAGCAAACTCAGCTGCAAGCAACTAAAATTGCTGGCAAATTGCATTAGGCAGCCTTAGGGTGCCTGGCCCGCCCCTAGCGTACATCCTTGTGTAACAGTGTAGGTTCCGTCCCTCTCTTCGCCCCAACCTGGGCTCGAACCAGGGACCCTTGCACACATCAACAACAGACACCCCACGAAGCATCGTTACCCATCGCGCCACAAAAGCCGCGGGCCTTGCAACGCAAGGGGAAACCCTACTTCAAGTCTCAGAGCGAGTGACGTCACTGATTGAAACGCTATTAGCGCGCACCACCGCTAACTAACTAGCCATTTCACATCGGTTACACTTGCCCGTCCAAATAAAACATGTAAATATTGAGAATTTATTTGACTGAGACGCACGGGCGACAGAAAGACGCATCAATCTCAGATAAAGCAGCCAAGCGAGTGAAACAGCACCCCTCTGTCCCATTTATCTGATGCTGTCTGGCCAAAAAGAGTATGGCATGTCCCATCATCGCATGATCGTTCAGAGAAGTCTTCCAGTGCATGCAATCTAACAATTTCTATATCAGGTGTCAACTCCAGTGGGGCACCAGTCATTTTTTTACTTGGGTAGTTTAGGGGTTGCTTGGTTGTAATCTATGGTGTATATACGGGGGCTTCAGCACCATCAAGCCCCTCTCTGGAGCCGCCCATCGTCAACTACCCAACTATTCCATCTACTGCTGCGCAACTGAGTGCACATCTGGAAAGCTACTAGGCATATCTATAACTGACTGAATCCCGGCATAAGAGATTATATTACTGCTACAACAACAGCATTAGCCTGAGTGCAAGTCTGTTTCTGCTTTAGACAATTTGTTGTTGTCTTATTTGCTAAGACAAAATATTTGCATTGTTGATAACAGAAACAGTCAGGCACCCTGGCTACTATCTTTCCATAATCAGCTCGATTAAGAAGTTTCAGAGTGGAAAGTTACCACTATTTCATAAATGGTGTTAAAAGAAGAATGTTTCTTACTTCTGTACTGAGGACCTGGAGGTGACTGTAGGTTCTGCTATCATCTCTTCACATCATCCCACAGGAGCTGGGGGAGGTGGTGTGTGTTTCAGTGTACAGCTATGAGTATAGATGTGTCCAGTGATGTTTCAGAGTTGCTGTTGAAAAGGGAGACATGCAGATACTGCATCACAATAAATCCTCAGATGCACAAGATCTGTACAACTACACCATAGACTTTCAGTGCATACGGTATATAAAATGTAACAAATTACTGGCAAGAGCATGTCCATGTTGTCAGGCAATTGCTCTTAAAAGGGCCAATGCCTTCTTTAGGGATGCAAATAATAGCATATTATTAAACAGATATAATAGCTGTAGTTGAATAGAGAGGGAGGCCTATAGGGCCATTGAGATGTACAAGCACTGCCTGAAAAAGACAGTTGAAATGTGTAGCATTCATTTGTTTTCTGCGGACTTTATTCAATTGGAAGTGTACTCACGGTGGAAATTAGATTAGCCCTGTTGTAGCAGGATTAGATTAGATTAGCCCCCATATCCACATCGAAGGGACAGCAGCGGAGAAAGTGGAAAGTTTAAAGTTCCTCGGCATACACATCAACGACAAACTGAAATGTTTCACCACACTGTCTGTGTGGGTGGACAAGGCGCAATAGCGCCTCTTCAACCTCAGGAGGCTGAAGAAATTTGGCTTGTCACCCACAACCCTGACTAACTTTTACATATCCACAATCGAAGAGCATCCTGTCGGGCTATATCACCGCCTGGTATGGCAACTGCTCCACCCTCAACCGCAAGGCTCTCCAGAGGGTGGTGCAGTCTGCACAACGTATCACCAGGGGCAAACTACCTGCCCTCCATGACACCTACAGCACCCAATGTCACAGGAAGGCAAAAAAGATAACCAAAGACATCAACCACCCGAGCCACTGCCTGTTCACACCGCTACCATCCAGAAGGTGAGGTCAGTACAGGTGCATCAAAACTGGGACCAAGAGACTGAAGAACAGCTTCTATCGCAAGGCCATCAGACTGCTAAACAGCAATCACTATCTCAGAGACGCTGCTGTCTACATGGAGACCCAATCACTGGCCACTTTAAATGGATCACTAGTCACTTTAAACAATGCCACTTACATTACTCATATCATGTGTACAGTTGAAGTCAGAAGTTTACATAAACAAGTTTTAATGACTCCAACCTAAGTGTTTCAACCACTCCACAAATTTCTTGTTAACAAACTATAGTTTTGGCAAGTCGGTTAGGACATCTACTTTGTGCATGACACAAGTCATTTTTCCAACAATTGTTTAGACAGATTATTTCACTTAAAATTCACTGTATCCCAATTCCAGTGGGTCAGACGTTTACGTACACTAAGTTGACTGTGCCTTTAAACAGCTTGGAAAATTCCAGAAAATTATGTCATGGCTTTAGAAGCTTCTGATAGGCTAATTGACATCATTTGAGTCAACTGGAGGTGTACCTGTGGATGTATTTCAAGGCCTACCTTCAAACTCAGTGCCTCTTTGCTTGACATCATGGGAAAATCAAAAGAAATCAGCCAAGACCTCAGAAAAAATGTGTAGACCTCTACAAGTCTGGTTCATCCTTGGGAGAAATTTCCAAACGCCTGAAGGTACCACATTCATCTGTACAAACAATAGTACGCAAGTATAAACACCATGGGACCACGCAGCCGTCATACCGCTCAGGAAGGAGACGCGTTCTGTCTCTTAGAGATGAACGTATTTTGGTGCGAAAAGTGCAAATCAATCTCAGAACAACAGCAAAGGACCTTGTGAAGATGCTGGAGGAAACAGGTACAAAAGTATCTATATCCACAGTAAAACGAGTCCTATATCGACATAACCTGAAAGGTCGCTCCGCAAGGAAGAAGCCACTGCTCCAAAACCACCATAAAAAAGCCAGACTGCGGTTTGCAACTGCACATGGGGACAAATATCGTACTTTTTGGAGAAATGTCCTTTGGTCCGATGAAACAAAAATAGAACTGTTTGGCCATAAGGACCATCGTTATGTTTGGAGGAAAAAGTGGGAGGCTTGCAAGCTGAAGAACACCATCCCAACCGTGAAGCACGCAGGTGGCAGCATCATGTTGTGGGGGTGCTTTGCTGCAGGAGGGACTGGTGCACTTCACAAAATAGATGGCATCATGAGGTAGGAAAAGTATGTGAATATATTGAAGCAACATCTCAAGACATCAGTCAGGAAGTTAAAGCTTGGTTGCAAATAGGTCTTCCAAATGGACAATGACCCCAAGCATACTTCCAAAGTTGTGGCAAAATGGCTTAAGGACAACAAAGGCAAGGTATTGGAGGGGCCATCACAAAGCCCTGACCTCAATCCTATAGAGAATTTGTGTGCAGAACTGAAAAAGCATGTGCGAGCAAGGAGGCCTACAAGCCTGACTCAGTTACACCAGCTCTGTCAGGAAGAATGGGCCAAAATCCACCCAACTTATTGTGGGAAGCTTGTGGAAGGCTACCTGAAACGTTTGACCCCAGTTAAACCATTTAAAGGCAATGCTACCAAATACTAATTGAGTGTATGTAAACTTCTGACCCCCTAGGAATGTGATGAAAGAAATACAAGCTGAAATAAATCATTCTCTCTACTATTATTCTGACATTTCACATTCTTAAAATAAAGTGGTGATCCTAACTGACCTAAAACAGGGAATTTTTACTAGGATTAAATGTCAGGAATTGTGAAAAACTGAGTTTAAATGTATTTGACAAGGTGTATGTAAACTTCTGACTTCAACTGTATATACTGTATTTTATACCATCTATTGCACCTTGCCTATGCTGCTCGGCCATCGCTCGTCCATATATTTATATGTACATATTCTCATTCACCCCTTTTAGATATGTGTATTTGGTAGTTGTTGGGGAACTGATAGATTACTTGTTAGATATTACTGCACTGTCGGAACCAGAAGCCAGGGGCGGAAATCCCGGGGGGGACGGGGGGGACACGACCCCCCCATCCTGGGAAAAATATGATTTGTCCACCCCAATATATCACTGAAACATAACTATGTAATTTAAATAATATTAATAATACGCAATGAAAGCAATTGTGCTGATTATAGACACTTAATAGCGCGTTTTTAAGTTTCAAAAGATTGCGACCCCCCCGCCCTTTGCGACCCCCCCTCCCTGGTTTGATCCACTGCCAGTTCCTTAGTTTGCACGTAACTGCCGTGAGGTTCATCCAGTCAATCGCGCACACACACACACTAGCTGAATATGCAGAGCTAGCGCGCAAATATTAACTATTAAGCTAGCTAGTACCTATTCCATTTATGTGGTGTCGTCAAAGATGGAATCAGCATGCAGATGATGTAAGTTAGTGCTTCAAACTCCCTGTCGTAAGGTTAGCGATAAACTGAAATCCAAACTGAACAGAACTACACTCTCTTCTACCATTGCCTTAAATATATTTAATGGTCTCGTTGCAAAAGCTAAATTGTCGCAAGGGAACTTTTATTTTTTTATTTTATTTCACCTTTATTTAACCCGGGTAGCAAAGATTATAGCAAACACCACTGAAACTGAATTGGTGCTCGCTAGCTTTGCAAATTCAGCTATTGTTGGAAGCCAGCCAATATGAAACAAACTATTAAAATTACAAAAGGTTGCAGCATATGTTGTGTAAATGGTGAACTCATACAGCTGTCAACTCTTGTCATTTTAATCCGTTTCACATTTGCTAGCAACCTTTTAGATCGAAGCCCAAATAGAATGATTGAAGATGATAGAAGCCCATCTCCTACTGTAAATAACCTACACACTGTGTGCGTGTGTGTAGCCAGCCAGCCAGCCAGGTAGAAAAATGGCAGAAAAATAAAAGACGGACATCAGAGTATTTTTCAATACACCAAAACGCATAGTAAGAACCCTAGTAGCCTAATATCTCAAAGACTAGTTGATAAAATGTTCATAAGAAAGAAATGAAATTCTAATGGAAATGTTTCACAATGATGTCATTAGGCAGAGCAGGCAACAGATGGCACACAGACAGCAGAGTTGGGGACAGATATGCAGGGACAGACTGGCAGAGACAGGGAGTCTCAGGTAAGTTTGTTGAGTCTTTGTTTGGCAACATTATGAAAGGTTCTCCATTTTTTGGAACTTGTAAAATAGGAACATAATTGGAAAATGCCATGGATACCCCCACTCTCAACTTAAACTGGTGACTGAACTAAGATTTGTTAAAGGCAATGGTATTGCTGTTGTGATTAGTTGTGTAGTTTTGGGTACCGGTAGTTAGGAGTACGGCAAACACCTTATTTCTTTGGTTCCTCAATATACATTTACCATATTACAATGTAGGCTATGTGTTACAGCACTACTTTTGGTGTCCCCCTCAGGAATTGCTCTTGAGAAAATTTCATGTAATTGTCCCCTCCAAAGTGGATATCAGATTTTCGCCCCTGCCAGAAGCACAAGCATTTCAATATAGTCGCATTAACATCTCCTAACCATGTATGTGATAAATACAATTTGATTTGAGATAGACATGGTAAAGTACAGAAAAATGTTAGATAATGTCAAATAGAGAGTGAAGTCACAAATCTGTATTTTTCTACCAGATACAGCTGACTCCTGAAAAATGGCTTGGGGTTGTCTTGAATGTGTCAAGACTGTGCAGATATCTGGAATAAGAACAATGATGGTGTTTGTTATTTGACTGATTGTGAACTAGACATGCACTTAAAATGAGTTTGCACTTAACCTATTTAAAATCAGTTTCAACTGTATCTGCAACAGCCTTATCATAGTGCTCTACTGAACAATCCCTTGGTGTGTATTCTGCACCTTGCTGGCTGTCACATATTTAAATAGGATAATTAGTACCCATGCTGTCATCTCCCAGGAGTCACAGGCGTGTGTGTACCTGGGTGAAAAGACAACGCCTGTTGTCAGAAGAAGAAACAAATAATCTGTTGGAGCTGCGAATGATATGAATTTAAACCAAAGGTGTAAATGTAAGGAATGGAGAATGAATGTAAATTCAATCGCCTGTATCGTGAGTTTTCAGCGGCAGTGTAGCATCACTCAAGTGGGTGCTACACAGTGGAGTATCGACATATGGCTAAACAATGCACTTAACGTACGTTCTCTTGAGTGGCGTTTTAGAAAACGCAAGTTACATCTTCGGTCGTTGTAGGAAAGATGCATCGTTAAAACACTCGTAAGCCTAATATAAATTCCATCGCTATCGGGAAACCGGGTCGTGGAACAGAATAACTATCATATCATCTGAAATGGTCATCATTACATAATGTTCATTATACTAGGCCCATAGTGTCATGCAACATTAATATAAATACATCTACTTCCAGGCAAGTATTTAAGCAATAAGACGCAGTGCTGTATCATGAATACAGTCATAGGGCGTTGTTCGGTCCGACGTGATAGCGAAGCATGAATACAAATTGATCAGAGAATTACTATTGTATTACCGCCACAGGATATAGACTTCCTGATCAAAATATGAGCAACATGCCCACCCCAACTAGTCACTGGCTATCTATCTGCCAGTGATCATAAAGCACGCAGTTTGAATGAACGCTTCGAGAAGCACTCCGAATTTCGTGTTATCACTTCTTGCCACAAAGTCAACGTGGGCTATATCGTAAAAATTAATGAGACAAAAATGTGCTTCTTGGTCCTAATTTAAGGTTAGGATTAGGCATGAAGTTAGGTTAAAGCAGAAATAGGCGGGGTTTATGACCTTGTGGTAAAGGGACAGTGACCACAGATGATCCATTATATTGACAAGATACTCCATTGGCCATTCTAACAAGGGAAATGAATATCTTCAAACATGGAGGGCAGCCGGGAAGAGGCAAGATCAGGTGGGATCCTTCTAGCCAATGAGAGGGCAAAACGGTTTCCATTAGTTACCAAAGCCACAAAGTCAATAGTTGACTATTCTCGTACAAAATCATTTTAAAAATGCCTTTTTGGTCTTAGTTTAACGTTAAAGTTAGCAGTGCGGTTAAGTTTAGGTTTAAAAATCACAATTTAAGAAGATAGAAATAGGCTGGGGTAATGGCTTTGTGGCTGTGGTAAGGATGACGAACAGGCTGTAAAGTGTTTTGTCTCAAAGTTGCCGGGATGTCACGTGTCCTACTTATACCAGTACATTCGTAACAACCTCGTCATTAAAACGCTTCTATTCGATTAAATAAGCCACACGTAGCAAATAAACCATTACATATTTTGTTAATTAACCAAATTCGACACACTCATTGACCTCGACACAAAATTCCTTGCTTGGTGAGCGAAAAGAAATACAAAACGCCACCTGCTGGAGAAGACAGAGTTTGTGCCCAGTTATCCCTCTCTCTTCGTCTCTTCCTCTCTGCTGTGACTGCTTCCTCCAGCCTCTCAGTTCCCATCCCCCACGTTTCACTAGTTCATTCCGATACGAATGTCATGGGCTGGCTACTTCTACAGTAAATGTCTTTTGACGGTGTGACATAATATTTGAATAGTGTAGTAGACCTATCTAACATTTCTCATCTCGTTTCTATCTCGATGTTTTTATAAGAACAAGCTCAAACAACAACATCGATCTCACATAGGGCTGAACAGCTGACTGAAGTGCTGACTATTGCAAGAAAACATGAGTATAACACGTTCCGTAATAAAAGTCTGAAAACCTGTCCTGATAAAATGTAATGTTCTTACCAGAAGCGTGAGAATTTCAAATAGCAGCTGTCAATAAGCAGTGCCAGGTCCCTTATGTGACAGCGCCATCCAGTGGAATTATATCAACAGAACAAAAGCAGGAGGAGGGACATAGACCTGACCTATCCTAAAAAAAGAGAAAAAGTCAAACTTTTGCAGTATTCCTTTGTAATTTAATTGATATATAGTTTCAGGTGGACATGTTTATTGTATAATGACAGGTTGTAAACATTTGGATGTCTAAAGCTTAATTATAAATTACAAAACATTTTACATTTTCAAATGGGTGTCAAAGGCAACCATAGAATAATACAATTTTCAAAACTGCTACAGATCAATTTTAAGTTGAACATAGTATAGGGCTTCATTTGATGTCTTACACGTCCTATGGAAACCTTCTTCATCATTTTTTCCCATGTTTCTTTGGTAGTAACTTTTAATATTTAATTTTTTCTATTTCTAAAATATGGAACTGTAGCAGTCGTAATGGAAGGAAATCAGCTTGTCAAGTGCTCAAGGTGTAGACTTTATTTACAGGTCTTTCATGGTGGTCCAACAGTGAAGGCGCCATGTAATAGAAAATATCAGGCAAATCAACCTGGCACATAAATGCATATAAATCAGACATGGTTATTCATGTTGTAACAAATCTTGATATAAATATTCAGAACTCTGTCAAGACTCAAAAAATGCAAACAATATTCTGATCAACCACATGGTGGCGCTATAACAGGCACCTATTAATATCTCTTGATCTGTTTGACTCTGAGTTACGGAATTTGGCACACATTCTCAGGGATGTGAGTCTAGCTAACCTGTAGAGCAGGGGTATTCAACTCTTACACTATGAGGTCCGGAGCCTACTGGTTTTCTGTTCTTCCTGATAATTCATTTCACCCACCTGGTGTCCCAGATACATATCAGTCCCTGATTAGAGGAGAACAATGAAAAAATGCAGTGGAACTGGCTTCAATCGCCGGAGTTGAGTTTGAGGGCTGTGGAGTATTCTTATGTTTGGCCTCATGGTGGTGCTGTTGGAAAAAGGAAAGCTGCTGAGCAAGTTTTCTCTAGAATCTTTGAAAGAAAAAGGAGGTTTGACATGGGCCTATAATTTTTCTAATCTGGATCAATTGATTTCTAGATATTTTTGTTTAGATTTTCAATATACAGTATCTCACAAAAGTGAGTACACCCCTCACATTTCTGTAAATATTTGAGTATATTTTTTCATGTGACAACACTGAAGAAATGACACTTTGCTACAATGTAAAGTAGTGAGTGTACAGCTTGTATAACAGTGTAAATGTGCAAATTTACACTGTTATACAAGCTGTACACTCACTACTTTACATTGTAGCAAAGTGTCATTTCTTCAATGTTGTCACATGAAAAGATATACTCAAATATTTACAAAACTGTGAGGGGTGTACTCACTTTTGTGAGATACTGTATACACTGGCAACAGCCAAAATAGATAACCTCTAAATCAGGCTCAACCTGTAGCATCTGAACAGACACAGGTTTTCAAGACCGCTCATCTGCTCTTTCACCACGCTGACTGCGTGGTGTGTTTTCGGGACCATCCACCTGTGGGTGTCTGACTGCCGACATTTTCGGCCATTTCTTCATGTAGAATCGGTTCGCGCTAGGTTTGCAAATTACTGTTGGAACTCTGTTTAGAGGTGCTAAGTACTCTCGGCCGGCAAAGGCTAACCGTGTCCATGCCAAGAAACCAAAATGAATCTGAATCAGAGGACCTCAAACTGATACATATGCACTTGCAAAGGCAATTCCCATATCCATCATTACATTGGTAAATGCATCTAAATAAGACTTAATCTCAACATTTTATCACAGTTCCTAAATTGAACACTTTTCATAGTACCAATCGAACCCAATCGTAGCGCACTGGCCATAAAGGCCTCTTTCTATGCACGCACAGATGTTTACATTTTTACAATTTACTCATTTAGCAGACACTTTTATCCAGAGTGACTTACAGTTAGTGCATTCATCTTAAGGTAGCTAGGTTAGAAATGTTTACATTTAATTTTAGTAATTTAGCAGACACTCATATCCAGAGCGACTTACACTGCATTTATCTTAAGATAGCTAGATGGGACGACCATATATCACAGTCATAGTAAAAAGGAAATTCCTCAATAAGAAGTTTATCAGCTAAGTCAGTGCTAGTAGGAAAAGACAAATGCAATTATTATAATTTTTTTAATATATTTACTTATGGAGTGTTCCAATGTTCCACATTGGGGAAATGACATCAAAATCTCAGAGAATGAGAATGTTAAATTAATATTTATTTCATGAATGAATAGAATTTCGGGATTTAAACTTATCTGAACAGGGGATACTATAAAATGACATTTCTTTCAGTTTTTGTTGTTGTAATTTTTAGCCCCTTTTCTCCTCAATTTGTAGTTACAGTCTTGTCCCATCGCTGCAACTCCCATGCGGACTTGGGAAAGGCGAAGGTCAAGACCCATTCGTCCTCCGAAACACGACCCTGCAAAGCCACACTGTTTCTTGACACACTGCTCGCTTAACCCGGAAGCCAGCTGCACCAATCTGTCGGAGGAACGTGCATGCGCGTGGCCTGCCACAAGGAGTCGCTAGAGTGTAATGGACAAAGACATCCCGGCCGGCCAAACCCTCCCCTAAGCTGGACGACGCTTGGCCAATTGTGCGCTGCTTCATGGGTCTCCCGGTCACAGCCGGCTGCGACACAGCCTGCGATCGAACCCGGGTCTGTAATGACGCCTCTAACACTGCGATGCAGTGCCTTGGACCGCTGCGCCACTCGGGAGGCCCTCTCTCTGTTTTTTAACAGTGTTGTTTAACAGACACTCTGCCGTTCTCTCCACCCTGTCCCTCAGACACATACTGGGCGGAGAACAGGCTCTCTCTGTGCAGGTCTGTCTTCCCCGTGTCCAGACTGCTCAGTGTTCTCAGCCTTAGCATCTGCCTCAACTTCTTCCGGAACTCCCTAGAGGCAAAGTAGTAGATGAAGGGGTCCAGGCAGCTGTTGAAGCAACTGAGGGAGAGAGTCAGCTTGTAGGCCATGTACAAGGACTCCCCATAGAAGAGCCTCCGGATGGTGTGAGCCAGAAGGAGGATGTTGTTGGGAGTGAAGCAGAGCGTGAAGACCGTTAGGACGGTGACGGCGAGACCTATAGCCTTATCCTTCTGTTTGGTCTTGGAGTCTCGGGCCAGCTTGCGGATGATGCTGATGTAGCAGAAAACAGTGATGCAGAATGGGATGAGGAAGAGGATGACAAACAGTGCAAGGAGGAAGGCAGCCCAGGCCACCATGGATGGAAGCATGTCCCTCTTCAGAACGTCGAAGCAGGTGGTGATCCTGAGTTCTGGAACGTGGAATGTCAGGTCGGTTATAGTGAGTGGGTACAGGACCAATAGGACGACTGTCCACATGGCGAAGCAAACAATCACAGCGAATGACTTCCTTTCCCTGGTCTCACAGAAGAGCATGGGCCGGCAGATGCCCAGGTAGCGGTCCACACTGATGGCGGTCATAGTTAGAATTGAGCAGTACATGTTGGCAAAGAACACCAGGGTCAAGAGCCTGTGGAAGATCAGAATATAATTAATCATTATTAATCTGTGATGAAAGAAAGTTGTTGGCTCTTGTCCAGGGCTTGTAAAAGGCACATCTACCTCAATGGGACCGATCGGGATAAATAAATGATAGTCAAAAGAATAAACAAGAATACCTGCACATGGCCGGGCCTAGGCTCCAATTATACCCCTGCATCTGATACATGATCTGGAAGGGCAGGACGAGGCCCAAGGTCAGGTCAGTCAGGGTCAGGTTGATCATGAAGATGATGGAGGGAGTTTTGGGAGAGGTATGGAAGAGGAGGAGCCACATGGAGAGGCTGTTTCCTACCAGGTTGATGATGGTGACTACAATGTAGACAATGGAGATTGCTGTACTGGCTGTCACGTTCTGGAACAGGGACAAGGTGGTATTGTCCAGTTTGGTGCTGTTGGAACTCCATGCCATGGTAACAATGATTTCACACAGACAACCTATGATCAGGCAGACATTTAGATTCATGTAAAAAGGTAGCATGATCCTGTCTGTAGTGTCACCTGGGATCTGAACCCGTTTTAAAACCAGATTTGGCAGAATATCGTGCCAATGAATTAAAACCTGTTAAATTCTGAGTGTTTGTTTTGGACAAGGTACCAGGTCCTGTGAGTTTGGTAGATACTTTTTGTTATACAACATTATTTTATAATGCTAGCGAGCCAGGCTAGGTATGATACCACAGATGAAAGGGGAATGATACAGTAACTAGCTAAATACATCAAGCTAAAGTGTAATGTGATGTAGCTTGTCACAACTCAAATCATACCTCCCCCCCATAAAGACCATAAATAATGTGCTATGGTCATATTCATAGAGCATGCAATGTAGGTCAAGTCACCAAAAGTGCAAACATTTAGTATGCATGGAAATGGTACACCCTGGTGGTCATTGTAAAGCAATGCATTTCCTTCTCCGTCCACATGGCCTTGTATGAGTCCTCCACATGTGCCGTTGATCTAGCTCATCGTTTACAATAGGAAAAGTGAATGGGAAAATACGTTTGAAGTTTCCTCACCTGCCTGAGTCATATTTGAATTAGTTCTACTCCATAACTTGAAAGCCCTGGTTGCTAAGTTCGTTTTAAGGTGTCAGGTTTAAAAATCCATTTAGCCATTTTGGCACAGTGACTCACTAACCAAGCCAGATCCAAATGGTTTCAAGTGGCCAAGAGACGTCATGTGATCACCTACTGCTATCTAGTGGACTAACTGGGAATCAGACAGGGGTTATATTTACTGTACATCAATAGATAGATAGAGATTACAGCTTCCTCATATGTATATCATTCCTGTATGAAGAAAGCACATTACACAAGCCCTGTGCTTTTAAAATGTCTGTGTTCCTATGAGAATGTGTGCATGTTTAGAGCGCAATCATTAGGTCAAAGATCAGAATCTTTGTTTTATCCTTTTGGAACAGTAATTGGTGACATTTTTTGTTTCAAACCTAGAATTTGAAATCTCTTATTCCCCAACCAAAAATTCCCCCGACAAAAAACTAAAACTGTACATTTCAAGGGTTGTAGCTCAGGCTCTGTAGTAGTCACATTGTTTCCCTTATCAGAATCCCCCAGTTCTTACCTTTCTAACAGTACTAAGCATGTGTAGGACTTATAGTTTTGAAACTGAAATGTACCTTATGAGGGTAGCATACAATATTATGCATTGTTTAGAAAATGCCACCAGTGGGCGTCAGTTTGAGGTTAAATGACTGCATACAGTTTATGCTTCTTCATTGAAGTGCATTGTTATTTAGACTTTTTTCTGAACTGAAAGCCAATATTAGGCTATCCCCTCGTCAAGTTGAAATATCATCACGCCTAGAACAGCCTCCAGGCTTCTGTATCATAACGGTAAATTCTGAATGAAAAAATGTATTACATGGGGCAGTTATCAACAGACATGCTGGGGTAATAATTATAATTATGTAGTAATACTAGACCTGTGCAAATATGAACTAGATCATGTGTTATAGATGTTGTAATAAAAAATATTGTCTATTAAATCTATATTTTTTTGCACTGAGTGTGATATTTGGCAATTGTTGTGGTGACAATTGATATGCTTTTTGACTCTGTAGTGAACCTCTACAACACTACCATACCTTTCACCCACACATTGTGATGGGGTAAATAACCACACACCAAATGTGACTGTTTCGGAGGCTTCTTGTGTCACATTAGACGAGCCAAAACTTCTCATGTGTTTCCTCTGCTGGCGCTTTCTGTATACTATAGAACAAATTTCCAGTGCAGTACGAAATGTGAAATTCCAAAAGTGTAAGATTCCAACAGTGCATTGGCTCTTGCACAATGAATTCCCCTCCATGTGCAATTGAAGTGGTACTCTAACCTTATACAAACTACATAACCAAAGCACAAGCTTTGCCAAATGTAAATAGCACAGGTACCCATTTGAATGAGTGCCTTGATTCTATACTTAAAATGTATAATAGAATATATCTGAATATTATCCCTATTGTCTGAGACAATGTTATCCCATATTGCAACAAAGAACAATTATACATTTTAGGCTGAATTTTTAACATTAACAGTCCAGATTGAAGTATCTCTGTATGAAATGTAAAGCAAAAAGACCGAGCAGTACTTACCTCTGACAATACACAGACTCGAGTCAGAGAGGGGCGGTTGGGGCTGGATGCATTGGTACTTTAACGGGTCAGGAAACTGGTTGTGAGTGCACGTTCCTGTAAAAAAGGGAAGTGCGTCATGCTTCATATCCAACTCTTTTGCCATCATATGCAGGCAACACTAATAAACAGATTGCACATATTATGAGTAATATGTGCACTGTTTGTGTTTCATTTATTAGGTAAGTTGATTGTGGACACATTCTCATTTACAACAACGACCAGGAAAAGAAATGCTGGTGACAAACATTGTTTGTCATTTGGGCAGCACTTATAATAATATATAATAATATTTGTTATTATATATGTAAATGCAGTAAAAGACTGCCCCAAATTGTAGTTGCAGTGCATTTGGAAAGAATTCAGACCCCTTGACTTTTTCCACATTTTGTTTATCTTACAACCTTATTCCAAAATGGATTGAATTGTTCATTTTTTCCACATCAATCTACACACAATACCACGTAATGACAAAACATAAACACATTAAAAAACAATAATCCCACATTTATTACAAATAAAACCCAGAAATATTACATTTACATAAGTATTCAGACCCTTTACTCAGTACTTTGTTGAAGCACCTTTGGCAGCGATTACAGCCTCGAGTCTTCTTGGGTATGACATTACAAGCTTCGCACACCTGTATATGGGGAGTTTCTTCCATTCTTCTCTGCAGATCCTCTCAAGCTCTGTCTGGTTGGATGGGGAGCGTCGCTGCACAGCTATTTTCAGGTCTCTCCAGAGATATTAGATCGGGTTCAAATCCGGGCTATGGCTGGACCACTCAAGGACATTCAGAGACTTGTCCTGAAGCCACTACCGCGTTGTCTTGGCTGTGTGCTTAGGGTCATTGTCCTGTTGGAAGATTAACCTTCACCCCAGTCTGAGGTCCTGAGCGCTCTGTAGCAGGTTTTCATCAAGGATCTCTGTACTTTGCTCCGTTTATCTTTTCCCTCGATCCTGACTAGTCTCCCAGTCCCTGTCACTGAAAAATATTCCCTCAGCATGATTCTGCCATCACCATGGTTCACCATAGGGATGGTGCAAGGTTTCCTCCAGACGTTACACTTGGTATTCAGGCCAAAGAGTTCAATCTTGGTTTCATCAGACCAGAGAATCTTGTTTCTCATGGTCTGAGTCTTAAGGTGCCTTTTGGAAAACTCTAAGCGGGCTGTCATCTGCCTTTTACTGAGGAGTGGCTTCCATCTGGCCACTCCACAATATAGGCCTGATTGCTGGAGTGCTGCATAGATGGTTGTCCTTCTGGAAGGTTCTCCCATCTCCACAGAGGAACTCTGGAGCTCTGTCAGAGTGACCATCAGGTTCTTGGTCACCTCCCTGACCAAGGCCCTTCTCCCCCAATTGCTCGGTTTGGCCGGGCGGCGAGCTCTAGGAACAGTCTTGGTGCTTCCAAACTTCTTCCATTTAAGAATGATGGAGGCCACTATGTTTTTGGGGACCTTCAATGCTGCAGAATTTTTTTGCTGCCCTTCCCCAGATCTGTGCCTTAACACATGGCTTGGTTTTTTCTCTGGCATGCACTGTCAATTGTGGGGCCGTATATAGACGTGTGCCTTTCCAAATCATGTCTAATCAATTGAATTAACCACAGGTGGACTCCAATCAAGTTGTAGAAGCATCTCAAGGATGATCAATGGAAACAGGATGCATCTGAGCTCAATTTTGAGTGTCATAGCAAAGGACCTGAATACTTATGTAAATAAGGCATTTCTTAAAACCTGTTTTCACTTTGTCATTATGGGGTATTGTGTGTAGACTGATGAAAAAATATACTTAATCCGTTTTAAACTAAGTCTGTTACGTCACAAAATGTGGAAAAAGTAAAGGGGTCTGAATACTTTCCGGATGCACTGTAAATATCATAAATGAATAGAAAATGGAGGTATATTGAAGTGTGTGGCGATCACCCAGAGATGGCATGACTAGCTAAAGGTCTATATTCTTACCACAGAGGTAGATAGATAAAGAACTACAGCTGAGCCCTTGGGTGGTGAAAAAGACAAAGAAGTAGAAATCTACACACCTCATCGTGTTGGATAACACTGAAATGGGGAGATACACACATACACGTGTGCACATCAATACAGGCATGTGCACATATCCACATGCATCCAACCATGTAGCTTTCATCTTTCTCACCACATCCTGTCACACCTCCAGCCTGTGAGTGATATAACCAGCCAACACCCCAGTGAGCAATACCACCCATCCTCACATTTTCAACACCCAGACACAATGCTAGACTAATTATTTTGAAACAGGATGTCACTATATATTATATAACAAACAATACAGCTACAAGGTAAGGTCGCTCTCACTATAAGGGTGGCCGGTATTTTGCAGAGTTAAGTTAATGATACTCTATATAAGTAGACCTACATGTAGTTTCACAGTTACAGTGAGGCAGGTCATTGATGACTATAGCACAACTTTACACACATGGGCCAACACACAGGCTTAAACATTCAACTGGACGAGTGGATAAAAATTGTATCAATGAAAAGAGAATAATGTAGAAATGCAGAGATATGCTTAACATATAATAAGAAATATATAAAGTTGACATGAAAGGTCACTCTTCTGTGTTGTTACAATAACCCCATGATTATAGGGTACGGTAAAAGCAAACTGTCGCTATCAACAGGAAGACATCCCATGCCTGCCCATAAACAGATGTCTCGTGAATCTGCTGAACAACAATAAGGAAAGCACACTGTTGCCTGTTCTCACTTCAGTCTCATGACATCACATTTCACAGTTGTAACCCAGCTAGCACATAATGTTATGAGAACCATATGTTTCTCAAACTTGGTGAGAGCGTTGTTGTCCTATTGTTATCTTGCATTCAACCTTCCACAACTTTATGGGAATGGTGCATGATGGTTGCTTGGCTTTGGAACATTCTGAGCACATCTAAGGAACTTCACAAAAAAAAAAAAAACGTTATTTTCTTGGTATTTCAATACTTTAACAGAACGTTTCCTAAAAGTTGGTTACATTTCATTTACATTTTGGTAATGTTCTAGGAATGTTCTCCAACTGGTTTGACATTGGGAATGTTCACAAATAGTTCAGAGAATGATAAGAAACGTTCTTCTATGGGAATTTCCATACTCCAGAATAACATTTCCTACAGGTTTCCTCATGGTACTATTTAAAATTATGTTCTCAAATAGTTCAGAGAATGATAAGAAACGTTCTTCTATGGGAATTTTCATACTCCAGCATAACATTTCCTACAGGTTTCCTCATGGTTCTATTTAAAGTCATGTTCTCAAATTGTTCCGAGAACGTTAAGAAACTTTCCATAAAAACCACAAGAAATCTTTAGTAACGTTCAGAGAACATTCTAAGAATGTTATTTAACCTTTTCACATGTACCAACAAACGGGTGTGATCATTCTACAGTGGTCTCTGCAGCGTACGCTTAAACCGGTTTGATTAGAACGCTTATTTAGAACGTCCAGTTTCGACTGATGCAACAGTCAGCATTTGAGGTAGCCACACTGTGTTTTCACAGAAACATTTAGCAGAAACACAGTCCTTACAAAGTTATGTCCTGAATGTGACAAGTTTATTTTTGGATGCAATGTTTAGACATTCACAGAAGTAGGATCAGCATACACAATCATCCAAACCGTAAAATGTAAGGTACATTAGTAATTCATCACATCATGGGTGAGCTCAACATTGATCGAAAACATTGAGTAAAACACTTTATAGAAATCGAAAGTAATCCAATGATGGGTAGTTTGTGCGCGCCGCCATGTTTGTTTTTCGCGTCAACCAAATATAATAAGAGGAGACAAGATGAGTTTGGTCTGTTTGCAGTATGCATGTTGAAGGGGGTGTGTCGTCTACGGTCATTCACTTTTTACCCGAAAGATGAGTGAACCATTCCTTCACCTCATTATAAAATCTTTGGTCTGACAGACGTTTACGTGACACTCACAATGCATTGTATGATGTCAGCAAACATGGTGCCACACATAGCTAGCAAATAGCTTAGCATTAGCTAATTATAATCAGTACAACCTTCAAAAAAGTATTTTACACTCATCAAAGGTGTCCATTACAATCTATGCAATAATCGGAATGCATTATTTGTGACCAGTACTTGAAAACATGTGAATAAAACTGTAAATACATTATACACCATACATACAGTACATACATACACTACCGTTCAAAAGTTTGGGGTCACATAGAAATGGCCTTGTTTTTGAAAGAAAAGCAATTTTTTGTCCATTAAAATAACATCAAATTGATCAGAAATACAGTGTAGACATTGTTAATCTTATACATGACTATTGTACCTGGAAACGGCTGTTTTTTTAATGGAATATCTATATAGGTGTACAGAGGCTCATTATCAGCAACCATCACTCCTGTGTTCCAATGGAACGTTGTGTTAGCTAATCCAAGGCACCAGGGCCTCCCACTCCTCTTTCTATTCTGGTTAGAGACAGTTTGCGCTGTTCTGTGAAGGGAGTAGTACACAGCGTTGTACGAGATCTTCAGTTTCTTGGCAATTTCTCGCATGGAATAGCCTTCATTTCTCAGAACAAGAATAGACTGTCGAGTTTCAGAAGAAAGTTCTTTGTTTCTAGCCATTTTGAGCCTGTTATCGAACCCACAAATGTTGATGCTCCAGATACTCAACTAGTCTAAAGCAGGCCAGTTTTATTGCTTCTTTAATCAGAACAAGTTTTCAGCTGTGCTAATATAATTGCAAAACGGTTTTCTAATGATCAATTGGCCTTTTAAAATGATACACTTGGATTAGCTAACACAACGTGCCATGGGAACACAGGAGTGATGGTTCCTGATAATGGGCTTCTGTATGCCTATGTAGATATACCATAAACAAATCAGCCTATTCCAGCTACATTAGTCATTTACAACATTAACAATGTCTACACTGTATTTCTGATCAATTTCATGTTATTTTAAAGGACAAAAAATTTGCTTTTCTTTTAAAAACAAAGACATTTCTAAGTGACCCCAAACTTTTGAACGGTAGTGTACATACATACATACATACATACATACATACATACATACATACATACATACATACATACATACATACATACATACATACATACACATACTTCATGCTACAGTAGAAATGACAATGACAACACGATATACAGAAAATAAGGCACTTATTTTGATTGGAAGGAAAACAACAATGGAGGCAATGTGAGCGCCAGCCAGAAAATGTAACAGTTCGTGCTGCTCAAATGTCTGTATACTTGATGTGCAGAAAAAATGGGGAAGGGCTCTCCTCAAAGAGAGAAGTTTGTCCGGCTCAGTAAAGCCTCAAGCAAATTGAAATGGGCTACTTCTATGTGAATTAATGAGGAGGCGGAACACACCTCAATTCAAACTGTTAGAAAATACAACTTGTTAGAAAATAATTTGAAATTGACAAGTTGAAACATACATAACTAGCAAGCAGCTAGTGTTAATTGTCCTGTTGCGTAACAATCACATTTTGGAACAGTGAGTGCACTCTGACATCGCGTGCATAAAACAACTCAAGCTGGAGCAACCGTTAGAACTCGTTAGAACTCACGTTTGAAAAGGGTAAAAGCATATACATTCCGTTCTCTGCATCAACAAAACTCTATCCTATTAAGTGTCTTGGCCATGCCCACTAATTGGCCACACCCGATCTTAAACGGATACTTTGAGATTTTGGCAATGAGGCCCTTTATCTAAATCCCCATAGTCAAATGAACCCGTGGATACCGTTTTTATGTATTTGTGTCCAATAAGTTAGACATAGTTTTGTGAGCCAATGTTAACTAGCATTAGAGCAACGAGCAGATACCCATAAACATCCAGTCATTGTGCTAACGCTAGTTAGCAATTGAGCTAGTTAGCAACTTCCTTCAAACTGCAACCAGAGATATAAAAATGATATCCACAAGTTCATTTCACTCTGGGGAAGTAAAGGGCTTCATTGACAGAATCCAGAAGTGTCCCTTTAATTAGTACCCATTTCCTTTGAAATGGGGTCTTTTTGAATAGACTAAAACGAACAACTTGGTATGAGTTTAAAAAAAAACATAGCATGCTGGCTCCATCTTGGTGGCACAGTGGACTCATTCCATGGCTATAAAACAGAAGATCAAAGATTCAAATCTCACTGGCGTCATGCCACAATAAAACATGCATGTGTTTGCATGATTAATACTTAAGCAAATTCATTTTCATGTGTCCTATCTGTGCTTGAAGTAGAGGCCTTCTCGGGCCCAAAAAGTTGGACCCGTTCTGAAATAGACCTAGGGCTTTCCCATCTGGACCCAATATATATATATATATTTTTTTTTTTTTAAATATAGAGACCTGTTCCGAACGGACCTGATCCAAGTGAGGGAAGCAGAAGAAAAGTCTATTTTTAAGCTACTTTATTAACCGGAGCTGATAAAGCGCGAGGGAGAGGATGTAGATAGAGGTGACGTTATAGCAGGGGCCGTGCTGTGTGTGTAGGCTACTGTGAGTGTGAGGGAGTGACACAGGGAACAGGGAGGAGGAAGAGAGAGACAAGAGACAGCAACCAACCAAGCCGACTCACTCTATAATATAATATAGGCTGCAGTCATAGAGCCCCACACGGAGGCTCTATGACTGCAGCCTATTGCCACATTGATGACTTAGGATTGGCCAACAACAGCAACAAGCTACACACGCCACTCAATTTCTCTCTCTCTCTCTCTCTCTCTCTCTCTCTAATACAGCAGCTGCGTTCGGATCTGTATGGGTCCTTCTGGACAAGTCAGTTAAAATTACACATACCCGAGACCCATGACAATCATATCAGAACCGACCCAGACATTATTTAGAATTCGTGACGTTATTTAGAATTCTGTATCCGGACCCGCTCTGGTCCCGGATCGGGTCTCGGGTATTCAGAAACAGGTGGATCCGTGAAGACCTCTAGCTTGGCGTTTAAAAAAGTTAACAAGCAGTGTTATTAAAAGTGTTATTCAAACATGTTCTCAGAATGTTATTTAATTACCTTCAAATAACCTATAATTTCCTTTCTCAGGATGTTAATAAAACCTCCCAGGAAAACTTTCAGGGAACAATAGTAAAACGTTCTCAGAAGCTCCCTGCAACTTCTGTTCTCAGAACATTTAAAAAATTGCTTCATTCCCAGAACCAATGCGAAGCAAAAAACGTATGTTCCCACAACATGCAAGGAACAAAATTTGCTAGCTGGGGAGGCAGTTAGCTAGTTCTTGCTCGCCCAATCTCCACACACACACACGCACATACACTGTTCGATACAGATCTGACTCACACTAACGCCTGTGAGGAGTATCATTCCACAAATAGAGTACCTTTTACAGAGCCTTCAGAAAGTGTTCACACCGTTAAGTTTTTCAAAATTTTCTTGTGTTACAGCCTGAATGTAAAATGGATTAAATTGAGATTTTTTTGTCACTGGCCTACACACAATACCCAATTTTTTCAAATTATGACTTTTGAAAATTTTACAAATTATTATAAAAGGAAAAGCTGAAATGTCTTCAGTCAATAAGTATTCAACTCCTTTGTTATGGCAAGCCTAAATAAATTCAGGAGTTAAAATGTGCTTAAGAAGTTACATAATAAGTCTGTGCAATAATAGTGTTTAACATGATTTATGAATGACTACCTCATCTCTGTCCCCCACACATAATTATCTTTAAAGTCCCTCAGTTGAGCAGTGAATTTCAAACACAGATTCAACAAGAAAGACCATGGAGGTTTTCAAATTCCTCACAAAGGAGGGCCCCTTTTAGTAGATCTGTAAAAAAAAAAGCAGACATTGAATACCCCTTTGAGCATGGTGAAGATATTAAATACAGGTGTCCTTCCTAACTCAGTTGCCGGAGAGGAAGGAAACCTATCAGAGATTTCACAATGAGGCCAATGGTGACTTTAAAACATATACAGAGTTTAATGGCTGTGATAGGAGAAAACTGAAGATGGATCAAAAAACATTGTAGTTACTCCACAACAATGTTCCCTCTAAGCTGTGCTTGTGTGCGCACAGCTCCCCTCGGACTGCTGCACAGAAGAAATGTTAGCCAGCGCAGAGAAGCAAGAGATTGAACTTCACTCAACTTTCTAGAGTTTTCCCATTTAGTTAACACTATCAACGTTTCGCTCCACTGTGGGAATTGTGATTGAATCAATGCAATATTAGCCACTTCAATGTAACATACCGAAAGAAAATGATCTATACAAAACAAACTGTGCAAGAGATTTTGCTGTAGCATTGGAGTCAGTGTTTGTATTTATTATGGATCCCCATTAGCTGCTGCCAAGGCAGTTCTGGACTTGGTGACTGTGAAGAGACCTCTGGTGGCATGTCTTGTGGGGTTTGCATGTGTCAGGGGCATCGTAAAAGCTAGACCAAGGCGCAGCAGGTATCATGCTCATCTTCTTTATTTAATATAAGAGAACACTTAAACAAAATATAAACGAACACCAAACAACAGTTCCGTAAGGACACAAGCACTATACGAAAAACAACTACTCACAAAACCCAAAGGAAAACAGGCTGCCTAAGTATGGCTTCCAATCAGAGACAACAAAAGACACCTGCCTCTGATTGGAAACCACACTCGGCAAACCTGGAAAACGGAACATAGAAAATGAAAACTAGAACCAAAATCCCCTAGACAAAAAAACACAAAACGCAAAACAAACACCCCCTGCCACGCCCTGACCAACTACAATGACAAATAACCCCTTTACTGGCCAGGACTTGACAGCATGGGTGTCAATACCTCTCACAAATACAAGTAGAGATGAAGTCAATCTCTCCTCCACTTTGAGCCAGTAGAGATTGACATGCATATTATTAACATTAGCTCTCTGTGTACATCCAAGGGCCAGCCATGCTGCCCTGTTTTGAGCCAATTGCAATTTTCGTAAGTCCCTCTTTGAGGTACCTGACCACACGACTGAACAGTAGTCCAGGTGCGACAAAACTAGGGCATGTAGGACCTGCCTTGTTGACAGTGCTTTATTATAGACAGACTTCTCCCCATCCTAGCTACTATTGTATCAATACAGTGAGGGAAAAAGGTATTTGATCCCCTGCTGATTTTGTACGTTTGCCCACTGACAAAGAAAGGATCAGTCTATAATTTTAATGGTAGGTTTGTTTGAACAGTGAGAGACAGAATAACAACAAAAATATCCAGAAAAACGCATGTCAAAAATGTTAGAAATTGATTAGCATTTTAATGAGGGAAATAAGTATTTGACCCCCTCTTAATCAGAAAGATTTCTGGCCTCCCAGGTGTCTTTTATACAGGTAACGAGCTGAGATTAGGAGCACACTCTTAAAGGGAGTGCTCCTAACCGCAGCTTGTTTCCTGTAAAAAAGACACCTGTCCACAGAAGCAATCAATCAATCAGATTCCAAACTCTCCACCATGGCCAAGATCAAAGAGCTCTCCAAGTATGTCAGGGACAAGATTGTAGACATACACAAGGCTGGAATGGGCTACAAGACCATCGCCAAGCAGCTTGGTGAGAAGGTGACAACATTTGGTGCGATTATTCGCAAATGGAAGAAAGACAAAAGAACTGTCAATATCCCTCGGCCTGGGGCTCCATGCAAGATCTCACCTCGTGGAGTTGCAATGATCATGAGAATGGTGAGGAATCAGCCCAGAACTACACGGGAGGATCTTGTCAATGATCTCAAGGCAGCTGGGACCATAGTCACCAAGAAAACAATTGGTAACACACTACGCCGTGAAGGACTGAAATCCTGCAGCACCCGCAAGGTCCCCCTGCTCAAGACTACATATACAGGCCCGTCTGAAGTCTACCAATGAACATCTGAATGACTCAGAGGACAACTGGTGAACGTGTTGTGGTCAGATGAGACCAAAATGGAGCTCTTTGACATCAACTCAACTCGCCGTGTTTGGAGGAGGAGGAATGCTGCCTATGACCCCAAGAACACCATCTCCACCGTCAAACATGGAGGTGGAAGCACTATACTTTGGGGGTGTTTTTCTGCTAAGGGGACAGGACAACTTCGCCGCATCAAAGGGACGATGGACTGGGCCATGTACCGTCAAATCTTGTGTGAGAACCTCCTTCCCTCAGCCAGGGCATTGAAAATGGGCCGTGGATGGGTATTCCAGCATGACAATGACCCAAAACACACGGCCAAGGCAACAAAGGAGTGGCTCAAGAAGAAGCACATTAAGGTCCTGGAGTGGCCTAGCCAGTCTACAGACCTTAATCCCATAGAAAATGTGTGGAGGGAGCTGAAGGTTCGAGTTGCCAAACGTCAGCCTTGAAACCTTAATGACTTGGAGAAGATCTGCAAAGAGGAGTGGGACAAAATCCCTCCTGAGATGTGTGCAAACCTGGTGGCCAACTACAAGAAACGTCTGACCTCTGTGATTGCCAACAAGGGTTCTGCCACCAAGTCATGTTTTGCAAAGGGGTCAAATACTTATTTCCCTCATTAAAATGCAAATCATTTTATAACATTTTTGACATGTGTTTTTCTGGATGTTTTTGTTGTTATTCTGTCTCTCACTGTTCAAATAAACCTACCATTAAAATTATAGACTGATCATTTCTTTGTAAGTGGGCAAACGTACAAAATCAGCAGGGGATCAAATACTTTTTTCCCTCACTGTATAACCACACTCGCTATAGCACATTCAGAGATTAATTAATGTCTATAAATCAAAAATAATTTATAGATTTTAGACAAAAAAAACACTTTCTGATTGTCATAGATGGACAAGATTAATATGAATAATATAAATAATAAGCCAAACTGGAGCTCTGTGTGACATTCACAGCGGTGAGGGCAGATGTTTTGATCGAGAGACCTTTAGAAAATATGCAAATTTTCTTTACCACTAATCATACAAATATGTATTTTACAGTTATAAGTGTCCTTTAGACACTTATTTGTATCCTTTAGGGGTGGTTTCTTTGCAGCAATTCAACCATGAAAGCCTGATTCACACAGTCTCCTCTGAACAGTATATGTTGAGATGTGTCTTACTTGAACTCTGTGAAACATTTATTTGGGCTGCAATTTCTGAGGCTGGTAAATCTAATGAACTTATCCTCTTATCCTCCTGTGGCAGTCCTCATGAGAGCCAGTTTTACCGTAGCACTTGATGGTTTTTGCGACTGCAGTAACATTTTCAGGACTGACTGACTTTCATGTCTTAAGGTAATGATGAACTGTCGTTTCTCTTTGCTTATTTGAGATGTTCTTGCCATAATAAGGACTTAGTCTTTTACCAAATATGGCTATCTTCTGTAAACCAGCCCTACCTTGTCACAACACAACTGATTGGCTCAAACGCATTAAGAAAGAAATTCCCCGAATTCACTTTTAACAAGGCACACCTGTTAATTGAAATGCATTCCAGGTGACTACCTCATGAAGCTGTCATCGAGGCAAAGGGTGGCTACTTTGAAGAATCTGAAATATAAAATATATTTTGATGTGTTTAACACTTTTTTGGTTACTACATGATTCCATATGTGTTATTTCATAATTTTAATGTATTCAGTATTATTTTACAATGTAGAAAAAACAAAAAATTAAGAAAAACCCTGGAATGAGTAGGTGTGTCCAAACTCTGACCGGTACTGTATATAATTTCCTGAACTTTCTTATCTCTCAGATATAAGGAGAGACATTTAAAACATACTTCCTTTTGATTTATTTTTGAATATCTGTTTTGCCATGTATGAATATGTCATTCAAGGCGTTTATATGGGCAAATAGCCATAAACCAAATTCATTGTTTTGTCAAATTATTCATTCTCATAATTGTTTTATACTTACAGAGGTCCACATTTTTTTATCCCATATGTTAGCTTAGTAGAAACCCAGCCCGGCCCCCTAGACCTTAAACAGCTTGGAAAATTCCAGAAAATGTCATGGCTTTAGAAACTTCTGACAAATGATGTCAATTAGCCTGAGTCAATTGGACGTGTACCTGTGGATGTATTTCAAGGCCTACCTTTCAAACTCAGTGCCTCTTTGTTTGACATCATGGGAAAATCAAAAGAAATCAGCGAAGACCTCAGAAAAAAATTGTAGACCTCCACAAGTCTGGTTCATCCTTGGGAGAAATTTCCAAACACCTCAAGGTACCATGTTCATCTGTACAAACAATAGTACGCAAGTATAAACACCATGGGACCACGCAGCCAACCTACCACTCAGGAAGGAGGCGTATTCTGTCTCCTAGAGATTAATGTATTTTGGTGCAAAAAGTGCAAATCAATCCCAGAACAACAGCAAAGGACCTTGTGAAGATGCTGGAGGAAACAGGTACAAAAGTATCTATATCCACAGTAAAACGAGTCCTATATCGACATAACCTAAAAGGACGCACGGCAAGGAAGAAGCCACTGCTCCAAAACCGCCATTAAAAAAGCCAGACTACGGTTTGCAACTGCACATGGGGACAAAGATCGTACTTTTTGGAGAAATGTCCTCTGTTCTGATGAAACAAAAATAGAACTGTTTGACCATAATGACCATTGTTATGTTTGGAGGAGAAAGGGGGAGGCTTGCAAGCTGAAGAACACCATCCCAACCGTGAAGAACGCAGGTGGCAGCATCATGTTGTGGGGGTGCTTTGCTGCAGGAGGGACTGGTGCACTTCACAAAATAGATGGCATCATCAGCTGGCTTCAGGACAACAATGTCAAGTTATTGGAGTGGCTATGACATAGCCCTGACCTCAATCCTATAGAAAATGTGTGGGCAGAACTGAAAAAGCGTGTGCGAGCAAGGAGGCCTACAAACCTGACTCAGTTACACCAGCTCTGTCAGGAGGAATGGGCCAAAATTCACCCAACTTATTGTGGGAAGCTTGTGGAAGGCTACCCGAAACGTTTGACCCAAGTTAAACAATTTAAATGCAATGCTACCAAATAATAATTGAGTGTATGTAAACTTCTGACCCACTGGGAATGTGGTGAAAGAAATAAAAGCTGAAAAAAATAAATCATTCTCTCTACTATTATTCTGACATTTCACATTCTTAAAATAAAGTGGTGATCCTAACTGACCTACGACAGGGAATTTTTACTAGGATTAAATGTCAGGAATTGTGAAAAACTGAGTTTAAATGTATTTGACTAAGGTGTATGTAAACTTCCGACTTCAACTGTATGTATGTTTGTAAGTAATACAGTAGAATGTTATGAACCGACACTGAATCGTAGGAGCTAACTACTAGCTATGTAGAAGTTGGATGGAAGAACACCCAGTGCTGCTTACCTGAGATGCCATCAACACACAGTCCTTCTTCGTAGGTGTCCGCTATGACGTCCTTTGTGTCGGAAAGAAAGGCTGAACAGTATTGGTTGTAGCCAAACTGACACTCAAATTTTTTTTGCCAAAATGAATGGTGGATGATAGCGAAATAAAATTTGAGTTTTATTTTCAAATACATTTTTTGTTCTCTAAATATTTTTGGGGAATAAAATGCATCAAGTTTTGTGCTCTATTACGCTTCCCTTTGTCCACCAAGCCGCCATACCGGTTAAGCCCACTAGGGAACCTCCCCTATCATTTCCTTGTAACCATATCTACTGTTTGTTTGTTTATGCATTTCCGTGATTATTTAGTTAGTAAATAAATGAATGATTAAGACAATTGGTGTATGGATGATTCATAGTAAAGGCTGGGTTCGTGCAGATAACCAACAATTTACAACGTTTGGAATGAGACTAACGTGAGGTAAAGAATAATTCATTAATAAGAAGACTAATTGAACAGATATTTTAATATCTGAAGAGTTATAGTAGGAAAACTATAACTTTGTAATCTGAAGATTCTTTTCGTGCCCCAACTTCCTAGTTAATTACATTTACATGATTAGTTTAATCACGTAATAATAATTACAGAAAATTGATTTGATAAAATAACAGTCTTCAGTTTAAATGATGCCAAAGACACGACATAGAAGACATCTGTATATATTCGTATTGTTTTTTTTTTTAGGTCCCAGACTCTTACCCTCTTCCTGTCGAACCATAAGATGTAAGGATTGGAGAGAAGGAGGAGTGTTCAAAATGGGGTATATATACTTGTGATGGTGAGAACATGTTTTTGTCTGAATACAAGCTCTTAAAGCTTTGGGTCCTAAGTAATTCCGTCTCCCAGATTGCAATTCCTATGGCTTCAACTAGATGTCAAGTCTTTATTCAAGGTTTCAGGCTTGTTTTTTGAAAAACAAGAAAGAATTTGGAGTTTTGGGGAAGAGAGCACCGGAACAATATCAGTCTTTCGGTGCTCGAGGGAGAGGGCGCGCGCTTACTAATTTTGCTTTCCTATTGAACATACTACTTTCCGTATGAAATATTATAGTTTATTTACATTTTAGGGTACCTGAGGATTAAAAAGAAACGTCGTTTGACATGTTTGGACGAATTTTAGCGGTAGCTTTTTGGACTCCTTTGTCTGCATGTTGAATGAGTGGATTACTGAAATCGATGGCGCCTACTAAACAGACTTTTTGTGAGAAAACGATGCATCACCAAACGAGAGTATGGATATACAACAACTCATGGCGAGGCTGAATCAGATGATGGACAACCACACGGTGGCTGATATGAATGAAAGGTTTTCAAGTAGCTCAACTTTCCAACAACAGCATCAGCAGAGCACTCCTCCAGCGCCTGCACTGGAATGGGCGACGGGCATTCGTCGAGCAAAACGGAATGAGCTATCCGTAAATTGTATGATGTTATCTTAGCATTCTCAAATATGTTACTTGACATAGAGGTGTGAATATCATGCATAAACTTAAATGTCATGTTTTTTCTTTGTCATGTCTCAGTACACCTGTGCACTGGGTCTGCTGGTTCGTCAACTGAGAATAAGGTACACAGATAGAGAGTGGAGCATGGCAGATTTTGAAGGTGAGTAGTCCCATAAAAGACATGGACTGACTAACATAATTCTACATTTTACAATTTAAGGATTTTGATGCATATAGCCATTGCTAATAAACCACACAGACTCCTCAGATGCACCTACAAATCAGTATTGGACTGAAAGAGGAATAAGTCGGACAACCCAGACAGAGCAAAAGAACGGCCATCAAAAAGCGAAGGCGGCGTCGCCAGAGACGGGTTCACCAATTCATACATTTTAAATGCCAGTTAAGAATTTTGAAAAGTTGAGACTTGTTCCACAGCTTTTGGTGTGTGTTTGTGCTTCTTTAGCTTTTTTTATTCCAGTGTTCAAGACCGTTTGTTTATTGAGCAGAATAACTTAGTCTCCTGTAATTTCACAGGCTCTGGCCAATCGGTCAAAATAACTCTCTGCTGAAGATATTTACGGGGGGAAACTGAAGACATGATGTCCGATGGAGACAGAACCACCCTGGCATTACCTGAGTTTGAGGACCTGATTGCATCAGAAGACTGGAGAAGGGCTAAGCGTGCTTAAGGGGAGAAAAGGCTCCGTCAGAACGAAATCTGGAGCAACCATCCATGTCCACTGCAGCCCTACCCAGAACATCTGATTGCAGGTGATTGGCCGTGGTCAATTGCACAAAGTTCCTCAGTGTCCACATCACTAAGGAATTAACATGGTCCACACACACACAGTTGTAAAGACGGCACAACAGCACCTCATCCCCCTTAGGAGGCTGAAAAGATTTGGCATGGGGTCCTCAAAGTTCTACAGCTGCACCTTTGAGAGCAGTTTAACTGGCTGCATCACCACTTGGTATGGCAACTGCAAGGCACCCAACCGCAGTCCCCATGCTTGTCTCAGAGCAGCGCAAAACGGTGCTAAAATAGTTGTAGGCTATTGCTTCAAATCCTATTGCTTCTAACTTCAATATGCTCTTTAAATAAATAAGACCTACACCACTTTTAACAGCACATTACTCAACACTAGTGAGACTCATGTCGCCTAGTGTAGGCCTACAGTTTATCAAAAATATGACATGACTCTCCGACAATAATTACATATAGAGGATTGGAGGATTCTAAATTAAAACCAAAAGCCGCCTCATGGGTCTCCCGGTGGCGGCCGGCATGAGTATCTGTAGCAAAGCATTTTGCATTGCGGTGACTTAGACAGCTGCGCCACTGGGGAGGACCCATCCACAAAGTATCAAAATACAGAGAGGTGTTGGTAAAGGTATATTGTCCTGCTAATAGCACATAATGGGCTATTATATAGTGTACATGGTGTCCAGGTCAGGATAACCAAAACATGTATTTATCAAAGACTATCAGAAAGAATGTTGGTACTTATTTATTTTGATCCAAAGCCATGAATGAGTGAGTCACTCAGCTTTATGTAGGTGCCGCTATATGACTGTGCCATCAAGTTGATAATATATAAAGATATTTTGGAGATTATTTCGTTTTCAAAAAAATGAAAGTGAGCGATTATAATCTGAATAAAAGGCCAAAATAATATTTGTAAAGGCCAAAACATTTCTGTTTTTAGAGGGAGAGAAACGTTAAGCCAATTATGCACCGCACAATGGGAAATCCCAATCACAGTCAGATGTGAAACATCATAATAATAATAATAATCCTTTTTGTTGTATTATTTGTTTTGTCTTTTCTGGTGGATTAAACTGAAATTGCAACCAATCACGGCCGGTTGTGATACAGCCAACCTAACTAAGAAATACTTTTGACGATAGAATTCTCCCCCTACCCTCCTTCTAGGCTAGTCTATAGTCCAGCTACCTGCTAACAGCCATAATGGCACCTGTACAACGTGACTGTGTGTGTTTGAAAGAGTATTTTCCAGTAAGCAACAATTTGTTTACCTTCATTAGACAACTTTGTTCCAATATTTCTGTAATTCAGTGATATTTAATCCCATTGTAATTCGTTATGGATCCATAACTAAATAAAACATCAGCATTTTGAAAGAGTATTTTTATAATTATTTTATTAACAAAAGCATAAAAATGCCATTATTAGTTACATTGTTTTAGTTTAAACATGCAGACTGGCACTAAGAACAGCGGGAACGTTTCCCTAGTCAGCACCATTATTAGTGCAATGCCCCTTAAAGTGTTTCCAGTGTGGCGTTTTGGGGGGTCCAACCCCTCCCCTCCTCCTCTAGGTTGGTCTTCTGTGCGCGGCTCTGCGGCCCATCCCGTGCCTCCTGCCCTCGTGCCTTGAACCTTGTGCGCTTTCAGTGGATATGGCTGGAGAACTGCAAGGCAATCCCATTGTGCTCCACTCGGGAACCATGACCAATATATATTGTCCTGCTAATAACAGGGTTAATACAGTGAGGGAAAAAAGTATTTGATCCCCTGCTGATTTTGTACGTTTGCCCACTGACAAAGAAATGATCAGTCTATAATTTTAATGGTAGGTTTATTTGAACAGTGAGAGACAGAATAACAACAACAAAAAATCCAGAAAAACACATGTCAAAAATGTTATAAATTGATTTGCATTTTAATGAGGGAAATAAGTATGATGACACCACACACCCACTCAGCAACCTCAACATAGAGTAGCTGTCTACCAACCATGTCACCTCTCCATTTTGTGCTAGTGGAGATATCAAATTCCATGGTGAAATATGAAACGGAGGTGTGCATGACACAGTCCTTTGACATCCTCAACGTGTAAATAGCCCTGTGTAGCCTTGTCACTCAAACTCATGTACATGATGTGCAACGTGCAATGCTGAAATTGGAAGCACTAAACAACAGGTACTGGAACCTGCCAAAATAAAGGAAACACCAACATAAAGTGTCTTAAGGTGTTGAGCCACCACAAGTCAGAACAGCTTCAATGCACCTTGTACTACAAATGTCTATATGGAGGGATGCCGCACCATTCTTCTGTAATTGAGTCACTGGCTTACTAGTGCTCTTCCATGCCGTCCCTATGAGAGTTGTGTCATGTTGTCACAGCCTTTTTTCACCATACTCAACTTTTGTGGTTTGAGTCACTGACATGATCTTACTGACCAGTTTTGCGCCCCCTCGGGCTCCTGCGGTGGAGATCTTTCGTGGGCTATACTCAGCCTTGTCTCAGGGTAGTAAGTTGGTTTTCTGTTGATATCCCTCTAGGGGTGTGGGGGCTGTGCTTTGGCAAAGTGGGCGGGGTTATTATATCCTGCCTGGTTGGCCCCGTCTGACGATACCCCGGACATGGCCAGTGTCCTCCGACCCCCCTGTCTCAGCCTCCAGTATCTATTCTGCAATAGTCTATGTGCTGAGGGGCTATGGTCAGTCTGTCCTATCTGGTGAAATTGTCTTTTATGAACTTAAGAATGCTCCCTCTAAATCCTTCTCTCTCCCGGAGGACCAAAGCACTAGGACCATGACTCAGCATGATAACTCCTGGCTGTCCCCAGTCCACCCAGTTGTGCTACTGATCCAGTTTCTGCTGTTTTGCCTGTGGCTATGGAACCCTGACCTGTTCACCAGACGTGCTACCTTGTCCCAGACCTGCTGTTTTTGACCCTCCCTCTACTGCACCTGCTGTCTTCGACCTCTGAATGCTCGGCTATGAAAAGCCATCTGACATTTACTCCTGAGGTGCTGACCTGTTGCACCCTCTACAACCACTGTGATAATTATTTGACCCCTGCTGGTCATCTATGAACTTTTGAACATCTTGAAGAACAATCTGGCCTTAATGGCCATATTCTGTTATAATCTCCACCAGGCACAGCCAGAAGAGGACTAGCCACCCCTCAGAACCTGGTTCCTCTAGATTTCTTCCTAGATTCCTGCCTTTCTAGGGAGTTTTTCCTTGCCACCGTGCTTCTACATATGCATTGCTTGCTGTTTAGCTTTTATGCTAGGTTTGTGTATAAGCACTTTGACATCTATGGATGTAAAAAGGGCTTTATAAATACATTTGATTATGTTGTTTTCATGCTCATCAAACCATTAATTGACCACTTGTGCTCTGTGGGTGGGGGCTACCTTAGGCAGCCGATAGTGCAGATCTAGCACCCGTACACTCTCGTCTAGGCTTGAGCACAAATATTTCGCTACACTTGCAATAACATCTGATAAATGTGTAGGCAACCAATAATATTTTTATGGACTGGCTCGTACATAAAGCATCCTCCATTCTGGCTATAAAGTAATAATTTACCTCCTTAACTAGCTTTAATGTCGAAAACGCGGAATAAAATTGAAAAAATATGCATACTTTATTTATGAAACACCATTTTCCACCACTATGCTACAGTGGTTTATATGCCTAGGAATGCTACTTCCTGATGTAAACAGACTGCTACAACCTGATTGGCTGAACGTGATACGCAACATCCGGAACTAACATTCCTAGGTATTTGCCACTCTAGCATGGTGGTGGAAAATGGTGTTTCCTAAAGAAAGTACACATTTTCCCTGATGTTATTTCTACATTAAAGCTAGTTAATGAGGAAAACGATGCCTATGCAGCCTGAATGGAGGATGTACGAGTCGGTCCACCAGGGACAGGAGTGTATTAGCAGAAACGCACATCAAACCTAGACAATAGTGGGCTAAGGATCTGCACTATTGGCTGCCTAGGCTAGGTAGGGGCATTGTCATCGTTAGGTTTGGTGAGTAACGGATTACACGTTACTTAAAAAAAAATCATAATAATGTAATCCGTTACCAGAAACAATATTGTAATCAGATTACAGATACTTTTGAAAAACTTTGAGGATTACTTTTAAAATCATAAAGGATGTTTGCGGAAAAAAATCTTTGACACTTCTGTTTTCTCAATGACATTCAAATCGGCATTGAAAAAAGGCATAAGATAAAGTTTGTTCCACCTGAGCGAGTCTGACACCACTATGATGACACACCAAAATTCTGTTTGATGGATCACTGGAAAAGAGCAGGAATACGTTTTTGTAGGCTACAGTCTAAACTATGTCTTCCAATGGTGCGACTGCTGTCGGTATCGAAAGATTATCCAAGTTGAATAAATGCTTGGAGGTAAGGATGACAGCAGTGGTGTAGTCTACGGCAATACAGATATCACTTATTATTGATATCTACATAGAGCATTGATGTGAATCACACTGCTGCTCTGTCTTTCAGCTATTTGCGCCATACGGATTGTGGTTGTTGTGGATGGCTGTTCACAAATCTAGAGGTGTATTTGAAAGCAATAATGTTTAAATTCAAGAAGTTCAAGCTGCCTATCAAACATCGTTTTTTAAGCCAGTGAAAAATGCGCTCTTGCTGCATAGTATGGATCGCAGCCTATGGAATAAAAGTCGGGCTTTTAATGCTCAATATATATACACACACACACATTTCGGCCTAGTGGACACACACTCAAACACTTTTGATTGCCCCTTTTTTTAAGTCTGTAGTTGCTACATCCATTTTTTGACTTATAAATTATATATATATATATTAATGTAAAGATAATTTAAATGTATTATTATATGTAGTAGAAAGCGATGGGTTAGAAGAAGCCTTACATAACCAACCCATAAAGTAAAATTTAAAATCAATATATGGCCAGCTATGTAAACTTTAACATTGATTTATCCAGCAATAGATGTCCTTCAATTGGTAACATACATTTTTGTCTTCTTCTAATGCCGCTTAAGAGGAAATGTACTCAGTACTCAGATTACGTTACTGAGTTTGGGTAATCCAAAATTTACGTTACTGATTATAATATTGGAAAGGTAACTGTAACCGATTACATTTAGAAAGTAACCTACCCAACCCTGGTCATCGTGTGGGGGCATAGCCATTGTAGCAAAAATAATGGCCTGCATTTTTATACATGACCCTAAACATGATGGAACGTTATTACTTATCTAACTCAGGGACCACACCTGTGTAGAAGCACCTACTTTCAATTGTATCCTTCATTTAGTCAAGTGTTTCCATTATTTTGGCAGTTACCTGTAGCTCAAGCATCACAGTTTCATATATCGACCAAGGGTTTAGCTATATCTAAATTATGGCTATCGAAAATGACAGCTAGAACACTAGCAAGTTGACAGTGACCAATTCTTACTCTGAATCGCGCATGGTGCCATTTAATTTAGGTCAATAGGCAAGCTACTCACCCGGTACTGTGGATGCTCGAACATATAGGTCATGCTGCACCTATTCTCTTCAAATCCCAACAACAATTCTCGCAGGGCCATTGCCAGAAGACCCAGCGCACACCCGTAAAAGGCCACAGTGGCGGCTCTCATGTCTACGGTCGTTCGACTTGTCTGTTTACAGGTGCCCATGTTTAAAATGTTCCTTGTGCAAATCCTCTCTCTGCCAAACCTAATTTACGAGAGGCATACATAAAGTACTACCATAGATTTTTAAACCCAGAAGCGCAACATCGCGAGACCTCCAGGAACGCTTGAGAAAGAGTCCAGTCAGACCAGGCTGCGGTTTGAGAAGTGAAATATACTTCCTTAATTGTTCCTTTTCTTGAAATCTAAAAGGTACAACCTAGATTCGAACCAATGTCTTAAGTAGTTGAACATGCTATTACTCCAACCTCCTGAAAGTGACAAACTGACACGTTTTCATTTTCGTCAAAAACAACTTTATATAGGAGTGCCTTTGACAACCTGCACATGCGCAGTTCGGCGCGAGACGATCTTCAGACCCGATTAAGCGTTTTTACGCATGAGCTTTGCTAGCCAACGTCGCCATGACATCGCCTACATGTGTGATCGGGGATTTCTAATCGAGAAGCAGTTTTAGCATATCTTCATACTGTACTGTCTTTGGTACTACCACCTTCCATCTGCGGGAACATGAATGATTGACAGGTTAATTGGCCAATGAGAGAGTAAACATCAAGGAGACGGACCAATGACAACTTCGAGTGGATTTCAATAAATGGACATCGACCAAAGATGTTCTATTATATTGACAAGATAGTCGAGTGACCATTCTAACAATGGAAATGTATGTCCTCAAACGTGGAAGGCAGGCGAGAAGAAGCGAGATCAGGTATGACCATTCAAGCCAGAGGGCAGATACGCGTGTGAACCAGGGGGCCAGGGTTCCGATTGGAACTTGAATTCAAAATAAATCACTGACAGAGGAGGAGACTGCAGTTTAACTGACACCGAGCCCAGAATATTTAAATTCAAAGTAAGATCTATCGCCATTACAAGCAGTAAGAAACTAAAGAAGCAAACATTTTGAAAGAAGATGAGCTTATGAATAAATTGAATGTTATTTTAAAAATGGATACCCTTTCAGCAGAGGAAGAAACATATTTGAATACTTCTCGAATAGAAGTAGTTCCTATGTACATTGATTTAGCTAAAGAGGCCTTTATCAGACCTGGAGCAAAACAGGTTGAGTAGACAAGGCATTTCTTTGCACTTGAAAAAAGCAAATCTCTTTGTGCCTTAAATATTGACAATACCTTGTGTAAAGACCATAAGATCATCTAACTTTGTATTCTTTCTATGAAAATCTGTATAAATCTAGCTTTAATGGGATTGAATGTGAACATTTAATGAAACATGTCCCATGGTAATTTTCCAATTATTTCTGATGAGTTCAAGTCCATATGTGAAGATGAGTTTTCTATAGTAGAGATTAGAGATGCTCTTAAATCTATGAACAAGGGCAAGCACCTGCAACAGACAGACTTTGGAATTTTATTTACACTTTTGGGAACATTTAGAGTAACCAATATTCAACATGTTCCAAGAATGCCTAGCTAATGGTGAGATGATTACTACCATGGAACAAGGGGTGATTCCCTTAATAACAAAAGCTGATAAAGATCCCCTGGTTTCATGAAAGGACGCCACATCAACTGTAACATCAGATTAGTTTTAGACTTGATTGATTACGCCGATTCCAATGACTTATTTTATTCCTCGACTTTTGCAAAGCATTTGATACAATAGAACACAATCGTACACTTTTGGTTTTGGGACTAGCTTTGTCTCTGTTATGAATATGTTTAATAAAGACATTCATAGTTCTATTATGATTAATCATAACACATCTAAAATATTTTATTTTCAATGTAGTGTACGCCAGGGTTGCCCTATTTCAGTTTTATTCCTTTTTACAGTAGTTGTAGAATTACTATCTATTAGCATTTTAAACAACCCTGAATTACAAGTTATTTCTATATATTTTGAAAATAAATTAAAATCTCAGTAAGCAGATGATACAACTGTTTCTGAAAAGGTTCAAGTTGCTATTGCACGTAATACTATCAAATCATTCTCTTCAGCTTCTGGTCTTGAACTTAACTATATGTGAAATATTGTCTGCATAACTCAAATTACCAATCTATTTAGAATGCTCCAGTGAAAGATGTGAAATATTTTGTGGTGCACATGGCGAAAAACAATATTGTCCGTCAACTTCTACATTTTTCTTGCTGTGTCTATATTTGTAGCTGATCAAACCAGCAACGATATCAAAACTTCTAGACTTTATATGGAAATATAAACAAACTTAAAAAATCTGTACTATCAAACCAAAGAGTTGATGGTGGGCTTGAAATACTAGATTTCAAATATATCAACAATACCTTTAAAGTAAACTGTATAAAAATATGTATGTTTAGCTCTGAATCTATATGGTACTTTATTCCTTGTCATATTTTTAAGAAATTGGGTGCTCTTAAATTTTTGTTGGAAGTGCAACTATTATCAATCAAAATTACCCATCCAACTGTCCAAATATCATGAACAAGCCCTTTTAGCCTGGAAACGATGTCATGTCACACAAAACACTTCTGTGGAAGAACAAAGATATTGTTAAAAACACATCTTTATTCTTCTCTAAGTGGTTTGATTTATTTGATAAAGGATACTCTTATAGAAAGTTCTTAGAAACATATAACAAATCATTTAATTCTATATGCAAAGCAATACATTCAGGACTTACTCAAAAATGAAATCTCATTTGCGTTTTGGAGAACATGTAAAGATACATGCACAACTTACTGTATGTTAGAAGATTTCCCCCTGCTGGATAAGAAATGTTATAATACATTAAGGGAACTTTTCACTTTTTTCTCTCCTAGATGAAATTTGACATTTTACTGAAATTTAATGGGAGAAATTATGTAAGTGAAATTCACTTTAAAATCATGCACAAAATATACCTTTGTAATAACTTGTCTAAATTAATGGACATTCCTTTGTGATTACGAAGGGGAAACTATTTTACAAATTGTGACACTGAAGTTATTTTAAAGGATGTAATGTATCATTATTCAAATGAAAACAAAGCTACTGAATAAGTTGTTAATTTCTTCCTTCTCTGGGACATTTTACATACAAAAAACAATGGGTGTTTTTCAATATGCATTCTACCATTCTCCACACTCTCATTATCCAAGTGCATTCTCCGATGACATTCTCTTGAGTACGTTATTGTGAGGATGAGATTGTGGAGAACGCATAAACAAAACATTTGAGAAGCACTCGCTCTCCTCCTACTGTATTACCTCACGCTGCCATTCCCCATTCACTGAACCTTCTCCAGCCAGGACAATGGCAACAATAGAGATGAAACAAGATATACACAAAGCAGACGTTTTATTTCATAATTAACAGCTAGATACAGTACCAGTCCAAATTTGACACACCTACTCATTCCAGGGTTTCTCTTTTACTTTTACAATTTTCTACATTTTAGAATAGTGAAGACATCAAAACTATGAACTAACATAGAATCATGTAGTAACCAAAAAAAAATGTTAAACAAATCAAAATATATTTTAGATTCTTCAAAGTAGCTACCCTTTACCTTGATGACAGTTTTGCACACGCTTGGCATTCTCTCAACCAGCTTCATGAGGTAGTCACCTGGAATATATTTCAATTAACAGGTGTGCCTTGTTAAAAGTTAATTTGTAGAATTTCTTTCCTTCTTAGTAAGTTTGAGCAAATCAGTTATGTTGTGACAAGGTGGGGGTGGTATACAGAAGATAGCCCTATTTGGTAAAAGACCAAGTCCATATTAAGGCAAGAACAGCTCAAATAATCAAAGAGAAATGAGAGTACATCATTACTCTGAGACATGAAAGTCAGTCAATCCAGAAAATGTCAAGAACTTTGAAAGTTTCTTCAAGTGCAGTTGCAAAAACAATCAAGTGCTATGATTAAACTGTCTTTCATGAGGACTGCCACAGGACAGGAAGACCCAGAGTTACCTCTGCTGCAGAGGATAAGTTCGTTAGAGTTAACTGCACCTCAGATTGCATCACAAATAAATGCGTCACAGAGTTCAACAGACACATCTCAACATCAACTGTTCAGAGGAGGCTGTGTTAAACAGGCCTTCATGGTCGAATTGCTGCAAAGAAACCACAACTTAAGTCACCAATAAGAAGAAGAGACTTGCTTGGGCCAAGAAACAATAGACATTAGACTGGTGGAAATCACTCCTTTGGTCTGATGAGTAAAAATTTAGATTTTTGGTTCCAACCGCTGTCTTTGTGAGACGCGGAGTAGGTGAACGGATGATTTCCACATGTGTGGTTCCCACCGTGAAGAATGGAGGAGGTGTTATGGTGCTTTGCTGGTAACACTGTCAGTGATTTATTTAGAATTCAAGACACACTTAACTAGCATGGCTACCACAGCAGTGATACACTATCCCATCTGGTTTGCGCTTAGTGGGACTATCATTTGGTTTTCAACAGGACAATGACCCAAAACACACATCCAGGCTGTGTAAGGGCTATTTGACAAAGAAGGAGAGGGATGGAGTGCGGCATCAGATGACCTGGCCTCCACAATCACCCTACCTCAACCCAATTGAGATGGTTTGGGATGAGTTGGACTGCAGAGTGAAGGAAAAGCAGCCAACAAGTGCTGAGCATATGTGGGAACTCCTTCAAGACTGTTGGAAAAGCATTCCTCATGAAGCTGGTTGAGACAATGCCAAAAGTGTGCAAAGCTGTCAAGGCAAAGGGTGGCTTCTTTGAAGAATCAGAAATATAAAACATTTTCATTTAAAACTTTTTTGGTTACTACATGATTCCATGTGTTATTTCATAGTTTTGATGTCTTCATTATGATTCTACAATGTAGAAAATAGTCAAACTAAAGTCAAACCCTTGAATAAGTAGGTGTGGCCAAACTTTTGACTGGTACTGTATGTGTGAATCGTTGTAATCTAGAAAGCGATAGCGCCGATATTTATTATAACAAAGGGAGTAGGCAAAGGCAGGTCGGGGACAGGTGAGAGTTCATAAACCAGGTCAGAGTCCAAACAGTACCAGAGGATAGGCAGGCTGTGTCACGGTTGTTCGATTTATCGGACCAAAATGCAGCGTTGGTTTCATTCCATATTTTTATTAAACGTGAAACTGAATGCAATACACTTAAATACTTGAAAACAAACCGTGACACAGAGAGGAACACTACTCAAAATAAAATCACCCACAAAACACAAGTGGGACAAACATCAACTTAAATATGGCCTCCAATTAGAGACAACGACAACCGGCTGCCTTTAATTGGAGGTCATGCCAAACAAAAACCAACCTAGAAATACAAGACTAGAAACTAAACAGAAATACAAAAACGGACAAACACCCGGTCACGCCCTAACCAGAAAATAACAACTTACTATGGTCAGGACGTGACAGGCTGGTAGTCAGAACAGGCAGGTTCGGAGTCTGGACAGGCAAGGGTCGAAACCAGGAGGACTAGAAATAAACAGAGACTGGGAAAAATAGGAACAAGGAAAACCGCTGGTTGACTTAGCAAACAAGACGAACTGGCACAAATAGACAGGAAACAGGGGTATATACACTGGGGATAATAAGCGACACCTGTAGGGGGTGGAGACAATCACAAGGACAGGTGAACCAAATCAGGGTGTGACAACTTCATAACTATCAGCTAGCTATATGTGAATCGTAATAATGTAGCTAACCAGATAGTATCAGGCAAAAATTAGCTAAAACCAATGTTGTCCAAGGTAGATGTCAATTCTTTGTGGCTATCTGGCTAGCTAACAGTAGTAGCTAGCCTGTTAGCTCTATTGATGTACTATGGGTATGCGATCTACGCACACTACAGTGGGTATTGTAGGCAGGTAACCATGCCAAAAGTAACACAGCATCTATTTAACGTATCAAGGTAAAATATTGTAGTGTGTTCTCTCGCTTCAGCTAAAATAATGGCCGCCATTGATTTCAAGAAAGTATACATAATGTTTTGGGGTATTTGCGTCATATTTCTTTGCATACTTTCTGTTGATGCTTGCATCGGGTCAAATAATAATCACAGTGGTTGTAGAGGGTGCAACAGGTCAGCACCTCAAGAGTAAATGTCAGTTGCCTTTTCATAGCCAAGCATTCAGAGGTTGAGACAGAAGGTGTGGAAGAAAGAGCGAGGAAGACGGAGGGTCGAAATACAGCAGGACCGGGACAAGGTAGCACGTAGGGTGAAGAGGTCCGGGTTCCATAGCCGCAGGCAGAACATTTGAAGCTGGAGCAGCAGCACGACAAGTTAGCTCGTCTGGTGAACAGGTCAGCATTCCATAGCCACAGGAAAAACAGCAGAAACTGGATCAGCAGCACGACCAGGTGAAATGGGGACGAAGACAGCCAGGAGACATCAGGCCAGGTAGTCCTGAGGCATGGTCCTAAGGCTCAGGTCCTCCGGGAGGTGAGAGAGAGATTAGAGAATTAGAGGGAGCATACTTAAGTTAACACAGGACACCAGATAAGACTGGAGAATTTCACCCGATAGGACAGACTGACCCTAGCCCCCCAGCACATAGACTATTGCAGCATAGATACTGGAGGCTGAGATGGGGGGGATACTGTGGCCGATCCGACGATACACCCGGAAAGGCCAGCCAGGCAGGATATAATAACCCCACCCACTTTGCCAAACACATCCCCCACACCACTAGAGGGATATCAACAGCCAACCAACTTACTACCCTGAGACAAGGCTGAGTATAGCCCATGAAAGAGTGCCTTCACCGTCACACCCCTGGGCCAGACTACACTCAATCATAGGACCTAGTGAAGAGATGAGTCTTCAGTAAAGGCTTAAAGGTCAAGACTGAGTTTGCAACTCTCACATGGATAGGCAGAACAATCCATAAAAATGTAGCTCTATATGAGAAAGTCCTGCCTCCATCTGTTTGCATAGAAATTTTATGGACAATGTGGCATGCATCTTCACTGTAGCGTACATGTAGGTATGTACGGCAGGACCAAATTGGAGAGGTAGGAGCAAGTCCATGTAATGCTTTGTATAGCAGTAAAACCTTGAAAATCAACCCTTTACACGAAGCCAGTGGCGAGAAGCTAGCACTGGAGAAATATCAATTTTTTTTATCTAGTCAAGATTGTAGCATCTGTATTTAGCACCAACTGAAGTTTTAGTGCTTTATCTGGGAACCAAGACAGAAAATCATTGTGTGACGGTTTCGGTGCCAAGATCTTTGTAAGGCAGGGTTTACACATACAAACTCACACATGACCAGTCCAAGTGAAGGGAATCGAGGGTAACCTAATCCCTGTGACGGGATTGCTAGCAAGGCGGGAAATTCAAAACATCAAAAATCTAATAATTTCAATTTCTCAAACAATCAACTATTTTACACCATTTAAAAGATAAACATCTCCTTAACCTGTTAGGGCTAGGGGGCAGTATTTGCACGGCTGGATAAAAAAAATGTACCCGATTTAATCTGGTTACTAATCCTACCCAGTAACTAGAATATGCATATACTTATTATATATGGATAGAAAACACTCTAAAGTTTCTAAAACTGTTTGAATGGTGTCTGTGAGTATAACAGAACTCATTTGGCAGGCAAAACCCTGAGACATTTTCTGACAGGAAGTGGATACCTGATGTGTTGTATTACCTTTAAACCTATGCCATTGAAAAACACAGGGGCTGAGGAATATTTTGGCACTTCCTATTGCTTCCACTAGATGTCACCAGCCTTTACAAAGTGTTTTGAGTCTTCTGGAGGGAGATCTGACCGAACAAGAGCCATGGAACGATGATGGCCCATTAGACACCTGGCGCGCGAGTTCATGTTGGGTACCCTCGTTCCAATACGTTCCCACGGGGGGCCAGTACAAAAAAAAAAAAAAAAAAAAATGTATGAAATGTAAGTCGCTCTGGATAAGAGCGTCTGCTAAATGACTAAAATGTAATGTAAAATGTTATAAAAGAGAATGCATTCGTCCACCTTGAATATTATTCATGTTCTGGTTAAAAAAGGCCCTACTGATTTATGCTATACAACGTTTGAACGAACGTAAATATATTTTTTCCCCTCGTTCATGACGAGAAGTCCGGCTGGCTTAGATCATGTGCTAACAAGACAGAGATTTTTGGACATAAATGATGATCTTTTTTGAACAAAACTACATTCGTTATGGACCTGTGATACCTGGAAGTGACATCTGATGAAGAGAATCAAAGGTAATGGATTATTTACATAGTATTTTCGATTTTAGATCTCCCCAACATGACGTCTAGTCTGTATCGCAACGCGTATTTTTCTGGGCGCAGTGCTCAGATTATTGCAAAGTGTGATTTCCCAGTAAGGTTATTTTTAAATCTGGCAAGTTGATTGCGTTCAAGAGATGTAAATCTATAATTCTTTAAATGACAATATAATATTTTACCAATGTTTTCTAATTTTAATTATTTAATTTGTGGTACTGACTTGACTGCCGGTTATTGGAGGGAAACAATTTCCTCAACATCAATGCCATAGTAAAACGCTGTTTTTGGATATAAATATGAACTTGATAGAACTAAAAATGCATGCATTGTCTAACATAATGTCCTAGGAGTGTCATCTGATGGAGATTGTAAAAGGTTAGTGCATCATTTTAGCTGGTTTTATGGTTTTGGTGACCCTGTCTTTGAATTGACAAAACATTACACACAACTCTTGTAAATGTACTGTCCTAACATACTCTAAATTTATGCTTTCGCCGTAAAACCTTTTTGAAATCGTAAAACGTGGTTAGATTAAGGAGATGTTTATCTTTCAAAGGGTGTAAAATAGTTGTATGTTTGAAAAATTTGAATTTTGACATTTATTTGGATTCAAATTTGCCGCTCTTGAAATGCACCTGCTGTTGATGGAGTGCACCACGGGTGGGACCTCTAGCTCATAGAGGTTAATCGAACCACATTGTCCGATTTTCAAAGAGGCTTTTCGGTCGAAAGCATAAAGTTAGATTATGTTAGGACAGTACATAGCCAAAAAAGTACACACATCCATTTTCAAGTCAAGGACAGGCGTCACCAAAAGCAGAAAACCAGCTGAAATTATGCACTAACCTTTGACAATCTTCATCAGCTGACACTCCTAGGACATTATGTTAGACAATACATGCATTTTTGTTCTATCAAGTTCATATTTATATCCAAAAACAGCATTTTACATCGACGCGTGTCGTTGAGAAAATGTGTCTCCCCCAAAACTGCCAGTGAATTTACAAAAAAAATACTCATTATAAAATGTGGTTAAAGTATTAAACTGTTATTCAAAGAATAATGGTGGCATGCTCCTAAATGCAACCGCATTGACAGATTTCAAAATAACTTTACTGGGAAAGCATACTTTGCAATAATCTGAGTACTCTGGTCAGAAAAATACACTAGGCTATACAGATAGCCGCCATGTTGGAATCATCTAAAACCATAAATAACATTATCAATATTCCCTTACCTTTAATAATCTTCATCAGAAGGCACTTCCAGGAATCTCAGGTCCACAACGAAAAGTAAAAAAAATACATCTATTTACGTTCGTTCAAACATGTCAAACGTTGTTTAGCATCAATCTTTTGGTCCATTTTTAACGTGAAACATCAGTAATATTTCAACCCGACCTCTCCTGTGTCTTGAAACAAGTTTTGAAAAAGGTCTCGCCTCACATGAACGCGCATGGGCGCGCAATAAGGAAGTGACGACATCCCAGGGACGTCAACTTCCCTTCCATCTCATTCGGTCTCTGTTCATCATAGACGCTTCAAACAACTTTATAAAGATCGTTGACATCTAGTGGAAGCCATAGGAAGTGCAAAATGAATCCTTTGTCACTGTGTGTTTTATTGCCAATGACTTGAAAATAGTACAGCCACAAAATTTTCATTTCCTGCTTGTATTTTTTCTCAGGTTTTTGCCTGCCATATGAGTTCTGTTATACTTAGAGACACCATTCAAACAGTTTTATAAACTTCAGAGTGTTTTCTATCCAAATCTACAAATACTATGCTTATTCTATTTTCTGGGCCGGAGTAGTAACCTGTTTAAATTGGGTACGTTTTTCATCTGGCCGTGAAAATACTGCCCCCTAGAGGTTAAACCAGTTTATTACTGTCAGGTTTCGTCAGCACTCCTGATACACAAAACTCAAAACAAACAGAGTAAACACTTTGTCACCAGTGGAAGGTCCTCCAATCTTGGTCTTTGGGGGTACAATCCTTGTTGAAATCATAAGTACCTTTCTTCTGTTAAACCTCCTTCTCCGCCGTAAACTCTGTCTCCGCAATAACCTTCTACTTCTTCACCTGCCGGGGTGAAAAGAAAAGACAAAGAAAGAAAACGCAGGGCGTGTTTAAGTAGAGCCCTTGATTGGTTTCACCTGTCTGCAGTTTGGCTCTGATTACAACTGGAGACAGGGGTGCCTGCAGTCTGGAAGTTTTCCCCTGAGCTGTCCATGGTCCTGCCTCTGGGGAATACTTCACATTGCTGTCCGTGGTCCTGGCAGCCAGAAAACCAAGAAACCTCCCAGGCACATACCGTCCATCCACCACACAACCCCTGAAACCGCTAAAATTGCATTGGTCTAATCTAGCTAATCTAGAAATGACAAATGCATGGATTAGCTTTTCAGCATCATTTTTTAACTAAAAGTTACAGATTTTTGCATACGAAGATGGAAAAAATGTGCTCTTGTTCGTCAAAATAGAGACCAGGGTCCAGAGTAACGCCAAGATCCTTCACAGTTTTATTTGAGACTACTGTACAACTATCAAGATTAATTATCAGATAAAATAGCAGATCTCTGTTTCTTGGGACCTAGAACTAGCATCTCTGTTTTGTCTGAGTTTAAAAGTAAAACATTTGCCACCATCTACTTCCTTATGTCTGAAACACAGGCTTCCAGGGTAGGCAATTTTGGGGCTTCACCATGTTTCATCTAAATGTACAGCTGTGTGTTGTCCACATAGCAGTGAAAGTTGACATCACCGAGAGGTAGAATACATAGTGAAAACAATAGTAGTCTTAAAACGGTACCTTGAGGAACACCAAAACTTACCATTGTTTTGTCAGAGGACAAACCATCCACAGAGAGGAACTGATATATTTTTTAACAGATAGGATCTAAACCAGGCAAGAACTTGTCCATGTAGACCAATTGTGATCGACCGGCTCAATTCGGTCTTACGTAGCAAAATTTGAAGTAGTGTTTTTTTTACATTGGATAAAAGTAGAGAATCAGAGCTACAAAATGGTATTCTGCTTTGAAAGTTGATAGACTTGTAACCTCACCTTTGAGAAAATGGCCTTTGAATAATTTTAGTACCTACTGGAGAGCTCTTTTTTGTCTCCACCCATTCAACATTGTTCACACCCTCTTAAGCTTTAGCCCCACCCATCTATTTAAGGGTTGATCCGAGTATTCTGTCCTAACAACAGAGGTCAAGAACCCAAGCTAACTGGCTCACGTTGGCTAACTACTTCCAGACACAAATGAGAGAACAGCTCACTCTCACCATTTTACTCACCCTAGCAGAGCTGGTTAGGCTGTGTTCATGTTATCCAGAGCATTGCTGACTGCAACTGAGCTGCTGACAACAATTTACGCTTTTTTGCCAATGTTTACTGACACCGGCCATATTTAACAGGTGTTTAGCGTTCGTTAATTCATCAGTTATTCTGCGCTCTGGCACACTCAGACGAGAGTGCTCTGAAATTGGAGTAGATAGCCAGAGCGAATTTACCATCTTCATCTATCAACAGCTGTCGTGTCGCAGTGACATCATGAACATTCTATTGAAATGGATACTTGCATAGTGGAGTACTTTGTTAAGACATGTAGCTAGCTAGCTATCTAAACAATTAACCATAATCCCAACTCATGACGTTACTACCCTGCATGAATCTGCAGATAGCTAACCAACCGGGTTCAATGTTAGCTAGCTAACATTAGGCTATAACTATCAAACAAAATGGCTCTGAGATACAAATAATAGTACTACACAGATCATACATGTAACGTTAGCTCGCTAGCTAACAATATGCTTTAATTTGAAATGAAAATTACTTTCTGACTAAATTAGAAACGTGTAATATCTGAAAATGAGTGGACGCATCATCAAGCCTGCGGAGAGAACTGACATACTCACTTCGGGGTGAGAATAAACCATTTACAATTATTGTTTGACCTCTCTCTCCAGGCTGCCATCCACTACCAGATGGGGCACGTACAGGACTCAGTCAGTTCCACTATACCCTGGGGAACGTGAAGGACATCCAGAACTCCCTGGCAGACATCAGCAAGGACTGGAGGCAAAACATAAACATAATTGAATCCTGAAGGATGTAAAATATGCTGGGATGCTACACAGTCGGCTTGCCTCAGCTGTGGAGAATATGTAAAATATACTGCTCAAAAAAATAAAGGGAACACTTAAATAACACAATGTAACTCCAAGTCAATCACACTTCTGTGAAATCAAACTGTCCACTTAGGAAGCAACACTGATTGACAATACATTTCACATGCTGTTGTGCAAATGGAATAGACAACAGGTTGAAATTATAGGCAATTAGCAAGACACCCCCGATAAAGGAGTGGTTGTGCAGGTGGTGACCACAGACCACTTCTCAGTTCCTATGCTTCCTGGCTGATGTTTTGGTCACTTTTGAATGCTGGCGGTGCTTTCACTCTAGTGGTAGCATGAGACGGAGTCTACAACCCACACAAGTGGCTCAGGTAGTGCAGCTCATCCAGGATGGCACATCAATGCGAGCTGTGGCAAGAAGGTTTGCTGTGTCTGTCAGCGTAGTGTCCAGAGCATGGAGGCGCTACCAGGAGACAGGCCAGTACATCAGGAGACGTGGAGGAGGCCGTAGGAGGGCAACAACCCAGCAGCAGGACCACTACCTCCGCCTTTGTGCGGGGAGCAGGAGGAGCACTGCCAGAGCCCTGCAAAATGACCTCCAGCAGGCCACAAATGTGCATGTGTCTGCTCAAACGGTCAGAAACAGACTCCATGAGGGTGGTATGAGAGCCCGACGTCCACAGGTGGGGGTTGTGCTTACAGCCCAACACCGTGCAGGACATTTGGCATTTGCCAGAGAACACCAAGATTGGCAAATTCGCCACTGGCGCCCTGTGCTCTTCACAGATGAAAGCAGGTTCACACTGAACACATGTGACAGACGTGACAGAGTCTGGAGACGCCGTGGAGAACGTTCTGCTGCCTGCAACATCCTCCAGCATGACCGGTTTGGCAGTGGGTCAGTCATGGTGTGGGGTGGCATTTCTTTGGGGGGCCGCACAGCCCTCCACGTGCTCGCCAGAGGTAGCCTGACTGCCATTAGGTACCGAGATGAGATCCTCAGACCCCTTGTGAGACCATATGCTGGTGCGGTTGGCCCTGGGTTCCTCCTAATGCAAGACAATGCTAGACCTCATGTGGCTGGAGTGTGTCAGCAGTTCCTGCAAGAGGAAGGCATTGATGCTATGGACTGGCCCGCCCGTTCCCCAGACCTGAATCCAATTGAGCACATCTGGGACATCATGTCTCGCTCCATCCACCAACGCCACATTGCACCACAGACTGTCCAGGAGTTGGCGGATGCTTTAGTCCAGGTCTGGGAGGAGATCCCTCAGGAGACCATCTGCCACCTCATCAGGAGCATGCCCAGGCATTGTAGGGAGGTCATACAGGCACGTGGAGGCCACACACACTACTGAGCCTCATTTTGACTTGTTTTAAGGACATTACATCAAAGTTGGATGAGCCTGTAGTGTGGTTTTCCACTTTAATTTTGAGTGTGACTCCAAATCCAGACCTCCATGGGTTGATAAATTCACGTGCACGTGAAGAGTCCATTTTACTTTTTCAGTCTTTGAACGAAAACCATGACTCCCGGTCAGAATATTATCGCTATTTTATGAGAAAAATCGCATAAAAATTGATTTTAAACAGCGTTTGACATGCTTCGAAGTACGGTAATGGAATATTTTGACATTTTTTGTCACGATACGCGTCCGCACGTCACCCTTCGGATAGTGTCTTGAACACACGAACAAAACGCCGCTATTTGGATATAACTATGGATTATTTGGAACCAAACCAACATTTGTTGTTGAAGTAGAAGTCCTGGGAGTGCATTCTGATGAAGAACAGCAAAGGAATCCAATTTTTCTTATAGTAAATCTGAGTTTGGTGAGTACCAAACTTGGTGGGTGTCAAATTAGCGAAAAAAAATGTATTGCAAAATGTGCTTTCACCGAAAAGCTATTTTAAAATCGGACACCGCGATTGCATAAAGGAGTTCTGTATCTATAATTCTTAAAATAATTGTTATGTTTTTTGTGAACGTTTATCGTGAGTAATTTAGTAAATTCACCAGAAGTGTTCGGTGGGAATGCTAGTTCTGAACGTCACATGCTAATGTAAAAAGCTGGTTTTTGATATAAATATGTACTTGATTGAACAAAACATGCATGTATTGTATAACATAATGTCCTATGAGTGTCATCTGATGAAGATCATCAAAGGTTAGTGCTGCATTTAGCTGTGGTTTTGGTTTTTGTGACATTATATGCTAGCTTGAAAAATGGGTGTCTGATTATTTCTGTCTGGGTACTCTGCTGACATAATCTAATGTTTTGCTTTCGTTATAAAGCCTTTTTGAAATCGGACCGTGTGGTTAGATAAAGGAGAGTCTTGTCTTTAAAATGGTGTAAAATAGTCATATGTTTGAAAAATTGAAGTTTTCGGATTTTCAAGGAGTTTGTATTTCGCGCCACGCCCTATCATTGGATATTGGAGTGGTGTTCCGCTAGCGGAACGTCTAGATGTAAGAGGTTTTAAGGGTTAAGCATAAGGTTATCGGTGCGGTTAGGGTTAGAATCAGATTTTAAGAGACATTTTAGAAATTGGCAGGGTTTATGACTTTGTGGCTGTTCTGACCCTAGCTAACTAGCTAGCTAACGCTACTGTAACGTTACTGTACCGGTAGGCTTGCTACTTGCTATCTAGCCAATGTTAGTAGGGGTTTGTGTGTCTCTGTGAAAAAGAAAGTTAGCTAGTTAATAGGCTGTTAGCTATCTAACACTACTGTAATGTTACTGTACCGGTGGGCTTGCTACTTGCTAATGTGTCTCTGTGAAAAAGATAGCTAGCTAACCATTTATACACAGACAATTTATTTGTAGCCAACAAGCTAATCATGTGATGATATGTTTGCTTGATAGCTACTTGAACTGAGTGTGTGTGTGTGTGTGCTCCGTGGTGGGACAGCGGAGGTGCAGTGCAGCACTGCAGTGTGAAGATTTTCTGTGTCCAAGGGGAGCTGAGAGCTTGGAGAGTTCAAGGTTCAAGGTGACTGTGGAAAGGGCCAGTTGTAGGGAGCATACTACTGGATGCACACAGCCATGGAACTATCGACAACACTCCCTGTGGTACAGCCATCACTGGTAAGACGGGGAGAAAGAGGGGAGGAGGGAGGAGACGGGGAGGAAGGCGAGAGATATAGGTGAAGGAGGACGTTTGAGATGGGGGAGAGTCTGAGAGTTGGACTTTCGGTGTTTAGGGTTTCTGTTTCTCTTTCTAAGCAGCCTACTGGTCTATGAATCTGGAGACACTGGAGATGTTTGGGGTGGAGAGAGTGGTGGACTAAGTGGAGGACACCCCAGCCACTTGGCAGCGAAGGGGTTAGATTCATCTCGCCCGGGCGCTCGTGTAGGCGTGTTTTGCACCGACTGAAAGTTGATTGCATTTGATTTGAAACCGGGCAGCCTCCCAGGCAGGTGCCCTGCTATGGCCGACAGCGAAGTCGATTACTTTTGATAAAAACATTTTATCAACCTTCCCAATGACAATTTGTTTGAGGCCTGCCGGGTGGCGCAGTGGTCTCTGTGTCACCAGAGATTCTGGGTTCAAGCCCAGGCTCTGTCGCAGCCGGCCGTGACCGGGAGGCCCAAGGGGCGGCGCACAATTGGCACAGCATCGTCCGGGTATGGGAGGGTTCGGCCGGCAGGGATATCCTTGGCTCATCACACACTAGCAACTCCTGTGGCGGGCCGGGCGCAGTGCACGCTGACCAGGTGTACGGCGTTTCCTCTGACACATTGGTGCGGCTGACTTCCGGGTTGGATGTGCATTGTGTCAAGAAGCAGTGTGGCTTGGTTGGGTTGTGTTTCGGAGGACGCATGGCTCTCGACCTTCGCCTCTCCCGAGTCCGTGCGGGAGTTGCAGCGATGAGACAAGACTATAACTACTATCAATTGGGGAGAAAATATTTGGTTGAGAATTTGAACATATATTTTATGGAAAATAAATGTTGTATGTTTCTGAATGATGTAACATGATGCCTTGTTGACAACATGATCGAGCGGCAGAGATTACTATTCGATTTGACAACCGCGCTCCTCCCTCACCACTCTTGCCCATTCACGTCATGCGCCATTGCCAGGTGCGTGGTTCAGGTTAATAGACCTCCCCCGACGGGTAAGAGGACATCACACACACAAACACACTATTAGAAGTGTTCCCCCTATTTACATGTTCGGGTGTATGTGTGTCAGAGGTGAGGGATGATAAGCCAGTGTTTGACAAGAGGCGCTTGGTGTGTTTGGTGGACATGCAGATGCATTCCAATTTCCTGGACAGACAAGTGACATATTAAGTATTTCCCTACACATTACCTCTTACTCTCAAACCACTAACCCCTACATTTCCAACATGACCTGACTTCTGTCTGTGTGTGTTACACATGGTGTTACAGGAGAAGTTGGAGGTGGAACATGTCATAAACCTACGGCAGCACCCAAATCTCTGCGCCATGATGACTTCTTGCAGTTCCTGTTACAATGAAAACTGAGCGACATCATCATGTTCGCCTCCCATTGACCCACGGGGAGACCCTTCAACACCTCTTCACATTGAGGACACACACTGTGGTTGCGTCTCAATAGTTTACAGTCGTGGCCAAAAGTTTTGAGAATGACACAAATATTAATTTCCACAAAGTTTGCTGCTTCAGTGTCTTAAGATATTTTTGTCAGATGTTACTATGGAATACTAAAGTATAATTACAAGCATTTCATGAGTGTCAATGGCTTTTATTGACAATTACATGAAGTTGATGCAAAGAGTCAACATTTGCAGTGTTGACTCTTCTTTTTCAAGACCTCTGCAATCTGCCATGGCATGCTGTCAATTAACTTCTGGGTCACATCCTGACTGATGGCAGCCCATTCTTGCATAATCAATGCTTGGAGTGTGTCAGAATCCTCAAGCCTCTTGAGGATTGACCACAAGTTCTCAATGGGATTAAGGTCTGGGGAGTTTCCTGGCCATGGACCAAAAATATCAATGTTTTGTTCCCCGAGCCGCTTAGTTATCACTTTTACCTTATGGCAAGCTGCTCCATCATGCTGGAAAAGGCATTGTTCGTCACCAAACTGTTCCTGGATGGTTGGGAGTAGTTGCTCTCGGAGGATATGTTGGTACCATTCTTTATTCATGGCTGTGTTCTTAGGCAAAATTGTGAGTGAGCCCACTCCCTTGGCTGAGAAGCAACCCCACACATGAATGGTCTCAGGATGCTTTACTGTTGGCATGACACAGGACTGATGGTACGCTCACCTTGTCTTCTCCGGGACAAGATTTTTTCCGGATGCTCCAAACAATTGGAAAGGGGATTTATCAGAGAAAATGACTTTACCCCAGTCCTCAGCAATCCAATTCTTGTATCTTTTGCAGAATATCAGTCTGTCTCTGATGTTTTTCCTGGAGAGAAGTGGCTTCTTTGCTGCCCTTCTTGGCACCAGGCCATCCTACAAAAGTCTTTGCCTCACTGTGCGTGCAGATGCACTCACACCTGCCTGCTGCCATTCCTGAGCAAGCTCTGTACTGGTGGTGCCCTGATCCCACAGTTGAATCAACTTTAGGAGACGGTCCTGCAGCTTGCTGGACTTTCTTGGGCACCCTGAAGCCTTCTTCATAACAATTGAAGTTCTTGATGATCTGATAAATGGTTGATTTAGGTGCAATCTTACTGGCAGCAATATCCTTGCCTGTGAAGCCCTTTTTGTGCAAAGTAATGATGACGGCACGTGTTTCCTTGCAGGTAGTCATGGCTGACAGAGGAAGAACAATGATTCCAAGCACCATCCTACATTTGAAGCTTCCAGTCTGTTATTCGAACTCAGTCAGCATGACAGAGTGATCTCCAGCCTTGTCCTCGTCAACACTCACACCTGTGTTAACGAGAGAATCACTGACATGATGTCAGCTGGTCCTTTTTGTGGCAGGGCTGAAATGCAGTGGAAATGTTTTTTGGGGATTCAGTTCATTTGCATGGCAAAGAGGGACTTTGCAATTAATTGCAATTCAGCTGATCACTCTTCATAACATTCTGGAGTATATGCAAATTGCCATCATACAAACTGAGGCAGCAGACTTGGTGAAAATTAATATTTGTGTCATTCTCAAAACTTTTGGCCACGACTGTAGCAGCTTCCACTCACGGGCACTTTAGTGAGGACAATAGTATTCTGATTTGCAGTTGTCGCTAGTATGTACAGTGGCACTCGAGATCTAGAGTATTGATCCAATATGAAGGCTTTTTTGTTTTGGGATGGGATACTGTTTTTACTGTTAACTGTTTTTGTTAGGAATTTGTTTAAATACAGCTCATGCAATAAACTCTATGATATGGCAATCGCAAGAGTTACACTCAGTTGGAGTGAATGAAAGAAAATGTATTATTTCATGTCTTGTATGTTTCTCATACTTAATATCTGTTAATAATTTTATCCTTTAGTGAGAATTCCAGTAACTGCTACTTTGCTTTTTCTCTCTGATGTGATGAACCAATACATAGAAATTATGCTCATGCTCGTCTGACTCAACAAGTAATGCTGTTGTTTGTATAACTTTGCTGGCCAGATTTCCTAGGGATGTAACAGCCTTTGAATAACATAATTGTGTGCATTAACACTCCAGACCACATGTCAAACTTATTCCAAGGAGGGCTGAGTGTCTGCAGGTTTTCCAACCTCCCGTGCACTTAATTGATGAATTAGAGGTCACAGAACTCCCCTTACCTAGTTGTCTACGTCTTAATTGAAAGGCAAAACCAAAGACCAGCAGACACTAGGTCCTCCATGGAATGAGTTTAACACCCCTGCTCCAGACCATCTTGCAAGGCAGACAGACAGCTTTGGTATTCCATACTAAACTGTCTCTACTTCTCTTACCCCATATAAAATAGAAAGAAAAAATTGTATTTGAGAGCTTTTATTGGAAGGTAGAGGAAACATCTCAAACTGTTTGAGGGCAAATGAAAAGCAACATTTCCTCCATGCACAGTTGAAGTTGGAAGTTGACATACACTTAGGTTGGTGTCATTAAAATTCGTTTTTTCAACCACTACACAAATTTCTTGCTAACAAACTATAGTTTTGGCAAGTTGACATCTACTTTGTGCATGACACAAGTATTTTTTCCAACAATTGTTTACAGATTATTTCACTTATAATTCACTGTATCACAATTCCAGTGGGTCAGAGGTTTACATACACAAAGTTGACTGTGCCTTTAAACAGCTTGGAATATTCCAGAAAATTATGTCATAGCTTTAGAAGCTTCTGTTAAGCTAATTTACATCATTTGAGTCAATTAGAGGTGTACCTGTGGATGTATTTCAAGGCCTACCTTCAAACTCAGTGCCTCTTTGGGAAAATCAAAAGAAATCAGCCAAGACCTCAGAAAAAAAATTGTAGAACTCCACAAGTCTGGTTCATCCTTGGGAGAAATTTCCAAACGCCTGAAAGTACCACGTTCATCTGTACAAACAATAGTACGCAAGTATAAACACCATGAGACCACGCAGCCGTCATACCGCTCAGGAAGGAGACGCGTTCTGTTTCCTAGAGATGAACGTACTTTGGTGCGAAAAGTGCAAATCAATCCCAGAACAACAGCAAATGACCTTGTGAAGATGCTGGAGGAAACAGGGACAAAAGTATCTATATCCACATAAAACAAGTCTTATATCGACATAACCTGAAAGGCCGCTAGGCAAGGAAGAAGCCACTGCTCCAAAACCGCCATAAAAAAGCCAGACTACAGTTTGCAAGTGCACATGGGGACAAAGATCGTATTTTGGGGAGAAATGTCTTCTGGTCTGATGAAACAAAAACAGAACTGTTTGGCCATAATGACCATCGTTATGCTTGGAGGAAAAAGGGGGACGCTTGCAAGCCGAAGAACACCATCCCAACCGTGAAGCACGGGGGTGGCAGTATCATGTTGTGGGGGTGCTTTGCTGCAGGAGGTACTGGTGCACTTCACAAAATAGATGGCATCATGAGGTGGGAAAATTACGTGGACATATTGAAGCAACATCTCAAGACATCAGTCTGGAAGTTAAAGCTTGGTCGCAAATGGGTCTTCCAAATGGACAATGACCCCAAGCATACTTACAAAGTTGTGGAAAAATGACAACAAAGTTAAGGTATTGGAGGGGCCATCACAAAGTCCTGACCTCAATCCTATAGAAAATTTGTGGGCAGAACTGAAAAAGCGTGTGTGAGCAAGGAGGCCTACAAACCTGACTCAGTTACACCAGCTCTGTCAGGAGGAATGGGCCAAAATGTACCCAATTTATTGTGGGAAGCTTGTGGAAGGCTACCCGACACGTTTGACCCAAGTTAAACAATTTAAAGGCAATGCTACCAAATACTAATTGAGTGTATGTAAACTTCTGACCCACTAGGAATATGATGAAAGAAATAAAAGCTGAAATAATTAATTCTCTCAGCTATTATTCTTACATTTCACATTCTTAAAATAAAGTGGTGATCCTAACTGACCTACAACAGGAAATCTTTATTAGGATTAAATGTCAGGAATTGTGAAAAACTGAGTTTAAATGTATTTGGCTAAGGTGTATGTAAATTTCTGACTTCAACTGTACATACATATACCTTTATTTCCCGCAATCCCTACCACCCCTCCCCCGATTGGAGTAAAGTAATAAACAATAACACTTAGGCTTCTACCTTCAGTTTATTCATACAATACACATTTTACAGACATAATCTATTTTAAAATAGTTATAAATTTGTTTGTTTTTAGTCCTGGCCTTCCACTGTTTCGGATGTCAATCCAGTTTGATTTCTATTTGTAATTGTGCTATTTCACAAAATTTTGGAACCTATATACATTTTACAGACCCCGTATGTTTTACATTTGTTATATTGTTGCTATTCGTCCCACCCTTCAGCTCCATTCAACCCCTCCCATCTATCTCTTAACACTATCCATTTTGGATTTCTATTTGCCATATATTTTTCAACTGTTCTGTGATGTTTCACAAAAGTACTGAACCTTTCTACTCTCATAGCTTCTACAGATTGTAAATTAAAGATAAACATTTTTGCTCAAATAATTATCAAATTATTGATCAATTGATTATGACTCTTCAAATCACCCAGTATTGCTATCTGCAGCGTTAGTTCTAGTTAAATGTTGCAATTCTTCAGCCATTCTTGGACCTGTGACCAAAAATGAACTACAAATGGACAGTACCAAAATAAATTATCTAATGACTCTGCCTCCTCACAGCAGAATCTGCAGAGCTGGGAAGATTGTATCCCCCATATATATAACATTCTATTGGTTGCAAGAATTCTTTGTATAATAAATTAAATTGAAACATTTGAAATTTTGAATCCGGCGTTGTTTTGCGTGTCAATTCATAAACCATGTGCCATGGAATCGGTACATCAAAAATCTCTTCCAAACTTTTTTGCAATTTATATGGCACATCTCAACATCAACTGTTCAGATGAGACTGTGTGAATCAGGCCTTCATGGTCAAATTGCTGCAATGAAACCACTACTAAAGGACACAAATATGAAGAGGAGACTTGCTTGGACCAAGAAACACAAGCAATAGACATTAGACTGGTGGAAATCTGTCCTTTGGTCTGATAAGTTAAAATGTGAGATTTTTGGTACCAACCGCCGTGTCTTTGTGAGACGCAGAGTAGGTGAACGGATGTGTGATGGTGTGGTGGTGCTTTGCTTGTGACACTGTCAGTGATTTATTTAGAATTCATGGCACACTTAACCAGAATGGCTACCACAGCATTCTGCAGCAATACGCCATCCCATCTGATTTGCGCTTAATGGAACTATCTTTTTTTTTTTCAACAGGACAATGACCCATCACACCTCCATGCTGTGTAAGAGCTATTTAACCAACAGGGAGAGTGATGGACTACTGCATCAGATGACCTGGCCTCCACAATCACCCGACCTCAACCCAATTGAGATGGTTTGGGATGAGTTGGACTGCAGAGTAAAGGAAAAGCAGACAATACGTGCTCCGCCTATGTGGGAACTCCTTCAAGTCTTTGGGAAAAAATTCCAGGTGAAGCTGGTTGAGAGAATGCCAAAAGTGTGCAAAGCTGTCATCAAGGCGAAGGGTGGCTACTTTGAAGAATATAAAATCTAAAATGTAATTTGATTTGTTTAACTTGCAAAACTATTCTTAAATTAAAGCAAACGGAATGAAACAGGGAGGGACCGACCTGAATTTATCCAATAGAAACTCTCATTTTAGTTTTGCAACTATTTGGCTATTGATTACACCCCAGGTGTGTGTGGTGCTTGTTGTGGGTGAGAGATCTGTGTTCTCACGCTCCTGTTCTGGAACTGTGATGTGTGGTTCTTCTTCAGGTACGTTAGTGTACATGTTTGTGTTGCTTGGTGTTTTCCTCAGGTGTCTACTTTTGCGTCTGTACTGCTGACCTGATGCTGTAGGACCGTTGCTCACTTCTCTGGGCCGACTACAGTTGGACGCCACCCTTGTGGAGTCCCATGTGCACTGTAGCACCTGGTTGAGTGGTTTTGCACTTCTGTTGTAGTACTGCTCTTGTTGTTCTTATAGTTGTGTGGACACCTTGTGGTATTGCAGGTTGGAGGCCTGTGCTGGAGCTTGGAAGAGTGCTCCTGAGTATTCTGCCCATGAGGATCTGTGCTAGGGAGAATGCCATACCGATTCGAGATGTGTTTATCACCATTACGACAGTGGCTACGCAAAGACATGGCCTGGTAATGGCAGCACGTGCATGAGAAAGCTCTGAAGAATTTCAAAACAGCTCCGATCCATGCTCCAACACTCAAGTTCTTCGATCAACAGCAACAACGCGTCATACAGGCAGACACCAAAAAAGACCAAAAATTGTAGTTGCGTAGCTACGCAAAATGGTTTGCCCTTGTCGTGGAAATTCTTACACAGGGACACTTGAAGTCAATCTTAAATTAATAATTGTTTATTGTCAGTGCGCTAGAGAGGTTCCAACAAACTTAATGCGCCATAGTGAACATCTGTCAGAAACTCTTACGGAGCAGTCCCGTTAGTTCCCTTATATACTGACTCGTTATATTTGCAGGATTTAGCTTATTCATCATTCAAAATTAACGTTTGCTTCATTCATGTGACAACCAATACTGGGTCATGCATGTGACAGACCAATACCTCACAAGGCTTCTTCTCTCTAAGCTGAGACCTTGAAACGGAGATATCCCTTTCTGTAAACAAGGTGCTGGGGGTTCTGCCACATTGCAGATACTGATAGTGAGGATTCGTTCAATCAGTCACTTGCAGGAACACAGAAATTGGTTTATAGAAAAGCACCAACAAAAAAATTCCATCACACCATGACGGTCATGGAATTTAGATGACGGTAATTGGCCAGCCAAATTACCACTGTCAGCATAATATTTATAAACATTTTTCATTATACTTATTTTTTTTAAGACACATTTTCTCCTCTCCACTTCTGCCTGCAATAAGCATCCCCATTCAAGTCAATGATGGCATAATGGGTGGACTGGCGGCCATTGCGAGGAACAAAGCAGGGAGTAAAAGCAGGAAGTTTACCCATCAATATGTGCTGTGATTTGTTGATTCAACTTAACTGACATTACAAAAAATATATTCTGTTGCATGAGCCGCATCAGTTAACATCATTTGTAGGAACATTCTACATTATCATGGAAATTATTACATCACAATACCAGGCAGCCATTGCGAGTGTACACTTGAGTTCCAAGCCTGTTCTATTCATTATTATTCATCCCCAAAGCCAACTCCTCCTTTGGCTGCCTTTCCTTTAAAGTTCTCTGCTGAGAATGACTGGAACAAATTGCAAAAGAAATCACTGAAGCTGGAGTCTTATATCTCCCTCTCTAACTTTTAGCATCAGCTGTCAGAGCAGCTTACCGTTCATTGCACCTGTACACAGCCCATCTGTAAATAGCCCACCCAACTACCTCATCCCCATATTGTTATTTCTTTTTCTGCTCCTTTGCACCCCAGTATCTCTACTTGCACATTCATCTTCTGCACATCTATCACTCCAGTGTTAATGCTAAATTGTAATTATTTCGCCACTATGGCCTATGTATTGCCTTACCTCCCTAATCTTACTACATTTGCAGACACTGTATATAGATTATTCTATTGTGTTATTGACTGTACGTTTGTTTATACCATGTGTAACTCTGTGTTGTTTGTGTCGCACTGCTTTGCTTTATCTTGGCCAGGTCGCAGTTGTAAATGAGTACTTGTTCTCAACTGGCCTACCTGGTTAAATAAAAGGTGAAATGTATATATTTTTTTAATGATATTTTTATGTGTGCTGCTGCTGCATGGAGAGGGGCGTTGTCTAGGCAACCGAAGAGTCATTTGCTACAACAATAGAATTAGGAATTAGAATACTAGAATGGACATGAACCTTCTTATGATGGTATAAAAGGTCATCCATTTTGGAAGGATTTGGTCAACCTTGGTTTGCCAGTGCTGCAATAAGATATTGTGTAAAACAATGAATTTGAACATTATTTGCACTGTATGTTTGTTAGCCAGACAGTTTAAGAGGAATGATTCCATACATTTTTCAATATAACTGCCAATATGCCAACATTCCAGTCAAATAATGCAGTCAATACACAGCCTTACACTGGCTGAAATCAGTTGTAAATGTAACAAGTACTGATATTGTATCATAATAACACTCACAGCTTTAAAATAAAACAAAAATTGAGACATGTATGGTCTGTTTACATATATTTTAGAGGCTATTTATACAGGAAATGTGTATAAAACCTGTATAAACTGCATTTATAATTATATGTCAATATGTTAGGTATATTTCTGATATCAGATGCCTTACTTTTATTTTCCTGCATAAGTAAAAGCAAGAAATAACATATGCCCTTACTACCATTCATTCCAATGAGACTGGTTTGGATTTGGGCTCCCGAGTGGTGCAGCGGTCGAATTCAGGCTGAGGTTGTTCGAATCCAGGCTGTATCTCAACTGGCTGTGATTGGGAGTACCATAGGGCGGCCCAACTTTGTCCGGGTTTGCCTGGTTGTAGGCCAACATTGTAAGTAAAAGTTAGTTCTTAACTGACTTGCCTAGTTTTTTTTTCTCCCTGACCACAATGGCTGCCATTTTTTTGAGGGTTTATGACGTAGCCCCTCTGGTAATTTAATAGGATTTCTATGGCTATAACACCGTGCTTGTTTCAGCAAGGAGAAAAACAGTTTCATCACGTTGTTAAGAGTCCATGTTACCACATAAACAGATTCAACCGCACTAATGCCCTGCTGTCCTGTCTTCAGTCAGCTGTTCATTCCACCCCAAATTAAACATTTAAACTGATTTATTCCAACATTTATGTCAGTTATTTTATTTTCATGACGGTCGTCATCCATAACTGTCGGTTACATGGTTATGTGGTAATTATGCCAGCCCTAGCAATGACGCTGTCGGTCTGATCCAGGCGTTATACAAGTATTTCTGTATTGAATATTAAAACAAACAACCTACTTGCAGTGAAGCCGCTTAACATCTACATCACATTGTCATCAAACAGACTCCCATCCAGAGCGACCCACAGAAGCAACCAGGGTCAACGCCTTGCTCAAGGGCACGTCGACAGATCTCCCACAAGGTCAAAAACGGGGACCCGAACCAGAGACCGATCAGCCACCCGCCCAAGCTCCCAACCGCCAGGCCACCAGCTCTCCAAGATCCCCCCCACAGTTCCCCAAGAGCTGCCCCTCAACCGTCCGCCACCCCCCCCAAGAAAAAATATAATAATTCCATTCCCCACCCCCAAGACCCCGTCACCCAATTCACCAACAACCAACAAAAATTAACAAAAGAGAAAAAAGACAAAGGAAAACAGAAAACAACAATGCAAAAAACTAAAGACATCAAGGACAACAAAAATCATAACAGCAAGGCCAACTGAATATGTTTGAGTGCATGTATGGCGCTATATACGTGTGTATGTGTGTGTGTGTCCGTGTATGTGCACGTGTGTGCATTTGAATGAGAGTGTGTGTATATGCATGTGTACTAACACCTGCACGGCATCAGCCTCAGGCAAACAGGAATTAGCTGTAACAACACTGCCCCTCAGTGTCATTCAAACTTACTTTTTGTTTTGTTTTATTTTGACTTAAAAGTAATAAAAAAATATCTTTGACCGTCATTCTATCCCCCGCCCAGCAACTCCACTTCCACTTGTCTCCAATTACAGCTTCCCTCAACCCATCCCACCTATATATGCTGGCCACCCTCTTCAGATTTCTATGCGTCATACAGTACCAGTGAAAAGTTTGGACACACCTACTCATTCCAGGGTTTTTTCTTTATTTTACTATTTTCTACATTGTAGCATAATAGTGAAGACATCAAAACTATTAAATAACACATATGGAATCATGCAGTAACCAAAAAAAGTGTTAAACAAATCAAAATATATTTTATATTTGAGATTCTTCAAATAGCCACCCTTTGCCTTGATGACAGCTTTGCACACTTTGTATCAAAGGACCTAAACATTCCCCACACCGTTACACCATCGCCACCAGCCTGTACCGTTGACTCCAGGCAGGATGGGACCATGGACTCGTGCTGCTTACTCCAAATCCTGATTCTGCCATCAGCATGACGCAACAGGTACCGGGATGTGTCGGACCAGGCAATGTTTTTCCACTCCTCAATTGTCCAGTGTTGGTGACAGCGTGCCCGCTGGAGCCGCTCCTTCTTGTTTTTAGCTAATGGGAGTGGAAGCCGGTGTGGTCGTCTGCTGCAATATTTCATCCGTGACAAGAACCGACGAGTTGTGTGTTCCAAGATGCCGTTCTGCACACCACTGTTGTACTGTGCTGTTATTTGCCTGTTTGTGGCCCGCCTGTTAGATTGCACAATTCTTGCCCTTCTCCTTCGACCTCTCATCAACAAGCTGTTGTCACGACTTCCGCCGAAGTCGGCCCCTCTTCTTGTTCGGGCGGCGTTCGGTGGTCGACGTCACCGGCTTACTAGTTACCACCGATCTATGTTTCCCTGTTCGTTTGGTTTTGTCTTAATTATACACACCTGTTTATGATTCCCTGATTATTTTCATTATTTAACCCTCTGCCTTCCCTGTTTGTCTTGTCCGTGATTGTTTCCTGTTTTGTGGTTGTTGGAGGTGTTTCTCCCAACCATGTTATTTTTCTGTGGGAGAAGTTTATTGAAGTTTTGAGTAAACACGTTTTGTTTGCAACTCATCCCTGTCCTGCTCCTGACTCCGCTACTTCTCTAACGAAAGCATTACAGCTGTTTTTCGCCCACAGGAACGTAGTTATGAAAGTTCAATCAGTAAGTCTGGTCTGAATGGATCGTCACTTTTCATCTAGTAAACTCTTAACTCACATCGCTTTCTCTCACTCAGGGCGGGGAGTGAATGCTTCATGATTAACGACTCATGGTGTAATCATAACAACATACAGGAACTCAAGTCCTTCTGCTCACCCGACCTAGAATTCCTTACAATCAAATGCCGGTCATTTTACCTACCAAGAGAATTCTCGTCAGTTATAGTCACAGCTGTGCACATTCCCCCTCAAGCAGACACCAAGACAACCGTCAAGGAACTTCACTGGACTATATGCAAACTGGGGATTTTAACAAAGCAAATATGAGAACAAGGCTACCTAAATTCTACCAGCATATTGATTGTGCTACGTGCATGGGCAATACCCTCGACCACTGCTACTCTAACTTCCGCGATGCATACAAAGCCCTCCCTCGACCTCCCTTCGGCAAATCTGACCACGACTCCATCTTGATCCTACCGTCTTATAGGCAGAAACTCAAACAGGATGTACCAGTGATGAGAACCATTCAATGCTCGTCTGACCAATCGGAAGCCACGCTTCAAGATTGTTTTGATCACGCGGGCTGGAATATGTTACGGTCAGCCTCAGAGAACAACATCGACCTATACGCTGACTCGGTGAGTGCGTTTATAAAGAAGTGCATTGGAGATGTTGTACCCACTGTGACTATTAAAACTTACCCTAACCAGAAACCGTGGATCGATGGTGGCATTCGCGCAAAACTGAAAGCTCGATCCACCAAATTTAACCATAGAAAGAGGTCTGGGAATATGACCAAATAAAAACAGTATAGTTATTCCCTCCGCAAGGCAATCAAACAAGCGAAATGCCAGTACAAGGACAATGTGGAGTCGCAATTCAACAGCTCAGACACGAGATGTATGTGGCAGGGTCTACAGGAAATCATGGACTACAAAAAGAAAACCAGCCACGTCATGGACACCGACATCACGCTTCCAGACAAACTAAACACCTTCTTTGCCCGCTTTGAGGATAATACAGTGCCACAGTTGTGGCACGCTAACAAGGACTGCGCCCCCCTCGCAAGGCTGCTGGCCCAGACGGCACCCCTAGCCGCATCCTCAGAGCATGCGCAGACCAGCTGGCTGGTGGGTTTAAGGACATATTCAATCCCTCCCAATCCCATTCTGTTGTCCCCACATGCTTCAAGATGGCTACCATTTTTCCTGTACCCAAGGCAAAGTTAACTGAACTAAATGACTACCGCCCTGTAGCACTCCTGTCATCATGAAGTGCTATGAGAGACTAGTCAAGGATCATATCACCTCCACCTTACCGGCCACCCTAGACCCACTTCATTTTGCATACTGCCCCAACAGGTCCACAGACGACGCAATCCCCATCACACTGCCCTATCCCATCTGGACAAAAGGAATACCTATGTAAGCATGCTGTTCATTGACTGCAGCTCAGCATTCGACACCATAGTACCCTCCAAGCTCATCATTAAGCTGGAGGCCCTGGGACTCAACCCCGCCCTGTGCAATTGGGTCCTGGAATTTCTGACGGGTTGTCCCCAGGCGGTGAAGGTAGGAAACAACACCTCAACTTCGCTGTCCCTCAACACTGGGGCCCCACAAGGGTGTGTGCTCAGCCCCCTCCTGTACTCCCTGTTCACCCACGACTGCGTGGCCATGCACATCTCCAACTCAATCATCAAGTTTGCAGACGACACAACAGTAGTGGGCTTGATTACCAACAACAACGAGACAGCCTACAGGAAGGATGTGAGGGCACTCGGAGTGTGATGTCAGGAAAACAACCTCTCACTCAACGTCAACAAAACAACAACTTCAGGAAACTGCAGAGGGAGCACCCCCCTATCCACATCGAAAGTACAGCAGTAGAGAAGGTGGAAAGTTAAGTTCCTCGGCGTACACAGACAAACTGAAATGGGCCACCCACACAGACAGTGTGGTGAAGAAGGCGCAATGGCGCCTCTTCAACCTCAGGAGGCTGAAGAAATTTGTCTAATCACCCAAAACCCTGACAAACTTTTACAGATGCACAATCGAGAGCATCCTGTCGGGTTGTATCACAGCCTGGTACAGCAACTGCACCGCCTTCAACCGCAAGGCTCTCCAAAGGGTGGTGCTGTCTGCACAATGCATCACCAGGGGCAAACTACCTGCCCTTCATGACACCTACAGCACCCAATGTCACAGGAAGGCCAAAAAGATCATCAAGGACATCAACCACCCGAGCCACTGCCTGTTCACATCACTACCATCCAGAAGGCGAGGTCAGTACAGGTACATCAATGCTGGGACTGAGAGACTGAAAAACAGCTTCTATCTCAAGGCCATCAGACTGCTAAACAGCAATCACCATCTCAGAGAGACTGCTGCTTACATTGAGACCCAATCACTGGCCACTTTAATAAATGGATCACAAGTCACTTTATACAATGCCACTCCAAATGATGCCACTTTAATAATGTTCACTTATGTTACATTACTCATATCACATGTATATACTGTATTTTAGACCATCTATTGCACCTTGCCTATGCCACTCGGCCATCGCTCATCCATATACTTGTACATTTTCTCATTCACCTCTTTACATTTGTGTGTATTTGGTAGTTGTTGGGGAATTGTTAGATTACTTGTTAGATGTTATTGTACTGTCGGCACTAGAAGCACAAGCATTTCACTAGACTCGCATTAACATCTGCTAACCATGTGTATGTGACAAATAAAATGTGATTTAATAAGCTGAAGGAGATTTGGTGATACGTTTTTGCCATGACCTTGACCAATAAGACACTAACAAAAGTGGTGGTCCTCTGAATGGGAGACTAAACTGCCTGACTAGAACTAACCAGAAGGGATGGCTAGAATCAGCTGACTGAAGCTGGCCGTTTTATAACAAGTAGTGAAGTTCTAGCTAATAAACAAATTAGTTTTCATTATCTGTTCTGCCTTGATTAGTGTGCTACAGTACAGCTGAGTGGAGTGATTTTCAGAATTATTTATCTATTGTGTGTGTCATTGAAGAAAGGATTACATGGCCACATAAAAAAACTACTCAGAGTCTTATTTGTTTCATGTAGATCTGTTTATAAGGGTACAAACACGACAAATTGGCAACAAGATTGAACCTGCATCTTACCGATGTGCCACCCGATGCATGCAACGTCAGACGGCACTGTCTATTCTAGGGAGAGGGATGCGTGAGTCAAGTGAAAAAGCACAGAATGACTTTGCATGAAAGTTAGCTAATAATTGTGAAAACCTTTAATTGAATAAACATTTCGGGATATATTGGAACTATTGCTGCTTTTGATAGCAGCTGTATTGACGATTGGACAATCTATACTGAACAAAAATATAAACGCAACATGTTAAGTGTTGTTCGCATGTATCATGAGCTGAAATAAAAGATCCTATAAATGTTCCATACGCACAAAAGCTTATTTCTCTTAAATTTGGTGCAGAAATTTGTTTACATCCCTGTTAGTGAGCATTTTTATCCTTTGTCAAGATAAGAGACATGCTTACTTAACAGTCATTCAAGTTCAGCATAGCTAGCCAGCTAGGAAGCGATCCCCATTTCTTGCTAGCTAACCAAATGACACCTGCATCTCTAGCTGTAGCCACTGAAAAAAAGATGGAGAAAAGCTGGTCATTCACACACACCTCCAATGACATGACATCCCCCCCAGCAGCTAGCTAGCTAACGTTAGGCTCCATGTGTTTAGCTTGCTAAATAAATAGCAAGCTACATAAATACGCAAGACCAGGGTGTCAAACTCAATCAGCGCACGGACCATATTGAAAAAACACATTGAATTCGCAGGCCAGACATAGCCTATTTATATATATATATATATAAAAAATCATGTAACTGCGACCCAAACTGGCAATTGTTTTATTTGAAAAAATATGTCCCTTTAATGTCCACTTATGTACATAGGATGCTGTATATAGCATTTTCCCTTGCGAGTTTGATTGTATTGACATTCCCACCCTTAGAGTCGTCCATTTTTGCTCAAAATATTGAGTCATTGAAACTGAAAGTGCATCCCGAACGGTTGTGGCAGCAAACAATGTACCAGGCCAGCTGTGATTTACAATCTGATAGCAATATATTTTGACTACCAAGAAATGTATTGGTGAATTATATGAACTGCATCTATCTATTCTGCCAACAATGCCTAACTCTATGTCATGGAATTTTGAGTGAAATAGTTGGCTTTGAAGCATAAACTGGGAATTCAATATTTTTGACTGATATGATTGTATGCTTGTTTCATATATGCAAAGTAGTTAAAACGCTGTCAGTTCCACTTTTATAGGATGATCCCTTATAGGATACTTCAAAGTCACTCAATCTCTCTGTTCTGTGGTGTCCTCCCATCCATCCTCGTTGTCAGGGGATGGACAACCAACTGGCCCAGGTGACGGGGAGGAAGCGTGTGGTGCTCTACAGCCCCCAGGATACATTGCTCCTCTTCCTGACCGGTGAGACCCCTGGAGGGAGATTACATCTCCTTGTGTCAGGAAAATGGTATAATACTTCCACAGTAACGAAAGCAAATTCTCTACATGTACATACCTGTCTATTTACTTTCACATCTAACTTAGTATCAGGTGACAAATCTGAGGGTCTGGCCATATACTGTTCAGACCTGGGATGGTTCCCAGAGTTTGTGAAGGCTTGGTGGTACTAGTGTACTAGAACCTAGAGACTTGTTTTTCCATCGCTGGTATGGGCAGACTGGATGATGAAATTAAGGGCTCTATTCAAATCTGTAAAGCTGAAGAGTTACAGACTCTGCACTAGAAATGTAAAGGTCATTTCCGATTGAGCAGACATATGCAGTGTTTACCGTGAATGCGGTCTACACTAAAGCGGGAACATTGCCTTTCAATTGCAATCACGCTGTAAAGCTGAACTTCTGCTACGCGGATTGAATAGAGCCCTAAATTCTGATTACACACAAGTCAAACAAATTGAATAAAATTTGTCCCCAATACTAAATAGTATGGAATTTACTGTAATTACCTGAATTTACACAGTAAACTGTAGTGTGCAGTTACTGTACAAGAGTTACATCAGTTCAACATTGTCCCCGTTTCTCCCTCAGAACTGTGGTTTCATAATACCATGGCGTTACAGTTTGGCATGGGTGTCAACATCTTCTGGTGCCACCTGCCTGCAGAAGGTTACAACAAGAAGGACCCCAATGGTAAGAACAAGGGTGTAGAGAAAATGTTGCAGTTTTACAGCTAATTTCCTGCAATGATTTGATTTAAACACTCAACTTCCGATACAGCATGGTTGGACATTTTATTGCACAGCGATTACAATTCCTTAAGTCTTAAAAACATTTGAAAGCTTTGTTAAGAGTGAAGCAGCATCTCCCCAGAGTGTGTGTTTGAGGGTTATCCTGTCAACATTCCCCCTTATTTGTGTAGTCTTCTTCATCACCATAAGCATCATCATCAGCAGCATGTCTCAACAAGCAAGAGTATGTGAGGTGGCCTTTTTACATTATTGCTTGAGACAAACGTCAGCGAGGCTCTACCAGATTGGAAGGGGGGGGGGGGGGGGGGGTTAGCAGGCTGCTCTGAGTCTTCATGTCATTGGCTGCTTTGAGGCTCACTCATAGCTGCGGCTGTAGTAGACAGCTCCTAAACAGCCTGCCCAAACGAATGAACCTAACACCTGTGTTGTGTTCATTAGGGCACCTGCACACTGTAGCAAAACATTTCAAACCAATGGCAACAGAACTAAAATAAGCGCATCTTATTGGACAATTCTAGGTAGTCCCTCCTTGTTTGAGCCTTTTCTTCCATTTGGCGCCTAATAAACATGATCTGGGTACATTCAAAGACAAATCGGTCTTTCAATTCTATTATTTTGTCCCCCCCAAAAAAAACAACTAATTGAAAAATGAATACATCTGAAGTAGAAAGCGGGTTAAATGCTGTACATTCTGTTTGTGTGACAATGATTATAGCAATTATGGTAAGAGAGAAGGTGTAGCTTGGGAAGGTGGGATGCATAAACAACTCCTGTGTCCTATGGACTACACAAGCCCTTGGACTTGATGAGGTTGAAAACTGGTAGAGTTGTCCTTTATCTCCATATGGGAAAACAGCACTTTTCTATGACCTGTGGTCCTAAAATAATGTTTCCGTGTGACATTACAGGGTAGTATTAAAAGTAAAAAAACATTGATTTTCAAAATCTTCAACGAGTTTCTAACTGAAGGTAGGGTGTTTTCTTGCTCCCCACGACTCTGTTTGAAAATCACTGTTTTTAAAATGTAATAACTTCTCATCAGGTAGAAATTAACTTTATATAACAGTTGAAGTCAGAAGTTTACATACACTTAGGTTGGAGTCAATAAAAATCGTTTTCAACCACTCCACAAAGTTCTTGTTAACAAACTATAGTTTTGGCAAGTCGGTTAGGACATCTATTTTGTGCATGACACAAGTAATTTTCCCAACAATTGTTTAGACAGATTATTTCACTTATAATTCACTGTCACAATTCCAGTAGGTCAGAAGTTTACATACACTAAGTTGACTGTGCCTTTAAACAGCTTGGAAAATTCCAGAAAATGTCATGGCTTTAGAAGCTTCTGATAGGCTAATTGACATCATTTGAGTCAATTGGAGGTGTACCTGTGGATGTATTTCAAGGCCTACCTTCAAACTCAGTGCCTCTTTGCTTGACATCATGGGAAAATCAAAAGAAATCAGCCAAGACCTCAGAAAAAAAATTGTAGCCCTCCACAAGTCTGGTTCATCCTTGGGAGCAATTTCCAAAAGCCTGAAGGTACCACGTTCATCTGTACAAACAATAGTACGCAAGTATAAACACCATGGGACCCTGCAGATGTCATACCACTCAGGAAGGAGACGTGTTCTGTCTCCTAGAGATGAACGTACTTTGGTGCGAAAAGTGCAAATCAATCCCAGAACAACAGCAAAGGACTTTGTGAAGATGCTGGAGGAAACAGGTACAAAAGTATCCATATCCACAATAAAACGAGTCCTATATCGACATAACCTGAAAGGCCGCTCAGCAAGGAAGAAGCCACTGCTCCAAAACCGCCATAAAAAAGCCAGACTACGGTTTGCAACTGCACATGGGGACAAAGATTGTACTTTTTGGAGAAATGTCTTCTGGTCTGATGAAACAAAAACAGAACTGTTGGCCATAATGACCATCATTATGTTTGGAGGAAAAGGGGGAGGCTTGCAAGCCGAAGAACATCATCCCAACCGTGAAGCACGGGGATGGCAGCATCATGCTGTGGGGGGGCTTTGCTGCAGGAGGGACTGGTGCACTTCACAAAATAGATGGCATCATGACGAAGGAAAATTATATGGATATATTGAAGCAACATCTCAAGACATCAGTCAGAAAGTTAAAGCTTGGTCGCAAATGGGTCTTCCAAATGGACAATGACCCCAAGCATACTTCCAAAATTGTGGCAAAATGGCTTAAGGACAACAAAGTCAAGGTATTGGAGTGGCCATCACAAAGCCCTGACCTCAATCCCATAGAACATTTGTGGGCAGAACTGAAAAAGTGTCTGCGAGCAAGGAGGCCTACAAACCTGACTCAGTTACACCAGCTCTGTCAGGAAGAATGGGCCAAAATTCACCCAACTTATTGTGGGAAGCTTGTAGAAGGCTACCCGAAACATTTGACCCAAGTTAAACAATTTCAAGGCAATGCTACCAAATACTAATTGAGGGTATGTAAACTTCTGACCCACTGGGAATGTGATGAAAGAAATAAAAGCTGAAATAAATTATTCTCTTTACTATTATTCTGACTTCACATTCTTAAAATAAAATGGTGATCCTAACAGACCTAAGACAGGAATTGTGAAAAACTGAGTTTAAATGCATTTGGCTAAGGTGTATGTAAACTTCAACTGTATATGTTTTTTCTTCAAAATGTACAAATGCGCCGTTGACACTGGTAATGTGATGGAGATCATGAAAACGAGGTTGAAAAGTGGTGGAGTTGCCCTTTAAGAGACAACAGGTAAACACAAAAAGAGACAAACATACATACCCAACCTTTGTAAAATGTGCTCATAATTTGGCTTTTAGGACACAGATAAGAGAAATGCAGGGTATAAGAAGGAAAGAAATGTAAATACACACAAAAAAATGCTCTCACATCCACAGCACACCATGTTAACCCAGTTCAGTTCAGTCCACTGAGACTTGGGGCCATGTCCTCTCTGTTTAGTAAAGGTGAATGTAGGGGGTTGAGTGAGGCGGCGGATAGTTCCGGACAGAGGGACATTCAGTGTTAGTCTGTACACTGGGGATGGGATAGGAAAGTTATGTAGCCCAAGTAGCCAGTCGCGGTCCAAAGAACCCTATCCAGTCCCAAGTCACCCCTAGTCGCACCGTATTTCCCACAATTCTCTGGTGCAGAGCAGTGCTTTCCCCCAAAAAATAAGACATACAGACTTATTCTTCCCTGCCAATTAGTGCTTGGTAAGGGCTTTCTGGGTGTCATTTACTGTGTCATATATACACCTATGAAGAATTCTCATCATTGGAAAAACAAACAAAAACAAATACATTAAGAATATGGCACATTGCGCGTGTTTGTGTTCTGTGTTGTGTGCGCTAGCGATTAGGATAACTCAAGTTACTTAAAGTTTTTTTTCATAAGGTTGCGAAGCAGATGGAGAGGCAAGCCCAATGCAAGGCGGGACACTCCCTCCAACGTGGGCAGCCATTGGTGGACGGACAGGATAGGGACGGAGTTATGCTGCCAGGTCATCATTAGGGAGTCGTTGCCATGGAGCGATTGGCCTTCATCTTGTCCAACCGTTTAGAGAGGTGGCTGTTGTTCGACTCAAGTTCATCTATCTTGTCCAGCGCTGACCGCAACTGCCATCAAGGAACAGAAAGAACAATCATTAGATTTTATTCAGAGACTCATTCAAAATCAACAATGACAAAACACAAATTGTGTACATTATAACCCAAGTGTGCACTTGTTCACTCCCCCTAAGGTTTGAAAGGATTAGTCCATTCCTTTTAAATCCATGCAGGGAAGTGCACACTTCGGGTAAAGGAGGGAGAAACTATTCCATATGATCATGTAATTAATATCCATTTCAGAAGCAATGTTCTGAACATTGCAGACCCCTGACATCTGGTCTCTGCATAGGAGCTTGATTTAAGCCACATAACTGACAGCTGGGGGCCATACCTCTCTCTGCAGCTTGCGTTTCTCAGCCTTCAACTCGTCCTCCACTTTCTCTGCGTTCTCCGACGCACCCTTGTAGCGGGTCACCTGACCCTCTAGCCTAGTAACCTGCAGATTGGTGATTGGATAGAGTACATGAGAATCTCAGCCTATAACGAGTCAAATTAGCAGTACCTGGATCTGTGATACTTATCTCTTTCCAATCAACCAGGTTAATGACAGTACACTTACATTCTGTTCCAAAGCTGTCACTTCCTGCTCCGATTTGACAAGTTTGAACTTTAGGTCACTAAGTTGCCTGCTGGCATCTCCTGCAAATGTGGGAAAAAAGAAAACAAGGTCTGATGTGCCAATGCAGTAGATACTGGATATGAATCCTATTAAAATAACATAGTTAGGACTAACATACATTTTTGTCTTGAGTTATTCATTTCAGTCATAACACGTTACAGTGTCTGTGGATCTTACTCTGCAGGTCTTGTATGTGTGGGTCTGTGCCGTTCTCCAGAACCTCGCCCTCCGGGCTGGAGTCCTCCTCAATCTCGTTCCTCTGTTTCTTCTGCTCAACTTGGGCCTTCAGTTTCTTCACCTATAGGGAGGACCACATTCAGGACATAGATAGACAGTTAAAACCTATTCAAACTGTAGCTGTATAAAAACAACAACAGGAAACAGCAACACAAACATACAGGTAACTGCCAAAATAAAGGAAACACCAACATTGTCTTAATAGGGCGTTGGGCCACCACGAGCCGCCAGAACAGCTTTATTGCACCTTGGCATAGATTCTACAAGTGTCTGGAACTCTATTGGAGGGTTGCAACAACATTCTTCCACGAGAAAATACACATTTGGTGTTTTGTTGATGGTGGTAGAAAACACTGTCTCATGCTCCGCTCCAAAATCACCCATAAGTGTTCAATTGTGGTGAGATCTGGTGACTGAGATGGCTATGGCATACATCGTTTTCATGCTCATCAAACCATTCAGTGACCACTCGTGCCCTGTGGATGGGGGCATTGTCATCCTGGAAGAAACCACACCGATCAGCATAGAAATGATTCACCATAGGTTGAAGGTGATCACTCAGAATGGCTGTGAATTTGTTGGCGTTTATCTTGCCATCTAAGGGGTTGAGTGGACCTACAGTTGATGTCTGAAGTTTACATACACTTAGGTTGGAGTCATTAAAAATCGTTTATCAACCATTCCACAAATTTCTTGTTAACAAACTATAGTTTTGGCAAGTGGGTTAGGACATCTACTTTGTGCATGACACAAATAATTTTTCCAACAATTGTTTACAGACAGATTATTTCACTGCATCACAATTCCAGCGGGTCAGAAGTTTACATACACTAAGTTGAATGTGCCTTTAACCTGTTGGGGCTAGGGGGCAGTATTTGCACGGCCGGATAAAAAAACGTACCCGATTTAATCTGGTTACTACTCCTGCCCAGTAACTAGAATATGCATATAATTATTGGCTTTGGATAGAAAACACCCTAAAGTTTCTAAAACTGTTTGAATGGTGTCTGTGAGTATAACAGAACTCATATGGCAGGCCAAAACCTGAGAAGATTCCTTACAGGAAGTGGCCTGTCTGACCATTTCTTGCCCTCCTTGATCATCTCTAACAAATACAGGGGATCTCTGGCATGACGTGACACTTCCTACGGCTCCCATGGGCTCTCAGAAGGCGGGAAAAAGCTGAACGATGTAATTCCATCCCCAGGCTGAAACACATTAGCGCGTTTGGCAAGTGCTCTATCAGAGGGCCATTAGACTGAGGCTCGTGCATGAGGGGATAGCATGCTTTTACTTTCACTCTCTTTGTAATAAAAAACGATTTCCCGGTCGGAATATTATCGCTTTTTTACGAGAAAAATTGCATAAAAATTGATTTTAAACAGCGGTTGACATGCTTCGAAGTACGGTAATGGAATATTTTTTGTCACGAAATGCGCCGTGCTCGTAACCCTTATTTACCCTTTCGGATAGTGTCTTGAACGCACGAACAAAACGCCGCTATTTGGATATAACAATGGATTATTTGGGACCAAACCAACATTTGTTATTGAAGTAGAAGTCCTGGGAGTGCATTCTGACGAAGACAGCAAAGGTAATAACATTTTTCTTATAGTAAATCTGACTTTGGTGAATGCTAAACTTGCTGGGTGTCTAAATAGCTAGCCCTGTGATGCCGGGCTATCTACTTAGAATATTGCAAAATGTGCTTTCACCGAAAAGCTATTTTAAAATCGGACATATCGAGTGCATAGAGGAGTTCTGTATCTATAATTCTTAAAATAATTGTTATGTTTTTTGTGAACGTTTATCGTGAGTAATTTAGTAAATTCACCGGCAGTGTTCGGTGGGAATGCTAGTCACATGCTAATGTAAAAAGCTGGTTTTTGATATAAATATGAACTTGATTGAACAAAACATGCATGTATTGTATAACATAATGTCCTAGGGTTGTCATCTGATGAAGATCAAAGGTTAGTGCTGCATTTAGCTGTGGTTTGGGTTTATGTGACATTATATGCTAGCTTGAAAAATGGGTGTCTGATTATTTCTGGCTGGGTACTCTGCTGACATAATCTAATGTTTTGCTTTCGTTGTAAAGCCTTTTTGAAATCGGACAGTGTGGTTAGATTAACGAGAGTCTTGTCTTTAAATAGCTGTAAAATAGTCATATTTTTGGGAAAATCAAAGGAAATCAGCCAAGACCTCAGAAAAATTATTGTAGACCTCCACAAGTCTGGTTCATCCTTGGGAGCAATTTCCAAAAGCCTGAAGGTACCACGTTCATCTGTACAAACAATAGTACGCAAGTATAAACACCATGGGACCATGCAGCCGTCATACTGCTCAGGAAGGAGATACGTTCTGACTCCTAGAGATGAACGTACTTTGGTGCAAAAAGTGCAAATCAATCCCAGAACAACAGCAAAGAACCTTGTGAAGATGCTGGAGGAAAACGGTACAAAAGTATCTATATCCACAGTAAAACGAGTCCTATATCGACATAACTTGAAAGGCCACTCAGCAAGGTAGAAGCCACTGCTCCAAAACTGCCATAAAAAAGCCAGACTACGGTTTGCAACTGCACATGGGGACAAAGATCATACTTTTTGGAGAAATGTCCTTTGGACATAATGACCAACATTATGTTTGGAGGAAAAAGGGGGAGCCTTGAATGCCAAAGAACCTACCGTGAAGCACGGGGGTGGCAGCATCATGTGGGGGTGCTTTGCTGCAGGAGGGCTTGGTGCACTTCACAAAATAGATGGCATCATGAGGAGGATAATTATGTGGATATATTGAAGCAACATCGCAAGACATCAGTCAGGAAGTTAAAGCTTGGTCACAAATGGGTCTTCCAAATGGACAATGACCCCAAGCATACTTCCAAAGTTGTGGCAAAATGGCTTAAGGGCAACAAAGTCAAGGTATTGGAGTGACAATCACAAAGTCCTGACCTCAATCGCATAGAAAATTTGTGGGCAGAACTGAAAAAACGTCTGCGAGCAAGGAGGCCTACAAACCTGACTCAGTTACACCAGCTCTGTCAGGAGGAATGGGCCAAAATTCACCCAACTTTTTGTGGGAAGCTTGTGGAAGGCTACCCGACACGTTTGACCCAAGTTAAACAATTTAAAGGCAATGCTACCAAATACTAATTGAGTGTATGTAAACTTCTGACCCACTGGGAATGTGATGAAAGAAATAAAAGCTGAAATAAATCATTATCTCTACTATTATTCGGACATTTCACATTCTTAAAATAAAGTGGTGATCCTAACTGACCTAAGACAGGACATTTTTGCTAGGATTAAATGTCAGGAATTTAGAAAAAATGAGTTTAAATGTATTTGGCTAAGGTGTATGTGAACGTCCGACTTCAATTGTAAACATGCCAGGAAAATGCACTCCCATACCATAAAAGAGCCACTAGAACCTTCATTTACTCAAGTGTTCCATTTATTTGGCCAGTTACGCAATCTCACCTCACACTCTACACTACCCTTTCCCACATGGACAAAAGGAACAGCTATGTGAGAATGCTGTTCATTGAATACAGCTCAGCGTTCAACAACATAGTGCCCTCAAAGCTCATCACTAAGCTAAGGACCCTTGGTTTCAACAACTCCCTCCGCAACTGGATCCTGGGCTTCCTGACGGGCCGCCCCCAGGTGGTAAGGGTAGGCAACAACACACCTGCCACACTGATCCTCAAAACAGGGGCCCCTCAGGTGTGCGTGCTTAGTCCCCTCCTGTACTCCCTGTTCACCCACGACTGCGTGGCCAAGCACGACTCTAACACCAAGTTTGCTGACGACACAGCAGTGGTAGGCCTGATCACCGACAACGATGACACAGCCTATAGGGAGGTGGTCAGAGACCCGGCAGTGTGGTGCCAGGACAAAAATCTCTCCTTCAATGTGAGCAAAACAAAGGAGATGATTGTGGACTACAGGAAAAGGAGGGCCGAACACGCCCCCATTCACATCGAGCGGGTCGAGAGTTTCAAGTTCCTTGGTGTCCACATCACCAATAAACTATCATGGTCTAAACACCAAGAAAGTCGCGAAGAGGGCACAACAACGCCTTTTCCCCCTCAGGAGACTGAAAAGATTTGTCATTTTTATTTTATTTCACCTTCATTTAACCAGGTAGGCTAGTTGAGAACAAGTTCTCATTTTCAACTGCGACCTGGCCAAGATAAAGCACAGCAGATCGACACATACAGAGTTAGACATGGAATAAATAAACATACAGTCAATAATACGGCAGCATGAGTGAAGGATGCTTTGTTGCAAAATAGGAAGCCGATTCTAGATTTAATTTTGGATTGGAGAAGCTTAATGTGAGTCTGGAAGGAGAGTTTACAGTCTAGCCAGACACCTAGGTATTTGTAATTGTCCACATATTCTAAGTCAGAACCATCCAGAGGTGTGATGCTGGACGGGCGGGCAGTGATCGGTTGAAGAGCATGCATTTAGTTTTACTTGCATTTAAGAGCAGTTGGAGGCCACGGAAGGAGAGTTGTATGGCATTGAAGCTCGTCTGGAGGGTAGTTAACAGTGTCCAAAGAAGGGCCAGAAGTATACAGAATAGTGTCGTCTGCGTAGAGGTGGATTAGACAATCACCAGCAGCAAGAGCGACGTCATTGATGTATACAGAGAAGAGAGTCGGCCCGAGAATTGAACCCTGTGGCACCCCCATAGAGACGGCCAGAGGTCCGGACAACAGGCCCTCCGATTTGACACACTGAACTCTATCAGAGAAGTAGTTGGTGAACCAGGCGAGGCAATCGTTTGAGAAACCAAGGCTGTTGAGTCTGCCAATAAGAATGTGGTGATTGACAGAGTCAAAAGCCTCGGCCAGGTCGATGAATACGGCTGCACAGTAATGTCTCTTATCGATGGCGGTTATGATATCGTTTAGGACCTTGAGTGTGGCTGAGGTGCACCCCTTTGAAGAGGGGGATGACTGCGGCAGCTTTCCAATCTTTGGCAACCTCAGACGATACGAAAGAGAGGTTGGACAGGCTAGTAATAGGGGTTGCAACAATTTCGGCAGATCATTTTAAAAGAGAGGGTCCAGATTGTCTAGCCTGGCTGATTTGTAGGGGTCCAGATTTTGCAGCTCTTGAAGAACATCAGCTATCTGGATTTGGGTGAAGGAGAAATAGGGGAGGCTTGGGCAAGTTGCTGTGGGGAGTGCAGGGCTGTTGACCGGTGTAGGGGTAGCCAGGTGGAAAGCATGGCCAGCCGTAGAAAAATGCTAATTGAAATTCTATTATAGTGGATTTATCGGTGGTCACAGTGTTTCTTAACCTCAGTGCAGTGGGCAGCTGGGAGGAGATGCTCTTATTCTCCATGGACTTTACAGTGTCCCAGACCTTTTTGAGCTACAGGATACAAATTTCTGCTTGAAAAAGCTAGCCTTAGCTTTCCTAACTGCCTGTGTATATTTGTTCCTAACTTCCCTGAAAAGTTGCATATCACGGGGGCTATTCGATGGGTTCCCAGATGGGTTTCCAGATCCTCAAAGTTCTATAGCTGCACCATCGAGAGCATCCTGACAGGTTGCAACACCGCCTCGTGTGGCAACTGCTCAGCATCCGACCATAAGGCGCTACAGAGGGTAGTGCGTACGGCCCAGTACATCCCTGGGGCCAAGCTTCCTGCCATCCAGGACCTATATACTAGGCGGTGTCAGAGGATGGCCACAAAAATGGTCAAAGACTCCACCCAAGTCATAGACTGTTCTCTCTGCTACCGCACGACAAGCTGTACCGGAGTGCCAAGTCTTGGTCCAAAAGGCTCCTTAACAGCTTCTACCCCCAAGCCATTAGACTGCTGAACAATTAATCAAATGGCCACCTGGACTATTTGCATTGACCCCCCCCCCCCCCCTTTTTACACTGCAGCTTCTCACCGTTTATTATCTATGCACAGTCACTCTACCCCTACCTACACGTACAAATTACCTTGACTAATCTGTACTCCCGCACACTGACTCAGTACTGGTACACCCTGTATATAGCCTCATTATTGTTATTTTATTGTGTTACTTTAAACAAAAAAACTAAACAAAAATAACTTGTTTATTTAGTAAATATTTTATTTACTCTATTTTCTTGTTGGTCATGGGCTTGTAAGTAAGCATTTCACTGTTGTATTCAGCATATGTGACAAATACAATTTTATTTTATTTGCCTGTAGGTCTATGGCCAATTCAGTTGAAGAGTTCAGCTAGCGTAATGGGTGACAGACTATGGATGGATGGATGTCCTTACTCACCTGTCCTATCAAGTTCTCCCGCTCGTCAACCAGCTTCCTCAGCCGGATCTCTGAAAGAAAAAAAAGTATTTCGAGCTGATCTGCTTACAGTGTTAAAAGTTTCACAGAACTTCTCACCATTATCTGTATAACTTTGAGTAAGCATCTATAACCCAATCAATACACACTTTCATTATGTTCATGCAAGAACAATCATAAGAACAACTTGAGCATACAGTAAAACCAATGTTAACATACCAGGGGTGGGAGGAGCCAAGTACATGGATGGGGAGGGGCTGAGTCGGGGTGGGAGGAGTTTAGAATCACTTGATGCATGCAATGGAGCAGGTGTCCATTGGGAGAGCGTAGGTGAGGGGTGGGGTTATGGTTAGCATGCAGAAACTGGACAGGAGGGCACACAGCCTCTAGGGCATTTTTATGCTAAACAGCTAATGGATGAGAGAAGTTGACCCGAAGAGATTATGTTTGTGCGTCAATGAGACTGCTATTGACAGGCAGACAACACACAAGTACTATTATACTATAACACTACATAATTAGTATTATACATGACTAAAGTTTATTTCTCAAAGTGTGTAATTCTTTATTTTATTCAAATCCTGAAAAGGGTCAGAAGGTATTTCCTTACAAAAACTGCACATGAAGAAACATTTAGACCAGTGATTAACAAGGGAGTCATATTCTTACACTGTATACAATTTGTCTAGCAGTCATATCATCATATGAATTCAGGAAACATGGCATATACTGAACACAAAGCAATTTTACAGTATGCACATGATATCCTAGGGCTTGGATTTCACCTGATATCATTGCCTACATGGAATGGACTTGTAACATGGAGGATTTTTCTGCCAATTATTTTATGGCATGAGACAATCTCAATCGGTTAGTTTCTCTCTTCATCAAAATACACCAAGCAAGAACATTTTTTTTGTTCTGTGCAAACTTTTGACTAGGCTTGGGCGGTATACCGTATTTGGAAATAGCCAGGGGAAACTATTTCTTTTATGTTTTCAAAAAAATTGTAATATTTGTAGCTACTTTTTAAGTAAAGCACCTGCAGTCAACTTGTGCAATACTTTAGCAGATACAGCAGATCGTGTTCTTCATTTCACATTATGAAGCTTACCGTATTTCCCCCAGAACAGTTGAGATAGTTTATTTTTATTTATTTATTTAACCCTTATTTTACCAGGTAAGTTGACTGAGAGCACATTCTCATTTACAGCAATGTCCTGGGGATGATTGAGCCAATTGGAAGCTGGGGATGATTAGGTGGCGATGATGGTATTAGGGCCAGATTGGGAATTTAGCCAAAACACCGGGGTTAACACCCCTACTCTTAACATGTTTATTTGTAAATAGTACAATGGGAGAAAGCGGGAGCAGTCCAGCTGTGTATTGACAAGGGTCGAGTTTTATATTTAAAGTCGTGTTTTTTGCTTCAAGGGTGATCAGGGAAGTGCAACTATAGTTTTCCTTCACAGAAAATACATTAGTGCAGCACATTCGACAGAAAATAGCTTCCTTTTTATCAACAGAAGTGCAACGCTATTTGGTTGGCAGCCACACAAGTAAATGAGCTCACAATGAAAAAGCAAGGTCTTTCTTGCAAAAACGATGCATGGCCATCATACCTGTATTTAGAATGTTTATCATAGAAAGAATGTAGCCAGCTACTTTTCCTAATGTTTTGCTTAAAGTTAATCTTGCATTTTACAAGAGAAAAGTAGTCTGGCTAAACTGAGAAAAGTATCAGGAAAGTAGCTACACATCATTCAGAGAACTGTCTGCTGATAGAATGCTCGTTTGTGAATTCTCATCTGAGTGGAGAAGTGAAACAAGCACAAAAGTAGTCTGATGCCGAGCAGAAATTTTAATAAGCATTTTAGATCTGCGTTTACAAAATTCAGCAAGATATATGTTTTATTTTTTCCCCTGCGTTAAAAACACAGAATTCTGCATTAACGTGACCCCTAAGTTGAACTTGTTAGTTGTCTAAGTAAGTGGCTGAATTAATAAGGTGACGGGGAATCGTATGGTGTCAGCTTTCTGCTGTGTTTGAGAGCTCAAAGCCCTTTGGATAAATTATCTGTAAGGCTGCCACTGTTTGATTTCCTTGCGTTTTTTTTCTCCTCTTCGTTCACGTTCCGTCTGAGCAGGCAGGCCCCTTCCCTAGCGACTCCACACAGACAAAGTGTGTACACATGCTGCTCCAGTGCCAGTACTGTTTTTACTTCAGACAAGCATGCGTCAAAACTTAATTTGCACAATGTCTGTCATTCACATTTCGCTTGTAAATGTCCAAAAATGACATTTGGTAGCTCCTACCTATATATGTATACCTTTATGAGCTGGATTGCCTGTCTTTGCAATTTATTTATTTTCGTTTGGGCTCGTTAACATATTTAGCTAGCAGCCTCCATGGAAATTCACTATTACTTGTGCCAATTTTGTTAGCATTCTGGTAAGACGGCCAATGGGTTTTGTTTTTTTTTGCCGCCCCCTTGTGTACTAGGCCGGTAATTCCATAAATCACGGAATGAGAGAAGGACGGTATGACGATACGAATATCATGCATTGCAATATAAACATTGTGCCTTGAATAGATGAAGAAAAACATACTGTAATTCAATCAATCAGTATTATATTATTACAGTATAGGTATATAGGTGCTGCAGATTTATACGAGACTATGGGCAATGTACCCTACCAGGGCCAGGCAAGTAGTAACACATTTGATTGATTATACTTATCAACTACTACTAGTCTTAAATTAATGGTTTTCTTAGTTGAATCAGGTGTGTTACTGCTTGTTTGGGTAAAAACAGCCTGCGTGGTAAGATTACCCACCCCTTATGACAAACTTCCCTAAAAATGAGCTAAAATACCCACATTCTGTGAAGTCAAAGTATTTGGACAGTGGCATATTTGTTGTTGCATGGCCATTATATGTCTAATGTTTATCATAGTCAACTTTAATTTGAGGGTATTTTCATCCAAATTGGGGTACCTGTTTAGAAAAGACTGCACTTTTTGTACATTGTCCCCCCATTTTAGGGAACCAAAAGTATTTGGACAAATTCACTTATGTGTATTAAAGTAGTCAAATGTTTAGTATTTGGTCCCATATTCCAAGCAATGACTACATCAAGCTTATGCCCAATAGAAATGTATGGTAAATAATGTATGGTGTCATTTTGGAGTCACTTTTCTTGTAAATAAGAATATAATATTTCTAAACACTTCTACATTAATGTGGATGCTACAATGATTATGGATAATCATGAATGAATCGTGAATACTGATGAGTGAGAAAATGACAGGGCCATACACATCATCCCCCTCAACCTCTCCTGTTTAGCATGTTTTGGAACTATGGTCTTTGTGCCTCTAACCTTTTCACTCATCATTATTCACCATTATTCGTAATCATGGTAGCATCCACATTAATGTAGAAGTGTTTAGAAACATTCTATTCTTATTTACAATAAAAGTGACAATATAAATGTAATGGTAAATAATGTATTAGCACAACATAATCTGAAACAACCAAAACAAACTGCAAATGCATCCAACAAGCTTAGTGTAGTCATTGAGTACTAAGAATATAGGCCCAAATACTACACTTTTGATTACTTTAACACACAAATGAATTTGTCCAAATACTTTTGGTTCCCTAAAATGGGGGGACTAGAGCATGTATAAAAAGTGCTGAACAAAAAGTACGCTCAAATTAAAGCTGACAGTCTTCACTTTACCGCATAGTCATTGTATAATTTGAAATCCAAAGTGCTGGAATACAAAGCCAAAACAAAAAATGTGTCACAAATACTTTTGGACCTCAAAATACAGTACATCGAATTATAACTTTGGAAGGAATTTGAATGGTACTTGCTTTGGCTGTAGTAGTTGAGACTCTTTTTCATAAATGTTTGCTGTTGTTAATATTGAGTGCAGACCTAAAAACTAGGACATTCGGCAGTCCTCTTTTCCCTTGCCTTTTACTTTCTTACTGCCTTTTTTCAAGCCTGTCCTAGATTGCTCATTGTTGCCCTCTGCTGAATCCTCTGTACTTTGACTACTTTCTCTTCTACCCTGCTGTGACCCATACTGGATTGCCTCTTCCCCCTCCTCTACTGGCAAAGCCTCTACCTCAGTTGCATTCTGCTGCCTCTCGCGCTCTTCTACACCTTGCTGTTCAACAGTCACACTCATTCCCTCCTCTACAATGTCTTTCTGTTTGTATGTTACACTAACCCCTTCCTCTAATGTGATTAGTTGTTGTTCTTCATTCACGTTCTGGCCATCAACTATGGTTTGTGCTTTTTCTTCAGGGCTTCGGAGCTCCTCTGGTGCATTATCTGACCGCCCATCAACTGATTGCTGTGCCACTATCATGCTAACTCCCTCTGTGTCCTGAGGTTTGTCATCCTCCTCTTCCTTGTTAGCCTTCGCTTTACCAGGCTCTACCTCTATTTTGTATCCTACCAACATCGTTCTCATTTCCTGGCTGACCTCCTCTTGGGATGTTATTGGGAATACATTTGCAGGAACCACTGAAACTAGGTCAGAAAAGTCAAACGATTGACCCTCATTTTCATTCTCCTCGTCATTCCACTGCTCACTGGGTCCAGGTACCTTGTTACCCTCCAGCTTGGCCTCAATGGGATCATCTTGCTCTTCTGCTTTAGCCAGCATAGTGCATGGTCCACTTTCATTGTGGCTCTGTTCCCTAAAAGAGTCAATTGTCACCGGAGTTTCTTTTAATGGGTCCTGTAGTCGTGTCTCTGTATCATTCAGCTCGGTCTCTATAGAGATCCCCCCATTTGATGCCTCTTCTGCATCAAGTGTTTCTGTCCTGTTGTTTTCATACAAGTGCCTGTCAGTGACTAGACAACCAGGTAGATCCACCAATTGTTCAGGCAGTCTTATGGTCTCAGCAGCAGGGCAGTTGCAGTCAAGCGATATGCTACAACATTTTTCATCTGCTGAATTGTTGCATTTCTCTACATTTGCTGGCAGTGCCATTGAAGTGTATTCATGTTCAAGTGCATTTGTACGCTCTTCTGGGCTCCCAATTTGTTTATCCTGACCTGCCTCTTTTAGGTCTTGTGTCGCATTTTCATTAGCCTGGTCTGGGTGAGTAGTGACACCATCATGGAAGATAAGGTCTTCAGGTTCCACGCTCTTCTTGAGCTCTGGTCTTAGAACGATGGGACTGTGAAAGTTATTCCCCTGTTCCTTTGTGTCTTGGATTGTTTGAGCCTCTTCAACTGAGACCTTGATTGTATCTTCCTCTTTGTTTGAATTCCCAGCTGTGGACTGTTTCGAGTCCAATGGACATTTTGGGTCAGCTGAAGAGTTCAAACAGTCTCCAAAGTTATCAGGGTTGGTTGTGTACCCTGACTCGTCCTTTTGGGTACCAGTATTTGTTGTCGATTCTAATTCCTCCATCGGGTTATAAGCGCTGGTTATACACTTGGAGTGATCAACAGGATCAACAATACCAATGTTGGACTCAAGGGATAATACTGATATCTCGCCTTCTGATTTCTCTGATTCCATTGTAGGTTGTTTGTCCTTTTTCATTTTCTTCTTTTTCTTCTTTGAGACAACTTCCTCACTCTTAGCTTGGTCAGTCAGAGATACTTCAATGGTAGGCTCCTCGCTTTTAACCTCTACTCGGTCTTCTTCTAGTTGTTCTTCCTTCAGGTTCAGTCCCTCCTCAGCTATGGTTTGTGCTTTTTGTTCAGGGCTTTGGAGCTCTCGATCTGGTGAACTACTGGTCCCCTCTAGATGCTGCTGTGTCTCTATTGTGATAACCCCCTCTCCTACCGCCTCTACTGGCTCCTTATCGGTTGGGGTGGAGACCTCATCCTTTTCTGTTTTGCTCATCTTATCTCCCTGTGTTTCATCACCTTGTTTCTCTCCCTTCTTCTTGCCTTTCTTTTTCTTCTTGCCTCCTTGGGACTGTGGCTGCATGTCAGTGGTCTCTGGTAACACATATGCCTTTTTTGTTTTCTGAGGCTCAGGTTGAGGCTCAGGGTTTGATTCAACTGGGCTCTTAGGAGTATCAAGGTCTGTCCCTAGGCTAATCTGTGTGCCATTTGTCATGGAGACTACACACTTTTCTGTTGTGCTCTTCTTATGGTCTTTCTGCTTTACATCGCTTTGTGTCTCTCCCTTCTTCTTCTTGCCTTTCTTCTTCTTGTTGCCTGCTTGGGCCTGTGGCTGCAGGTCAGTTATCTCTGGTAACGCTTCAGCCTTTTTTGTTTTCTGAGGCTCAGGTTGAGACTCAGGGTTTGATTCGACTGGGCTCTTAGGAGTATCAAGGTCTGTCCCTTGGCTAATCTGTGTGCCATTTTTCATGGTGTCCTCAATGGTTTCCCTAGGCAGAGGATACGAGTCTAAACATTTCACGTCCTCTTTACTTGATTCGTTTTTCTCTTGTTCAGCTGCTGCACCATATTCTGAGGTCGGCTCTTTTGAGGACGTCTCTTTGGTGTCGTCACTGCTCTTGACAGCTTTGGTCTCTGCCTCATCTGCCTTGTCATTTTTTATTCCCATTTCCCCTTTGCTTGCAACCTCTACTCTGCCTTGCCCTGTCCCCTCTACACCTGCTGCTTCATACCCCTCCCCCGCTACTGTAACCTCTTCCTCAGGACCTGTTACAACCACAAGTACCTCAGAATCACAGACCGGTCCACTTTTGACCTCTACTACTGGTATGCCATTGTCAGAGTCTTTGTTGACATCACTGCCTTCAACCTCTTCCCCCAATGTGGGCGAGACTGGCTGAGCCTCCCTTGATGTTTCTGTTTCAGAAACACCAACAAGGCTACACGGGGTGGGCGAGGTCAGATGGTTCTCTTGAGCCTCCTCCTCGTGTGTATCCTCTTGCTGCCTGGACCTTCCTGGATCCACCACCTTATCTCCTCTACTTCCCAACTCCGTCTCCTGAGCTCTGCCTAGGAGACCATGAGGGATACCATGAGGGAGAAATAGGCCAAACACTGTGTCTTGGAGTTTCAAATAGACATTTTTCTGATGATCAAGATCTGCCAGTTGAACCTGGGCCAATTAGCGCAAAGCAGAATTTGAAAGAATTGGGTAAAAATCGAACCAGCATGGAAGAGGTGGAAAAGGAAGAAGAGGAGGAGAGCACCAAACAAACCCTTGATCCCAGATTAATCTTCAAGGCAGATGAGCAGGTCAGAGGCACCTTGGCAAGCTGCAAATCTTAAACTCTGAAATGTCTACTGTGGTGTTATATTGCTTTGGGACTGGCCAGAAATTGACAGGTTTGTGACTTAACACACACACAAAAAAATCCTAATCATGTACAAAAAATAATCGATAACCTACATTGAATAGACCAATTAATGGATTTATTGATTGTGACCCGCGTAATGATCTGGTGTAAACACCAACCAACTATACCACCACAGCAAACACTTCAAATACCATTAACATTCATCAGCTTGAAGCAAAGAGTTTATAATAGACAAACACAAGGTCAACATCATTTCGCAAAAGCAATCAGCCTAATGACCCTGGACTTACCTCAATATTAAACTACTATGTAGGATACACATTTTGGCACCAATACAAGGGTGTTTACACCATCTGCTTTAAATCATGGTTCAGATGCATGGATTAGTTAACATGCATCAAGTGCAAGGGTTGCATTGGGTTGGGAGGAGAATCAGTGGTGAAAGCTTAGAAGTTAGCCGCAGAAGAAGTCCAAAACCTATGTCAGTCAACAAAACTCAGGTTAAGTCTACAGGGTTGCATTAGATCAGGTGTGGGCATGATTTAAGCTTACAAGTTAGCTATTATTTGGCAAAGCTATGAAGTAAGCAGGAGATGATTACAACACGTAGCGATCTTTGTCCAGTAATGGTGCTTACCAAGCATGCTGTTCCCCCCTTCCATGGGCGACATCTGGGAGTTCTGAGCCAATTGAGAAGCTGGATCTCCACTGACTGACCCTTCAGTTCCCAACTCCAGCGTTTCCCCATTGGCAGTCAGGTCAGGTCTGAGGACAATTCCTTGTTTCTGGGCAGGACATGAACACAAACTGATGAGAGGCTTAAGAGTCTCACAACAGTACATTATAGCTGCATAACTACAATAGAGAAACCCTGTTTAAGGGGCCACTGTTGCATATTCAGAGGTCCGACTCCCTTGAGATGACTAAGTACCTTCAGAATGTCTTTCAGCTGGACCACCTCATCCCTGAGCTCATCCCGCTCATTTCGGATGGCATCCGAATACTCCTTTTGCCGCTCTAAGGCCTGAGCAGTTCCCCCAGTGGGGGAGGTGGAAGCGCAGGTGAAGAACAAAGAAAGATATGGGTGAAGTGAAAGTGAGCATAGAGAAAGTGAAGGAACAGTATACAGTATCAAGCATTCATGCACTTAGGCAGAGAAGTTGATGCTAGCTAAGTAAATAAGTGTATTTTAACACCACAACGCAGGTGAACACAACACAATTATGTATGGGGGTTACCATTTGCATCCACCAAATGCTATCAAATTGAACATGTACTAACAAAACTAATGGATTAGAGTTCACAGGGCATACCCCAATCTTTTTATCCTTCCACTCCACGGTTTCCTGCAGGTCAGAGATTTCCCTAACAAAGCCGTCCTGCTTGAGACGCATCTGACGGATCTCCTGGACAGCGGAAATGCAGGAAGATGTGATGGAATAAATAGGAGAAAATGAAGTGTGTGTGAAAGCAGTGAGAACAATAGACGATCAGCATGGAGGTGAGGAGACAGGGAAGTTCAGAAATAAGAAAACTGAAAGGTGACAGGTAAAGTCATTTTGGCTGTCCTGACAAGCTTTGTTGTTTAATTTTGAGGATGCCTTGGAGGACTCACTGTTAGTAACGCCTCGCTCTGTTTTAGCGTTTCCTTCATCTCGTTGAACTGGAACTGCAGCACGCCGTGGGCATGTTTCTCACGCTCAAAGTCCTGAGAGAAATGAAAGAGGAGATGTTTTAATGGATTTGCAATAGATGCAGTGATCATTGTGGCCCAAAACAGCTGCCTTATTATCCAGGAAGTTGCCATAGCTACATTAGTTGTGGATGAAGTCTGTTTCAGTCTGTAAACTGATTCTTGATCAAAGTGTGTTGTACATCTATTTTTTTAAACATTAATACAGTTTCACATGTATAAAATCGTACATATAATTTACGTACAATGCATTTGTAAAGTATTCAGACCCCTTCACTTTTTCTACATTTAGTTGCGTTACAGCCTTATTCTAAAATTGCTTAAATATATTTTTTATCAATCTAAAAACAATACTCCATAATGACAAAGCAAAAACTTTAGACATTTTTGCAAATCTACTACAAATAAAAAAACAGATACTTTATTTACATAAGTATTCAGACCCTTTGCTATGAGACTGAAATTGAGCTCAGGTCCATCCTGTTTCCATTGATCATCCTTGAGATGTTTCTATAACTTGATTGGATTCCACCTGTGGTAAATTTAATTAATTGGACATTAGTTGGAAAGACACAGCCCTATCCATATAAAATGTCCCACAGTTGATGGTGCATGTCAGAGCCAAATCCAAGCCAGGTCGAAGGAATTGTCCGTAGAGATCCGAGACAGGATTTTGTAGTGGCACAGATCTGGGGAAGGTTACCAAAAAAATTCCTGCAGCATTGAAGGTCCCCAAGAACACAGCAGCATCCATCATTTTTAAACGGAAGACGTTTGGAACCAGCAAGACTCTTCCTAGAGCTGGCCCCTCTAGGAAGGGGGAGAAGGGCCTTGGTCAGGGAGGTGACCAAGAACCCGATGATCACTCTGACAGAGTTCCAGAGTTCTCTGTGGAGATGGGAGAACCTTCCAGAAGGACAAACACCTCTGCAGCACTCCACAGATCATGCCTTTATGGTAGAGCGGCCAGATGGAAACCACTCCTCAGTAAAAAGGCACATGACAGCCCCCTTGGAGATGGCCAAAAGGCACTTAAAGGACTCTCAGACCACGAGAAACAAGATTATCTGGTCTGATGAAACCAAGATTAAACTCTTTGGCCTGAATGCCAAGCGTCACGTCTGGAGGAAACCTGGCACCATCCCTATGGTGAAGAATGGTGGTGGCAGCATCATGCTGTGGGGATGTTTTTCAGTGGCAGGGACTGGGAGACTAGTCAGGATAGAGGGAAAGATCAACAGAGCAAAGTACAGAGAGATCCTTTAAGAAAACCAGCTCCAGAGCGCTCAGGTTCAACAGGACACCGACCCTAAGCACACAGCCAAGACAACGCAGGAGTGGCTTCGGGACAAGTCTCCGAATGTCCTTGGGTGGCCCAGCCAGAGCCCGGATTTGAACCTGATCAAACATCTCTGGAGAGACCTGAAAATAGCTGGTAAGCGACACTCCACATCCAACCTGACAGAGCTTGAGTGGATCTGCAGAGAATGGGAGAAGCTTCCCAAATACAGGTGTGCCAAGCTTGTAGCGTCATACACAAGAAGACTCAAGGCTGTAATCACTGCCATAGGAGCTTCAACAAAAGTACTGAGTAAACAAGGGTCTGAAAACGTATGTAAATGTGATATCAGTTTTTTGTTTTTAATATATATGCAAAGATTTCATAAAACCTGTTTTTGCTTTGTCATTATGGGGTATTGTGTGTAGATTGTCGAGGGGAAAAAAACGATTTAATCCATTTTAGAATATGGCTGAAACGTAAGAAAATTTGGAAAAAGTGAAGTGGTCTGAATACTTTCCGAATGCACTGTATATACATACAGTTCATGTTTATAATCATCCAGTATTGCATTACTATAGGCAACTATAGTTTCCAAAAGGTACCATCTGGCTAATGTCAATCCAAGTTTCCACCTAATATCGCCCTCCTCAATACACCTTTCTCTTTCGATCCTAACTTTTCCCCTCATCTTACTGTAATTGTATATTTCTCTTGATCTGGCCCTATCCCTTCTCTCTCTCCCTCCCTCCCTCCCTCGGTTGTATCCCATACCTTGCTCTTCCCTTCGTACTCGCGGCGTGACTCGGACAGCAGCTCCTCCAGCTCCATGAGTGAGTCCTTCAGCGTGTCCACCTGGTACATCAGGTTGTTCTTCTCGTTGTCCAGCTGGGCGTTGGACACCATGGCCTTGCGGTACTTCTCCTCCACCTCCACTAAGGTATCCTATAGGAAGAGATGCCCATTGGTGTATGCACATGGGAACACAGACAGACAGACTGAAAGACACACAGACCCCAACACAGACACACCAATATCCAAGGGGGTATTGTTACCGCTGCCACTTCCATTTTCTATACTCCATTCTGACGGTTTCAACTAGGAGGAACGATCAGAAACATGATCGAAAATGGAGGGCATGGATAGAATTCAATGGACATAATTCGTATTCAGAGGGAAATTATGTAATGATGTTAGGACAAAGCAACAGTTGCCTACTGCATGCCTGTGGGGTGATTGAATCTGACATCAGGACAGCTTAACTTGACTGCTTTGAAAGGAAGCTGAAAAATGCATAGGAAAAGGCAAGCAAGCCATGTAGTCTGAAAATAAAACTATAAAGTTAGCACTTCCCGAAAGTTATAATTCTGTCAATTATCATGCCGATCTGGGCTTTCAACATCACTAGTCTGAAATCATAGGTACTTATCACCTTAGTAAACGATTAGAGGAGTCCAAGATTCTGGCAACCATTTAATATCAAGGTAGGAGTCTAAACATAAATCTGTAGTTGATAGTAAGTAAAAGGATAGGTAAGGAAATAATTCTAAAACATTCATTAAATATTAGTCAGGAGGACTAATCATTGCTTAATAGGAGTCTCAGGTACTTTAACACTGACGACTAAAACTACCATTGGTTAATTCTAAGGAAGTTCAAAATGATTATCGGTTAATAGTGGGGTAGTCTAAAGTTTAGACTCTAAACCCATCAATGGTCAACTCAAAAGCTAGGGAAGACTAAAATCATATGAATATTAACAGGGCCTCAGGCTGGGTTGCGTTGGGTCAGTCCAGTAATGTACCTTGACTTCTTTGAGGCTCTGCATGTACTTTGACTCCACATCTTGGATCTGATCCTTCAGCTCATGAATCTCCTGGGGTGAAGAGTGTGGCAGGGTTGAGGAGAGACAGAAGCATGCTGCGACAGGGTTCGATAGGTGAAGTGACAAGCACAATGATAGGTAGAGAATGACTTGCAGAGCAGTGTGTGCTGTACAGTGATGGGCTCTTAAAGAGTGGAATTGATGGAAGATGGTTCTAGGACACCCATGTTTTTGTAACCTTTACCTTGATCTCTCGTATGGAGGTTTCTGTGTCGCCAGTGATTGACGTTTCACCACTTTCTCTCCGGGAGGAAGACCCACCCAGCGAGGCGAGGGTGGCTGCCGATAGGGTGGAAGCGGCTCGAGATCCCTTTTCCAGGTAATCTCTGTCCTCCACCTGGGAACAACGGGCAGAAAGGGGTAACATTGTGACTTATGACATTATGACTTTAGGGCCTAGAGAAGGGTCCGGTAGGCCACGGATTCACACTCAATGTCCTCATCACATCTTTACCTTACTCCACTTTGTCCAATCACATTATCCCTAACAAGCTGTGGGGGGGAAGTCAGTAATCTTTCCATCCAATCATAAACCATGAGCAGTTTAAATGCTGTTATAACACACCAGTTACTGGGTAAGTTAATTTAAAAAATGTACAGCTGTCTTAACTTCAATGCCGTGCAATGTTCATTGTTATGATCCATCACATACTGCAACATGTTACATATGGCCATACATCTCTACAGAGTATTCCGCATGCCTTGTGTGGGAAGTGAACAATATGAGTATCAATCAGCATCAATGCTGGTTACAGGAATTCCTACATTCTAAAATAGTTAATGGTACTTCTAGTCCACGACACAGGCCATACTGTTGTTAGTCCCATTCTACAAAGACTCTTGGTCTATCTATAAGAAACCATCCACCTGCATGCTATAGATTAGCAATTCATATTTTTTATTCACTAGTACCCCTGTTGATGACATCTCTTCAGTTCTAAAAACACTTTCTAAGGTCTCCTCTCACCCATCTTCCAGGTGTGACAATGACAATGACCATACAGTAGGAGTTGACAGCACAATCCAGGCTACCACTTCACACAGCAAGTCAGACAGTAATTAGTCTCTTTAGGTCTACCCCCCCACTCCACACAGAAGAAGCCAGTCTTTATATGTAAGTTGAGACCACACTGACATGCCCTGGCATGACTCTGGGCGGGCAGTGCTGCCCCACTCACGTCTGATAAATTGGGGATGGTCATGTGATCCAGGTCTCTGGGCAGGCCACTGCTGGTGGCCGCGCTGCGCAGGAAACTGGCCACAGAGTTGCAGTCATCATCCTAGTTGCCCACCAGGGGGCGCAATAGGACAAAGTATATTCAGGTTGGGCACTGTCTGAATCCCTCTCACACACTGCCTTTTTCCAACCAAAACACATCTATGAATGAAAACACACAATCATGGCCAAATGGAGAATCTGTGTTAAACGGAACAAGGATCGGGCTACAGCTGTATAGAGTAATGAGCATACTAAACAGGGCATACAGTAGCCCACAAGTTAATTCATTCCTTAAAGTTTGATAATTTGTTAAGGTAGGATGACCCAGCATACCAGATGTCAACTAGTCTTCATATTCTTGCCCCTGGTTAATAAAATATCTGCCCAGAGTTGACAATTAAAACCAGAGGCATTTCTGGGCAACCTCTCAACACAAATATATGAGGTACAGCAAGAAATTGTACTGGGTCTCAGATATCACCTTGTCTCAGATATCACCTGTTACAACAATCTCAGTCTGAAAGATGCCAGTCTCAGATATCACCTGTTACAACAATCTCAGTCTGAAAGATGCCAGTTATGTATTTATTAGGGATGACACAATTACTGTATAACCACGTAACCGATAGTTTTGGAATATAAAATAACCGTCATAACAGTTTAAATTGTATATATACCATTTTTTTGGGGTGGAACGAACAGCTGACTGAAGACGGGATGGCCGGTTATTCGAGTGGTTGAGTCCGTTTCTGCGGTAATATGGACTCTTATCAATGTAATGAAACTCGGTTGCGCCTTTCTGAAATGAGCAAGGTGTTGTAGCAAACATTCTACATTCCACAGTAACGTAGAATGTTAATTCAAATGATGTTAACGAATGTGGCTCTGTAATGTCAGTTGAGTTGAATAACACATTGATAGGTACTCCTCCTGCTTTTGCTCCTTGCTTTACTCTTATGGGTACACCTGAAATTGCCGCCAGTCCACACATTATGCCATTATTGACTTGAACGTGGACCCCTGTTCTATTAATTCTATTTCTATGGCAGCACATGCCGTCAGGAACGGAGGAAGAAATATATTTTCGTGTGTTACTATTCGAACGGTTATTAAGGTGACTGCAGTCATTTGGCTTGCCAGTAACCGTCATCCTAAATTCCATGACCTTCACAGCCCTAGTACTTATCTAAAGTTATGTATATGTATTTCTATCCTGGTTGTCTAACAAAACACAAAACCCAAAAGGCACAGGGCAAATCCAAGATATATTTTGGCATGACGCAGCATCATGCTGTGCCAATCATCACTAACAACCATAAACTAAAGACCTTTGAGATGGTGGATATTGTGACCGATTGCCTCAAATCGGCTACTGTTTCCATTCCAATTCTCTATCAACCGCTTATGAACAGTGGACTGAATCAGCAAATCAGGAGCCAATTGTCAACGTTATAGTATAATTGTATTGCAATGGACAAATACTTTAGTGGATAAACATTTTAAAATGACATAGAAAACAATGCCTAAACCACTAACATGTTCACAAGTCTTACAGTGCATTTGGAAATTATTCAGACGCCTTTATTTTATCAAAATTTTGTTACGTTACAGCCTTATTTTTAAATGGATGAAATAAAGAGAGATCCTTGATGAAAACCGTCTCCAGAGCGCTCAGGACCTCAGACTGGGGCGGAGGTTTTACCTTCCAACAGGACAACGACCCTAAGCACACAGCTAAGACAACGCAGGAGTGGCTTCGGGACAAGTCTGAATTTCCTTGAGTGGCCCGGCCAGAGGCCAGACCTGAACCCGATCAAACATCTCTGGAGAGACCTAAAAATAGCTGTGCAGCGACGCTCCCCATCCAACCTGACAGAGCTTGAGAGGATCTGCAGAGAGGAATGGGAGAAACTCCCCAAATACAGGTGTGCCAAGCTTGTAGCGTCATACCCAAGAAGGCTGTAATTGCTGCCCAAGGTGCTTCAACAAAGTACTGAGTAAAGGGTTTGAATACTTATGTAAATGTGAAATTTCAGTTTTGATTTTTAATACATTTGCTAAAATGTCAACTGTTTTTGCTTTGTCATTATGGGGTATTGTGTGTAGATTGATGAAGATTAAAAACATTTTTAAAATCAATTTTAGAATAAGTCTAACGTAACAAAATGTGGAAAAAGTCAAGGGGTCTGAATACTTTCCGAATGCACTGTATATCACCATACATAAAATTCACCTGAAAAAAACTACCTTTGAAGGTTTACTTTAAAGGTAGACTCAGCGATATTTGACAGACACAGAAAGTGAACAGCATAGTGTATCAATTTTTGCGACAACTAAGAACGTTGAAGCGCAAAACTCAACTTCTCTGCTGTTTTGGTGCCCTGGCTACCACGCTCTACACAGCGTGAAGCAAAACCGTGCACATGGGCAGATACTGTGTGTAACTGCGTGAGAGCGAAATGTTGCATCTCTCGCTCATCTCAAAACCTCCATCGTTGCTGCTGGCAACGTCATTTCGCTAAGTCTACCTTTAAATCTTAAGACAATATAACTAATCCAGTGTAAAAGAATACTCGGTTTGTGATTAAATGCTTGCGAGAGGGTCGTGCCACTTTAATGCTCCATGGCTGGACAGTGTGACTGAGAAGGGGAGCTCACCACTGGGCTGGCACGGGCTGAGCTGGCCCTGGAGGACGCCCTGGAACCGCTGCCGCGATAACTATTGTACTCTGAATGCTGGGGAGGGCACATACACCATCATCAGTGTGCACACACACAAGAACACACACATGCACGTCTGCAGTACCCACTCACATACGCACACCAGGCGACAAGTAGAGAAATCCTAAGCCAACAGAGCTATTCAGTGCATTAACGTTCACAGGGAACTGAACCCACGACCTGCAAGCACCATGCTCAAACCAACTGAGCAGCTGCACCAAAGTTAATGTGTGTCATAACAACAGCACAAACACAGCTAAACACTCTGGAAACTAAAACTCATGACGGAAAAACATAACACATCATGCCAAAAGCTAATAAAATAACCATGAACAGAACATTTGTCATATACATTCCAGTTACTCACAGACATGCCCTACATACACATATAAGCCTAATATAAAAACACTCGCATTGCAATTAGTGAAGCAATTTCCTCAAGTATCTCAATTATAGGCCCGGACGATAATATTCCTATCAATCTTTCGGTTGAGTACTCAAACGGAAAGGTTAGTGACCGCATGTCATCTATTAGATGCAGAGGGGATATAAGATGTTACAAGTAAGGGAATGTCACGTGTTTAGGACACTTGGGTTTACTGCCACACACACAAACACAAGCATTGGGAGTCTTACACGAGAGCTGGAGCCGGTCACCCGTCGAGACCCACTGTACAGACTGTCCTCATATAAAGAGCCCTGCAGGGGTGGGATCGGACGTCACACACACACAAACAGGATTGCAATAACATAATATTCGCAGCAGTGCTCTCGGAGACATGCTTGCTAATCTACACGACACAGTGACATAATCATAGCTTCTTCAGTGCACAGTAACTTCTCCAGTAAAATCCAAAACACCCAAAAGTAAATTGTTACTACTATAAGTGTGATCAGAACTTCTTGATAATTACAGAATGGCTCCTAAAGCCACTGGTTACACTATGAAACTAAAAAGTACTTGAGTGCTTACTTTAAAGATGATCTTGTGCTAAAAACAGTGTCTTTCAGGTGACAACAGGCAGAGCAACGCGTGTGTTACAGGTAGCATATGAAGTATTATAATGGGTGGGGTCAAAGATCACACTGATGAATGGCATCACAAACCCTGTGATGGCGCCGGTAGGAGATCTGGCTGAGTAGCCCGGATGACTAAATGGAGTGTGGGTAAGACTTGTCACAACATGTATTCACACTGTAGTCAGTGCCTGGGTAACAACAATGGTAAGACCATGTGATCTAGCCTGGTCCAAGATCTGTATGTGCCGCCTTGCCAACTACTACGGTAATTGTCACGGCCAACATGTTGGCAAGACTGCAAAAACTGATCTGGGAGCAGTTCTGGGAGTGCACAGCTCAGGAGAGGTAATATTGCCTTGATATAGGATTTGAGGTATATGTGTTTGGGTGTGTGCACGCGCATGCGTGAACAGACCTCGTAGGAAGAAAGCCGTTGCCTAGAAGAGGACAGACCATTGTTGCTGTTAAGGTCAGAGGAAGCATAGGTTGCCTAAGACGAGGGAAAGAGGGAGAGGGATTGAAAGAGAAACAACACAGCAAGAGAGAGGAAACGGAAATGACTAAGAAACCTCAGTTGAAATGTGTTTAGATGTAAAGGCAAATGGCCAATGACAATACCATTCAGAGGAACTCCACACAACACTACAGAATGTACACGGAGTATACAAAACATTAGGAAAAACCCTCTTGCACCTAGTTATACCCTCTTTTGCCCTCAGAACAGCCCCAATTCGCCAGGGCATGGATTATATAAGGTGTTGAAAGCTTTCGAACAGGGATGCTGGCCCATGTTGACTCCAATGCTTCCCAAAGGTGTGTCAAGTTGTCTGGATGTCCTTTGGGTGGTGGACCATTCTTAATACACATGGGAAACTGTTGAACGTGAAAAACCCAGCAGCTTTGCAGTTCTTAACACACAAGCTGGTGCGCCTGGCACCTACTACCATACCACTGATGGGTTCTGACTTCTAAACTTGAAATATTGTTAATTATCAGGTATCCTATGAAAATGAGAATGGCCACAGTCTGATTTCAATACCAAAAGTTAATGGTTATCTGTAGAAGGAATGTATATGGTGGGGTCAATTAATGTTGGATATGAGCCAGGGGCTTGGAATGTACTGAGTAAAGGAAAGGCAATCACATGGTTGCGGTCACTGATAAGGGTGGAGAGCTGTGGATTAGTGAGGAATGGGGGCTGAGGTCAGGTCAGATTAAGGGAGAAGGAACAATTTATTACCCACATCACTTAACTTCCTGCCTAGCAATAAATATGTAATGTTTAGAGGGAAGGAGGAGTTCACCTAAATTGGAGTATGTGTATTTGTGCTGGTGGGAACATATATTTTTCAGCTGTCTGACCCTTTGGGTGAATAAACTTGTTTGAGCTTTTATAGATGTCCGTCTGTTTTTTACCCTGTTATTTAGAACCTAGCACCCCGTTCAAAGACACAAATCTTTTGTCTTGCTCATTCACCTTCTGAATGGCACACTTACAAAATCCATGTCTCAACTGTCAAGGCTTAAACATCCTTATTTAACCTGTCTCCTCCCCTTCATCTACACTGATTGAAGAGGATTTCACTAGTGACATCAATAAGGGATAAAAGCTTTCACCTGGATTCACCTGGTCAGTCTGTTGTGGAAAGAGCAGGTGTTCATAATGTTAAGTACACTCAGTGTATATCATGAATTCAAGGGGTGTCTTTGTCCATGACCATTATTTTTGCAGCCATCATTTAATTCACACAAATGTACAGTGTCGTTCCAAAGTATCAATGGTGATAAAATAAAATAAAAAATAACATGCTGACTCAAACACACTTCTGACATAAATACATTTGGCATAGATGCTGAACAAGAGAACATATCTCCATTTAAAGCTAAAGGCGGGTACTCTAAAGAGAGTGTTACAGCAAAACAAGTAAAGAACAAAAAAACAGGTGAACTGGAAGAAAAAAACAACACACTCGGTGAGAGGTGTCAGACTTGCAGATATCACTTGAGTCAATGGTTAGTGGACAAGCCATGCGGAGAAAGCGAGACGAGTGAGTATAAAGTAAGATATACAGAGTACCAGTCAAAAGTATGTACCTACTCATTCAAGGGTTTTTCTTTATTTTGATTATTTTCTACATTGTAGAATAATCCCAAGAGTGTGCAAAGCTGTCATCAAGGCAAAAGGTGGCTACTTTTAAGAATTTCAAATATATTTTGATTTGTTTAACACTTTTTTGTTTACTACATGATTCCATGTGTGTTATTTCATATGTTTGATGTCTTCACTATTATTCTACAATGTAGAAAATAGTAAAAATAAAGAAAAACCCTTGAATGAGTAGGTCCAAACTTTTGACTGGTACAGTACATATCCCTCAACACATTTGGGGTCAGAAGCGGGGTCCAGCATTCAGTAGTTAACACCAAAGTGTTAATGCACACTCAGTCAGTCACACAACACCCACCGGCTGCAGGTCCAGTCTGGAGGAGCGAGAGACCTTGCTAATGCTCTCATCACTGAGTCTGGAGCTCTGAGAGTGGGTGAGAGTGGGTGAGGAGGAGAGAGAGAGATAACCCCCAAAGGTCAAGAATGACCTTTGTCAATATAAACAGTGAACTGATGGAATAAGGAATACAGAAACTAACAGTACTGAATTCTGTGGTATGAAAACCCCAGTATCCTGAAATTCCCTCAATGCGTACGTACTAACACACACACATTTCGTCTGCAATCATTTAACTGAAGTCAACTTTAAACCTGTCCACTTGAACCAATTGGCATCCATCCATTCACCCTGCTGGACACTAGCCAGGTACTACAGGTTAAAAGGCACTACTAACCCGACTGGATATAGCACTGTACTCATTGTCATAGCCGTTGCTCTGTAAGGAACAGAAGACATGCAAATGAGCAACAAAACGGCAATAATTTTTCAATTTGGGCTATTCTTAAAGGTCACAGTCTTTACATACGTCACGATCTTTGTGTTTGTCTTTGTGTTTCTTCTTTTTCTTGGACTTCTTGTCCTTCTCCTGTGAAAGGGACGAGGAGCCCTGGGAGAGGAGGATTGAGGAGGCGGGTAAAGGTGTGTGTCAGGATGCCTTTCCCGCCCAATGGGAAAAGCCATCATGGAAACGGTATACGTGGAGCCACACCCACTAAATACTGACATGTCAAATTAATGTCACAGAATAAAATACAACACGTGCAAGGCAGGAAGACACCTTGCATTTGCCTCAGTGTCTAGGTTTCCATCCAAATGGCAACAGATTTTTATGTGGATATTCTAAAATCCACAAAAACAAAATATGCACATTTTCCCACAAGTGGTGAGTTTCCACCAAACTGACTTGTTGCAGATAAAAATCAGTGCGTGATTTACTTTTTCGCTTCAGTTTTTATGTAGTGAATACAATTCAACTCGACCAATAGTTTTGTCACAAAAACTGTTGCGTTAAATAGCAAAATGTGCCTACTCTGATCTTGGCACGTGCTCTCTAGCCAACAGCTCGCAGATCCAGTGGGGGTAGGGAAGTCTACATGAGATTAGTATGGATAAGAGCGAGAATATTTGTATTTGTCAAACGGCAGTCAAGCATCGATCCATCATGTCACCAGAATAAGACCCTCGATATTTATTGGAAAGGAGCATCTAGATCACCGTGCACTTTCACCACCCTGTGAAGTTCATCATAATTCATTTAATCTGTAGCCTGCATTAGTTTCCAGAGTCGTAGTGGGAGGACTATACACTATGTGACTTCATTGCCATTTCTCACATAATACATTTTCAGGATACAAAAAGATCGCACCATGTTGAGCGAACAAATGATCTGTCAGCATTTATAAAAACTTCCTGTTTCCATCACAGTTGCCATGATAATTTTTTATTCAGTATCACTTTACTCGCATAAAAACTGTGGATGGATTCCCATCACCACCAAACTGATAAAGACATTAGCCACAGGTTACTTTCTAGTTTGGGTAAAACATGCAAACCATTGCAGCAGCCAAGAAAACCCCAAACTCACAACTAGGTCTAGACCCATCCCTTTTTCGGTTTTAAAAACTTGCGTCTGTCTCCCTTTAAGGACTTATTTCTCATTTAACTACAATTCTTTAACACTACAGTATTTTCCATGATTACTCACCATAAAACATTTCTCTATGAGAACTCAGACAACAGTGCCTAAAATAGTTCTGAGTCTGTGTCTAAGTCCCAAATGGCACCCGATTCGCTATATAGTGCACTACTTTTGACCAGATCCCTATGGGCCCTGGTCAAAAGTAGTCACTATAAAAGGAATAGGGTGCCATTTATGATGCAACTTGTGTTTGTTTTGGAACAGACAGTTGGCAGTCAGGCTAGCCAGCTCTATAACAGTCGATTTACTCCATCGCACTAGCCAGGGACAAACCTAGTAGTCCACTGAAGAAATGAACCATTCTAACACCCAAGATGAAGCTATAATGTAACCAAACAAGCTAATTATGGTTTGATTAAATAAACATGTAAGACAAGTGCTTGTTTAGGGTTATTAAGCATTGAAGCACATGCCTCAGAGGGGCAATCATTAGTGGTTCAGATGGTAAATGGTATTAAACTGGGTAGTTCGAGCCCTGAATGCTGATTGACTGACAGCCGTGGTATATCAGACCGTATACCACGGGTTTGACAAAAGTTATTTTTACTGCTCTAATTACATTGGTAACCAGTTTATAATAGCATTAAGGTACCTTGGGGGTTTGTGGTATATGGCCAATATACCACATCCCTCAGGCCTCATTGTTAAATATAACATTCAACTCAACTTTAGGACACAAACGTCAATTAGTCAGGCTTTGTGTCATCAGACAGTCATGTCAACTTTCTCCAGAGTACACACAATGTCTGAAAACACCCTACAATAAGTCGTCCATGCTAATGTTTTTGACAAACACAGACACACAAACCCAAGACTGGATAAAGTGGTTGCTCCACTAAAAGGTTTGCGATTATGCTGCGGGATTTCGAGGTAATTTGTGGTTTAGTACGGTACCCTGCGTCACCATTTCATTGCTCCAGACCAGCACAAAGGGGGGTTAGAGCACTGATTATGCTTTTGGGTCCTACTGTGTCTCTGACAATAAATGGGCGACATAAACCTAAATAGAAACTGATAATTGTGCACGACTTTAGTATTACTTACTAAAACTGTTACACTAAGGTTTTTATTATGATTATTTTGCTCTTACTGTAGGCCACTCCCGGCCGGTCACATTGTACAGTGCCTGAGTGGTACAAAGGTCTAAGACACTACATAGCAGTGCAAGCTGTGTTGCTACAGATGCTGGTTCAATACCCGTGCCAGCCTCGGGTATTGACCTGTAGGTTTTTGGTTTCTCCCCCTCTACAAACATAAATAAATTATAAATAACCAACTGGCTTTATTTATAAATTAGTAACAATGTCTCACCCAATGTTCAAGAATCCTTTTTCCCCCTCACTCATTTTACGTTATTTGAAAACCAAATAGTCTCCAAAATATTTAAGGGGCATTGCACTAATAATGGTGCTGACTAGGGAAACATTCCCGCTGTTCTGTTGTGGCAGTCTGCACGTTCAAAATAAAACAATGTAACTAATAATGGCATCTTTAAGCTTTCATTAATAAAATAATGATAAAAATACTCTTTCAAAATGCCGATGTTTATTTAGTTATGGATCCATAATGAATGACCATGGGAATAAATATCACTGAATTACAGAAATATCCTTTATTTGTAATTATTGGCGGAGAGTCACGTCATATTTTTCGATATACTCTAGGCCTATCAAAGATGAAATGAGTATTACTAGTGTTGCGTAATTTGCTGTTAAAAGTGGTGTAGGTCTTATTTAAAGAGCATTTTGAAGTTAGAAGCAAAAGCATACAACTATTATAGCACCGTTTCGCACTGCTCTGAGACAAGCATGGGGACTGGTCTTGATAAATCAATTAGATTTTTATCTTCACTTAATCTCCATTTGGGTATTGGTTAGACTACAATTATACAATTAGGGTGCAGAAATGTTATGCTCTTAGTGTAACCTTTATTTAACTAGGCAAGTCAGTTAACCTCTTGGCGTTCCCCTAGGATAGGGGGCGCTAAAGCGATTTTTGAAAGAAATTCGTGCCCATTTTAAACGGCCTCCTACTGAAACTCAGAAGCTAGGATATGCATATAATTAATACTTGTGGATAGAAAACACCCTAAAGTTTCTAAAAGTGTTTGAATGGTGTCTGTGAGTATAACAGAACTCATATGGCAGTCAAAACCCCGAGACCGATCGTAACAGGATGTGGAATTCTGAATTGTGGACTCAACTTCACATCTTTGCCTATTAATCACACCGTGAGCTATGGTTCATTGAGGACTTCCTATTGCTTCCACTAGATGTCCCCAGTCTTTACAAAGTGGTTTGAGTCTCCTACTGTTAAAACTGAATGAATGAGACGCTGTTGAAATTGGTCACATGAGGAGGGCCATCACCATTATGACGCCGGCGGCCCTGTCTACCCTCCCCTTTCGAAACGTTTTGAAACACAATGCAATCGTCCCCCTCGAATCTTATTGGCTCTCTTGTTGAAACAGGCCCTGAAGATTTATATGTTATACAACGTTTGACATGTTTGAACGAACCTAAATGGAAAAAAAATGCTTTTTCTCGAAATAGCTGTCCGTGGCCGACGGAAGTTTTGGAGCAGCCTTCAGACACGCTAACAAGAACAAGCTCTTGGAACATAAAGGAGTAATTTTTTCGAACAAAAATACATTTGTTGTGGACCTGGGATTCCTGGAAGTGCTTTCTGATGAAGACAACCAAAGGTAAGGGATTATTGACAATAGTATACAAGACTAGATGTGATATGTGATTGTTCCAAGATGGCGCAGACCTGTTTTTACTAGGTAATTTTCTGAGTATCGCATCCCCTTTTATCGCAAAGTGTGATTACCCAGTAAAGTTATTTTTAAATCTGGTATTACAGGTGCTTTCAAGAGATATTCATCTATAAATCTTAGAATGACAATATTACATTTTAAAAATGTTTTCGAATAGTAATTTAGTAAATTGTAGCTCTCTTTCATCGGATGCATTTGAGGGAAAATAGTTAGTCAACGTTACGCGCCGATGTAAAATGCTGTTTTTATATATAAATATGAACTTTATCGAACAAAAGAATGCATGTATTGTGTAACATGATGTCCTAGGTGTGTCATCTGATGAAGATTGTCAAAGGTTAGTGCTGCATTTAGCTGTTTTTTGGTTATTTGTGATGCATGTGGTTGGTCGGAAAATGGCTATGTGGCTACTTTTACGATATACTCCTCTAACATAATGTAATGTTTTGCTTTTGCTGTAAAGCCTTTTTGAAATCTGACAACGTGGTTCGATTCAGGAGAGGTGTATCTATAAAACGATATAATTTGAAAAAAATAAATAAATAATAATTACATTTTGTTATGCTAATGGCGATATGATTTTTCGCTGGATGTCCGTCGGCCGCACAGGGGTTAAGAACAGCCTACTCCTTCCTCCCCGTCAGGGAATTGAACCCCGGTCTCCCGCGTGCCTGCATTCTCTAGTACAGCCACTATTGAAGGCTATCAAATGCTTCTCAAAGATGCCTTCTGGTGGTCAAACTAGCATTAATGGTACCAGTGGTTCACGCTCAAATAACGTGCCATATAATTCTGAAAGACCATGCAAGCTGCACCGCAGTATGCTGCATCTTTAAAGGACGAACCACTGTAGGTTAACAATGCATTGCAATCTTCCCAACACACATTAAACCACAATTAGTAACTATCACATCTGCAGTTAATCAAACTGATGAGTTAACAATGTAAATAATGAACCAACATCTACCCAACAATTTGTAAGCTTTCCTGTGAAACTATTTTGCTGTCGCTAAGGGACAAAATTACATGGTTGGTGTCTGATCCTGGTATGCTTGATTTTCTCCTAAGAGGACTGTCATGTTTTGGTAATCCATCGTTGCCTTGTTCTGAATAGAGTTTAAATGGTAAACTAACAACTACATGGTGTTACTAAAAACTGACATAAAGACCATTATGGGATGCAGTAGGGTTAGATGATCACTCCAGGTTAATCTCACAGCAGGTTAAGTCTTACCCCTCTTCCGTAGGCCCCTATTGCATCAAGATCCGACTGCCCAAAGATAGAAGAGCATCGTCACCAAGGGTTTAAGCACCAAGTGATGGTTGTACTGGTTACCCCCTTCTGAGCAGCTATGGAAACACTCATGCTTACCTCTTTATGAAAGTTGGTAGAAATTGCCCTAACCACTGGTTTTACTGTCCCTAATGGTTACAGTTAGGATTTGTAACTGGAAAATCTGATCGAAGATCTGTGTTTAGGGGCAACTTCTACCTCAAGCCTCTTTACCGATAGTCAGAAATTCTGCAATTAGATTGAAAACAAAAGATGGCAGCGTTAGAGTGATACTGACCCTCACACTGCCTCGGCTGCCCACAGACATCCGCTCATCATCGTCTGAGATCTGTGTGGGAAACAAAAAAATTAAGTAGATGTTCTTCGATTGTCCAGCACAACATCTGTACTTGGGGGAAAAAAATATTTAATATTTAATATGTGGTTTAACAGTCAAATTAAGAAAGAAAATTCCAATTCATTTTTTGATACACAATTTACTCCATGAATTGAAATGTAATTTCACCCCAACCCTGATGTTTAACATGGTTCACTGAAACACCGCAGAAATGAATCTCCCCCTCGGTCTGTAAATGACTTGACTGTGACCTCTTTCTCTGTGCTCCCCAGACTGGCTGTACAAACCAGATTATATGCCCGAGAGGACAGCTCAATGGCCCAGGGAAGTGGAGTCAGAGTGGGCCATACTGAATGACAGTGTGTGAAATTATTGGCACCCTTAGCAAAAATTATAAATAATTACTATACTGAGCTATATTGTATGCTCAAAAAGATGGGAAATTATCCTATTTTATAATAATACAATTGCTCACGGAAAGAGATGTTTAAAGAGATTCTCCGGTACTTTCGTATACTTTTTAGCCAGTAGTTCTGAAAGTAGCGCTCACGAGCCAAAAGTGGTCCCCGAAAACTGCGTACCCACATCATATGTGCAGATATGTGCACCACGTCATTGCTCTTTATTTCGCTATGCTATGGGTATATGATGTGCCTCTTGCTAGATGTCACTCAAAAATAACCTTGTAAAATATGGTGGTGGATATTTGATGTTGTGGCTATTTTGCTTCCACTGGTCCTGGGGCCCTTGTTAAGGTCAATGGCATCATGAACATTACCCAGTACAAGGACATTTTAGGCACAAACCCGATTTCCTCTGGCAGAAGGCTGAAACTTGGTGCAAGTGGATCTTCCCGCAAGACAATAACCCCAAACACATCCATAAATAAATTGTTAATTGGCCATAAAATCAACAATTTGTAATGGCCATCTCAGTCTCCAGACCAGAAACCCATTGAAAACCTGTTTGAAGTGAAGAGAGCAGTCCATAAGCACAGACAAAGGATATCAAGGATCTGGAAGGATTCTGTATGTAGGAATGGTCCCAATGTGTTCTCCAACTCATAAAACATTTTAGAAAAAGGCTCAGTGCCGTTATCCTCCCAAGGTAAGGTATTGAAAACAGGGGTGTCAATAATTTTAACCCTCATCTGTTAGAGAAAAACAGTACTACTTGTTAAACATTTTTTTCTCTGAGCAATTGTATAAGTATAAAATTATTTCCCCAGTATAACTCAGTATTTGAATTATTTATTTTATACAGTCATTTTTGTGCATCTTTATCAAGGGTGTCAATAATTTCAGACCTCACTGTTTATCCCAACAAGCATACTACATGATATAAGGCAAAAAATTGCCGATCAACCCATACTAAATAGTATCCTAGTATGGATTGGATATTGGAGTGTATTGACTGATAGGAGACAAATATCATCGTCACTTGAACAAAAGCATGCTGACATTGTGACTCTCCAGCACCTGAGTTCCCAAGGTATCAAGTCACAGTTCAAAGAAATGAAAGCTGCTTTTGTCAGATGATGGAGACAGGAAGGTGCAAAGAGAGATGGTGGATGATAGGGGGAGAGGAATACACACCGAAGTATGTCTTTGTGTGGGGCGTGAGTACCTCTCACTGTCCTCCTGGAGGAATGAAAAAGGAAAATAGGACACAGGTAGAGGTCAAGGTTCAAATGACAAGGGAAGGATGAAACACTTAGGACAATGTCAACATTGATGTTCATATAGGCACGTCAGAGGGGTTTCAGCAAGCACCCAAACAAACAGACAAACTCAAACTCGCACACTTACGTGCAAAAACTCACACAGCATTATTCCAAAGGAGGACTTCTAGCATGTATGCACACTTTTTCCAATTCAACTGTGGCTATTAAACTGAGGAGAATTGAAAGTGAAGGGTAATTGCCTGCTAACCTTTGAAAGTGAACAATTCTCAATGGTCAAGTGCACTGCATTCATTCCCTAAGCAGCCATGCCTCCAGTTCATCACATCACTGTGGCCATGGATACTGATCCTGTCACCCAACCACTCAAGCAGACATGGTTACACAGACAGACAGACAGGACAGAGATTAGTTCCTGTCCTGCAACTGTAGCTTTCATCACACGTTGTGGTTGGTTACTTGTTATCGTTTTCCAATATCTTCACATAATTCAGCATTTGTCTTTTAAAAACACAATATGACAGGAGAGACCTATGTCACACAGTGTCCAGTCTGGTGGATCTGAACCATCCAGGAAAACTGCAAGAATAAGACCGTCGCTTGGCAGTCAAGGGGATCATCAAAACACAGGCAGTCTACACGACAAGGGATAGGACATGCAGATCCAAACCCATTCAACATGCACATCAATTCTGTGGATTATCATTAGATGTGCGGCCTTATAAATCAACAATCCGCTCTAGAACTTTTAGGCTAAAGGTATATTGCACACAAAAGCCTCTCAAAAAAATATGAAAAGCAAATGCCATATAGGTTTAAGAGGAAAGCCCTTTTTTTAATCTCAGCTATTCCCCATGGCTAAGAACATTCACAACATACCGCTGGCTCTCTAGCATTATTAACAGCTTTGAATATTGAAAGAGAGTGATAGTGAATTACTTTCATGCATTATTCAAAACAAGCTATTATTCCACAACTGATAGTGCAGCTAATTCATTAACAACGCTTAGTTTGTCATTCTTGTTATTGACTGTACCATCCATTGCTCGATGTGTCCCCATTCGCTGTCTACTTTGTCTGATTTGTTGTCCAAGCCGTAATATTTCTGAGGAAAGAGCGTGAGAGGAGAGGAAGGAAGCGTGGAAACTCACAGCTCATCGAACAATCATTATTATCTAGCTATATGTACTATGTAGTCTAAACCATGGTGATTTTATATTGGCATAGACATTTTTGTAACAAATAACTAACACATTTATACCGGGATGCATGTCTAAATTGAAGAAAGAAAAAAACGTCAGTAGTAAAAAATAATTTTACAAGATGATAATGAAAGTATAAAAACAGTACAGAAAATGTGGGGGGTGGGAAAGAATCCTACCTTCTGAACCTGATAGATCTATAAATTAACACCACAGGAGGAGCAGCCAGGGCAATGGAGGAGAGGAACCAGGAATCAGGGACAGAAAGGGAAAGAATAAAAGAAAAAAGAGTGACATTGGGGAACAGAGAGAGATAAAACATGATAGACCACCACAAGGAGGGCGAGAGAGAATGTAAAGCTGTATACGGTATGTATTTAAAGCTACATAGAAAGCGAGAGAACAGTACAATAATTAGGGTGGTGTCCACACAGAGGCAAGTTATTGCTTATGACAGGGACTTGGCTGTGGAATGTGGCATGGACATAGCGTGGCAGGCCAACAGTAACCGACCCCAGGAACGTCTCAAGAGTTCACATGATGGTCTCGGGAGGGACCATGTGATTGGAGTCACCAGGGTAAGCAGGATTCTTTCCGACCGTGGCTCCTTAAGGTTAGTGACAGCGTGTTGGCATCTCAACAGTAGCATGACCCGTGTCACCTGGCACACGAGGCAATCAGCCAAAATACTGTACACTTTTCTCAAGTCAAGTCATGTTTTGACAAGATCCAAAACATGGCCTGTTTCTTTCTAGGTGGGGATGTTCCTCAGCGACAGTGTCAACACATTCTATGATTCACCAATATTGCCTTATTTTAAATCTCAGTTACCTTTGAAGAGATCCTAAAAAACGACATGCATTTCAGTCAGTGCTGCTGTACAAATAGGTAGCAGACAAAACCCCAGTAACTAGACTTTCATAGCCAGATTTCCTAAAGAACGAAAGGGTATACTACGACACTAGCTAGATCTACAGTGGTTCCGCCTTTAAAAGTTGCGTCATACTGCAGCACACCTTGCGGGCTGCTGCAGCATTCCGTGGCACGTTATTCAATTGTCAGCCATTTTTTAACATTAATGTGCTAGTTTGATCACCAGAGGGCAACTTTGAGAAGCATTTGATAGTCTCCCATATTGGCTTTACTAGAGAATTTAAAACCTTGGTACATGGGATTGATTTTACGAAATTTGGCATAATTTATTTGATTAATACTATGGTGTTTCTATTCCGAGAAAAACGAAAAATGAAACCCTCAGGGTTTCCATCAGGATGGAATGGAAAATATTGCGCTGTACAACGTGACAGTCAGGAGTAGGCTAGAGGAGAGGATTAGAGGATTCTAAATTAAATATCTAACGGGCATGACATTTCCACACCCTAATTGTAGCGTAACCAACACTCACTTCGCCTATGGTAGGCCTACAGTATATCTAAAAAAATATATGTTTTTCAATGACGTGACTCTCCGCCAATAATTACATTTAGGGGATTGGAGGATTCTAAATTAATATCTAAGGGGCATTTTCCATTAGGATCTGTGAGAATATCTAAGGGTCTTTTTTATCTAATTCTAAATTAATTAATAATAATAGCTTTCTTTAAAAACTAACGATATTTTGGAGATTTTGTTTTCATTTAACCTAGAGTGAGCGAAAAAAAGGCAATTCTTGAACATGGCGTGAGACATTCTCACTAATTTATAAATAAAGCCAGTTTGTTATTTAGATGTATTTATTTCTGGAGAAACCTAACTTGATTATTTAGCAGACATCACCTGCTTATATTCAGTCAACACATATCTTAAGAACATCATGGAAAATAATTGAACATTTTCGTTTCTCCATGCTTGTCTCAGAGCAGCGCGAAATGGTGCTGAAATAGATGTCCACAGCATTTTGAAGATAAGCATTTTGAAGATAAGCCACCTGCATTTGTTTATTAGGCTACTGTGCAGTCTGACAAGTAAACATAGCCTACAATACATACTGTGGTAAACATGGGAAAGTGCCTAATTCCTTACATAAGGATGAGCAGACCATGTCTTGGTGACCTCAAGCACCTTCAATAATGGCTGTACTAGAGAATGCGGGCACCCCGGGAGACCGGGTTCAATTCCCTGAAGGGGAGTAAGGAGTAGGCTGTCCTTGTAAATAAGAATTTGTTCTTAACTGACTTGCCTAGTTAAATAAAGGTTACACTAAGAGCATTACATTTATTTTTGTTCTTAACTGATTCCATGTGTTATTTCATAGTTGCGATGTCTTCACTATTATTCTACAATGTAGAAACTAGTAAAAATAAAGAAAAATCCTGGAATGAGTGGGTGTGTCCAAACTTTTGATTGGTACTTGCTTAATTAATTGGAATAATATTATGGTGTTTCTATTACAAGATAAACGAAAAACGCTTCTTGGTTTCTGTTAGAACGGAATGGAAAATACGGCGCTGCACAACGTTACGGTCAGTAGTACAGTACTGGGCTATTTAGCGAAAGAATCCCCATGTTCTGCGGGCAGGCCAGGGCATGCGGGAGACCGGGGTTCAATTCCCCGACAGGGAGGGAGGAGTAGGCTGTCCTTGTAAATAAGATTTTGTTCTTAACTGACTTGCCTAGTTAAATAAAGGTTACACTAAGAGCATTTACATTTCTTCACCCTCATTTTCTAATTCTAGTCTAACCAATACCCAAATGGAGATTCAGTGAAAATAAAAATCGATTGATTTATCAAGACCAGTCCCCATGCTTGTCTCAGAGCAGCACGAAACGGTGTTAAAATAGTTGTAGGCTATTGCTTCAAATCCTATTGCTTCTAACTTCAATATGCTGTTTAAATAAATAAGACCTAGCACATTACTGAAGACTAGTTCAAACTCAGGCTTCATCCATGTTACGAAGGTGGATATTGATCCCGCACTCGTCACTAACTCAATCCAAGCGAGTAACTGTGTGCAAGAACAGTAATCCTGCAAATTCAGGCTATGAGAAAAAAGCTATTAGACGGGCCGTCTTCATTACGTGTATTATTAATGCCGTCTTTCTGCTTATCAATTACCCCCCCCCCCGCCCCCACTATTGATAAAATAATTGTATTAAGTCATACGAAGGTTTTACTGCACGTGAAGTTTTAAATGCATCCTGACATTACATAATTTGTAGTGTGACAGGTCTTTCATTATTACTATATTTAACATAAAAGATCATCAACTATTCTCCAGATGAAGGGATGATAATGCAGTCTTTGTGAGAGGGAGGAAATCTAATTTAATTGCTCAACTCACGGCCCAGAGACTTCTTTCAGGATAAAGTGGAGTTAACAGGTTAGAGCTGAAGTATTCGTTGCCATAGAAATTGGCCTGGCTAGAAGGTGAGCCACCTTTATGTCAACGGTTATACCAAGTTGAACTCAGAACTGACCAAAGTTAGGTCCTCAAACCCGCTATGTAGTAAACCCCTCTAAACATCTTAAGCATTGGGATATTTATAGTTTATACATAGACAAAAACAGTTTTCACTCAGAACGGCACTAGCCGTCTTCATTAGCAGGTACATGCAGTTAAAAAAAATATTCTAATAGACCTGAATTGGGGAAACTACAGCGTTAAATGATCCAAAACAGACCCCAAAGACAAAGCTGGAAACCAAACCTTCCCACAACACTATGAGATGCATTCACTTCATACAAGCTTAGAAATGTATTTATCATGAAATGCATTAGTTATTGCACTCACCAAGCGAAGTTTGATGAACTCCCTGAGTGGTTCCTTAAAGTATATGATCTGGTCTCGGTGGAGGTCCACTTGAGCAAACAAGATAACTCTTTCCGATTTTGTTGAACAACATGTTTCAATGTTTTATATGCTGTACCTTTGAGCTCAGTCTAGAAGCTGTGGTCGCTGAACCAAAATCGCTCTACGAACTATGTGAAAAATGTGCCACCTCTTCTATACTGTCCCCCAATCCCCAGCCAACAATGCTTTTTCTGGTTTTAAAGACACCCCAGTTTCACTGGCCTGTCAGTGGGCCACTAATCCACATTTAACAGCACTCTCTCGCTTTCAGCCCTGCAGTACATGCTTTGGCTGGTGTGCGATTCTCAGTTCTACAGATCCATCATCAGTTGGGCTGACCCTTTCATCCACTGTTACTCTTCATTCATTATCTAGAAGTGCTGTTCAGACGACGCCCTACCACTTCTTGACCCCACAAGTCCATCAGTCTCAATTAATGCTTTTTCTGCCTGACGTCTATGTCCGTGCTTGCTCCATTGGTCTGGCCAAAAGATCTTGCCCCAACCTTGACAAACTCCCCTCACGGCAGATTTACTGACCCTTTGTTAAGGTTAATGCCTGAGACCTGTTGGAAAAGCACTTATTGTTAGAGTTAACCTTTGTGTCAGCGTTTCTCTTTCGAAGTTGGTCACCTTCAAGGACCTGAGAGCTGAACAAATGCGTTTGCCATTTAATCTCCAAAATATCATGCAGGAACATGCGTACTTACAGTACCATACACATATGTCCCATTGCCACAGGTATGCCAAACAAACAAAGGTGATACTGGAACCTCTTCTTCCAAGCTTTGACAGCTGAGCTCTCTTAGACCTCAGAGCAAAAGATACCTAGCTTCTACCAACAAAGGAAACGTGACAAGCTTTTCGGCTCAGCGTCTGAGGCACATTGGAGTCAGCATTCTGGAAAAGTTGTTCTGAGAACCAGCGTGCTTAAAGTGCCTCACAGCAACATGTCAATCAAGAATACAGATTTTTCTGCCGATTTCATTACAGAAATTGTTTGGGATTTAAGAAGATTTCAAAGCTGAGATTGCAAAGGAAGGTAAAACTTCATATCCAGGTCCGACCAAAGTATTTGATAAATGGTCAAGAACGAAAAGCATCACTATTCATTTTTCAAGTGTAAATAAACACGTAAACAAATTACCTTGCCTCGTTCAGTGCAAGACCATTCATCAGATGAGATAGTTACACAATCAGCTTAGGTACTGTACCTCTCGCTTCCCGTCCGAACTAGCTTCAAACATACCGGCTCACCTTTCTATTTGGAGGGGTCCCCGGACGCCCTTTAAGGGCAGCCCGAAACCCCCTCCCCGCCAACCACCGCCCGGCCGTCCTGCTGCGGTCACGGTGCAAACTTAGGGTGTTCCATACAGATGTCGCCAATGACGATGGCCTGCCATGCAGACGGGATCAAGGAGGTTAAAAGTTCCCAGTCCAGAGACTCAGACGACGCTACAAACACAACCTGATGATTTAGGTTAGCACTACTGTAGACATACAGCTAGCAATCCACTCTTCTGGCTTGAGTGCTTCTACAATTGAAGAGGATATCTCCTAAAGTTATCATCCGGACAGTAGTGGAAAGCATAGTAGTGTTGTCCAGACATAACATCGTTGGAGCAGCAAAACAAACCACTGTTAGTCAACAAGAGGCTTCACTAAGGAGGACAGCCCGTTAAGCTACTTTGGGACTTGGGTTGAGGGTTTAAGCTACACACACACATACACATTCACACACAAACACACATACCAAACACACCTCCTGACCAGACTAATCTGAACACTGACTGTTAATCCGGTGAGTATGACAGGAGGGGGTGTGCCTGCTCATGCATGTCTACCATAACACAGGGATGGTGCACTGTTTGCTCAACCACATGTTTTAAATGTGTGAGCATATGGCATTCGTCTCTCATTGCTGGCAAATTTCACATCTAAAATGGGACAAATGCTAAATATAATGAGAAACTCACATCATAGTACACTAAACAAGTAAAGTACTATCACAGTGATCATTCTGTACGTTAAGGCAAGAACATATGGTTTCTTAGAGCAGGGTAGAGTAAGAGTGTTGGAGTAAGAGTGAGCAGTGACTGTAAAGCTTTCTGTAGGATTATTGTGGTCTAAGAATAGTGACCCAAGAAAGGTGAGGCTCCCTTAGGTAGGGATCAGAGGTGCTAAACCACAGCAAGACACAATCACCATGTAACACATCAGAACACACACAAGTAAAAATCTAGAGATTAGAGCCTCTATCGGCAGAGTCAAGCCAAATGGTGATTTAATGAACCTAAAAGGTTCTTGAGTCTGCAGAACCAAGAGGGAGGCAAAGCTAGCAGGGAGCATGTAGCATAATGCAATGCTTTAGTCCCTCTCAGGTAATACATCACTCTGATTTACATAACTTTAATGAACTGAAAACTACCCAATATTTTCTAATAGGAAATGTCCAATTCATGTATTTAATTTTGACTGAAATGGAATTTACCCCAGCCCTGCTTGATGGAGTACTTACTGAGACTGAGGAATTTACAATCTCATATGGTCCAATCAGAGCCATTACTTGATATCACAGCTGGAAACTAACCTAGAGACACTACTAATACAAATCTCAGCCAATAAAAAAAAAAATATCCAAATACAACAGCTGAACACAATGTAAACATCTATTGGACCAAAGCAACATGCTTTATAGTTCCGTTACATTAAGAAATAGTACACATTCACCGATGCATCCTTGGTCATATGACAACTGAACAAGAGCGTCAATTACCGATGCTATTTGGTGAGTTCAGCCATTGCAGGTACTGGTCAAGCTCAGGTGAGGGTTATGTGCTTTTAAGACCTCCAGGTCAACTGGATTTTATCATGCTCTCTCACTGGGTCAAAGAGCATAAGCAGTCCAATTTCCCACCAATTTGACCGCTTCTGCTACTGTACGTACAAAGGGTAAACCAAAATCAGGGTTGGCAACTAGTAAGCACCATGTGTTCCAGAATATACTAGATGTAAAGATTGTATAACTTCAAGATCACTTTTTAAGATTAGAATCATCTTAGTAAGAAAAGATGGTTCCAAAAAGGCAAAACTGGAATCCCTAATTCCCCGGATCTCTAATGGCAATGTTCTTGCTTGTCGTTTATACTCATGATGTTAAGAGTGTATGCTAATTTGTTTGGTAGAAATCCCCAGCTGTGCACTCTCGTGCTGGGCTATAGTGATAACAGTACACCATTAACACTGGTGACCTCTGTCCTCACCCTGGCACAGGATGAAAGGACCCTCAGCTTCATGAAACACTGTCCAGAGGAAATGCCTTCGTCTTTAATGACCAACCCTGGCCCCATGTGACCCTCCAGCTTCCCGAACCGTCTCCCTAAACTTGTGACGTGACTCATGGTGCCTAAAGCTTGGTGTAGTTTTGGGACCAAGTCTTTGTAAGGTACATTATTGCACCTGGTCTGTTATGTCTGTCATTTGGAAGTGTAGTTGTATTGAAGTTCTGTAGGTATGGATACTAATTTTGCATGCATGTCTGTGTGCATGTGGTCTATGTGCTGTATAACGTAAGTGTGTACATTATGTGTGTATTGGGAATATAGTGCCCTCTAGTTGTACCTCTTTCTGTTGTCTCTCCAGCTCCTTCATACGGATTTCTCGAGCCTCTGCCCTGGCCGCCCTCTTTGCTGCCAGCCTGGCCTCTGCCTAAATTAGAGAGAAAGATAGGATGAATAAAGAGCAAAGGAGAATGAGAGAGATTGTTAGTTTAGCATTAACACCAACATATATAAATAGAGACAATGTGACCAGATATCCATTTCCTTGATAGGGCTCCTGTTCCCTAGGGCAGGGACAATTCATGTATAATGTGTAACCGGCGGTTTTGGATGAAGACCGTGATGAAAATAAAACAGTCCTAACCGTTTAATTCAAATTTAAAAAAAATAGTGAAACGAACAGCTGACTGAAGACAGGACGGCGGGGCATTTGTGCAGTTGATTTAGTTTCCGCGGTAACAGACTTAACAACGTGATCAAACTTTGTTCCTCCTTGCTGAAATGTAGAATGTTCATTCAAATGATGTTAACTGATGGGGCTCATGCAATGGAATGTATTTTTTGTAATGTCAGTTGAGTTGTATCAAGAAATCACAGCACAAATTGATGGGTACACATCCTGCTTTTACTTCCTGCTCTGCTCCTATGCCTGTCCACCATTGACTTGAAAGGGGACACCCGTTCTATTCATTCTATGTCTATGGTAGCACATTCAGTCAGGAGCAGATGAGGAGAAAATCGATTTGAATGATTATTACGGAGACCTCGGTCATTTGGCTGGCCAATTACAGTCATCCCATGACCATCACAGCCCTACATGCAACCCTTGATAAAAAAAATCTATATGCAGTACTCCACATTTATATTGTGTATTCTTGTTTGTATATTTACGTGAACACATTACTTTGGGTGTGGCAATGCTTTATGTTTGCGTGTCTGTGTGTTTACGCAAGCAGTGTGTACTTGTGTGTGTTGACTCGGCTTCACTTGAGTGAGAGCAAGGCTTTTTCCTTAAAAGGATCTGTCTCAGAGGGTGGGTGAGTGACAGAGAGAGAGAGCGAGAGTGTGTGTGTGCGTAAGAGAGAGTGAGTAAGCACTTCCTTCCTGCCCCTGAGGCTGTCAGAATGTGGCCGGGAACATGTTTCCTCTAGGCGGGGTCACTGTGCAAGCTAGACATGCACAGAATACTGTAACCCCTCCTCCCTCGCCCTTCTGCATTTCCCCAACTGCGGCCCATTTGCTCAAGTAACAGGAAAACTCCCATAAAGCAAAGGTCTGGTACACACAAAAACACACTCCCACATGCACTGAAACAGAAATATATTCCTTATGCCCTGCATCTTATACATACACATTTCAATGTGTTTAAAAAGGTCCTCCTCATTCACATTTTTGGTGTGACATACAGGCCAGAGTGAAAGAGAACTCCCTGTCGTTGTCACATTCTAGACCAGTTTACACTCCACTGCCTTGAACTGTGAACTCCACACTACAGATCTAGGCCCTGTTGAAATTAGTCCTGCCTTCCTCGAAGTAATCACTGATCTCACATGATTAAAATAGATGAAAGCTAGCACTGCCTTCACCTATTCAACCGTGTGAGATCAGGGATCCCTTTAAGGAACGGAGTAAGGAAGGAGGATGCATTTTCGATTGGAATAGGGCCTTTGTTTCTGTACCAGCATACACCACTGGCAGAGGACACAGATTCCAATTGAGGAAAGGTGGATGACGCAGTAGTGGTTAGAGGAGTGTAAATGTCAGCTGAGGGGGTTTAAATAGGATTCTGGCAAGCCCATAAGCCTTATTCTGCGCTTGGAAGCATCTGACACAATCTGGAGGGCTACCGATATAGTCTTTGAAAATATCGGGACGTCTGGGACTGCTCAAACATGTTTGATTTTATCGGCACAAAATCTGCAATGCTTTGTAGTGTGAGATGTGCAACGACAAGTTTTGAGATCGGTGATTAGTAATAGATAAGAAGCCAGTGAGATGATGACGTTGTTTCGAGTCACCCAGAATGTGTAGACTCGAGCAGGAGAGATGACTACTACTAGTATGCATTCGTACTTGCCTTTATCCAAAGGTAAAGTGTCAAATCGTTACAGCTTTGAAGTTCACAAGCAATGTAATTCAATTCAAAATGTTGGCTAGATATTTCAACTCTGTATGGCAATTGTGAATGTCTGAATGATTATGAGGCTGCTTTGAGCCAGAGCTCGTAGCTACGTTACAAACTAATCACATCATTGTTTTCACGAGACAGCGTGGTAGGGAGAATACTCAACACCAAGTGAAGAATCTTGACCCTGTCTGTGCCACTATATTGGCAACACAAAAGAAAAACTACAACAAAGTCTCTTGTTTAATGTGAGAGGCTCAACGATGTTAGTATTTTTTTTTTTTTTACCCTTTTTCACCCCAATTTTGTGGTATCCAAATTGGTAGTTACAGTCTTGTCCCATCACCGCAACTCCCGTACGGACTCGTTGTTCGCTTAACCCAAAAGCCAGCCGCACCAATGTGTCAGAGGAAACACCGTACAACTGGCGACCGTGCATGAGCCTGGCCCGCCACAGGGGTCGCTAGAGCACGATGGGACAAGGACATCCCGGCCAGCCAAACCATTACCTAACCCAGACGACTAATGGGTCTCCCGGTCGCGGCCGGCTGCAACTGCTCGGGATCGAACCCGGATCTGTAGTGACGCCTCAAGCACTGCCGTGCCTTAGACCGCTGCGCCACTCGGGAGGCCCTACGATGTTAGGATTTTAAAAGTTGTGTAGTGCCTACCCAGTTTAAGGCAAAAGGGATCTTGATCCAGGAGGGGATTGAATGTCTCTGCTGTAACGAAGATGCTTGATGTTGACATCTACCCACTTAGCTAGCAAGTTAGCAAACCAAATGCAAAGCTGCAGCCCTGAATTGGATACAATTTGACACATCTTAGATTTATTATAGTTATACGTAACTTTTAAGCAGTGGCGTAGCTCACACACCCACAGCCTCCGGTATTGAAAATCATACCACCGGTATTTTGAAATATACAGTATACCGGGGTATTGCCCAAGCCTATAGGTATTTTGTTAGCTCCCTGGGGAGAGTATGAGTTACATAGTCAGAGCTCAGTAGGATGACATTTCCTGCTAGCTCGAGCCAGAGGGCAGAGTTTTCCTTGTGAGCCCTGTAGTATAAGCAGTTGTCATTGCCATTAGCCTAGCCTATAGGCTTTAAATCCAAGTCTGGCCACATAACTGTCTCACTGGCTAAGGACTGTAAATAATGCATATTCTCATCTTTCGCTGTTTTGCATTGAGTATAAAGCATGACTGGCCAATAATTCATTTAAATAAGCACAAAGACCAGCACATATAGGGATTCGAAGTTACAAGCATCAGGATCTGATCTCATGCCAGCTTAATGACTGGCGACCTAATGGAAAGGAATATTTTGTACAAGTGAAGAAAAAAACAAACAAGTAACTCCACTATAAAGCTGGCAGTTAGTATGCAAATTGCCCCAGCAGCTTTTTCCCCTTCATTTGACTAGTAATCTTTTTTCCTGACTTGAAAAGCCATACTTGTGAACTCCTAGTTTGTTTATTTTCAATGGTTGATGACTAAACCAACATTTTGAAAAACAGCTCCTTCTTCAGTGTAACAATCCTTGATTAGATGCTATGCCACATAGTGTGAGAGCAAGTAAACAGCTTTACATATACATTTCAGCAGGAGTGGAAAGAGTAGTGAAATATCCTGCTAGAGTAGAAGTACTGTTACTTTAATTACATTTTACTCAAGAAGTAAAACTACTAGTGTTTGGTAGTCTAAATTCAGTGTCCTTGTCTTTAACTGCCATTCCCAGAAAGTCAGACTCTTCCCACACAAACTCATTTTTCTCAGCCTCAGAAGAATCTGCATTCAACAAATTGTGTGTGGTTATCAGACATATTCTCCAATATTATACATCTTGCAATCGACATCTTGGAGTCGGTTCAGCCACCGGGCTTCTTCATGCGTCGCGCCGACAGAGATAAACACCTCTCTGGGAAGAAGGGCGGGTGTGAATGCTTCATGATGAATGACTCATGGTGTAATCATAACAACATACAGGAACTCAAGTCCTGCTGCTCACTCGAACAAGAATTCCTTACAATCAAACGGCCATATTATCTCCCAAGAGAATTTGTGTCAGTTATCGTCACAGCCATGTATATACCCCCTTAACATCATTAGGGTAGGGGGCACTATTTTCACCTCTGGATGAAAAGCGTGCCCAAAGTAAACTGCCTGCTACTCAGGCCCAGAAGCTAGGATATGCATATACTTGGTAGATTTGGATGGAAAACACTCTATAGTTTCCAAAACTGTTAAAATAATGTCTGAGTATAACAGAACTGATATGGCAGGCGAAAACCTGAGAAAAATCCATCCAGGAAGTGGGATTTTTAAATTTTTGTACGGTTGAAATGTTATTGATTATTATGACCAAAAACAACCTGAGGATTGATTATAAACATTGTTTGACATGTTTCTACGAACTTTACTGATACTTTTCGGATTTTTCGTCTGTCTGTTGTGACTGCCTGTGAGCCTGTTGTTTACTGAACAAAACGTTGGTTTTTGGATATAAAGAGGGACTTTATCGAATAAAACTAACATTTATTGAGTATATGGGAGTCTTGTGAGTGAAACCATATGAAGATCAAAGGTAAGTGATTAATTGTATCACTATTTCTGACTTGTGTAACTCTACTTGGCTGGTAACTCTTTGTAATGACTTGTCTGCTGGGCGCTGTTGTCAGATAATCGCATGGTATGCTTTCGCCGTAAAGCCTTTTTGAAATCGGACACCGTGGTTGGATTAACCTCTCTAGGGTAGGTGGCACCAAATCGTCCCACCTACGTAACAGCCAGTGTAATCCCGTGGCGCGTTATTCAAAAACCTAAAAAATGCAAAAACTAAAATTTTTCAAACATATGACTATTTTACACCATTTTAAAGACAAGACTCTCGTTAATCTAACCACACTGTCCGATTTCAAAAAGGCTTTACAACGAAAGTAAAACATTAGATTATGTCAGCAGAGTACCCAGCCAGAAATAATCAGACACCCATTTTTCAAGCTAGCATATAATGTCACATAAACCCAAACCAGAGCTAAATGTAGCACTAACCTTTAATGATCTTCATCAGATGACAACCCTAGGACATTATGTTATACAATACATGCATGTTTTGTTCAATCAAGTTCATATTTATATCAAAAACCAGCTTTTTACATTAGCATGTGACTAGCATGTGACTAGCATTCCCACCGAACACTGCCAGTGAATTTACTAAAGTACTCACGATAAACGTTCACAAAAAGCATAACAATTATTTTAAGAATTATAGATACAGAACTCCTCTATGCACTCGATATGTCCGATTTTAAAATAGCTTTTCGGTGAAAGCACATTTTGCAATATTCTCAGTAGATAGCCCGGCATCACAGGGCTAGCTATTTAGACACCCAGCAAGTTTAGCACTCACCAAAGTCAGATTTACTATAAGAAAAATGTTATTACCTTTGCTGTCTTCGTCAGAATGCACTCCCAGGACTTCTACTTCAATAACAAATGTTGGTTTGGTTGAAAATAATCCATAGTTATATCCAAACAGCGGCGTTTTGTTCGTGCGTTCAAGACACTATCCGAAAGGGTAAATAAGGGTGACGAGCATGGCGCAATTCGTGACAAAAAAAATCTAAATATTCCATTACCGTACTTCGAAGCATGTCAACCGCTGTTTAAAATCATTTTTTATGCCATTTTTCTCATAAAAAAGCGATAATATTCCGACCGGAAATCTGCGTTTAGGTAAACAGACGAAAGAAAATAAAGCATGGGGTCGACTCGGGCACGCGCCTAAGCCCATAGTACTCTGATCGGCCACTTGCCAAAAGCGATAATGCGTTTCAGCCAGAGGCTGCCTCGATATCGTTCAGCTTTTTCCCGGGCTCTGAGAGCCTATGGGAGCCGTAGGAAGTGTCACGTTAGAGCAAAGATCCTCAGTCTTCAATAAAAAGAGCCAAGATGAAACACAACTTGTCAGACAGGCCACTTCCTGCATGGAATCTTCTCAGGTTTTGGCCTGCCATTTCAGTTCTGTTATACTCACAGACACCATTCAAACAGTTTTAGAAACTTTAGGGTGTTTTCTATCCAAAGCCAATAATTATATGCATATTCTAGTTACTGGGCAGGAGTAGTAACCAGATTAAATCGGGTACGTTTTTTATCCGGCCGTGTCAATACTGCCCCCTAGCCCTAACAGGTTAACAAGAAGTTAATCTTTAAACCGATGTATAACACTTGTATGTTTTATGAATTTTTATTATGAGTATTTCTGTTTTTGAATTTGGCGGTCTGCAATGGATGTCACTGGATGTTGGCCACTGGATGTTGGCCAAGTGGGACGGTAGCGTCCCACACCCCCTAGAGAGGTTAAGCAGACACCACGACGGCCCTCAAGGAACTTCACTGGACTCTATGCAAACCATATATCCTGAGGCTGCATTTATTGTAGCTGGGGATTTTAACAAAGCAAATTTGAGAACAAGGCTACCTAATTTATATCAGCATACACTCGCGCAGGCAATACACTCGATCACTGCTACTCAAAATTCCGCGATGAATACAAGGCCCTCCATCATCCTCCGTTCGGCAAATCAGACCACAACGCCATCTTGCTCCTACCGTCTTATAGGCAGAAGCTCAAACAGGATGTACCTGTGACAACTATTCAACGCTGGTCTGACCAATCGGAATCCACGCTTCCAAGATTGTTTTGCTCATGCGGACTGGGATATGTTCTGGGCAGCCTCAGAGAACAACATCAACCTATATGTTGACTCGGTGATTGAGATTTTAAGGAAATGCATTGGAGATGTTGTACCCACTGTGACTATTAAAACCTACCCTAACCAGAAACCATGGATGGAGGGCGGCATTCACGTGAACCACCGCATTTAAACATGGAAAGAGGACTGGGTATATGGCCGAATATAAACAGTGCAGTTTTCCCTCCGTTTTCCCTCCGCAAGGCAATCAAACAAGTGAAATGTCGGTATAGTGACAAAGTGGAGTCAACGGCTCAGACACGAGACATATGTGGCAGGGTCTACAGGCAATCACGGACTACAAAAAGAAAACCAGCCACATCACGGACACCGACGTCTCGCTTCCAGACAAACTAAACATCTTTGCCTGCTTTGAGAATAATACAGTGCCACAGTCATGGCCTGCTAACAAGGACTGCATCCCCCCTCTCTCTCTCTCCCCTTCTCCGTGGCCGACGTGAGTAAGACATTTAAACGTGTTAACCCTCGCAAGGTTGCCAGCCCAGGCATCCCTAGCCGTGTCCTCAGAGCATGCGCAGACCAACTGGCTGGTGTGTTTACGGACATACTCAATCGCTCCCTATCCCAGTCTGCTGTCCCCACATGCTTCAAGACGGCCACCATTGTTCCTGTACCCAAGAAGGCAAAGATAACTGAACTAAATGACTACCGCTCCGTAGCACTCACTTCCGTCATCATGAAGTGCTTTGAGAGACTTGTCAAGGATCATATCCCCTCCACATTATCTGCCACCCTAGACCCACTTCAGTTTGCACAGTGCCCCAACAGGTCCACAGACGATGCAATCGCCATCACACTGCCCTATCCCATCTAGACAAGAGGAATACCCATACTGTACTGTTCATCGACTACAACTCAGCATTCAACACCATCGTACCCTCCAAGCTCATCATTAAGCTGGAGGCCCTGGGTCTGAACCCCGCCCTGTGCAATTTCTGACAGGCTGCCCCCAAGTGGTGAAGGTAGGAAAGAACATCTCCACTTCACTGACTCAACTCTGGGGCCCCACAAGGGTGCATGCTCAGGCCCCTCCTGTACTCCCTGTTCACCCATGACTGTGTGGCCATGCACACCTCCAACTCAAATCATCAAGTTTGCAGACGACACAACAGTAGTGGTCTTGATTACCAATACCACGAAACAGCCTACAGGGAAGAGGTGAGGGCACTCAGAGTGTGGTGTCAGGAAAACAACCTCTCACTCAACATCAACAAAACAAAGGAGATGATCATGGACTTCAGGAAACAGTAGTGGAGAAGGTGGAAAGCTTCAAGTTCCTCGGCATACACATCACAGACAAACTGAAATGGGCCACCCACACAGACAGTGTGGTGAAGAAGACCTCAGGAGGCTGAAGAAATTTGGCTTGTCACCCAAAACCCTAACATTTACAAATGCACAATCGAGAGCATCCTGTCGGGCTGTATCACCGTCTGGTACGGCAACTGCACCGCCCTCAACCACAAGGCTCTCCAGAGGGTGATGCGGTCCGCACAACGCATCACCAGGGGCAAACTACCTGCCCTCCATGACACCTTTTTGGAAGGCAAAAAAGATCATCAAGAACAACAACCACCCAAGCCACTGCCTGTTCACCCCGCTACCATCCAGAAGGCGAGGTCAGTACAGGTACATCAAAGCTGGGACCGAGAGAGTGAAAAACAGCTTCTATATCAAGGCCAATAGACCGCTAAACAGCAATCACTAACTCAGAGGCTGCTGCCTACATTGACACTCAAATCACTGGACACTTTAAACAACACCACTAATAATGTTAACATATGTAAAAAGAGATTACTCATCTCATATGTATATACACTGTACCTTATACCATCTATTGCACCTTGCCGCTCAGCCATCTATATATTTTTATTTACATATTCTTATTCCATCCCTTTAGATGTGTGTATTAGGTAGTTGTTGGGGAATTGTTAGATTACTTGTTAGATATTACTGCAATGTCGGAACTAGAAGCACAAGCATTTCACTACTCGCATTAACATCTGCTAACCATGTGTATGTGACCAATACAAGTTTGATTTTGGGAAATGTTGATATTTTGTCAAATTTTCTTTCTAGTACTTTTTGTATTTTACAGATACGATGAAAAAATATATGTATTTATCCACAAATGCCTGCCTATGACCCCAAGAACACCATCTCCACCGTCAAACATGGAGGTGGAAACATTATGCTTTGGGGGTGTTTTTCTGCTAAGGGGACAGGACAACTTCACCGCATCAAAGGGACGATGGACGGGGCCATGTACTGTCAAATCTTGGGTGGAGAACCTCCTTCCCTCAGCCAGGGCATTGAAAATGGGTCGTGGATGGGAATTCCAGCATGACAATGACCCAAAACACACGGCCAAGGCAACAAAGGAGTGGCTCAAGAAGAAGCACATTAAGGTCCTGGAGTGGACTAGCCAGTCTCCAGACCTTAATCCCATAAAAAATCTGTGGAGGGAGCTGAAGGTTCGAGTTGCCAAACGTCAGCCTCGAAACCTTAATGACTTGGAGAAGATCTGCAAAGAGGAGTGGGACAAAATCCCTCCTGAGATGTGTGCAAACCTGGTGGCCAACTACAAGAAACGTCTGACCTCTGTGATTGCCAACAAGGGTTTTGCCACCAAGTACTAAGTCATGTTTTGCAGAGGGGTCAAATACTTATTTCCCTCATTAAAATGCAAATCATTTTATAAAATTTTTGACATGTGTTTTTCTGGATTTTTTTTGGTTGTTATTCTGTCTCTCACTGTTCAAATAAACCTATCATTTAAATTATAGACTGATAATTTCTTTGTAAGTGGGCAAATGTACAAAATCAGCAGGGGATCAAATACATTTTTCCCCCACTGTAGTCCCACAGACACTAGTGTTGCACAGTATATTGAAACGTTTGTACTTTTTCGATACTACATCAAACTGTTCGGTACTAGAATGTGTTACTTTCGGTAATTCTGTCTGTTTTCTACTGATTGAGATCAAGTCTTTATCAGCGCAGCTGATGTTCCCTTGAAGCGCGAGAGCACCGTCCCTGCTCCACGCATTGCTAGCTCTAGTCTGTGCTGAGGAACCACTGCACTCACTTAGTCTGGGCTGCATCACCACTTGATCAAGACTAGGGTGGAGGATTGTGCATATTATAGACTCATTATATCACATAGTGCTTTCAGAAAGTATTCACGCCCCTACACTTTTTCAAATGTAGTTGGTTACAGCCTGAATTGAAAATTGATTAAATTTGGTCACTAGACACACAATACTCCAAATTCAGTGGAATTATATTTTTATAAATTTGTACAAATTAAAAATGAAAAGCTGAAAATGTATTTAGTAAGTATTCAACCCCTTTGTTATGGCAAAACTAAATTAGTTCAGGAGTAAACATTTGCTTAAGTCACATAACAAGTTGCATGGACTCACTCTGTATGGAGTAAATGTTTAACATGATTTTTGAATGACTACTTAATCTCTGTACCCACACACAATTATCTGTAAGGTCGCTCAGTCGAGCAGTGAATTTCAAAACACAGATTCAACCACAAAAGACCAGGGAGGTTTTCGGCAAAATTCAAGGAACCCTGGTTCAGTCTTCTTTCCAAAGACACCCTTCTGCAGGGCAATAGCCTAAAACAAGGCCAAATACACCTAGTTTCCTGAATCGGTTCATGTATGTCGCAAGTCACGACTACACAGGAGAGTCGTTTGAATGTAAACATATTTTGGGGCAGAAATGCCTTCTGGAACATGTGAACTTTGTGTGCCTTAGTAACAAACTTGTATGCCATCTGTAAATATGAATACAATTGTTAAATTACGAGCCTTGTTTGTTAAGCCACAGATAAAGAGGCGCAACCTTCCCACTAGCCATGATTGGCTGAGATAATGAGTGGGATGGACATGCCGAGAGAGGATAGAGGATTGGTCTGCCATATTCAAGGCTTCTGTCTATTTGAGCTCGTCACTCTGTGTTGGTACTCATGTCAAATGCTGCTTTAAAAAAATGTATTGTGTAGTGGAGCTGCGTAAGTGTTGCTCTCCACTTTCTGGAGGATCAAGTTTTGAAATCAGTGGAATTAGACTACGATCGCTAAAGAGATGGAGAAAACACCTGTCTCCAGATTACATCTTCAAACTAAGGGCAACCGTGGTATGGCATTCCTGACAGGGAGACTTGTCCATCACGCATGATGACGTATACAGGTAAGATTGTCGAGTGTTAGCTAGCTTTTTCAGATATTACGCGTTTCTACTTTTGACAGAAAGTGGTTTCATGTCAAGCTAAAGTGTACTGTTAGCTAGCTAGCTAACGTTAGCTGGCTGGCTCCCTAGTGGAGGTTACTATGTTTCCCCAGAGCTGTTTGCTTTTCTAGTTAGAGTCAAATGTTAGGCATTGTTGCCACTTTGTTCATTGTTGTTTAACTAGCTAACGTTAGCTGGCTGGCTCGTTAGCTAACGTTACGTGTGTGATCTTAAACATTGTTTACCTAGCTAGGTTCATTGTTTACCTAGCTAGCTATATGTCTTAAGCTAAAGTGTAGTGTTAGCTAACGAGTCATCCAGCTAGCTAACGTTACGCGTGTACAACGTTCATTGAATATGGCCGGTGTCAGTAAACGTCAGCAAAAAAGCAGAATGAAATTGTTGCCAGCAGAGATGGTTAGGCTGTTTTCATGTTATCCAGAGGTAAACAAATCATTGGCCAGAGCGTCAAGTGTGCGCTCCGAGAGCGAAACGAGATGGGTGTGAACGATGCTGAATGGGTGTAGACAAAGAAGAGCTCTTCACTAGACACCCAAACATTCAAAGACGATTTTCTCAGAAGTGAGTTTACAAGTTGATCAACTTTCAAAGCATAATTACTTTCCCCATTGTTCCTCAAATGCAGTGTATGATATACCATTTTGTAGCTCCGAGTCTCTACTTTCATCCAATGTAAAAAGCACCATTTCACATTTTGCTACGTAAGACCGAATCCAGGTGGTGAGTCACATATACACTGTAGTTGCTTACCAAGATTACATTGAATGTTCTTGAGTGGCCGAGTTACAGTTTTGACTTAAAATTGTCTGTCTAGCAATGATCAACAACCATCTTGACAGAGCTTAAAGAATTTATAAAATAATAATGTGCAAATACTGTATAATCGAGGTGTGCAGAGTTCTTAGAGAGATTTACCCAGAAAGACTCACAGCTGTGATCACCAAAGGTGATTCTAACATGTATCGACTCAGGTGGTTGAATACTCATTTAATCATGTTATTTTTCACAAATGTTAGAGGGGTGTGAATACTTTCTGAAGGCACTGTATATAATTATGGATATTGTTTTTCTATGGTCATGGCTGCACTCCTGGTATGGCATGTAGAAATGTTGAAACTGTTAAAAGATGCACTATGCAGAAATAGCTCCACCATTGCCTGGTTGCTAAATTTAGAATAGTTTGCCTAATTTCAGTTTGTGAGACAAAACATGCAAGTATAGTGTAGAGAATCATTGTATCATCTTATCCACTGTGAAATATATTTTCCACAAACAAAAATATTGTATTTTAAGCTGGTGTACAAAATCGAAAGTAAGACGCAAAGACGAAAATTAGGAACAGGAAGCATAGACATAGCGCTCATAGAACACATCTAACGCTTCTTAGACTTGCTTTCAATGGGAACGAGATCTATAACTCATATTTCTATGTGAATTGGTTGGGTCGCCCAAAAAGTTACATATTAATGTCTGCAAAACAAATGTCCCTTACAGGCTAGAACACTTTAGAATGCAAGATGATACTGATTCCAGCTTTGTAGGCTAACTTTCCTTGCTAGCTTACAGCTGAAGCTAAAATCAATTTACTACCCGATCATCTTGTTTCTGATCCAACGGAAACTATTGCTGATTTTAAAGCTGATTGTCACCAAACGTTTTATTAATTCACTTAGTCTTACCCGCCTCATGTCTCTCCCAGTCAAGTTAATCTTTGCTCGAGCCCAAGTGACCAGGGTTCTGGTCTAGAAGCACAACTTCAAATGCTCCTACAGTTTGGCTTCGTACTGCAGTTTAACTGACGTCCGGCACAGAACAATGTCTATCTGCAGACTGCTGTTACTACATGCCGCGCCCGCTACGATTGAGGCTGCTGGTGTGGTCTCTGGCCCACACCCCAGCACAGTAGGTGACGATAATGCAGCAACGTTGGATGCCAACTGTCAAAGAACCCCAACTGGTGTCCTCTACCCAGCTGCTAGCTAGGTAGGGGACACCAGTACACAATGTCCTTCACCCCTGCCTGCCAAGTACTGTGTGCCAGTGTCCTAGCTAGCTAGCAGCCTTAATGGCAGTGGGAAATGGCCTTTAGTAAGTGATGCATATTGGTAGACCCTTCTCGCCCAGAAAGACAATTTCCATAGAGGGCCACAGAGCAGTCAGATTAGAAAACTCCTAATAAGGCACTTTAGTCATCACCTTCAAACACAAAACATGCAGTTAATTATTCAAATAATTGTTGCAGAGGCAGATTTTTTGCCATCGCTCACAGCCGAAGATATTACAAGTATGGGTAGCTGCAGCCCAATATGGTGACCGGAGTATGGGCGAGTGGGTGTGTTAAAAGGAGTGGGTGTATGGAAAGCGAAAGAGCTAATTGGGCCGATGTTGTCACTCAAGAAATTTTGCGTCGCTGATTGGGCTTCACGACGAGAAATACTGGAACAATATTTCTAACATAGAACGTGGGGAATGGTCAGAGGCGATCTACAGAACACTAATGTAATTTTGTGATGTCATTAACAATGTTATAAAGGTAATACTGTAACTTGGACAATATACCCACTACATGCACGAAGTTCCAATACTATGCGTTGTGCATGTAATATGACAAATTATTGTTTTTGTTAACAGAGGGATGTGATTTGATGAACTGAGAAATTGTTTTACATAACTTTGTTATAAAAGTCACGCCCCCAAGTGAGGCCAGAGTGTGTATCAGCCTGAAGGAACTGCCCCTTCCGAACAAACTGCATAAATGAGGTAATAAATTAACATACCACACTAGAAAAGCTAAAGTGGTTTGAACTTTGAATCTCAACACGAGGTAGAGACAATAAACTCACTTCCCGGACAATCACTGGTACGGCTGATTAGCTGTCCTAAGTAAAGGGTCTTCAAAAGCTAATTTAAGTGAGTCCATTCTACTACTCTGCTCAAACCATCATATTAGGCTACTCTCGTCACCCGAATGGGAACCATCGACACAGCTGGCTAGCCTATCTTCAAAGCAGCATCTACAAGAGCTAATGGAAGGAAAATAAACTGTAGTTCTGTTCAGTATTACATGACAAGTCACCGGACAACTACAGAGAAGAACAGTAGAAGACTTGTTGGAACCTTTTTGGACAATCAGAGCCTTACAAGTGTGCCGCGAAAAGGCCCAATTTCTTTTCCAAGGAGGCCCTGTCCACCGAGAGAGATACACGGCGAACCCTGGCATTTCACGTAAATACAGTCATGATTTTACTCAGAGGGCGGAGGTTCGTGTGCAAAGTACAAGATTACTGCAAGTGAGAGTAGTTTCTTAAAGTACCAATGTTAAGTGTCTCTGTCCCTCTCTCCATCTCTTTTGTAACAAGCAGCCATGTTGTGTCATTCTGCTAGGGACCTGTTTTTAAATGTATTAAGTGTATTGTTTATTCTGTGTTACCATTTAATTAGCTGGTAAATACATTAAACCAATTTGTGTAGTACCGAATCATACGGCTCTGGTTTTTACAGATTCATGGAGGTTACGAATGTTCAGAATGGTGATATGATACAAGGTTATGATTAATATGATTAAGTTGACTGTTTATAGATGTGATAGGTAAAGACCTTTTAGGGTTTAATTCGAGAGATGGTAACTCCTTAAAGAACCGCTCTCGTGGTGCCCCAGATCCTGATGAGTTAATTGTTACATGATTACTTTAAAATTGGTAACAATTAAACATTGTTATTTATCTCATTAACTGTCTTCAGATTAATGTTAGTCAAGTCACAGCATACACAACAAATAACTAATATTGATAACCATCTAGATGTCACTTTGATACAAAGCCTACATACAGTCTACTACTCAATGGGGAGGGCATGAACGGCAACACCGGAACACAGTGCCCTCCGCTCCTGCTTGACAAGCACTACTGTGTCAGGCAACAACGTGGGAAGTACTTACCTAGTAGCCAATATCAGGGTGACAGTCACAGTAAGCACACGCATACAATGTATGAAGTAACAGTATACCATCAAACTTTTAATAAACAATCGTCAATTTTTTTAACTGAAAAAGTACATTTGTGTAAAACAGTGAAATATGACTAAGTCCAAACTCTCACAGTACAGTAGCTACATGTACAGTAGTTGCGTGGTAAGAAACGTAGTTTTAAAAAAGTGCTCAATCAAAACTGTAACCTATAGCAGAGCACTTGACACACCCACTCCTTTACACACGCCCACTACTTTTCTTTCGACCCACCTCCGGTCACCATATTAGGATGCAGCTACCCCCTTCTCAGATATTAACATTTTATATTCATCCAATGTCTGCCATGATGTGATAACGTTGTCGCTGCTCTCTGTGGGCACTGATTGCTAGTGCACATGTGATGTTGGTCCGTATAAACCGAATGCAACCTGGATATATATGGTCCATGAATCAGCGTATGCGAGTAGATTACCTTAAACAACGGTTGGTCATCTTGGACGCAGCCTCCAGTTCTTATTATACCTTAGTGCTTGAGCCTCAAACTGACTGTGTGAATGACATCATGGGTTTTAAAGAGACGGCGCACACTTTTATAAAAGAAGAGTACTTCTTCTATGCAAATGTTAACTAGTACAATAAAATGAGTCCCAAAAGGAAGGGAAACCAATCTGTTTTCATCTGTAGCCCCGTGAAATCAGCCAAAACAAGCTCAATAATGCATGCACAAACTCCCTGAATATGCATTCACCTGTATTGTGAATAGGCCTAGGCAACATGTTGACTTACCCAGTTTATCAATAGACTAGAGATTTACCATTCAAATAAAAGATTACCATTGCTTTTTATCAATCTACATAAAAACAAAGTCAAATTCATTGTATATTTGATTCTTTAATGCATACATTTAAAAAGCTCAAAAAGGTAATGATATTGAACTCAAAAGATCTGTCTGGATCAACTGCCATTCTGTGACTTTGGCTAATACACTTTTTTTACGTGGTATCGTTTTGGTATCGAGTATCGTGATGATATCAAGTACTTTAGTACTAAACTTTGTATCGAAGTAAAAATTCTGGTATTGTGACAACACTACCAGACACAGTCTCTTACCTGCTGCTACTAAATACAAACACCACATCTAACTGGGCCAGGGAAGAGCGACAGAGAGAAATAATCTCTTTCTCCTCCCGCTGCTCCCCTTCTGCACAGCTATTTTTAATGACCTACATGGACCCGAGTTCCATCAAAAACGCTCCAGTTCAGTTGGATTTCATTAGAGTGACTGTCCTCTGGAGACCCAGAGTTAGTTCACTGCATCAAAAATGTGTGATGTTGACACACCTCTGTGTCATTCTACAAAGTGCTGCAGGAACCATAACCTTGCCTGTCCCTCAATTGTCTACTTTTGGTGTGAGATCCAAAGTCCTGCAGGAACCATAACCTTGCCTGTCCCTCAATTGTCTACTTTTGGTGTGAGATCCAAAGTCCTGCAGGAACCATAACCTTGCCTCTCCCTCAATTGTCTACTTTTGGTGTGAGATCCAAAGTGCTGCAGGAACCATAACCTTGCCTGTCCCTCAATTGTCTACTTTTGGTGTGAGATCCAAAGTGCATGTTCCATAAACATGCTGCACTTGAGATGGGACCTGGGGGGGAAAAAAACATGGTCGAGTAGGTGGGCAAAGTGAGTATGTACGGAGGGTAGGGCTGGGCGGTATCCAGATTTTCACACCATTCCTATAACCAGCAGTGCACACAAGGGGCGCTTTCTTTCCAAACGTATTATTATTATTTTTTAATTAGACAGCAGGGATTCTGATCCAGGAGGGGATTGGCTCTACTGTAAACAAGAAACTTGATCTTGCATACTAGCCACTTTTTAATTTTTGGAACGGTATTGAAAATCTTACCATCGGTTTTTCCAAATACCCCATATATGGTATATGGTATATACAGTATAACGCCCAAACCTAGTATGTACTGCATACCAGGGTATTTTAAAATAGACGGTATAATTTTCAATAACGTAATGTCCCCAATATGTTTACCATTGAAGTTTTTTAATAATGTGAATATTTGTAGCTACTTAAGTAAATACCTGCAGTCAACTTGTGCAATACATTAGGAGAAAAAGCAGATCACGTTCTTCATTTCCCCATCAAATTGTTTTTCATTATGAAGCTTAACAGTAGTCCCAGTCACGCCGTTTCTTTACATGCACACAACGACGCAAGAAAGCAAATCTATTTACAGTATGGAATTCAAAAGTAAATATTTGCCAGCTAGATATCTTAGAACTACTTAACTGTCTGAAATGTGCTAAATGCTTTGCAGTTGTGCATTTTGTTTGCTAACTTAGTAACTAGTTAGTTAGCTTCAAGCTTTTCATGGTAACAGCAGAGAATCCCCTCCTGGATGAACAGACTTGCCGTCTACTATTTGTTTTGTGCATGAAGCAAACTGTGAGTAGCATTTCATCCTCAACTTCGATCAACAATTCATAACCTAGTGGTTGGTGATCCCACACCAAATCAAAACTAGAGTGCCAAGGAGGATCAGCAAAACCAGAAGGCACCATGGCTCTCAAATGAGGCCCTGCTGCCTTCAGTGCCTTGCCTCTGGTTCTAGGGGCAGGGGTGTTGGCCTGGATCCCGTCATTCTGATCCCATTGCTGATCGTTCTCAGAGAGAGTGTAGAGCTCTTATCACAGGTCTCAGTGCCACCCCAGTTGAATGCCATTCTGGCCTGTGCCCCCAGTGAGGCTCGCTCCCAAGCCCCTCCACCCTGACTGCCAGCCAACCAACATGTCCGGGCATTATAAAAGGCAGTGGGCGCTGACAGACTGGACAAAGAGAGGACACAGAACAACTCCGATATTTGATTAAGTGGAGGTTAAAATAACTTGGAAAAATGAGGTCCAACTAGAAACTGGATTCAAGTAGCAGAGTATCTTGATTGGCACAGTCAAGAGTATAATTATAACCTGCTTTAGGGACTATTTCTAAGACCCACATTGATTACCAAGTATAGACGTACGTGTAATGCTACAAACTTGCACAAGCTCTGTTGCTTTCCAACAGGGTGTGGGCGCTGAGCAGGCACTAACAATGACCTAGCAATAGCATCCCAGCAGAGCCAAGTCCCAGCCTATTCTATGCCCACAGACATAGTGACTCAAGGTTCTATGCCAGACACTAACCAAGAGACGGCATCACACACAGACAAGGAGCAATATTGGCTAAACAACCTTTCTAAATGACCAAAATATGGCTGCGTAGAGACGTGGCCAGATAAGAGTCAGACTGCCTGAAAAAAACAGAGCCAGGGTACACAACACGGGACATCCAAAAGAAAGTGTCAGTCACTGAGCACAGCGGTTTAAAAAAAAAAAATATTCTCACATGGTTTCGTCACGGTAAAATAATTCATTCTGTGGATGAAAAAAATTGCTTTGTAGGGGAATTATTATATTTAATGTTTTTAAGTTTACGAAATAAAATTCATGATATACCATTCGTCTAGTTCTGTGGAACTTACAACCCACTCAAAACATGCATTGTTGAACATGAACAGCATGCCGATTGGCCTAACAGTTAGGCATGGCTGGTATGATGGTTAGGCCTGGTCTAGGGTAGGATAGAATGTGCAAAAGTTCTGTACAGGCCCCTGGATCAGAGGAAATGGAAAAGAAACTGACAGCTGCCCCCTGTTCTTCAATGACAGAACATGTCACCCGAGGCCTTACAACACACACACGACCAGCTGCCGCTTTCTCAGCTCTTCAGAAAAACTGGTCAGCAGCTGTGTGCGCGCGCGAGTGCACCAGGGTAAAATAAACAGTATGCTTCAAGCTTCCTTCAAGGGGGCAGTGTAATTCAATCTGTGAAATAGTCCAGTGCAATTTACAAAACTAGACAGCAGTGAAAATAATAAAAGCAGTTTTTGATGAGGTTCAGTGGAACACTGAAGTGTACTCTGGTATCCAAGCATGGTCACAAGACTGCTTACAAAAATATCTCACCTGTTCTCCCAATTTGATAGCACAGTCACCTGCAGACAATGGAGTTTACTTTAGAAAATTCTCCAATGCGTGGTATGATACAGTCGGTAACATGAAGCTGGCATGTTAGTATTTCACAGAAAAGCAGTTGTGGATACTGTGGAAGGGGCTGCAACCAAGGCGAGCATCATCAAGCTAAAAATTGTTCTGGGAAGGTCGTCCAGATGTTTCTCATTGGTTCACACAGTATGGGCCACCCTGTTGTCCCTGAGGAGAAACAAAATAACTCAGTCTGGCTTTTCATTTCAGGGTAGGGAGGAAAGACAGAGTGGCATTAGATTTAAGGCAGTATCGATTTACATTGCAACACTAGGGATGTAACGATTCACAGAAACATTTCAATTGGGACCAATGCATAAAATACGACTGCATTGGTCCACGAACCCCAAACCAATCCAAATGTAGCTTACATCGGTCCGAAAATCTATTCAAACGTTAAGAATTGTCGATTCACATTTTTTTCTCATATTACTTTTTCTACATTCCAAAAATCAAAAGTTTAAAAAGAAACTGATGCATCCTCTCCTTCAGTGTCAAACTAAGCATGTAACTATGTTGACAGTCATTGATCAGCATGCAAAATGACTTGTAGAACAACCCTAGGGAATATCAGTAGCCTAGTCAAACTGCGCACTCTGCCCAGCTTCGTGCACTGACCAATGTGGAGTAGGCTGCCTGTTCCTGAATGTGGAGAAGGCGGCCTGTTTCTGATCTTGCACATTTGCAAGGCACCTTTAGCATTCAAATGCTAAAGCTACTAGGCTTTATTAGTCGAGTGACTGAACAAAAATATAAACACAACCTGTAAAAAAGATCCCAGAAATGTTCCATACGCACAAAAAGTTCACATTTTTTTGTTTGAATTTGTTTACTGTTGGTGAGCATTTCTACTTTGCCAAAATAATCCATACACCTAACAGGTGTGGCATATCAAGAAGCTGATTAAACAGCACGATCATTACACAGGTGCACCTTGTGCTGGGACAAAAGGCCACTAAAATGTGCAGTTTTGTCACAAAACAATGCCGCAGATGTCTTAAGTTGAGGGAGCGTCCAATTGGCATGCTGACTGCAGCAATGTCCACCAGAGCTGCTGCCAGAGAATTGAATGTTCATTTATCTACCATAAGCTGCCACCAACGTCGTTTTAGAGAATTTTGCGGTACATCCAACCGGCCTCACAACCGCAGACCACGTGCAACCATTTCAATTGACTGATTTCTTTCTGAGCTGTAACTCGTTGAAATTGTTGCATTTATATTTTTGTTCAGTATAATTTTCTAGGTTAGTGTTATCTATGCGCTGTTGAAAATGGTGTTTTACCGGAATAAAAGTACGCTACCAGAGATACAACTCATCTGGCTATACCTGTTGAAAGGGGCTTACAATAGATTTTATTTTGATTGTTCAGGTTCACCGTCAGCAATAGGTTTGGTAGGTTTGCTTTAAACAATGTGTATGAAAAATTATCAACTTTACCCTGTATAATGAGGCATAACTTGAGACAGTCTCACTCATGGCCAAAGCGGGAGGAGAAAATAATTTCAAAAACTTCCAAACGGTCAAAACCCATACAATTTTGAGATGGGGTAAAATCCAAAGTTGTGCTATATGTTCATTGACTTTCTCATATCAATATTTACAGTTTAGAAATTAGCTACATTACTAACACAAAACACTTAATCTGCAAAAAAACTGTTAATGAGTGGGTGATTGTGATTTCGGAACCTAAGTGACGGGACTGCTAAATAGCCAACGAAATGGATACACATATTACCTGCATTCACCCTTTTTTTGCGCCAACTCTTGCACTGACTATGCACACACACACTGGACTCTACCCACACATACTTAGACCCAACACACACACGCGCTGCTGCTACTGTCTATCATCTATCCTGTTGCCTAACAGCTTTACCCCTACCTACAGTTGAAGTCGGAAGGTTACATACACCTTAGCCAAATACATTTAAACTCAGTTTCACAATTCCTGACATTTAATCCTAGTAAAAATTCCCTGTCTTCGGTCAGTTTGGATCACCACATTATTTTAAGAATGTGACATATAAGAATAATAGTACAGAGAATGATTTATTTCAGCTTTTATTTCTTTCATCACATTCCCAGTGGGTCAGAAGTTTATACACTCAATCAGTATTTGGTAGCATTGCCTTATTTTGTGAAGTGCACCTGCAGCAAAGCACCCCCACAACATGATGCTGCCACCCCCGTGATTCACGGTTGGGATGGTGTTCTTCGGCATGCAAGCATCCCCCTTTTTCCTCCTAACATAACAATGGTCATTATGGCCAAACAGTTCCAGAGGACATTTCTCCAAAAAGTATGATCATGTGCAGTTGCAAACCGTAGTCTGGCTTTATTATGGCGGTTTTGGAGCAGTGGCTTCTTCCTTGCTGAGCGGTATAGGACTTGTTTTACTGTGGCTATAGATACTTTTGTACCCGTTTCATTCAGCATCTTCACAAAGTCCTTTACCGCTGTTCTGGGATTGATTTGCACCTTTTCGCACCAAAGTACATTCATCTCTAGGAGACAGAACACGTCTCCTTCCTGAGCGGTACGAAGGCTGCGTGGTCCCATGGTTTTTATACTTGCGCACTATTGTTTGTACAGGTGAATGTGGTAAGTTCGGGCGTTTGGAGGTCTACAATTTTTTTTCTGAGGTCTTGGCTGATTTCTTTTGATTTTCCCATGATGTCAAACAAAGAGGCACTGAGTTTGAAGGTAGGCCTTGAAATACATCCACAGGTACACCTGCAATTGACTCAAATTATGTCAATTAGCTTATCAGAAACTTCTAAAGCCATGACATAATTTTCTGGAATTTTCCAAGCTGTTTTAAAGGCAGTCAACTTAGTGTATGTACACTTCTGAGCAACTGGAATTGTGATAGTTAATTATAAGTGAAATAATCTGTCTGTAAACAATTGTTAGAAAAATGACTTGTCACGCAAAAAGTAGATGTCCTAACCGACTTGCCAAAACTAGTTTAACAAGAAATAGTTGGAGTGGTTGAAAAACGAGTTTTAATGACTCCAACCTAAGTGTATGTAAACTTCAACTGTATATGTACAGTACATGGCTACCTCATTTACCTCATACCTCTGCACATCGATTTGGTACTGGTACTTTATATTTACTCTGAATTGTTGGAACAGGAATTGTAAGTAAGCATTTAAACTGTTCGTCTACCTATCTACACCTGTTGTTTACGAAGTATTTGACAAATCAAATTTGATCTGCATGTTGTGGTAAGTCGCCAAAGTATTAATCCACACAGGATGTTACTCAAACGTGGTACTAAAAGATATGGCGTAAAAACAAGAGATTGGTAAGAGGAAGCAATTTGAGAGTGGATTTTTGGGGGGCATTTTTGTTTTCCCCACTGTAATCACTGCACATTGGTGTAGTGTGCACAGAGGTATTCAGTGTTGTGTTCAAAACACCAGTCTCAACATCAACAATATAGAGGCGACTCCGGGATGCTGGCTTCTAGGAAGATTTGCAAAGAAAAAGCCATATCTCAGACTCTTCCTCTTTCTAGTCTAGTTAGAGCCCGTTTGTGCTGTTCTGTGAAGGGAGTAGTGCACAGCGTTGTGCGAGATCTTCAGTTTCTTGGCAACTTCTCACATGGAATAGCCTTCATTTCTCAGAAGAAGAATAGACTGACAAAGTTTCAGAAGAAAGGTCTTTGTTTCTGGCCATTTTGAGCCTGTAATCGAACCCATAAATGCTGATGCTCCAGATACTCAACTAGTCTAAAGGCCAGTTTTATTGCTTCTTTAATCAGAACAAGTGTTTTCAGCTGTTCTAACATAATTGCAAAGGGGTTTTCTAATGATCAATTAGCCTTTTAAAATGATAAACTTGGATTAGCTAACACAACGTGCATTTGAAACACAGGAGTGATGGTTACTGATAATGGGCCTCTGTACACCTACATAGATATTCCATAGAAAATCACCCATTTCCAGCTACAATAGTCATTTACAACATTAGCATTGTCTACACTGTATTTCTGATCAATTTGATGTTATTTTAGTGGACCAAAATGTTTTGCTTTTCTTTCAAAAACAAGGACATTTCTAAGTGACCCCAAACTTCTGAACAGTAGTGAATATTTGAAATTTGTATCTGAAAGCATAATTGAAGTTTGAACATTGACATTTTGACCTTACACAGGCCTCCTTTAAGACTCCATAATGTTTCATCTGTATGTGCTCCAACAATTTCTGGGGGGCGTCTATGAAGCTTTACTGCATGCTCTATAATACAAGTAGTATTTTTCCAAGTTTTCTATTGAAATTCATTGTGGAGAGCTTATTTATATATTTTGTGATATGAATACCGAGTATGTCTACTTCACCATCAGCCCATTTTGTAGGTAAACTGCAGGGTAATGTTAAAGTTGTATTTAAGGATCCAATACGTAAATATTGCACACGTATCATAATTAGGTTTTAGTCCAGAGAGTACAGAAAAGTTATCTAGACCTTCAATGAGACATTGCAGGGATCTAGCTTGCGGACTTAATATAAAACTTGAGTCATTGGCATACATGGACACATTTGTTTTTAAGCCTTGGATTTCTAATCCTCTATTGTTGTTATTGGATCGGATTTTAATAGCTAGCATTTCGATGGATATAACAAATAGATATGGTGACAGCGGACACCCTTGTTTAACTCCTCTTGACAATTCAAAACTCTGAGAAGTATCCGTTATTTACTATTTTACACCTGGGGTTGCTATACATTTATTTTTACATGAGAATTACCGAAATTGAAAATAATCCAGGCATTTATAAATAAAATCCCATCTACTTTATCAAATGCCTTTTCAAAATCCACTATAAATACCATTCCTGGCTTCATATACGTTTCATGATGTTCTATTATTTCTAGTAGTTGTCGTATATTATCTCCAATGTATCGTCCATGTAAAAAAACCTGTCTGATCAGGATGAACAATACCTGGTAAAACCCTTTTAATTCTGAGTGCTATGCATTTCGCTAGTATTTTTGCATCACAGCATTGATGTGTAAGGGGCCTCTAGTTTTTTAGATAGACTGGGTCTTTTATATTTGCCATCTGGGTCTTGTTTTAATAGAGAAATCAGACCTTCCTGCCGAGTACCTGGCAGACTACCATTTCTATAGGCGTAGTTAAAACAATCTAACAGTGGAGCTTTCAGTATATCAAAGAATACCTGATATACCTCTACCAGTATGCCATCAAGCCCTGGGGGTTTTCCAGACTGAAAGGATTTAATAGCCTCAAAAGGTTCTTCCTCTGTCATTTGGCCTTCGCACTGATCTTTCTGTACATTTGTTAATTTTCCATTTTTTATATTATTTGGAAATATTTCCTTAACATAATATTCATTCAGTGGGAGAGGATGAGACGGAAAAAAAAGAGTGGGAGAGGGTTAAAGTTATTTTGTGATGTAGTCAGATCTTTCCATGATGGAGTATGTTGTTCCTCCATAGCATAAAGCTGTTGGTACGTCGATTTCGTCGATTTCCCTCAGGATCTCCTTAGTATCCAGGTTGGCTCTTTACTGCAACCAGTTGTTTTACGAAAAGATAACAATGAGTCTTTCCCACGACAACGACAACAGGTGTCTGTAGTACAGCCAGCTAGCACTCGCGGAATCCATGCAACAACAAAAAAAAGGAACAAACTTGCAGTCCCAGCCGTAAGGCTAACTGCGTCGTGGAATCCTTAGCAACAAAACTTAAGTTGTGATTAAAATCGATTTAATGAAAATGTTTTAATATAAACAACAAGTGTAGACAGTATAATATTCTGTTGTGCACTCTGATGACATACCTCTGCTAGTTTTAAAGTTATGGCCCATTTTATACATCGAAATTGTCATAGTAGGTAATGTAATCAATAACAAAAGCAACACAAGCAGTAGCTAAGGGGTCTCAACTTACTATTGAGAGTAAGAATAGTAGGATACACCAGGTGAAATTTCAAAATTTGGTTGTGCATCAGCAGTTTCTTAGTCACTGACAGTCACTCAATTAGCCATGTCATCTAACAACTTTTAGATTGTTAGTCTAGCCAGCTATCATGGTCGAATACCAACCAGGCACACAAAGCACCTGAACTCCTGAGAGCCCCCATTGATTTTGTTAGTCATTATCACTCAGATAACATATTAAAATTGCATAAGTCATTACACAATTTGTAGAAGTGCAGGAAATGTGTTATAAAACTGCAACATTTCAAATCAAAGTTTCTTGGTTGTGTACACAGATTTGCAGATGTTATTGCAGGTGCAGCGAAATCCTTGTGTTTCTAGCTCCAACAGTGCAGTAATACCTAGCAATAAAAAAAACACAATCCAGAAAAATAAATATCAGAACAAGCAATGTCAGAAATAGATAGATACAAAACACACCATTTTATATACTGTGCATGTAAACATAATTTTTTTCAAGTGACCAGTGTTCAACGACTATGTACACAGGGCAGCAGTCTAAGGTGCAGGGTAGAGTACCAGGTGGTAGCCAGCTAGAACATAAGTATTTGACCCCTCCGCAAAACATGACTTAGTGGCAAAACCCTTGTTGGCAATCACAGAGGTCAGACGTTTCTTGTAGTTGGCCACCAGGTTTGCACACATCTCAGGAGGGATTTTGTCCCACTCCTCTTTGCAAATCTTCTCCAAATCATTAAGGTTTCGAGGCTGACGTTTGGCTACTTGAACCTTCAGCTCCCTCCACAGATTTTCTATGGGATTAAGGTCTGGAGACTGGCTAGTCCACTCCAGGACCTTAATGTGCTTCTTCTTGAGCCACTCCTTTGTTGCCTTGGCCGTGTGTTTTGGGTCATTGTCATGCTTGAATACCCATCCACGACCCATTTTCAATGCCCTGGCTCAGGGAAGGAGGTTCTCACCCAAGATTTGACGGTACATGGCCCCGTCCATCGTCCCTTTGATGCGGTGAAGTTGTCCTGTCCCCTTAGGAGAAAAACACCCCCAAAGCATAATGTTTCCACCTCCATGTTTGACGGTAGGGATGGTGTTCTTGGTCATAGGCAGCATTCCTCCTCCTCCAAACACGACGAGTTGAGTTGATGCCAAAGAGCTCCATTTTGTTCTCATCTGACCACAACACTTTCACCAGTTGTCCTCTGAATCATTCAGATGTTCATTGGCAAACTTCAGACGGGCATGTAAATGTGCTTTCTTGAGCAGGGGGACCTTGCGGGCGCTGCAGTATTTCAGTCCTTCACGGCGTAGTGTGTTACCAATTGTTTTCTTGGTGACTATGGTCCCAGCTGCCTTTAGATCATTGACAAGATCCTCCCGTGTAGTTCTGGGCTGATTCCTCACTGTTCTCATGATCATTGCAACTCCACAAGGTGAGATCTTGCATGGAGCCCCAGGCCGAGGGAGTTTGACAGTTCTTTGTGTTTCTTCCATTTGCGAATAATCGCACCAACCGTTTTCACCTTCTCACCAAGCTGCTTGGCGATGGTCTTGTAGCCCATTCCAGCATGTGTAGGTCTACAATCTTGTCCCTGACATCCTTGGAGAGTTCTTTGGTCTTGGCCATGGTGGAGAGTTTGGAATCTGATTGATTGATTGCTTCTGTGGACAGGTGTCTTTTATACAGGTAACACGCTGAGATTAGGAGCACTCCCTTTAAGAGTGTGCTCCTAATCTCAGCTCGTTACCTGTATAAAAGACACCTGGGAGCCAGAAATCTTTCTGATTGAGAGGGGGTCAAATACTTATTTCCCTCATTAAAATGCAAATCAATTTATAACATTTTTGACATGCGTTTTTCTGGATTTTTTGGTTGTTATTCTGTCTCTCACCTGTTAAAATAAACCTACCATTAAAATGATAGACTGATAATTTCTTTGTCAGTGGGCAAACGTACAAAATCAGCAGGGGATCAAATACTTTTTTCCCCTCACTGTATATGGTAGCGGGGTGAACAGGTCGTGGCTCAGGTCCTTGATCTTCTTGGCCTTACTGTGACACCAGATGCTGTAGATGTCCTGGAGGGCAGGCACTGTGTCCCTCTGGTGATGCGTTGGACTGACCCCACCACCCTCTGGAGAGCTTTGCTGTTGCGGACGGTGCAATTGCTGTACCAGGTCGTGATACAGCCCAACAGGATGCCCTCAATGGTGCCTCTAGAAGTTTGTGAGGGTCTTAGGGAACAAGCCAAATTTCTTCAGCTTCCTGAGGTTGAAGAGGGGCTTTTGCACCGCCTTCAACATGCTGCCTGTGTGAAAGGACTATTATTTCAGGTTGTCAGCGATGTGCACACCATGGAACTTGAAGCTTTAGAACCCCCACTGAGGCCCCGTCGATGTGGATGGGGGCGTGCCCTATCTTCCGTCTCCTGTAGTCCACGATCAGCTCCTTTGTTTTGTTGACATTGAGGGAGAGGTTATTTTCTAGGCACCGCTCTGCCATTGCTCGCACCTCCTCCCTATAGGCTGTCTCACCATTGTTGGTAATCAGGCCTTCCACTGTTGTGTCGTCAGCAAACTTGACGATTGACTTCAGGCTTGGACAGGATCCAGATTGTGATATAGTACCTTCATACTAACCTTGTGCCATCCCGGCATATCTGGTAAAAACGCCATTGAAGGGGTGTCATTTTCAAACCCCACTGAGCTGCTAATCCAAAGGCTAGCAATGGTAACAAGTACACTAAACAAAAATGTAAAAAAGAACATGCAACAAGTTACAGTTCATATAAGGAAATCAGTCAATTTAAATAAATAAATTACGCCCTAATCTATGGATTTCACGACTGGGAATAAAGATATGCATCTCTATGTCACAGATAGCTTAAAAAAAAAAAAAAAAAAAAAAAAATGGGCATCAGGATCTCGTCACAGTATCTGTGCATTCAAATTGCCATCGATAAAATGCAATTGTGTTTGTTGTCCATAGCCAATGCCTGCCTATACCATAAACGCATCGCCACCATGGGGCGCGCGGTTCACATCAGCAAACCACTCGCCCACATGACACCATACACATGTTCTGTGGTTGTGAGACCGGTTGGACGTACAGCCAAAATTCTCTAAAACGACATATAGAAATTAACATTAAATTCTGGCAACAGCGCTGGTGGACATTGCTGCAGTCAGCATGTCAATTGCACACTCCCTCAAAATATTTGTGGCATTGTGTTTTGTGACAAAACTGCACATCTTAGAGTGGCCTTTTATTGTCCCAGCACAAGGTGCACCTGTGTAATGATCTGTCATGTGAACCCAAATTGCTTGCCATTCTTCCATGTGAAGAAGAAATCACAGACTCCATGAAATGACCTGATCCTCCTAAATATTTGCTAAGCTAATTTTGTGTAAGATTTCTTTCAAACAAGGGTGGCTCAACTTACTCCTTTGGCTCAACTTACCCACCCTCCCCTACTGTTAATTCTTGACATGTAATTTCTTCCTTCTTACCAACCAATCAACAGTGCTCCCTGGGTTTAGAAGTGAATAAACAGGAAGGCTTTTGTGATAACTATCTCTACGGGCCCTGTGTGTGATGTCATCAAGAGGAAGCAAAAGCACAGTGCCTCAATATCCTTTTATGGAAACTTCCCTTTGAGGGTCAGAGCAGGCTAGGCTAACCGAACCCACTTGTCCATGTCTAAACATATGAAGAAATATTTAGAGAATTCATGTTTACATCTCCATGTTTGTGTAAACCTCAATTTGCTTCTTTATTTGGCATACTTTTTAGCTGAGCTAATGGATTTGGAAATGCTGAAGTTGAAACAGGAGTGAAATGACAGCTCATTGTTCCATAAAAAAAAAAAAAAAAAGGTATACTTTTAGAAACATGGCCTACTGGTAACTGCTGCATGCAAGCATTTGTGTCTATGACACAATGTAGCCTAGATGTCTGTGTATATGCAGTTTTAAAATTAATCTCTGTATTTATCTGTGTTGTTTATGTTTGTGTGCCTGCGTACACACGTGTGCGTAGGACTTTCAAATGTGCCAATTATCTGGCCTGTCCCATTGATGACAGTGACATTTTTTAAGATGTGGGTTGTGCCCCTCCTAACTTCAGGGTACCAGACTAATCTAAACACTTGATTCTCCACTCCCCTCGGTCTGTCACCTAACATTGACATGGCAACTTAATCTTCCACTTACTTTGTCTCCCGACCGCAGTGAGACAAAACACACTAACGTCAACAGAATCCTCGACAGCCATCAGCGCTGATAGTGGATTTCATCCACAGATGTTGAGCAGACTAGAGATTTGTAAATGAACCTCTGACTCTGAGTTGATACTTCAAAATGTTAACTCTTCAACCCTTACCGTGTACCTGTTTGTCCTCTGTTGTTGAGTGCCTTTATTTGCTGATATCCATACTTTTTAATAAAACATTCAAATGCAACCACCGACTGTTTCCTTGTTGAGATTCAAATTGGTACATGCACATTTGAGCTGAGTTGCCATCTTAGAGCAACAGCAATGAGGAAACACTATGGATTTCAGCAAACAAAGAAAGGCATGCAACAGAGGACAAGCATAGGTACACGGCAGTGGCGGTCGGTGCCGTTTAAAATTAGGGAGGACGATTTTTTTATGAGCATGGCCTTATTTCTTTTACAGCATATAGGATGATTGTTACTCATATTCCATTCAACCAGCTCAATGTAACATCATTAGGCTTAGGCTACTACATGATACAATTTTCTCTATACCCATCATGATGTTGCTACAATCTAGTCTACGAATTAAAGTTTACAACGTAGGTGCACAGGTTGAGAGAAACGCTTTAGTAATCAAGGTGACAGACAGTGACCGCCTTGCACACTCTTGCCTGCATCTAGCTTATCTAGGGTGCAATCATTAGTGCAACAGTTGCAAACGAGAGTTTCTATTGGACAAATTCAGATATGTTTATCACCCTTCCTTTTGCTTCCATTTAAGAAACATTTTTCAACAGAATTGGAATGAATACATCCCTGATGACCGCACAGTTCACTTTCATAGCAACCACATACAAACAGCATGATTTGCTTGTTGTATAATTCCTTCTCGCATGCATCTACGTGCTCTCCTCTCGCCTTTTCCCTTCGCTTGTGGACTTCAGTGCACAATACAACAGCTGTCTGTGACCAGGTGAAAAAACTTCAAGCCAAACCTTCACACCATAACCGCTAACCTCTACACACAGCCTACTTCATTGTCACCATATTAGCTAATGTTATTTTCAACAGCTAGCTACTAGAACTTATGCATTAATAAACCCGCTACAATCCTGCAGTACAGTAAGCAGTTACACCGGCGGGCCCCTGTGGCAATAAATTAATAAAACCAAAAGCTTACCTTGATTTGGAAAAGTTCCAGTGTTGATAGCCATAGCCAGCTAGCTATCATAGCATCCCTCTCTGTTTGAGCAAGCTAAACTAGCTAGCTGCATTCACTAGCTAGGTAAGTGAAAATAAATACAGCTAGCTCTCTTGCTCATACTTCTTCATTTTGGAAGACGTTTGTTTAACCTCTTACATCTAGACGTTCCGCTAGCGGAACACCTGCTCCAATATCCAATGATAGGCGTGGCGCGAATTACAAAATCCTCAAAAATACAAAAACTTCAATTTTTCAAACATATGACTATTTCACAGCATTTTAAAGACAAGACTCTCCTTTATCTAACCACACTGTCCGATTTCAAAAAGGCTTTACAGCGAAAGCAAAACATTAGATTATGTCAGCAGAGTACCCAGCCAGAAATAATCAGACACCCATTTTTCAAGCTAGCATATAATGTCACAAAAACCCAGAAGACAGCTAAATGCAGCACTAACCTTCGATGATCTTCATCAGATGACACACCTAGGACATTGTTATACAATACATGCATGTTTTGTTCAATCAAGTTCATATTTATATCAAAAAACAGCTTTTTACATTAGCATGTGACGTTCAGAACTAGCATACCCCCCGCAAACTTCCGGGGAATTTGCTAACAATTTACTAAATTACTCACGATAAACGTTCACAAAAAGCATAACAATTATTTTAAGAATTATAGATACAGAACTCCTCCATGCACTCGATATGTCTGATTTTAAAATAGCTTTTTGGTGAAAGCACATTTTGCAATATTCTAAGTACATAGCCCAGCCATCACGGGCTAGCTATTTAGACACCCGGCAAGTTTAGCACTCACCAATATCAGATTTACTATTATAAAAGTTTGATTACCTTTTGTTGTCTTCGTCAGAATGCACTCCCAGGACTGCTACTTCAATAACAAATGTTGGTTTGGTCCAAAATAATCCATCGTTATATCCGAATAGCGGCGTTTTGTTCGTGCGTCCCAGACACTATCCGAAATGGTAAATCAGGGTCGCGCGCATGGCGCAATTCCTGACAAAAAAAAATCTAAATATTCCATTACCGTACTTCGAAGCATGTCAACCGCTGTTTAAAATCAATTTTTATGCCATTTTTCTCGTAAAAAAAGCGATAATATTCCAACCGGGAACGTCCATTTAGCTAAACAGACGAAAGTAAACAAAGCTTTCGGTCGACGCGGGCACGAGCCTGAGTCTCACAGTACTGTAACCAGCCACTACCCAAACGCGCTACTTTGTTTCAGCCAGAGCCTGCAAAGCCACGATTCTGCATTTTGCCGCCTTCTGAGAGCCTATGGCAGCCGTAGGAAGTGTCACGGGACAGCTAAGATCCTCACTCTTCAATAAACAGAGACAAGAAGAACGACACCTTGTCAGACAGGCCACTTCCTGCATGAAATCTTCTCAGGTTTTTGCCTGCCATAGGAGTTCTGTTATACTCACAGACACCATTCAAACAGTTTTAGAAACTTTAGGGTGTTTTCTATCCAAAGCCAATAATTATATGCATATTCTAGTTACTGGGCAGGAGTAGTAACCAGATTAAATCGGGTACGTTTTTTTATCCAGCCGTGAAAATACTGCCCCCTAGCCATAACAGGTTAACCATTGTCTCTCTGAGTCAACTACTCACCACATTTTATGCACTGCTGCGCTAGCTAGCTGAAGCTTATGCTTTCAGTACTAGATTCATTTTCAGATCCTTTGACTGGGTTGGCAGTTCATACTGCTCGAGCTCTGATAGGTTGAAAAGGTTGCTCCAGAAGTTGTCATAATTACTGCGTCAGTCCATGGAAGGGGTGAGAACAATGAGCCTCCTAGGTTTTGTCCTGAAGTCAATGTACCCAGAGGAGGACGGAAACTAGCTGTCCTCTGGCTACACCATGGTGCTACCCCAGAGAGTGCTGTTGAGGCTACTGTAGACAATGTGTTTTAATCAATTATTTGGTGACATGTGAATATATTCAGTATAGTTTTATCTGAAAATGACACCTTTATTAAATGTTTCACAATTTATTTTTCTGAAATTCACTGAGGATGGTCCTCCCCTTCCTCCTCTGAGGAGCCTCCACTGGTACATGGTATGATTTTAAGAATTGAAATTGTTAAAGTATCGACTGCATAGAGACTCAGTTGGAGGTTCATGACAACAACAACAAAAAAACTATAGTCTGCGCTCAACTCTGTGGATTAAATCATTGTGTAGTTGAGGTACTTGGCAAGACAGGAGGATGCTCTACCCTGAGGATGCCCGTCCACCGCTGTCGTGAATGCTAGCCTAATCCAGCAAAGAGCAATCCAAGACATGCCGGTTTCTAAAGAAAGTGTCAGGCAGGTGCAGCAGGACGAACGGGAACTTATTTGAACCCTTCTCTGGGTTTGAATTGTGTCATCTTCCCTCACCATCACTGAGAAAGACATCCCAGTAGAGTGTGGGGACTACTGCAGTCAATCAACGTCCACTACTGTGAAGCTTTCACCTTCTACAGACATAATCCAGTCATATCCTCTAACAGTAAGAGGACAAGTATTCAATATACATGCTTTCGTGTTCACACTTTTCACTATTTAACTCCAACTGCAGAATGTAGGACACATATACAGACAGCTAAAAACAAGGTCACAATGTGACTCATTTTAACTTTTGCTATAATCCCTCAATTAGGACATTCAATTCAGCGGTTAAACACTACAAACAAATCAAATTAGGCTAGCATTTGATGTCTAACCAAGGTTGCTATGTAGGTTTTACAGGCGGACAATGCATCAAGAAATGAGTTTACTGCAGACATTAACACAGAATAACCTACATTAAACAGGAGGTGATCCCAGCACACTGTGGTGCACTCTTACCAGTGCATTCATGCAAACTGACTGCACTTCCCACAGGCTGAGTTCCAGGCCTGCCATCATTATCACAGCACTTGACATCCAACACCACACTAGAGGAATCAACATAGCTGGGAGGGCAAATGGTACTGAGGTGAAAGAAGACAGTGGAGCTACTGTGCAATTCTCTCATCTTCTATCAAATGCCCTCTAGCTTCTCTTGACAAGGTGATCGATAGATGATCCTAAAACATTTGACAAACAAAACACTGTGCTTAACTAATCTAACACCTCTGTACCCTCTGCACGTGCTAAGTCACTGATTTGTTTATTGAATGTATGAGGTAAGTCCCCTTACATCCATATTCATCTTCTAATTCCAAGGAGTCAATGCCTCCTTAATCATCAACACTGTGTACTATTCAAAGACTCAACTGTGAGGACACTTTGCCTGTATTTTTTTTTACTGCTTTCATTTCCATATCCCACCCTTTGGTCTAAAGAATGCTCCTGATTTTCTTGTATTGAACACATAGTGGGCTCGCTGTTTGTCATCCATTGAATTTGACCAACTTCATTAGGGTTGGGAATTGCCAAGGACGTCACGATTTGGTATCATGATACTTAGGTGCCGATACGATATGTATTGTGATTCTCATGATTCAATATGTAGTGACTTGATACTGTGATTTTATTGTGATTTGATGTTCCAAACATGTTGCTCACCATATGTCTGCTGCTGAGGGACAATAGTGAGGTTTGACCAGTCATGGAAATAAGTGCTGAAAACATTGTCTCGCTTATAAAAATAAGGATGGAGAACAAGTTATGGAGGAAAAATAGAGTTTCGGTGCAGATACAGCCAACTATTGCAAAAATAATATTGCGATATTGTCAAAACGATATGTCGTCAAAATATGTATCCCGAAATGTAACTTTATAGACGTTTTCCCCCAGCCCCTACTGTTTGTGTGGATACGTTTTCAAATGGTTAATATTAGTAACTCTGATGTAGCCATAAGATCTTTATCATTAATGGCATACAAATATAAGTTTAATTCAGATCAACTGCCTCTTGGTGTTAGTTTATAAGAATAATGTGAAAAGCTGGAGTGATGCAGCCTGGCAGCGTTAGTGCCAGTGTTAATCTTTGAAATGCACCATTGAATTAAACACATTTCAACATTTTCTATGAACTTTTACCTTGGCAAGATTCATTATGGTGACGTACCAGAAATCCTTGTTTGAATTATTATATTGAAGTGTTTGACATTGGCAAAAAGTACAGAATTACAAGTGTGCAAACGTCCTGAGCCAGAACATTCCTTCCTACTGTGTGGTCTCCTCTCCCTTGTCCATACTAAGTCAAGGTTACACATATAACCATACATTTAAACTTTTCCTAAGCCTAATACTGCTCTGCACAACAACCCATATAGAAACAAGATACAGTTGAACCACCTCAACAGCTCAAGCTCCTGATGCCTCGAAGCCTACACTTAAAAAGGCTCCATTACCGAAGAGTCATTTGCCATGCCTTTTCCGTGGAGTGGCCATTTCCAGTGGACCAGTTAGCTATTGGCATGCGCCATTAGACCCCCCACCCCCCGCGACAGACCCAATCTGAAGGCAGGGTGCAGTAACAGCTGATCTTTAGGGCCTTTCTATTTTTAAAGCCTGTGTTGCAGAATTGGTCTGCTCATCAGGACTGACATACCATCCTGTCAGAGGGCTGCCATTGTGGGACTCGACCCAGCCTGAACTTAAAGGCACAGTATTTCTCTAACTGTGTATAGCAGTTACAGTCCTGAAGCTACAGCAAGCTACCGTTCTATGACAACAGCAAACTGTCCACTGACAGTGTTTTTAAAACACTCAGGAAATGTGCAAGGGCAGCTGTGGGGAACTACCAGCAGATGTCACCAACCACAGCATGTTCTCCCCACTGCACATGGTCTACAGCAAACAACAATGACTAAACTTCAAGAAAGTGTAACCCCAGACAAATACCCCCAGACTGTAAAGTAAATAGCAATCTGCTAACTTGATACCAGAAAATGATAACATTCAGATAGCCAATTGCTACCGACTTGGCAAGGGTAATCATGAAGCAACAGTCACTAGTGAGTCAGGTGTCTGAGGTGAGATGCCCATTTGATGCAACATCCGGTATGAGTCTGAACAGACCGCACTTCCTTCCATTCAACAGTGCTGTTCCTACCCTGGAAGCACAGTGGTAAAGTACACCCTCTAGACATGTACTACTGAAACTGCCTGAGCTGTATCACATGTAAGACAGTGACTCAAGATGCTTGTCTTTTACAGCATGATAGGACTGTTTAACAACTAGAACTATAAAAAGTGTGTTGGCACACTCTGGAAGTCACCATATGGAACTGCATTTCAAGGCCTACATTCAGCCTGTGTGCGTCACACCTCAAACAAAGGTCTCGAAGACCCAAAGTTTATAGTTGAAACGTGAAAGTAGTGCCCTTTCACCCCACAAATTAGTGTCCTGAGGCATCACACTTCATTAAATCATGTAGCCAATGCAACATGTTATTTCAGTGTAAGACATTGAATTTTGCCACTGTAAACTTTTGTATACTTTTTAGCCAGTGGTTCTTAAAGTAGTGCTCACGAGCCAAAAGTGGTCACCAAAAATGGCCTACTATGTCACATGTGCACCACGTCATTGCTCTCACTCTGCTGTGTGTACATGTGCATGGGCTTTCCACTAAGTTGTTGGGCCTGCCCTGCAACCTCATTGGATAATGCTGGGCAGGCCTGGGCCAACCTTCTTTCACTGTGCAACCCAGGCTCCCAGTGCCCAGTCTGGAGTGTGAAGTCAAACTCTGCTGGTCAGCTACTCTGCCCTACCAAGCAAAAAGGCAGTAGCTGCTTATAGTGTGGAAGTGAGAAAAATTGCTTTTATTTACTTTGGTTTCACAGTAACTTTATGCAGTAACTGCTAACATGACCCCCATTTTCTCCAAAACACAATAGAGGCAGGATACTTGTCCACATGATTAAGCATGCATTTAATGTAGCAAAAATGACATTGGTCATTTTGTCTAAAAATGAGTTATTTACTGCCTTTTTGCTTGGTAGGGCAGTATTGTGTAGCAACCTAACGGTGACAAAAGCGCAAGTCTACCCTAGAATGCTATGTAAATTACGATCGCCAGAACAGCCAAACCCCCCCAAAAAAGGTACCGATGTATTGGGCCCAAATGGTGTTTATGATCAAGATCAATCCCCCACAGTGAATTATTTTGAAGTTTGCTACAAATTGAGATATTTAATTAAATAGTGATCCATTCTGACTACTACATTTGTCGTCACACAGGACCACGTGCTGACAGAGACGAATCAAAAAAAAGTTACACTATCCAGTACAAGTGAAAAGTTTGGACACCTACTGATTCCAGGGTTTTTCTTTATTTTTACTATTTTCTACATTGTAGAATAGTGAAGACATGAAAACTATGAAATAACACATGGAATCATGTAGTAACCAAAAAAAAGTTAAATCAAAATATATTTGAGATTCTTCAAAGTAGCCACCCTTTGCCTTGATGGCAGCTTTGCACACTCTTGGCAGTCTCTCAACCAGCTTTACCTGGAATGCTTTTCCAACAGTCTTGAAGGAGTTCCCACATATGCTGTGCACTTGTTGGCTGCTTTTCCTTCACTCCGCAGTCCAACTCATCCCAAACCATCGCAACTGGGTTGAGGTCGGTTAATGGACATTTTGTCCACTGGCAATAAATTGATTGGACAGAGCATGTGTCATTGCTCAGAATCATCATAAACAGTCTAAGGACAGCATAGAGTGCACATGTACAGTGTCCCAGTTGTGGACTTTATTAGTTTAAGGACTTTAAGTGCATGTCCAATTAGTGATGGTAAATATTTGATATATTTCATACTGCAAATGTTGGCACTGGCAATTGATCATATCTCAATGGACACTGTCCATTTCCAATATCTTTAAGCAGCGATTTACCATCACCAAATGGACAGGCTGAAATCAACACGAACGAGCAAGGAAGAGGAACCACCATCACTGCTAGGCGGTCTCGAGTTCAACAAGCATGACAATTGTTAACCTCTCTAGTGTATGTGGGACGAAATCGTCCCACCTACTCAACAGCCAGTGTAATCCCGTGGCGCTATATTCAAATACCTTAGAAATGCTATTACTTAAATTTCTCAAACATATGACTATTTTACACCATTTTAAAGACAAGACTCTCGTTAATCTAACCACACTGTCCGATTTCAAAAAGGCTTTACAACGAAAGCAAAACATTAGATTATGTCAGCAGAGTACCCAGCCAGAAATAATCAGACACCCATTTTTCAAGCTAGCATATAATGTCACAAAAACCAAAACCACAGCTAAATGCAGCACTAACCTTTGATGATCTTCATCAGATGACAACCCTAGGACATTATGTTATACAATACATGCATGTTTTGTTCAATCAAGTTCATATTTATATCAAAAACCAGCTTTTCACATTAGCATGTGACGTTCAGAACTAGCATACCCCCAGCAAACTTCCGGTGAATTTACTAAATTACTCACGATAAACGTTCACAAAAAACATAATTATTTTAAGAATTATAGATACAGAACTCCTTTATGCAATCGCTATGTCCGATTTTAAAATAGCTTTTCGGCAAAAGCACATTTTGCAATATTCTCAGTAGATAGCTCGCCAATACGGGCTAGCTATTTTGACACCCACCATGTTTGGCACTCACCAAACTCAGATTTACTATAAGATAAATCGGATTACCTTTGCTGTTCTTCGTCAGAATGCACTCCCAGGACTTCTACTTCAATAACAAATGTTGGTTTGGTTCAAAATAATCCATAGTTATGTTCAAATATCCTCTGTTTTGTTTGTGCGTTCAAGACACTATCCGAAGGGTAAGGAAGGGTGACGCGCCCGGGGCGTATCGTGACAAAAAAATTCTAAATATTCCATTACCGTACTTCGAAGCATGTCAACCGCTGTTTAAAATAAATTTTTATGCAATTTTTCTCGTAAAAAAGCGATAATATTCCGACCGGGAAACCCTGTTTTCGTTCAAAGACTGAAAATCTAAAATGGACTCTTCACGTGCACGCGCGCCCCCGTCTCATTGTTCTCAGATCGACCACTTACCAAATGCGCTACTGTTTTTCAGCCATGGCCTGCAAAGTCATCATTCAACGTTCTGCCGCCTTCTGAGAGCCTATGGGAGCCGTAGGAAGTGTCACGTTACAGCAGAGATCCTCAGTTTTCAATAAAGAGAGTGTAGAAGGCCAAGAAATGGTCAGAGAGGGCACTTCCTGTACAGAATCTTCTCAGGTTTTTGCCTGCCATATGAGTTCTGTTATACTCACAGACACCATTCAAACAGTTTTAGAAACTTTAGGGTGTTTTCTATCCAAATAAAACAATTATATGCATATTCTAGTTTCTGGGCAGTAGTAATAACCAGATTAAATCGAGTACGTTTTTTTATCCGGCCGTGCAAATACTGCCCCCTACCCTAGAGAGGATAAATTGCTGAAATGCCCAACATGTAGGAAGTGCCCTCTCTGACCATTCCTTGAGCTTCTTGACTCTGTTTATTGAAGACTGAGGATCTTTGCTGTAACGTGACACTTCCTACGGCTCCCATAGGCTCTCAGAAGGCGGGAAAAAGCTGAATGATGTAATTCCAGCCACTGGCTGAAAAACATTAGTGCTTTTGGCAAGTGCTCTATCAGAGGACAATGGGCTGAGGCGCGTGCACGAGTCGACCCCATGTTTTTCTTTTCTTTCGTCTTTGAACCTAAACACACTTTCCCGGTCGGAATATTATCGCTTTTTTATGAGAAAAATGGCATAAAAATTGATTTTAAACAGCGGTTGACATGCTTCGAAGTACGGTAATGGAATATTTAGAATTTTTTTGTCACGAAATGTGTCGTGCGCGTCACCCTTCTTTACCATTCGGATAGTGTCTTGAACGCACAAACAAAACAGAGGATATTTGAACATAACTATGGATTATTTTGAAACAAACCAATATTTGTTATTGAAGTAGAAGTCCTGGGAGTGCATTCTGACGAAGACAGCAAAGGTAATAACATTTTTCTTATAGTAAATCTGATTTTGGTGAGTGCTAAACTTGGTGGGTGTCTAAATAGCTAGCCCTGTGATGCCGGGCTATCTACTGAGAATATTGCAAAATGTGCTTTCACTGAAAAGCTATTTTAAAATCGGACATAGCGAGTGCATAGAGGAGTTCTGTATCTATAATTCTTAAAATAATTGTTATGCTTTTTGTGAACGTTTATCGTGAGTAATTTAGTAAATTCACCGGAAGTTTGCGGGGGGTATGCTAGTTCTGAACGTCACATGCTAATGTGAAAAGCTGGTTTTTGATATAAATATGAACTTGATTGAACAAAACATGCATGTATTGTATAACATAATGTCCTAGGGTTGTCATCTGATGAAGATCAAAGGTTAGTGCTGCATTTAGCTGTGGTTTGGGTTTATGTGACATTATATGCTAGCTTGAAAAATGGGTGTCTGATTATTTCTGGCTGGGTACTCTGCTGACATAATCTAATGTTTTGCTTTCGTTGTAAAGCCTTTTTGAAATCGGACAGTGTGGTTAGATTAACGAGAGTCTTGTCTTTAAAATGGTGTAAAATAGTCATATGTTTGAGAAATTGAAGTAATAGCATTTCTAAGGTATTTGAATAATGCGCCACGGGATTCAACTGGCTGTTGAGTAGGTGGGACGATTTCGTCCCGCCGACCATAGAGAGGTTAACAAGAAATTTGTGAAGTGGTTGAAAAACATGTTTTAATGACTCCAACCTAAGTGTATGTAAACTTCCGACTTCAACTGTATTGCCAATATATTGCTATTGGAAAGTGTCCATTACACATATGATATATTGCCAGTGTGAACATGCTATTCTGCAATTGGACAGTGTCCATTGCCAATGTATAAGGACTTCACATTACAAAATGGACATGCTGAAATGAACACGTAAGTGTAAGGGATAAGATGCACTATGAATAAAGGCCCATTGGCAATATATTTCTAAATGGACAGTGTCCATTACACATATAATATATTGACAGTCTCAACATATTATACTACAATTGGACACTGTCCATTGCCAATATATTTGAATAGGGATTTACTGTCAGGAAATGGGCAGGCTGTAATCAACACTAATGAGAAATTCTGACTTCCTATGATCAAACATGATTAATAGACCTTCTAGGCTGATTCAGGACTTAACATACGGATATATACCATTTGGTCATTATATGCGCCATTTGGACATGATTCACTGACATTTGGGTTCCGAACATGACTTCCTATGATCATATGCGTCAAGTGGACATTTTGCCCATTTGGAGTATTATATGCCTGATATGGACATAACATAGGCCTTACGGATAAAATCTAATTAAATAAGGCAAAACTATATCCTTATGGTCCTTTAGTAATGGATAATTGACAAACAATTCAACATTTTTCAAAAAACGGTGCAAACGCACTCATAAAGCATATGGTTTCTGTTACCTAACTAATGCTTGTGGCTGAATGGCTGCAAGTCTTCGCAGCAATGTTCCAACATCTAGTGGAAAGCCTTCCCAGATGAGTGGAGTCTGTTATAGCAACAAAGGGTGGACCAACTCCATATTAACACCCATGATTTTAGAATGAGATGTTCGACGAGCAGGTGTCCACATATTTTTGGTCATGTAGTGTAGCTAGCCCTCTCACAAGCCAACCATAGAGGAAGGTTCTTCTGGCCATAATTGTACCAAACAAGTAGCTAGGATGCTATTGATACCGTAATTTCTGGACTATAAGCCGCAACTTTTTTCCCACGCTTTGAACTTCGCGGCTTAAACAATGACGGATTTTTCCGGCTTTCAAAAAAAAATTCTCAAAAAAAAAACACATTCTGTGATGTGCTCAGTTTTTTGCCGGCATGAAGCTTTCATTAGACCAATGAAATTGCCGAACGGGTTAAGGTCAAACAACTTTTTTGTTTACTGTTTAGATTAAAATCGAGCGCTCTCAAACTTCCCATCATTCTGATTACGGTAGTCATTTTGTCACCATCATCATGGTAAAGACACGGAGAAATGCGTATGATGCAGCTTTCAAGTTGAAGGCGATTGATCTGGCTGTTGGAAAAGGAAATAGAGCTGCTGCACGGGAGCTTGGTCTTAATGAGTCGATGATAAGACGTTGGAAACAGCAGCGTGAGGAATTGACTCAGTGCAAGAAGACAACTAAAACTTTCAGAGGGAAGAAAAGCAGATGGCCCGAACTAGAAAATGAGCTCGAAGACTGGGTTAACACACAGAGAGCAGACGGCTGAGGTGTTTCAACTGTGCAGATCCGACTGAAAGCCAAAACAATCGCCACCGCAATGAAGTTTGAGGATTTTAGAGGAGGACCATCGTGGTGTCTCAGATTTATGAGACGTAAAGGCCTGTCCATCAGGGTACAGACGAGTCTGTGTCAGCAGCTCCCTCCCGACTACGAGGAAAAAGTTTCAAACTTCCGCAAATTCACTGATGCAAAGATAGCGGAGCATTCCATTGGCCCGCACGACATCATAAATATGGATGAGGTTCCTCTGACGTTTGACCTGCCTCTCACTCGGACTGTCAACAGGAAAGGTGAATCATCCGTCACGCTGAAAACAACTGGGCATGAAAAAAATACGCACTTCACCTGTGTTCTGAGCTGCACGGCATCAGGAGAAAAGCTTCCACCGATGGTGATTTTTAAACGCACGACGATGCCAAAAGAAAACTTCCCGAGAGGAATTGTTGTGAAAGTCAACAAGAAAGGATGGATGATGGAAAGCCTAATGCATGAATGGCATATGGAGTGTTACGGCAAGCGACCGGGAGGATTCTTTCACAGGAACAAGGCTTTGCTCGTTCTGGACAGCATGAGGGATAACAGATTCCGTGAAAGAAGCCATCAAGAGGACAAACTCAATTCCAGCTGTGATTCCTGGGGGCACAACAAAGTATTTGCAGCCACTCGACATCAGTGTAAATCGTGCATTTAAGGTGGCGCTCCGTGTTCAGTGGGAGGCTTGGTTGAGAAGTGGGGAGAAATCCTTCACTAAAACGGGCCGCATGCGAAGCGCAAGTTATGGTCAAGTCTGCCAGTGGGTCCTGACAGCGTGGAGCATTGTCAAAAAATCCAATATCATCAACGGGTTTCGAAAGGCTGGACTGCTGCGTGTTGAAGAGGGCTCAGCGGGGGATTTGCCTCCGGATGAAAGTGACGAGAGCGACAATGAAAACAATCCAATATCGGATGAAGCAATTCTGCGGCTATTCAACTCCGACACCGAAGGAGATGACTTCAGTGGTTTGAGTGCACATGAGGAGGAAGATAGTAGCCTACCAAGAAAGTCATTGGTCACTGTTTACTGCTAATTTTTTATTTTTTGTTACAAACCGTGTTTCGTTAAAGCCTGTGTCAAGTTAATTTGTTTCAATGTACCGGTAGCCACCTGCGGCTTATAGACATGTGCGGCTTATTTATGTTCAAAATAATATATATTTTTAAATTCAGTGGGTCAGGCTTATATTCAGGTGCGCTCAATAGTCCGGAAATTACGGTACTTATGTCAGAGAAAACTAGATTGATCTATCAAATGGTTGGGCAGTTAATGAAAGACAAAGGCAGAAAAATAGTAGATACTGGATGCTTTCTGAGATGGCTTCAAGGAATAGAAACAGTGTTAAGAAAGTTCTCTTCGGTGGAACGGTAAGCGACTAAGCTTTAGCATGAGAAACAATGCTATATCGTCTTCAGTGAGAAGCCTATTTTGAGTGTTTGTGTAAAGAGGATCGGGTCTGTGTCTCCGTTAGCAAGGCTACCCAACAGTCTGTCTGTGTCATAGCATGCTTTCAAATCTAAAGTCGCTAGCTATCTGTCATGGTAAATGCATATCAGGGAACATCATAGTTGTCGGTCTAGCCAACTAAAACACGTTCAAAACATAATTCAAAAAAATAATAATTAAATCACTTTAATATTCTATTGCGGAGCTGGGTGCAGACATGCCAGATGATTAAGCACACAAAAGGCCCTTGGCATCAGGTAAGATTTGATTTGGACTAGCAATCTTTTGTTGATGGGATGTTTCCCATGTGTCATATATGGACTCTGACAAAAGATTTATAGGCCTAGTTTCATAATGTGCTGGCCATTTACCACTGCTCCAGAGTCCAATGGCAGCGAGCTTTACACCACTCCAGCTGACACTTGGTATTGCGCATGGTGATCTTAGGATTGTGTGCGGCTGCTCAGCCATGGAAACCCATTTCATGAAACTACCGACGAACAGTTCTTGTGTAAACTTGCTTCCAGAGGCTCGGTATTGAGTGTTGCAACCGAGGACAGACTATTTGTACCCACTTCAGCATCTGGCAGTCTGGTTCTGTGAGCTTGTGTGGCCTACCACTTCGTGGCTGAGCCGTTGTTGCTCCTAGATGTTTCCACTTCACAATAACAGCACTTACAGTTGACCAGGGCAGCTCTAGCAGGGCAGAAATTTGATGAACTATGACGGTGCCACGTTGAAAGTCACTGAGATCTTCAGTAAGGCCATTCTACTGCCAATATTTGTCTATGGAGAGTGCATGGCTGTACGCGTCAATAACGGGTGTGGCGGAAACAGCCAAATCCACTAATTTGAGGGGGTGTCCACATACTTTTGTATATATAGTGTACATCTGTTCATAAATCAGTGTTCCTAAAAGCAATATGCATACCCTGTACCTCTTCAGCTGACATGTTGAAAATAATGGCAATTGTTTACACAATCCATGTGTAGACTCCGTTAGCTACAGTCTGTCTCATCAATGAAGACTCAAATGCATCTTGCTTGCTGTCACTCAAATGGGGAGGGGCTGTAGCTCATTGGTTGGAAATTGTATTGCTAGATTGTGGGCCAATCTTGCAGTACATCACCAAAGGTTCCAAAAAAACTGTCAGTTTCAAACTAGAGATTTTGTTTATATTAAGAGCAAATTCTTATTTACAATGACAGCATACCAGGGAATAGTGGGTTAACTGCCTTGTTCAGGGGCAGAACGACAGATTTTTACCTTGTCAGCTCGGGGATTCGATCTAGCAACCTTTCGGTTACTGGCCCAACACTCTAACCACTAGGCTACCTGCCGGACTTTGTGGCTAATTGAGGTAAAACAGTAATTCTGCTCATAGATTATGCATGCATGAACTACATATTGACACATCCAGCCCAAAGCCGGAGGTTTTAAAAATACTGACATAGTTAAACACAATTCGCCAAAGTCCCGGAGCATGTCTTTAAGAATTAAAACGTACATTTAAAATAAACAAAGAGTTTAAGTATGACAACAACGGGACTGATTAAAAAAACCACGTAGGCCTATAGATCGCACACCTATCGTATTACAGTGCATGGAGAAAATGTTCTGCTAAATTGAAAAGAAATTCCAACACACTGGAGATCTTGATGCTCCACAGATATAATGGATCTATTACAAATTATTTGATCTCAATAGGCCTTCATCAGGGTTTAATCTGTGAAGCATCAAGATCACCAGTTTCTTTTGAATTTAACACAAAGAGACAGGAAGTGCGGGTCCACCAGGAAGAGTGAGTGCGCCAGTCACAACATGAGTAAGGCACGACTTCAGCACCTGTCAGAGAACCAACAGCATATCACTGCTGCCAAGACTAAACCATACTGGGAAGGGATTCTTGCAGGTTAGCACATGTAATGCAAAATGAAAGTGAAATAAGAAGTTAGTGCTACATGGCCACAAATAGGATAAGGGTGATCATTGCCCCCTGCTCCAAGAACATGTAGCCTAGTCTACATTCATCAAGGGGAATTTATACATCAGTGTTTTTGTGCACATAAAGTAGGATTTAAACTATACAGTGAGTTAGCCAATGAATTAGTCATTGACACACAATTTGTTCTTTATGTTGGGCACGTGTCTGGCACTGGACAGGCACCATTTAAAGTTGCAACCAAAGCAACAATGAACTGTATATTTACAAACCAATAATTTGGCTAGCCTGCTAGAGAAAAGCAAACTAATATAGTATGAGGACATTTTCACTTTTGGGGTCCAGTGTGGGCTATACTGTATTTCCTCGTGCGCTTATCGTGTCAAAAATATATATTCCTGCCGCTGGGAGAAAGGAAGGGAACAAAATGAGGGTGAAATTATAGAAATACTGAGTAGTGGAAGTTGAATGGAAGTGCAAAGTAGCTTTCGTATTGTTCTCATCTAAAATACGTACCTCTCTTGATATGAGATTAAGGGCATCATCCTCGGCCGTCGACCTGTCCTTATTGGGATTTCTTTTTCGTCCGGTGCCCTGAGTCCCCATGTCTTGGTTTCTGCCCGACAATTAGGCTACTGGTCCAATTCGTTGAACGTAGAAGACAAATCCAAAGCACGTCGAGGAAAGTACTACTGTCACAATGTTGGGAGTAACATTTGCCAAATCACAAATTCGTTACCGCGCACGACATTGGTCATGGAGTTACATCCGTCTTCAAGACCTCTTCCTGTGTTGTTTCTATCCAAACGCTAAATTGCAACTTTGTAACAATTTTTTGCCTTCGTTTGTATTGAATCCGCAGATTTTTAACACCTGTTCTTCCTAGAGGAATTCACAAATAGTTGAGTGCTTCATAAAGACACATTGACTGGCAATACATCTATTCAGATATGGAATAAAAATGATTTTATAGCCTGTGTAATAAAAAAAGATGACATAAAAATACAATCTAAAAAAATAAAAACTTGGTGAACCCGCTTGGAAAGAGCCACGATGCTGTCAAAGTATCCTAAAATTGAGTCGGTCCCGGATGAGGACATGCGCGAAATACATATTCCGGGGCTCATGCAGCCTTCTCCAGCCACCAAATTGCCATTGAGGGCTATGTTGCTACCGCACTCTCTCACACCCTCTCCGCTATTTTTAATGATGAGTTGCGAGAGCTAAAAACAGAAACCTTATCTTGTAGGCTACTTCTTAAAGGCGTAGACTATGACTAATGGATATGCATATTTCACAACAATATTATATTTGATTCACATATGTTAAGAAATTGGCCATAATATATGTTCTGTAGAATATTACCCTGTCCCTCCATGTTCATTCAATTAAGTTCCTATGAAGTATCTCAACGTGATTGGGGTATTTGTATTTTCTTGGAATTATATCATGTGCTTTCCAAGTAGTAGCATATTCAGATTGTAGACTAGCAATAAACTACCAAATATGGTTGGTAATTTAAATTCTATTGAGTCATGGTTGTTTCTCCATAAGCCAAACTGTTGCCTAATTGTTGATCCGTGTTACCTATCGGAAGTCCGATACACTCATTGACTTGATCATAGACGTGATAATACCCAGACAATAGCATATTGAGAAGTGTAGTTAAAGTTATTGGAACCCGGAACATTAACCACGTTTCACCCAGTTTTTATGACCATAATAATCATACCCATCATGCCTTTTTATCATACGTATAAAAAGAAACGACAGCTGCGACAGGAAAGAGGAAGTTTCGGTAGAATTTTATAATTTGTTCGTTCGACATGGTGGGATCTTTTTGTGTTGGTAAGATTCATTGTTCAAGAAATTCCGGTGGAAACGCTTTTTACGCAAATATTGCTAACATATCGAAGTAAACTTGGGAGTCACGGTGATGATATGGTGTACGGTCATCCTACTACGACTCGGTAAACCATGCCGTTTATTAGGCACGAGATGAAATCAATTATGATGAACGTCACAGAGGGTGAAAGTGCACAATGATGAGCTTGATGCTTCTTTCCAATAAATATCGAGGTGACAATGATCGATGCTTGACTACCGTTTGGCAAATAAAAATATTCTTGCTCTTATCCAAAATAATATCATAATGTAGACTAAACTACCTGCACAGCCTACCTGCACTGTACTTACTCTATTTGCAAGCTGTTTGCTAGAGCTATCCGTAAACTTGAAAATGCGATTTTCTACATTTAATTCGGTACACTTATGTAAAAACTACATTTTGTGTGCACAGTCATCACGCACTGATTTGTATCCGCAATAAATGAGTTGGGCTGAAACACCACTGGTGATAAAATGCACATTTTCTTAATGCGAATTTTTCAATATTCGCATTAAAATCTGTTGCCAATTGAATGGAAACCTAGCTAACGTTACTGTCCTGGGTGTCCTCAAACTTGGAAACCTAAAAAAAATATATACATCTACTTGGCCTATAAGCAATGACTCCCCCTGGTGTTAGTCACATGTCTTGCAAGGAACCTGAGAGATATCTGGACCAGGGAGACCACCGGGTTGACCATTCAAAAACGTTTAGCAATAAACAAAAAACAGTCATTTTTATAGTGTACTGGTTTTGATGTTCCAATTGTGACAGGGAGAAGGTGTAGCCCCTACATTACCTTGTTTAATGAAGTCCTCGAATAAATAACTGAATACAACTAAACCAAAGATAACTAACCCAAGATAGACCACAGCCTGTCGTTTTCAACAGGAGCAAATGAGTCAGTGGGCAGAATAAGCAAGGAGGTGGGCAGAGCCAATCACGAGCTAGCGAGATGCTATTGCTGCGTTCTATCATTATTTGTATATTTCCGTTAGGGACTCTGAAACGCTGGTATGCATTAAGTCAATTCACCTTTGCACACGTAGCTAAAGTTAGCTTGCAAAGTCACAAATCACGTCACCAGAAGTTTGGAATGTCTAGCAACCATATTACGAATGCTAGCAATCTATATTTTGGTTTAGATAAAACGTAGTTCGCTAGCTAAGCAAGCTACATTATCTCTGCCCGACTTCTTAGTAAGGTAACTGAATAAATGTTACCCCAGCAGCATGTGCTTGCTTGTACAGTTTTCTTACATCCAGGAAATGTAGATGGCCTGGTGAGATGCAGAAACGCTTTTATTTGCGTGTAGTGAGGAAATTCTAGATTTTTATGACACACGTTCATGTACAGTGAAAGAGCAGCAGTGACATTTCCCTTTAAGAAAACACAGGTTCGAAACATCAGGGGTGGAGCTAGCCTAACAGGCCCCAAGATTTTTCTTTTTGTCGTTTGTCATTTTACAGCCGACTTTAACTGCTCAGCCAGCAATACCCTCATGTCTCTCATGGACCGGCTAGTACTTAAAACACCCTTCATTCTGGCTTGCAAAGGCGTCAGTTTCCTCCTTAACTTCTATGGGAACGGGGGGCAGTATTGAGTAGCTTGGATGAATAAGGTGCCCAGGGTATACTGCCTGCTACTCAGGCCCAGAAGCTAGAATATGCATATAATAGAAAACACTCTAAAGTTTCCAAAACGGATAAAATAATGTCTGTGAGTATAACAGAACTCATATGGCAGGCAGAAACCTGAGAAAAAATCCAACCAGGAAGTGGGAAATATGAGGTTTGTAGTTTTTTTAAGTGATTGTCTATCCAATATACTGTGTCTATGGGGTCAGATTGCACTTCCTAAGGCTTCCACTAGATGTCAACAGTCTTTAGAACATTGTTTCAGGCTTCTACTGTGAAAGGCGAGCGAATAAGAGCTGTTTCAACCAGGGGTCTGGCTGAAAGCCTTGAGTTGTTTATCGCGCGCAGCCGAGAGCGCGAGCTCCGTTCCCTTTCCTTTCTAAAGACAAAGGAATTGTCCAGTTGGAATATTATTGAAGATTTATGATAAAAACATCCTAAAGATTGATTATATACATCGTTTGACATGTTTCTACGAACTATAATGGAACTTTTTTGATTTTTCATCTGGACTTTTTGAGCGCGCCTTGTGCATTTGGATTACTGAACTAAACGCGGGAACAAAAAGGAGGTATTTGGACATAAAGATGAACTTTATCGAACAAAACAAACATTTATTGTCTAACATGGAGACCTGGGAGTGCCATCCGGTGAAGATCATCAAAGGTTAGTGATTAATTTTAACGCTATTTCTGACTTTTGTGACACCTCTCCTTCTTTGGAAAATGGCTGTATGGTTTTCTGTGGCTAGGCGCTGACCTAACATAATCGCATGGTGTGCTTTTGCCGTAAAGCCTTTTTGAAATCAGACACTGTGGCTGGATTAACAAGAAGTTTCTTTAAAATGGTGTATAATACTTGTATGTTTTGAGGAATTTTAATTATGAGATTTCTGTTGTTTGAATTTGGCGCCCTGCAATTTCACTGGCTGTTGGCGAGGTGGGACGCTAGCGTCCCACATATTCCAGAGAGGTTAACTCAATTTAATATCTCATCGGTGCCAAAAGAAAGCGGGGAAATATGCTGTACTATCTTATTAAAACAAACAAAAAAAAACATTTTGCATGTCAGCAATCAAGTTAAGATAACTCATCATATGATGCTGACATGCAAAATATTTTGGGACTGTATAAACAATGGACTTATGAAACAAATACCCAAATATAATTTTAGGGTGGAATTTTCCTTTAAATCGAGTTAAGGAGGAAACCGATGCCTTTGCAGCCTGAATATAGAATGTTTTATGGGAGAGCCGATCCATGTTGGACACGAGTGTATTGTATATACAAACGCTGTAAAAGGAATAATAGCGGCGGTTGGCTAGGGTGGAGCATGGAAATAACAAGAAAGATATTTCAATAAAAGCTTGTTTTATTTACTGCAGCAACGAGAACCAGCAATGTTATCACCATTCAATCAATAAATAATGGAATGCGTCTCACACACATTCAACATTATCTTCAGCACTGTAGCTCGTACAACACACTATCCAATACTAATATTCAATTGTTAGAGTTTCGCAATAATTACAACAAGTGCAACCAGTTGAGGGCGTGCCCAGGGAGGAGGAGAATGGATCCTGGAGATATGGGCACACTGCCTAAATACTCAAAATATCAGACTGCCACTACTGGACACTTCTTCTATGATATCATGACGGTCCGCAAACAAATGTTTAAAGTGCATGCTTCCACCTACTGTGCTGGAATGTATGATCAATCATGATCTGCCCAATTCAGTACTACCATGAAAATAAAGTTCCAAACCAAATAAATCCCTAACTTCTACCACACCCTCCCCAACCCCATTAAACTTTATATCATGCTGAAACACTCCATCCTTAGGATTGTTCAGCATGTCAACAACCATTTCAACAGTAACATCTGATACCCCCAATATCTCTTTTACCGTCTCCACAATAACCTTCAACCTGGCATTTCTGCTTTCCATAACCCGAGTCGTAATGATAACCTTACCAATAAAAGCTATGAAATCAATGTTATTCATTATCAAAGTGTCCTTTGACACTGCACATTTATGAGCACAAGATTTCTGAACAGGCCTCAGAAGCATGTCAGGACAATCAAATCATATCAAATTTTATTTGTGACATGCGCCGAATACAACAGGTAGACCTTACAGTAAAAAATGCTTACTTACAAGCCTTACAACCAACAGTTCTTTAAGAAGTTAAGAAAAAAAAGTGTTAAGTAAAAAACAGATAAGTCAATTTCTTTTAACTAAAAGTAACAAATATTTAAACAGCAGGAGTAAAATAACAATAGCGAGTCTATATACAGGGGGTACCGGTACAGAGTCAATGTGCGAGGGCACCGGTTAGTCGAGGTCATTGAGGTAATATGTACACGTAGGTAGAGTTAAAGTGACTGCATAGATAATAAACAGAGAGTAGCAGCAGTGTAAAAGAGGGGTCTGGGTAGCCCTTTGATTAGCTGTTCAGAGTCTTATGGCTTGGGGGTAGACGCGGTTAAGAAGCCTTTTGGACCTAGACTTGGTGCTCTGGTACCGCTTGCTGAGCAGTAGCAGAGAGAACAGTACATGACTAGAGTGTCTAGAGTCTGAGAATTTTTAGGGCCTTCCTCTGACACCGCCTGGTATAGAGGTCATGGATGGCAGGAAGCTTGGCCCCAGTGATGTACTGGGCCGTACGCACTACCCTCTGTAGTGCCTTGCGGTCGGAGGCTGAGCAGTTGCCATACCAGGCAGTGGTGCAACCAGTCAGGATGCTCTCGATGATGCAGCTGTAGAACCTTTTGAGGATCTGAGGACCCATGCCAAATCTTTTCAGTCTCCTGATGGAGAATAGGTTGTCATACCCTCTTCACAACTGTCTTGGTGTGCTTGAACCATGATAGTTTGTTGATGATGTGGACACTAAGGAACTTGAAGCTTTCAACCTGCTCCATTGCAGCCCCATCGATGAGAATGGTGGCGTGCTCGGTCCTCCTTTTCCTGTCGTCCACAATAATCTCCTTTGTCTTGATCACGTTGAGGAAGAGGTTTTTGTCCTGGCACCACATGGCCAGGTCTCTGACCTCCTCCCTATAGGCTGTCTCATCGTTGTCGTTGATCAGGCCTACCACTGTTGTGTCATTGGCAAACGTGATGATAGTGTTGGAGTCGTGCCTGGCCATGCAGTCATGAGTGAACAGGGAGTACAGGAGGGGACTGAGTACGCATCCCTGAGGGCCCCCGTGTTGAGGATCAGCGTAGCGGATGTGTTGTTACCTACCCGTACCACCTGGGACAGCCCGTCAGGAAGTCCAGGATCCAGTTGCAGAGGGAGGTGTTTAGTCCCAGGGTCCTTAGCTTAGTGATGAGCTTTGAGGGCACTATGGTGTTGAACGCTGAGCTGTAGTTAATGAATAGCCTTCTCACATAGGTGTTCCTTTTGTCCAGGTGGGAAAGGGCAGTGTGGAGTGCAATAGAGATTGCGTTATCTGTGGATCTGTTGGAGTGGTATGCAAATTGGAGTGGGTCTAGGGATTCTGGGATAATGGTGTTGATATGAGCCATGACCAGCCTTTCAAAGCACTTCATGACTACAGACTTGAGTACCATGAGTCGATCGTCATTTAGGCAGGTTACCTTAGTGTTCTTAGGCACAGGGACTATGGTCGTCTGCTTGAAACCTGTTGGTATTACAAACTCAGTCTAGGACAGGTTGAAAATGTCATTGAAGACACTTGCCAGTTAGTCAGCGCATGCTCGGAGTACACGTCCTGGTAATCCATCTGGTCCTGTGGCCTTGTAAATGTTGAAAAGATTAAAGGTCTTGCTCACATCGGCTATAGAGAGCGTGATCAGACAGTCGTCCGAAACAGTTGATGCTCTCATGCATGCATCAGTGTTACTTGCCTCGAAGCAAGCATAGTAGTAATTTAGCTCGTCTGGTAGGCTCGTGTCACTGGGCAGCTCTCGACTGTGCTTCCCTTTGTAGTCTATAATAGTTTGCAAGCCCTACCACATCCGACGAGCATCGGAGCCAGTGTAGTACGATTCAATCTTAGTCCTGTATTGATGCTTTGCTTGTTTGATGGTTCGTCGGAGGGCATAGTGGGATTTCCTATAAGTTCCGGGTTAGAGTCCCTCTCCTTGAAAGTGGCAGCTCTACCCTTTAGTTCAGTGCGGATGTTGCCTGTAATCCATGGTATCTGGTTGGGGTATGTACGTACGGTCGCTGTGGGGACGACGTCATCGATGCACTTATTGATGAAGCCAGTGACTGATGTGGTGTACTCCTCAATGCCATCGGAAGAATCTCGGAACATATTCCAGTCTGTGCTAGCAAAACAGTCCTGTAGCTTAGCATCTGCTTCATCTTATCACTTTCTTATTGACAGAGTCACTGGTGCTTCCTGCTTCAGTGTTTGCTTGTAAGCAGGAATCAGGAGGATAGAATTATGGTCAGATTTGCCAAATGGAGGGCGAGGGAGAGCTTTGTACACGTCTCTGTGTGTTGAGTAAAGGTGGTCTAGAGTTTTTTTTTTTTTTCCCCTCTGGTTGCACATTTAACATGTTGGTAGAAATGAGGTAAAATGGATTTGAGTTTCCCTGCATTAAAGTCCTCGGCCACTAGGAGCGCTGCCTCTGGATGAGCATTTTCCTGTTTGTTTATGACCGTATACAGCTCATTGAGTGCGGTCTTAGTGACAGCATCGGTTTGTGGTGGTATATAGACAGCTACAAAAAATACAGATGAAAACTCTTGGTAAATAGTGTGGTCTACAGCTTATCATGAGATACTCTACCTCAGTCTAGCAAAACCTCGAGACTTCCTTAGATTTCATGCACCAGCTGTTGTTTACAAATATACATAGACCGCACCCCTTGTCTAACCAGAGGCCGCTGTTCTATCCCGCCGAAAAAGCTTAAAACCCGCCAGCTGTATGTTATTCATGATGTCGTTCAGCCACGACTCGGTGAAACGTAAGATATTACAGTTTTTAATGTCCCATTGATAGGATATACTTGCTCGTAGTACGTCTATTTTATTATTGATTGATTGTACGTTGGCTAATAGGACCGATGGTAAAGGTAGATTACCCTCTCGGTGACGGATCCTTACAAGGAAGCCGGACCTTCGTCCTCGATACCGGCGTCTCTTTCTCCTGCGAATGACAGGGATGAGGGCCTTGTCGGGCATCTGAAGTAAATCCTTCCCATCCGACTCATTGAAGAAAAAGTATTCCTCCAGTACGGGGTTAGTAATCGGTGCCCTGATATCTAGAAGCTTTTTTCGATCATAAGACACGGTGGCAGAAACATTATGTACAAAATAAGTTACAAATAACGCAAAAAAAACATACACAATAGCACAATTTGGTTACAGGATCGTAAAACGGCAGCCATCTCCTTCGGCACCAATCAGAAGCACTAGCCTTGATAGTGGTCCACTTAATACAGGTATGTCAATGTAAGCTCCATCAGTCCGCACTGTAGTTCTACCAATCTGTTTTACGGCCTCTGCATATGATACATCATGACTGATCCTATATCTCCGAGCATCTCTAGCATCCACCAAATGCTGCAGGGTGTTCTCCCCCAAAATTACAGCACTTAACCCTCATATTGCTTCCACATTCACCGTAATCATGTTCCCCTCCGCACTTGGCACATCGTTTCTTTCCTTTACACTGAGCAGCTGCATGTCCCATTCTTTAGCATTTAAAACTACGCAGTGCATATGGGACAAATTCTCTAACAGGAATCCTATCTGTACTTTTCCCGGTAAGACTTTCTCAAATCTCAGCTTCACTGATAAGCTTTCACTTCTTTGACCCTCTTTCCTACTGATCAACCTTTTGGCCTCAATCACTTTGCCTCCCTTTACATTTTCTTTAATATCACCCATGGACACATATATATTGGGACCCCAGTGATCATTCTCTTCAATCTAGCATAAATACCAGGGACACAGCTTTTAATCTTCTTGCCATTAAGCTTTTCCTTTTTCAGAATCTTCTCTTGCTGAACCTGGCTACAACACAATTTTAACAATCTACTATTTCTGATGAACCAAGCTAATTTCACTTCACTTACCTCCTTCTCTATGGCATTAGTTAGTCAGATAGGGTGTAAGTGAGGCCCTGTGGTCTCAAACACTATCACCACTATCCACTCCAACACATAATTACTCTTGCTTCCTACCTTGACCCTCTTCATGCTTTCTTTACTAGACACTCCACTGCTTTCTGTATCATGATCTCTCTTCTTCCTATGTCTTTCCATTATCGGCAATTCTGGTCCTTGACCCTCATCCGCCATACCATCAGAACTGACACCTATATTGTTCTCATTCCAGCACAGCTGTTGCTTCACCAACTTACAGTAGTGATTGCATACATTTCATGCATTTTTGTACTGGCCCCCCGTGGGAATCGAACCCACAACCCTGGCGTTGCACACACCATGCTGGCGTTGCAAACACCATACTCTACCAACTGAGCCACAGGAAGCCCGACCTCCAAGACTCTCACACGCCCCTTCTCGCCATTCGCCATCTTGACCGATCCATAGACTATCCGTCCACCCAGCAAGGACCCCAACTCAACCATCTGCTGGACACAGGGAAACACCAGACATTTATTCACAACCCCCCGCCCCTCACTAACCTGCAGCACCTGGAACTAATCACAATTTAGTTTCTAGTAATCTCTCCTCCTTCAGTCTTCTTCTTCTTTGGACTTTATATGGCAGTTGGCAACTGTCTTTAAGGTGCATTACCACCACCAACTTTACTGGAGTGTGGACCTCAGTTCATCTTTCAATCACCCACGTGGGTATATGCTCCTAAAAACCAATGAGGAGATGGGAGAGGCGGGACTTGCAGCGCATCAAGCGTCACAAATAGAACCAAGTTTAGCACCTGGCTACCAGACGTTCGTTGACGCGCGCGAGCAGTGTGGGTGCAGATTGAATAACATGCATGTGTACATTTATTTTGCAACGCTCACGCACCAGATGCAGGCGGTGTGGTCAGCATACCAAACATTGTCCTTCAGGTCAAGACATTACTAGGTTTTACATACATCTTTCATAACAAACCACATAAAAAATCAGGCCATGCATTCCTGCAGGACATACACATGTATGATGGTTGTGTTAAAGTTGTTTTATTATAATCAACAATAAAGTAGTAGCCAGTGAAATGACTCAGTTGTTTTTTGTATTTCTTATTGAAATAAATGTCATTGTCAAGCTATATGTGTATGATGCCTTTCAACACCAGTGCACCATCCCACGTGACTGTGGGTATTTTGAAAAGCATGATTCAGTTTCAATTCCTTTATTTTGGTGTCCTATCCAGAAACCAAAGTAAAAAAGCAAAGTAAAAAAGGGCCATATCCCATATTTATCAGAATTGCAGCACTGCTATTGTAGCTGCTCTCTGTCTCTGGGAAAATGAGTCTTGTTTTTGCACTTGTATTGTCGTTATCTTGACCTCTTATTTACCGTTTCTTCAGATAGCAGAATTTTTATTAGCTTTACCCTTTTACAGCCTAGCTGGTGTGAGGTGTGTACGAGTACCGTAAATTCCGGACTATAAGCCGCAACTTTTTTCCCAGCTTTGAACCTCGCGGCTTAAACAATGACTCGGCTAATATATGGATTTTTCCCGCTTTCAATAAATGAAAAAAAAAAAACACATTCTGTAACGTGCTCAGTTTTTTGGAGGCATGAAGCTTTCATTAGACCAATGAAATTGCCGAACGGGTTAAGGTCAAACAACTTTTTTGTTTACTGTTTAGATTAAATCGAGCACTCTCAAACTTCCCATCAGTCATTTTGTCACCATCATCATGGCAAAGACACGAAGAAATGCATATGATGCAGCTTTCAAGTTGAAGGCGATTGATCTGGCTGTTGGAAAAGGAAATAGAGCTGCTGCACGGGAGCTTGGTCTTAATGAGTCGATGATAAGACGTTGGAAACAGCAGCGTGAGGAATTGACTCAGTGCAAAAAGACAACTAAAGCTTACTGCTAATTTAATTTTTTTTGTTACAAGCTGTGTTTCGTTAAAGCCTATTTATTTTTGTTACAAGCCGTGTTTCGTTAAAGCCTGTGTAAAGTTAATTTGTTTCAATGTACCGGTAGGCACCTGCGGTTTATAGACATTTATTTATGACACGTCTTATTTATGTTCAAAATAATATATTTTTTCAAATTCAGTGGGTGCAGCTTATATTCAGGTGCGCTTAATAGTCCGGAAATTACGATAAGTTATATTGTGGTCTGCGATCCAACGTTGGACTTTGGTTTGATCTTCACCTATAACAAGATAAATTAGAGGACTAACCTTCATAATCCTGCAGGTTTTGACTGGTTTCACATTATTAATTTAACCGTCTTGTGTACTTGTGAGTTCTAAAACTACAACACCAGATATTTCTATTCTATGTCCGCTGGCTTTGTCTGTACCGGCAACCGTGGAGTATCCTGTGGGTGTCCCTCCTCTCTGGATGGGGAAGAGAACTCGGATGAGGGAATCAACAGGGCCCCGGTCCCCTGGGCCAACAACTCCAACAAGAGACACCAGGACAATACGGGCGAAGATGGTGCTGTTGGGAAGCTCTGGGGTGGGGAAGTCCAGTCTGGCATTACGTTTCAGCAAGGATGAGTTTAAAGGCACTTTACCCACCGTAGGCTGTGAGTAGACATATATGTGATATAATACTGTCATTAGTAGTATTAGGGTGGATACAAGTGTATTGGTATCATATGCATAGCTATTATAGAGTTATGCTTCTAGTGCCAAAGGTATGTGTATACTTCCGTGGCATGTTATTTCAGCTGTGCACTTTTAGCGTTTTTCAGGAGCTTGTTTTTTCACTTGTTGCTCTGTTGTTATGCAAAAAAAAAAAATATTTCATAAGGTTGGCAAAGTGGCCACTCTAACTTCGTATAAGGGGATGTGGATTAAAGTTTGAGTAACATTGTAGTATGTCATTGTGCTTAACCTCAGGGATCTAGTTGAAGAATGTTAGGGTAGGTTACTGTATGTCTTCATTTTTACCTGGTGTCACAGTATATTCTGTCCCCCACAGGTGCCTACTTCACCCAGGTGGTGTGTCTGAGTGATGTCACATTTCACTTTGAGATCTGGGACACGGCGGGACAGGAGAAGTACCACAGTGTTACCCCGCTGTACTACAGAGGAGCCCATGCAGCACTGGTGGTGTACGATATCAGCAAACGAGTAAAACTAACACACAAATGCAAACACACGAACACAAACTGTAACTTTCTCACTCATCATTATTCACAATAAATGTAGAACTATCCGTAACCATGGTAGCATCCACATTAATGTAGAAGTGTTTAGAAACATGTTCTATTTATATTTACACTAAAAGTGACTCCAAAATTACACAATACATTATTTATTTATATTGGGCAAAAAATAAACTGAAACACAACCGTAACAAATAGCTAATGCATCTAACAAGTTTGTAGAGCCACAAGCTTGATGTAATCATTGTGTGCTAGAAATATGGGACCAAATACTGAACTTTTGACTACTTTAATACACATAAGTGAATTTGTCCCAATACTTTTGGTCCCCTAAAATAGGGGGACATTGTACAGAAAGTGCTGTAATTCTGAAACGGTTCACCCGATATGGATGAAAATACCCTCAGATTAAAGCTGACAGTCTGCACCTCATAGTCATTATATACACTACCGGTCAAAAGTTTAAGAAGGCCTACTCATTCAAGGGTTTTTCTTTATTTTTACTATTTTCTACATTGTAGAATACAAGGGAAGACATCAAAACTATGAAATAACACATATGGAATCATGTAGTAACGAAAAAAGTGTTAAACGAATCAAAATATATTTTATATTTGAGATTCTTCAAATAGCCACCCTTTGCCTTGATGACAGTTTTGCACACTTTTGGCATTCTCTCAACCAGCTTCATGAGGTAATCACCTGGAATGCATTTCAATTAACAGGTGTGCCTTGTTAAAAGTTAATTTATGGAATTTCTTTCCTTCTTAATAAGTTTGAGCAAATCAGTTATGTTGTGACAAGGGGGGGGGGGGGGGGGGTAATACAGAAGATAGCCCTATTTGGTAAAATACCAAGTCCATATTATGGCAATTACAGCTCAAATAAGCAAAGAGAAACGACAGTCCATCATTTCTTTAAGACATGAGGGTCAGTCAATACAGCAAATGTCAAGAACTTTGAAAGTCTCAGAAATTGCAGCCCAAATAAATACTTCACAGAGTTCAAGTAACAGACACATCTCAACATCAACTGTTCAGATGAGACTGTGTGAATCAGGCCTTCATGGTCGAATTGCTGGAAAGAAACAACTACTAAAGGACACCAATAAGATGAAGAGACTTGCTTGGTCCATGAAACATGAGCAATGGACATTAGACCGGTGGAAATTTGTCCTTTGGTCTGGAGTCCAAATTTGAGATTTTTGGTTCCAACCGCTGTGTCTTTGTGAGACGTGGTGTGGGTGAACGGATAATCTCTGCATGTGTATTTCCCACCGTAAAGCATGGAGGAGGAGGTGTTATGGTGTGGGGGTGCTTTGCTGGTGACACTGTCTGTGATTTATTTCAAGGGACACTTAACCAGCATGGCTACCACAACATTCTGCAGCGATACGCCATTCCATCTGGTTTGGGCTTAGTGGGAATATCATTTGTTTTTCAACAGGACAATGACCCAAAACACGTCCAGGCTGTGTAAAGGCTATTTTACCAAAAGGGAAAGTGATGGAGTGCTGCATCAGATGACCTTGCATCCACAATCCCCCAACCTCAACCAAATTGAGATGGTTTGGGTTGAGGTGGACCACAGAGTGAAGGAAAAGCAGCCAACAAGCGCTCAGCATATGTGGGAACTCCTTCAAAACTGGTGGAAAACCATTTCAGGGGAAGCTGGTTGAGAGAATGCCAAGAGTTTGCAAAGCTGTCATCAAGGCAAAGGGTGGCTATTTGAAGAATCTCAAATATAAAATATATTTTTTGGTTACTACATGATTCCATATGTGGTATTTAATCGTTTTGATGGCTTCACAATTATTCTACAATGTAGAAAATATTAAAAATAAAGAAAAACCCTTGAATGAGTAGGTGTTCTAAAACTTTTGACCGGTAGTGTAAGTGCTGCAGTACAGAGCCAAAACAACAAAACATGTGTCACTGTCCCAATACCTCTGTCACTCACAGTGTGTGTGTGTTTAGGAGAGCTTCATAAGGGCCCAGATGTGGCTTCGGGAGTTGGAGAAGCACTATATTCCGGCTTCCACCGTGATGGTACTAGTAGGAAACAAGGGGGATCTTTCAGAGCTGTGCCAGGTGACATTACAGGTACTGTACTCACTGTATACAAACAACACACACAAATACACACTCATGCATAGTCACACTTGCACCAACCCCTATAACACACCACATACACTGTACATGTTACAGCAAACAAACACATTCACCCAGACTGTAGGGAGACTCAGTCATATATACAGTATGTCCCATGTGGATATTAACGGTACTCCTATATGATGATCAATCTGACATAAACATCCCTTCCCCCACCACACACACATATACACATTGTACTGTACTTTCACATTGGTCACCACATGACAGCAGTGCAATGTACCACTCATATTTGATTAATACTTGATCCTCTCTATTCATTTCATAGGAAGGGCATAGTCTTGCCGTTGACCGAGGCTTGCTTTTTATGGAGACCTCGGCCAAGTCAGGGAATCAAGTCAGTGAACTGATGCTGGCTATTGGTAAGTAGTCAGGCCCTCTACGTGTGAAAATATTTCTCATTTTATGTTCTTTGATATTCATAATTGTGACAGCTTTGAATTTGTATCTCTGAAGATAGACCACTAGAGGGCAGCAGATAGACAAGCAAGGCATCCCTGGTTATCGAGGGGGCTCAAGGAAGAGGGATACGGCTATTTTAATGGAGTGGAGAGAGCCAGGCATGGAGGAGGAAAGGCGTGGGGCATCACCCTAGTCAAAGTGTGTCAGCCCTTCCATCCTTTTGTCAACACTATGTGGGAATGGAGCCTCCAAACAACCCTCATAGGGTAGTCATTTCTAACAGACTGTGGAATCACTCTGGATAGACTCTCAGACGTCGATAACACCGCAGGGGCTGAGAGTGTCCCAGTTAACTGGGGTATCTTGCAATGCGTCCGGGGCATATAAGCATAGTGTTTTTCCATAACACGGCTCTGTACACCTGGTTTCAAGGGGACAAAGAGTGATATATTTCTGGAGGCAGAGTGGTGTAAGAGAGACCTAAGACGACGACATAGCATGGCAGCAACACATCATGACAACATGGTAGCAACACATCTTGGCAGCAGCACAAAACAGGGTACAAATGTTGTTTGGTGTACTATATGAGAGAAGCAAGCTGGCCTGTAGTAGCTGGCTTTTCAGCACCCTCGAGCCACCAGCGCAAGGGCGAGAGGGCATGAGTGCCTGGCTAGGTTCGCCCCGAAGCGGGGCAGCAGTGACCATAAGTCATTGAACCGGAGACTCAGGATGGGCTGCGGTCAAGCCACCGTTACCCTTCTTAATTCGTAGAAAAGGGCCTGCTAACCAAGTAATGTTTGCTGCGAATTAGCCTTGACAGGAGTGCGATAGTTCATTAGATGCCTCACGGCTAATGGTTAGCTGAAGTGAGCACTGTGTATGAACACTATTAGCCAAGAGGCTAGTGTAGGCAGAATATATAAACCTGCACACTGCTCCGCAACAGTCAGCAAGGTAGTTTGGGGAAAATATATGTTGTCTTTCATTCCATTATATGCCAATTCTTACTATAAAATATAACATGTGTGATAAAGGCACGGGATTATAGGCATCTTCTCTAAATAAACAAATAAAATAGGGCCTAGTCTACAATACAGCACAGTAAAGCAGAACAGTTATACATTTGTGTTTCATCACAGTTAAAACCGGAGAGCAATATCTATCCGGTAAAGTCCACAAAGCATATATATACAGTACCAGTCAAAAGTTTGTACACACCTACACAAGGGTTTTTCTTTATTTATTTTTATTTAAAAAAAAAATATATTCTACATTGAAGAAGAGTGAAAACATCAAAACTATGAAATAACACATGGAATCATGTAGTAACCAAAACAATTGTTAAACAAATATATGTTATATTTGAGATTCTTCAAAGTAGCCACCCTTTGCCTTGATGACAGCTTTGCACACTTGGCATTCTCTCAACCAGCTTCATGAGGTAGTCACCTGGAAAGCATTTCAATTAACAAGTGTGCCTTGTTAAAAGTGAATTTGTGGAATTTCTTTCCTTAATAAGTTTGAGCAAATCATTTGTGTTGTGACAAGGCAGGGGTGGTATACAGAAGATAGCTCTATTTGGTAAAATACCAAGTCCCCATTAAGGCAAGAACAGCTCAAATAAGCAAAGAGAAATGACAGTCCATCATTACTCTCAGACATGAAGGTGAGACCTGAAAAGAGACCTGAAAATAGCTGTGCAGCCAACCTGACAGAGCTTGAGAGGATACGCAGAGAAGAATAGGAGTAACTCCCCAAAATACAGGTGTGCCAAGCTTGTAGCATCATACCCAAGAAGACTCGATGCGGTAATCGCTGCCAAAGGTGTTTCAACAAAGTACTGAGTAAAGGGTCTGAAGACTTATGTCAATGTGATATTTCAGTTTTTTTATTTGTAATACATTTATAAAAACTTATTTTTGCTTTGTCATTATTTGGAAAAAGTCAAGGGGTCTGAATACTTTCCAAATGCACTGTATTTGTGTGTTGGAGTGTCAGTGTAGAATGTGTGAGTGTGTGATAAATGACAGTCAGGATCTGCCTCTGCCTCTTTATCATTGAGTGTCAGATTTGTAAAGCGTTGGGACGCTTGGTAACATGTCCTTTTCTTTTGCCTCAAAGCTGATCAAACTGGTCCCGGAGCCCAGCCACAAAATCTCTCAAGGAGGCCACCAAATGTACAGCGTTAAACAGTTCCAATTTTGGACTGCCTGAAATGTTGTGCTTGTATTCTGAAAACGTTGGAGTATCGTGTTCCACAAGTTACAGAAAAAGCTATCTCAAGTTTATCCATTCGGGTATAGAGCATTAGAGCCTCATTACGTGTGGCCAGAGTTAGATTTTCGTCCTCAGATACTTCTAGAAAAGACTGAATAACATTGGCATAATTGAGGCATATTGCATTTGTGGCTTGTGCATGGGCAGACCACCTTGTACCGGAAAGAGATTTGAGGGTTTCAATTCAACTGTTTACATTTGGTTGTAAACCTTATGTTATCTGCTATTGCCAAGTGGATTTGGAGCAAAGTGATTCTCCTGTGTGACTTGTTATGGTAAGGAACTTTAGGAAACGCTCCTCAACTTTACCATCAGGCGAGACATATCTCACGATAAAAGTCAGCTGATCTACGTGGGTAACATCTGGGGTGGAATCAACACTGATAGAAAAATATTTTTATATTTTAAGTTCCAATATTATTTCTAGGAGTACCCTCTCTCCCATTAACTGCAAATGGTAGATAAGACGGGTTGCCTCTTCCTGCATTTCCATATCTTGCAGCGTGTTCATGTAGAAATGTCAACTTCAAGTATATCCAAATAATTGTAATTTGAGATGGAACCAAATATTTTGTTGTCCAATACTGGCAGCTGGTCTCAAATGGATATTTTAGCCCCGAGTCAATTAGTCCTTTTTCTGCAGTCCTTGAGATCCATGTCAGCATACATTTGCGATGGGCCTCTGATCCGTCATCAAATCAAATCAAATGTATTTATATAGCCTTTCTTACATCAGCTGATATCGCAAAGTGCTGTACAGAAACCCAGCCTAAAACCCCAAACAGCAAGCAATGCAGGTGTAGAAGCACGGTGGCTAGGAAAAACTCCCTAGAAAGGCCAAAACCTAGGAAGAAACCTAGAGGAACCAGGCTATGAGGGGTGGCCAGTCCTCTTCTGGCTGTGCCGGGTGGAGATTATAACAGCACATGGCCAAGATGTTCAAATGTTCATAAATGACCAGCATGGTCAAATAATAATAATCATAGTAGTTGTCGAGGGTGCAACAAGTCAGCAACTCAAGAGTAAGTGTCAGTTGGCTTTTTCATAGCCGATCTTTGAGAGTATCTCTACCGCTCCTGCTGTCTCTAGAGAGTTGAAAACAGCAGGTCTGGGACAGGTAGCACGTCCGGTGAACAGGTCAGGGTTCCAGCAGGTCTGGGAAAGCAGGTCTGGGACAGGTAGCACGTCCGGTGAACAGGTCAGGGTTCCATAGCCGCAGGCAGAACAGTTGAAACTGGAGCAGCAGCACGGCCCGGTTGACTGGGGACAGCAAGGAGTCATCATGCCAGGTAGTCCTGAGGCATGGTCCTAGGGCTCAGGTCCTCCGAGAGAGAGAAAGAAAGAAAGAGAGAATTAGAGAGCATATTTAAATTCACACAGGACACCGGAAAAGACAAGAGAAATACCCCAGATGTGACAGACTGACCCTAGCCCCCCGACACATAAACTACTGCAGCATAAATACTGGAGGCTGAGACAGGAGGGGTCAGGAGACACTGTGGCCCCATCCGATGAAACCCCCGGACAGGGCCAAACAGGCAGGATATAACTCCACCATCATGTTCGGTTATGCACACATTTGCATGTTTCCAGTCATTAAATCCAGTACAAGTTGCAAATTATGACATGTTATACTTTTCTCCGAACAACTGACACACAAAACGAAATAGACAGTTTTGAAGGAGAGTAAAGGAGCCACTCATGGGGCACAGACTCGCCATTCAAAAGTTTACGATTGCAAAAGAGTTTTGAAAAGGATCACTTTTGATGTTTGTATTCTTTCTTCGAGGCTGAGAAATCTGCATTCCTATTTTGGCTTGATGTTGGTCCCGCTACCCCTTTATCAACCCAGTAGGTCCGTGCCCTGTCATTGACCTTCACGCTGTCATTGACCAACATCCCGGGTCGAGGTCTGTGTTACGAGGTCAGGTGGTGGTCCCAGCGGCGGCATCATTATCATCACTACCGTTTCCCTAGGCAGCACTGGTGCTCTTGCTACCGACCTCATCGTCCACATTGTCATCTACGGACAGTCATAAGCAAGCACCATTGAATAGCTCATCAGAAGCTTAGTGTGACTCATGATGGAATCTGACTGACTTGTTAGCAAGCAAGCCAACACATTTGATTACATATCCCTAACATTCAGATAACTAAACAATTGAACTAATGGGGTTGTCATCATCATGCTAAGTCCTGGGCTGGTGGTAGCTAGCTAGAGGGAACTCAGTTAGGGCCTGCCTGCCTACCTGATGGTATTGTTTTTCCTTTGGTGTCGCCAGTGGCAGTAACACTGGTGGTGCTGTTGCTGCTACCAACGACCACATCCACATTGTCATCTTGGGACAGTCATTAGCAAGCACCACCATTAATTAGCTATCATAAGTTCAGTGTGTGACACATGAATGATTGAATCTGAATGACTTGTTTTCATTATATACATACGTATAACATCTAGCTAAATAGATTGTCATCATGCTAGATACATGGCTGACATGCCTGGTGGTGGTAAGTTGCTAGCTTGCTAAGTTACCTGAAGCTGGTGGTGCTGTTGCCAGTATGGTCGGACTCAATGTCAATCCGCTGGGCCCTGCTTGGTTGTCGTTGTCCTTTGTCGGTTTGGAACCTTGCGGTTCGCCAGAGAACAGTTAAGTAGGAAGACAGGAATCTAGTCATGCTGAGATCTTCCGGAGTTAGAAAGAACTCTTCTCAAGGAAGAGAGGCAATAATGACCAGAGGCGGGGCGAGTGGTGTCTTGTGAAGAGGAGTTTTAATCTCATTCGCCATTCGACCTGTCTGTCTCCAAAAGACTCTGTGATTGGATCTTCCGTTAGAGAATTCGCCTGAGTGAATCCTCATAAAGTGAGTTATCGAGAGGATATATTTGAAATGTAACTAATTTAAGTGAGGGGCCATCTCTAAGCAGAAGATGATTTAATTGAGGCTGGAAACTTACACATGTTAATTACAATCAATTTTTGTTTGGTGAAATATGAGCTCATATATTACACCACTAAAATGATCCTTGTCAACAATAGCCTTTAGACATCTATTTTCCCCATATTTTTATATAATGACTATGATTACATTTTTATTAGGATTCACCTCTCCATTACTGACTGGCTCGAGCTAATATGTATCAATAAATATCTAAGATCAGTTTGTCGTGTCTGGACTATCGTTAAATGTGGAGACTTATTTTATCAAATCACTTCTCTATGTGTAATTATTAGTATTATTACGTGATTAAACTAAACATGTAAACTTTAATTAACTAGGAAGTCGGGGAACCACGGGAAAATGTTTATAGTTTCTATTTCCCGAATCGACTCCTCAGATATTTTCATATCTTATCGATTAGTCTTTTATTAGTGTATCATTATTACCTCATCAGTTCTCATTACTGAAAGTCGCAAACCCTTGGATATCTGCATGAAACCTAGCCTAAATGATGAATCAGCGATGTACAAATTGGCTTAATTATTTATTTACTAACTAAATAAAGAATCACAGAAATACATAACAAACAAACAGTAGATATTGGTTACTAAGATGATGCATTGATGAGTCCCTAGTGGCCTAAACCGGTATGACGGCTTGGTAAACAATGGAAAGGGGTGGGAACAGATAAAAGAGTGGGAAAGACAAAATGGATTCACTACACACAGTTGATAATTATGTTCATTGAAATGCTAATTTTGCACATGAATGGCCGCTCATTCTAGAATAATTGCAATGTATATATTTATGCCTGTATGTCGTTGTCTTCTCTGTTTGAATCTGCTGGAGAGTCAGTTCATCAGAGAGTCTCTGGTTAACTTCCCCAGAAGTCACAATGTCTTTAGTAGTTGTTGCTTTCTCAGCGGCTCTGGATAGTGTCTGTTGTTATGGATATGTCAGGCGTACAGAAGGTTGTTGCATAGAATAGATGCTTCCGCGGTTGTCGGTATTCTCGTACTAGACTTACGTTATTTTCAGCTGCAGACTAGTAATACTACGTCTAGGATTTGCTCTTATTCTGTAGTGATCAATAGTCTCAGAGTTTAACCATTTCTGGCCGTGTAGCCAACGCTACACGCTCTATGGTCTCCGTGGCATATAGAGTTGTGGTTCTTAACCATTTCACATGTTGCGTCAGCTGCATGTTTTCTAGTCTAATGGTTTATAGAATTGTAGCCATTCCAACGTGGGGACTCTGTCCTGGAGTTCTCTGACTTAATGTACATTTTGTAGGAAGTGGGTTTTATACTCTGTGGAAGAAGGGGTGGTTCTATTATGCCTAATGTGATGTCTGTGATCACGGGAGTGTGGCCACTGACTAATTAAACTTCATATGAAAATCCATACTCTCATTTAGAAGGCTAACATCACATTTCATCTTTTAACAAATTTCATATGTAATCATATATTTTACCCAACTGCCGTGTCTTTGGCTATGCTGGATTATGTAATATAACATGCTATTCTATAAAATCATTTCTCTGTCATTAATATTACCTGATTAAGCTAATCAGGTAGATAATTAACTAGAAAGTCGGGGCACCATGAAAGAATGTTTATAGAGCTGTTATCTTCCGAATAAACTCTTAAAGACCTGGTAATCTTTTACGTCAATAGCAGTCGATACTTAATCATCACCTTGTTTAGTCTCATCTGAAAGTGGTAAATTCTTGGTTATCTTCACGAACCCTGGCCAACAAGTTGAATAAGCAATACAAATTGGGTTTAATCATTTATTTACTAAATACCTAACTAATCACACAGAATCACATATACTGAATGGATCATACATTGATTACAAATTGTCATAAAGAAAACGTCCCTGGTGGACGGAACAGATACGACGGCTGGTTACACAAAGAGAGGGGGTTGGGTTTGAGTGAAAGAGCGGGAAGACTTGAGTAACAAAGGGAGAAGCTATGCTATCGTAAATACAGTATCTTATGCATTCTAAATTACCGCCCATTTGGAAAAGGAAAACGCAATAAATATTTACTCTGAGCTGCGCTTCAATAGGTTGGTGGTAGATGGAAGGCTGTGTTGCCCAACAGAGATCTTCCTTGTCCTTTGAAGAGTGTCTCTGGTGGTAAACTGAATATGTTGTAGTAACGTTGTTATGTGGTAGACGGGATAGGTCGTCCGTCCTTTCCTAGCCCATGTTTATAGCGGCCGCTGCTAACTCAACAGCTAGGAGGTATCACTTCTGGAGTGAATAAGAGTTCAAAGTTCATACCAAGTTGCCATGCTATATGCTCATGCTATATTCTGGCTGGTATAGTCGAAATTCATCCTTCCGGCATGGAGGTCGTCACCTTGAAATCCGATGCTAATTTTGTTAGGTTCTTGCTGAGGTTGGCTTAGTTCTGTAGGTGGTCTTTGTCCTTCTAACATAGGGCTCTCGCCCTATGTTAGAACAGCTTATTATCTGAACACTTTCAACATAGGACTGTCGCCCTAATGTCATCGGAACAGAAAGGTACATTTTCGTCAAGGGCTTTATATAGGAGGGGAGAGAAGGGCGTGTTTCATAGTTTATAACCAATGTCTCTTCACATGGGCGGGCCACTTAGTGAGCAGAGCTTTAACCTTATGAAAATCCAATTGTTTCATTTGGAAACTAAAATTACATTTCATAATTTCACAAGTAGTTTCATATTTAAACATTTAAATTGCACAACAATTCCATGTGAATCTGATAACTAGAATGTGTAGACTTTCCAAGATACAGTTTATGTCGTCCTGTCATCAGTCATAATGTCTCAGACGCCAAATGATCTGGCATCATATTCATTGAGTACCAATGCATATTTTCAACTTGTGGGTCATAAACCTTACCCACAGGCCAACGTCATGACACAACCATCAGTAAACCCCATAATTGGAAAGTGTACACAACCAGAGATACAGTAATGTGGGTCTCCTGTCCTTCATGAGATCACCAAATTAAACACACTCGTCATGACTTTCCCTTAAGTGTCCACGGACCACTCCCACATTCTCAAAAATAGAAATATTGTTTAATTATTCAAACTTGATGTCCAAGGATCTCTCTGTGTTCCACAGTTTACATTCCAAACTCGAACACTACAGAGCATAGGGGCAGCGTATTTTATGACCGACCATAACACAGCAGGCTTCCTGCTCTCCCCCTCTACGAAGAGAGCACGCTGTAGAGCGGACCCACTGTAACCTGATCCTTCAGATCGTCACAGGAGAGTTATGACAAGTTACAATCCTAATGCCTTCCCTCTGTGGAAAACCCCATGTGGTTCCTAAGTGTATAGGCTTCTGCAGCCTTCTCTGACACTCTGACATTAATCCCAAAGGTGTTCAATGGGGTTGAGGTCAGGGCTCTGTGCAGACCAGTCAAGTTCTTCCACACTGATCTTGACAAAACATTTCTGTATGGACCTCGCTTTGTGCACGGGGACATTGTCATGCTGAAACAGGAAAGGGCCTTCCCCAAACTGTTGGCACAAAGTTGGAAGCACAGAATTGTCTAGAATGTCATTGCATGCTGTAGCGTTAAGATTTCCCTTCACTGGAAATAAGGGGCTTAGTATGAACCATGAAAAACAGCCCAAGACCATTATTCCTCCAACACCAAACTTTACAGTTGGCACTATGCATTTGGGCAGGTAGCATTCTCCTGGCAACTCAGATTTGTCCCTCGGACTGCCAGATGGTGAAGAGTGATTTGATCTTAGGCTTGTGTGTGTCTGCTCTGCCATGAAAACCCATTTCATGAAGCTCCCGATGAATAGTTATTGTACTGATGTTGCTTCCAGAGGCAGTTTGGAACTCGGTAGTGAGTGTTGCAACTGAGGACAGACGATTTTTACTCGCTACTTGCTTCAGCACTCAGCGGTCCCATTGTGTGAGCTAGTATGGTCTATCACTTCGCGGCTGAACCGTTGTCTCCTAGATGTTTCCACTTCACAATAACAGCACTTACAGTTGACCGGGGCAGCTGTAGCAGGGCAGAAATTTGACAAACTGACTTGTCACCTATGATGGTGCCACATTGAAAGCCACTGAGCTTATCAATAAGCCAATTCTACTGCCAATGTTTGTCTATGGAGATTGCATGGCGGTGTGCTTGATTTTATACACCTGTCAGCAATGGGTGTGGCTGAAATAGCCGAATCCACTAATTTGAAGGGGTGTCCACATACTTTTGTATATATAGTGTATCTAGCCAATCAGCTACAGGCAATTACCTGCGGGTTTGGACCCAACCGGATGCATCCGTTTTTCAGTGGAAATGGACGGTGTTCCCTACTACTTTACAGCATATGTTACTAGTCTTTATACCTAAGTAATCTTTATACCTTGCACAAATTATGAACTGTCTAATAATAGGGGGTCTCGAGGAAAAATATGGGCCAGTGTGTTAAATGCCAGGGACGATTTTTGGTCCAAGTCCGACCCTGAACCTCACTGTAAAATGACTGTAATATAAAGCAGAACTAAAAATGTTGTCCAGAAATGTTAAAGGTTACAATTTAGAGTCAAAGCCAAGACAAATGCACAATATATGACAGATGTACTGTATGTAAGAAGAGCAGAATTCACCATGACACCTTAGTTTCTAAATGTTTTTATTCAATCATATCACTTCTTAAAATACAAACAAGAAGAGAAATAAAGAGGCAAAACAGTTTCATGAAGTAATTAATCCGTTCGCCAGTCTTCGTTTTCCATGTTGGGAACACAGACTATGTGTGGCGAGGGCCAGCCTTTGGATTCTCCCGTTCGTCCGTCGCCCAAAACGTCCTACTGGTCGGATCCCTCGTTCCGTGTACCACGAGGCATCGATGTCTGGATCTGAGTGTCACAAATAATATTTTTGAGGAAAAATAAAAGACACACATAACAACCTTTCTGAAAATAAATAATGATGTCAATGTTGGGGGAGCTGAGAACTATACGTGAGGTTGTAACAGAATCTGTGGGGTGAAAGGGACTGTGGAAGAAGTTAGAAGAGAATGAGAGGAGCATGCACAAGAACATGGTAGGAGAGAGTGAGTGTGTGAATGCGGTCCAAAGAATGAAAGTGGCGAGAGCGATCATATGACTTTTAGTAAATTAGTTAAAGTTAAAGGAAAGATGAAGAGTAAAGAAAGACAGAGATTGGAAAATAACATACTTATCTCCATGGAGCGCTGTGGATACCCAACGTGTGTTTTGGATAGAGTCCGTGACAGCAGTAACAAGAGGGCATAGAGCACCGTACACACCCTCATGGTCATCATACAGATGTCGATCACTGAGTCCTAGGCTGGGACAGACGTCAATCTGGAACAATAAAGTTTTACTTTAGAATTGAATTCTGCTAAATGAGCATAGGTCCACAGAAAGTAAATAACATTTGTCATGCAAATAATAATATAAATCAATGATCAACCAGAACCATTTAACATAACTTTGTTGATTATAAAGGTGCTATCGAATAATTGATTATAGTCCAGGAATTTATAATATGAGATGAATGTGTTCATTGAATAACAATCAGAAGATACAGTACAACAGAATACCAAACCCGTAGTACATGTCTGTCTTCTGTTGCCAAACTATCATAAGCGCAATACACTGACTACCAAATGATGCATGAAACAATTCTGTAAACATTGTATGGACTTACAAGAAAATAGCACAATACCCTAAGTGTACAAACCATTGGGAACACTTGCTCTTTCCATGACATAGACAGGTTAAAGAAGGATTTTTAAGCCTTGAGACAATTGAGACATGGATTGTGTGTGTGCCTTTCAGAATGGGTAAGACAGGGTTCATGGGGTATGATAGTAGGTGCCAGGCAGGAGGACATCATAAGGACCATAAGGACATCCAGCCAACGTGACACAACTGTGGGAAGTATTGGATTCAACATGGGCCAGCAATCCTGTGAAATGCCTTCAACACCTTGTAGTGCATGCCGACAAATTGAGGCTGTTCTGAGGGCAAAGTGGGGTGCAACTCAATATTAGGAATTTTAGGTTGGAAAAATGTTGGTTGAAAGTTGGTTGAAAAAAAGACAAAATGCCTTTACATTGATGACTTTTTGCAAATCCAATCAGTTTTCCATGTTGATTCAACGTAATCACAGATTTATTTTGGTTAAAATGACGCAGAAACATCAGTGATTCATCCAGTTTTTGCTATAGGACTTGGCTATGAAAATAATTGCAGTGCCTCTAAAACACAATCGAAAAATAGCATTGGTAAATCCTGGGGATAGACTGGTCATGGAGTTCACTTGATATCAAATATGCTTCAGGCGTGTAAAAAACAAGAATCAAATTTGCTCAAAATATAACAACCGCTATTAAAATAAAACATCTTAGAGTTAATTCAAGGACATTTAAGAGTAAAGAATAGAAGTGAAAACTTACAATGTGGAGAAGAGCCAAGTATCCTTAGGCTTTAGGAACCTCGGGTGTAGGACGGACAGAAAATCAGGCTTCAGGTTGTCCCTCTGCTTGAATGGAGAATCTAAAGAGAATCTTCTGTTCCGATGGCTAGCTACTAGAGTATAAAAAGTATGATAGACTAGAGTTACTAAGTGGATTTAGTCTATGGGTCTAGGGAGAGCTGAAGTGTCTTGGCATGCCTCTGCTTATCCTGTGAGGTGGATGGAGTTGAGGTGTATGGCTGTAGCGGAGAGTCATTCAGAAAAGGACCTGCTCTGGAAGTAGGTTTATATCCACACAGAGGGGATGCTGATGTCACAATGTGCGCGCACACACGCACACACACCTTGTATCTACATTGTGTCTCATTTCTCTTTTGTGTACATGGATATTAAATATTGACATCTTTCTCATGAGCCTGTTATTACTTGAGGCATGATAATAAAACAATTTATTGTTCGTTTTTATGCATCCTACTGTATCTGTACATTTGGTGACGCTGCGCACATTAGCTGGCTAAACTTGACCTTACCCTACCACTTAACAAACCCTAACCACTCGTTAGCATTCATAAAATGATCGACTTTACCCTAACCACTTGCTGTATGTTGCAGTTTCATAAATGGGTATAAATGAAGGTTTAGCAAAACATTTTTAAAAATGGTATGTTTGGTTGAGAGGTCAAGTCGCACATGCATCTTCTCAAACATTCACACAAAGCCAATCATGAGCACATAGATGACTCACATCCTCAGTGACACCTATAACTGCGTCATCTAAAATTAACAAGATATACCTACAAAACCATGAATATGCACAAACTATACAATGGTCTGAATAAATTAATTATTAAAAGGCAAGGTATGCTGCTTTCTGTAAATAGCCATGACCACAATCCTCCATTTATGATCCTTCATTCATGAGCCTTTATTCATGGTCCTACATTAAATCTTGGAATAAGGGGTGAGAAAATCGAGGGGCGCAGTATATGGAATATTTTATGTCCAGCAAGGGGATTAAGAGAGTTATTAATATTATTTAACTACATTATGACTGGCTAATCTAGATGTCTGTAAGGGTTTGTTTAATAGAATGAGTTGTGCAATCCCACTCCTTCTGTATTGTATGTTTTATTGGATAGAGTAGAGAGAGTGCTGTTGATAGTTTGACCACCCAGGCCACACAAGTAAGTGCAATGTGGGTTGTGTGGATTTTCTCTTGACCATAATGGGCGGTCCCATATAGATAGGATAAGAGTGAAACAGTAATGTATGGTAGCTATCTGTAATGGAATTCCTACAGTGTGTCTATGTGCACTCGCAACAGGCATTCAGCTCGTTCAGAGGCCATTTCATGACTAGGCTGGTGATAACGACATGGAAAACATCTTAGTCTCACACCAGTGGACCTTAGCGAGACCTTTCAGAGGGATCTTAGTGGAAAAAAATCATTTTCGCTAAGGCAATGGCCGGGCACGTGGCATACTTTTCAATAAGCAGCAGCCCGAAGAAAACTAAGAGTAACTGATTCCGTCCCTATGTCAAAGGAAATGTCATGATCAAAATATCGCCATGTTTTCTTTTAGACAGAATTAATCCTATGTCTATGGTTAAATTATGATGAGATAAGACTCCATCCGCAAGAAATACAAAAACTTTACAAAGCTACAAATAATTATTGGTGTGTAAACTTGTGGCTGAATAATAAGACGGATAAGGAAACATGTTGGGAGAAAAGGTAGTTGTTGAAATAAATATAATTGACCTTGAATTTATTGAGTCATTAATTACAAAAGTGGCGGCATGAATAAAAGACAAACACAAAAACATTTACTTTGTTTACATTTTAATTAGTACAATGTCAAAGGTGTTACTTGGCACTATAGTATTGGAAACATGGTTCACATACTTTGTAGTGATGTTCACATTAGGATATCTACTAATAAATATAAAATAGCAATTTAGAGTTCATGCAGAGGATACAAATTCATTCAAATTAATTAATTCAGATGACTAGAAATGTACAGAGCAATTCAGTAGCAAAAAAGCAGTATTAAGTCTATTGTACTAATAGCTACATTAATGAAACTTTACTGTTTTACATAGTACAATAGAGGCAGTCAGTACATAGCTCTAACCTCTTTCTTGCATCATTCACACACCCATGTTTGTGTGCATATCCTGAATATATGCCCTAATATTCCAGCATCAAATTGCTGTATCTATTTGAACAGTCTCCTACACCTACATAATTAAATGTCCCTCTATTCCCTTTATAGCGCACTACATTAAGGGTTAAATAAATCAAATAAAAAAAAATATTTTGACTGTAACCCCATAGGACTCTGGTCAAAATAAGTGCACTACATAGGAAATAGGGTGCCATTTGGATGCAACAAGGCCCGGCGTAATGGGCGTTCCTTAAAATATGTGTGAAGATAATGTGTCTTGAGTATAATTTAAAATACTGCATCAAGAAAAATGGTAAGGGTCATGTGGCAAGAATATGGTATGTCTCTATCTAGAATGCATGCATATGTAGGAAAGTGCCTATTTGGCAATGCCTTATTTCTGATTGTCTTAAATCACCACGTATACCACACATTTTTTCTTCGTCTCACACAAGTCAACGAAGTCTGTTTTTTTAACATCCATTGCGAATGATTGTTTGTCAGTATTTGAAAAATCTTCCCACCACTTCCAGCCTCGATAATCACAAAACCAGTGATTTTGATACATGAAAACGTTATTTAAAATGTGCGTATAAAAATAATCATAACTGTCACGCAGATCGGTGGAAATTGTAGGATAAATTGTAAGCTTCCCCAAACTTGAAACCCACGAGCTGCGGATGGGCTTTACTATTACACCAATTTAAAAAAACTGTGAACGCGCAAGCATTTGCACGCATGAGGTCCCGTGAAAAAACGGGCCCGCCTATGGAAACCAAAGGAAGTCCAAATTATTCGTTCTGGCGCCGGGTCTGGATGCAGACCATGACTCAATCTCTTGTCCCTTGATGTCAGAAAGCATATAGACTGGAACCCAATGGAGAACCATATGTGCCTCCTGGAATTGGTTTATCAATTGACCATTGAGATTTGGTTCCTACATGGTGTTCCATGAACCCTATGGAATGAAGCCTATATGAGAAACAGCTGCAATTCTCTGGAGAAAACCCTACATGTAATTGTGTAATCTGTTAATAGTTAAGTTAATAAAGCTTTCAACAGGCTCATTCAACAGTAATACAAACATGTGATTACAGTTAATGTACTATGGATGTCTAAGTCTAGTCATAAGTACATTTTAATAAAGTTGGCAGGTTACATCATTGCTATAATGTTTAAAAAAAAATGTTTTTTACTTTTCAACAAATGCATTAAGACATTGAAACGTGAAGCATAACATTTCACATTCTTGAATATAAATATTATTAGAAATAATATTGGATAAATGTAATAAACAAACAAACACAGAGAGATAATGGCATTATACCCTGGTTCAGTTCACAATAACTTATAGTCAATGAAAGAACTTGACCCAGTATTCTAAATGTACTCCTGCTCCAGCAGATTCTCTGTTATAAGAATCACTGTACTCAGTCACAAGATGCTCAACTTCCTCCTCATGGACCCTGTGCCATTACTGGTTTCTGCAGAATGGAGAGAGAGAGTGAGAGTGAGAGTGAGAGAGAGAGAGAGAGAGAGAGAGGGAGAAATAGGGAGGAGGGAGAGAGAGAGAGAGAGAGAGAGAGAGAGAATTAGGGAGGAGGGGGAGGGAATGCTTTGATTCCATTTGAGAGTGATTGGATGATTATCCCAAACATGACTGACTTATAAAACTGGGACATTGGGACACAATAATAGTTCAGAATGTGTCACATAAATACCCTTGATGCTTAGTTGTTAGGTCAGCTGAAAAGAAAAGACTGGGACCACAAATTGTAAATCATGCCGATGATTAGAACTAAGATAATTTAGGGGCCACCTAAAATAGGCTGAATAACTAACTATACCTAAGGGGCTGATGAGAAAGTGTTGTGTGTACAGTATTCCTCCCACACTCATACAGCGCTCTCATGAAACTCTTGTAGAAGTCTGGCAACTCGACGCATACGGCAATCCTCCACTAAGAACCTTCTTAAACCGAACTAGTGGTGTAACCACGTTTTAAATCAACCCGAATAAGAAATACATTTTGGCATTGAACAGCACCCCAAACAACTTTCTCTTGCTCGCCTCTTTCCTCATCCCTTCCTATTCTCTGTGTCTCTCTTATCAGTGTTCGAAGCATGTGTCACTGAAAGGGCGGCAGTGCAAAACAATCAAGGTTGATTTCTCTATGGGAGTATCTATGGGATAGAGAACGTCGTTGAGTGCATCACAGTGTTTAGAGCCTACACAGGCAACTGACAATGAAGAAAAGTGAACAAAGGTTCAGCCAGAATGACTCCAAGCCTCACCACCCTGTTCTAATGACAATGCAATGTAGAAATAAGAGAATGATTATACCTCTGCAGCCTTACATCTGGAGCCCAAAACAAGAGAAACAACGTTTTGATTCTTAGATCAACACCATTTTATGAGCTCCGGTAATTAATGAATTACCCAATGTACCCAAACAACAGAAACCCAATCAACACACAGATGAACCAAAACCAACCACAAACCAACCACATGTGGAATAAACCCAGAGAGTATGAAGGAGTACGCCAACAAGAGAAACACCACACAGAGCAACCAGTGCTTAATTTGGCATAGAGCAGTAGAGTAGAGGGCTTGCAAAAGTTGCACACATTAGGGAACATTTCTGTAGCCTAGAGTCCGGGAAAAATGTGGCCTTTTATAAACACATTTCATGCAATTCTACATCATTTTAGATGACTGGAGACTTTAGCACAATCTTTTTTAATACCTCACAAATTATCAAAATGACAGGCTACTTTGACACTGACAAACTGTGAATCTGAGATCAATAAAAACGACCTTGCCTTGAATCCATCACTAGCCTAGGCCTAGGTGTGTGGAGACACATATTGTAGGCTACAATATGAGGAGGAAATGATAGTCCTAAAAAAGCTTTTCCGTTTCACTGACTCACCCAATGATGCACAGCTCACTCAACGCTGATGGCTGACGCGCTCGTGCCGAAAGCTCATCTCTCTCATTTTACTTTGTAAAATGATGTTGTCCGCTCAATATGCCTAGTTGGAAGGTGATCATTTGGTAGTCTACAGAAAGATTAGTCTTCTCTTTTCAGCAGGATCCATTTGTTTTCCAACCTGTGTTTTCCCGCGATTGTATTTGAACTATTGAGAAAGGCCTGTTTTGGCTGCATGTTGTTCACTGACAATTATGTCGCGCATTCCCGACTGTAGGCATGCCTAGAGATTGGCCTACACACAATCCACAGCTAGGCATTTAAAAAAAAAAAAGCTATTGATCCTCTGTGGCTAAATTATAGGTCTACTCCTGGTGTAGTATTCAATATTATTTAATTTCTTTCTGAACAGACAGCATTAATTTTATAACTGTGGCAAATGTATTTCAATTTATCATGGGTGCTGCGGCACCTCCAGCACCATTCCGTGGATTTGATTCTATAAAGAAATAAATGAAGTGCTACACTGGAGAGATGGGAGTTGAAGGCTCATGTCTAGCAGAGCAGAGAGAGGGAGATGGATTATAGAAAGTGAATCTCATTTCAGTTCGGTGAGATACAGACGCGCTTCTCTCACCACAGCAATGGCCACGCATTGGTCTATATAGGCCACAATGTTACGGAAACCATAGGCTAAACCCGGGCAGGCGCATTTTCACATTATGTTTTTTAGGGGACAGGAGAATTACAGAGGTGTCAACTTGAATTGCTTTTATTATAATTTTTACATTGAAAACGGATTGTTTTTCATGCCATGAAAGGTACTGTACCACATCCTGGCAAATGGGATCCAAAACAAAACAGTCAGAAACAGAGGTGCTGGATCCTGCTCTGGCAGGATCCGGCACAAATTAAGCACTGAGAGCAACCATAAACCAACAACAGGCATAGCCAACCCAGCCTGTATAAGCCCAGTGTAACCAACCACTGGTGAACCCATCACCAGCCACCCTGAGACTGGGTCGTACCCCACAGGATGTGGTGCGCTGGAGCTGAGGCCTTCCCACTGGGTCAGGGAGCCCTTGTTGACTGATTACCTCTAAAACTCTTCCTCTTCACCTGGAAGTTGGAACACACAGTTTGCGTCCCAATGTCTCCTTCCTGAAGTGTGCACTCGTTCACTACTCCCAACAAGTTTAAAACATTGGATTGGTGTAGGCATGGGCTAGAGTGACTTTTCATATACATTGCATTTTACATTTAGCAGACGCTCTTATCCAGAGCGACTTACAGTAGTGAATGCATACATTTCATTCATTTCATGCATTTTTTTTTCATTTCATGCATTACCCCTAATTTCCTTTCAAATCCATTAAGGAAAGTGAACAAGTGCACACTTCGGGAGAAAGAAGAGATTATTAGAAAGCAACCACCGTATAAAGCTGTTCGCAACCTCTCTATAAAGTGTTTTTGGGGTCCCACACAAGCATGTCTTTTCTCATGTAGGGAGGTTCCCGGTAGCATAGTTGTAGATCTGTTTGTGCTGTCTTGCCAACTTCAATCACTATAGGAGTTAGCAAGACAGCACAAACAGATCTGGGACCAAGCTAGGTTCCTGGTGACACTTTAGTTCAACTATAGCCCTCACTCTGACATAGTGCTGTCATAATCATTTGATAATGTCATGTAGTGAAGCTTATTATGACGATCAACCAGAAATATATGATAATTGACATACTATAAACCTGTAACAATGTATGACACGGTTATGACTGTCAAAAGCATGGGAAGTGTTCCAAGGTTTCTTGGCCAATTGGTACACTCAGGAATGAGCTCTGCAATGTTTCTCAATCCTATCATGTTCTAATGTTCTAAGGTTACATGCCCCTGTAGATTCTGCAAGCGCAGCAGTTTCGGTTCTTACTTGTTGGAAGGTCATAGGCACTTCTCCTTCTTTGGGGAGGGCCAGTTGACTAAAAGAAACAAGAGAAGAAAAAATAATGCTATTGTGAGGAGGACCTTGGACGCACATGAAGACTCAGCAGTAGTCTGATTCAAATTAGACATTGGAATCAGTCAGAGACATCTCTTTCCATGCTATGTCTATGCTATGTTATGGTGACATGGGAGTTGATCTGTAAAAAAGTAAAAAAGCTTGTTTCATCTCTTGGAGAGTGCCTTGTAATGAGCCTATATGGGTGAAAATGTCACTTTAAGAAAAATACACAACACCATGTTTTGTTTTCCATAGTATTACGCACTCTACACATGAGGGTGCTGTTTTCATCAAAATCATGGGTAAGTATAGAGATACTCAAATCTGATTTTGACAGGTCCCAGGCTCTACCCACTTTACCTTTCTCCTGGTAATATCCACAGACATCCCAGCAGCACTCAGGGCAGCGATCTTGTTCTCGATGTCTGTCACCTTCAGGGGAGAAGGACAATAACTCAATGGGCATGTGTCTCCTGGACCCAGATTAAGCCTGCCGTTGGACTAAAAAGGTAGCTCAATAAAGAATCTCCATTGAAAGTGATTTTTTAGTCCAGGAACAGATTATCTTTAAAGACCTTTCTAAACAATGTGCCTCCTTGGTTTGAAGTGTATGGCTTGAGATATGCTGTTTGCCCAGCTCTAATGCTTGACAACACTAAGGGGCAGTGCCGGTTCCAGGCATAAGCGACATAATCGGTTGCTTAGGTCCTGATCGCTAGACCCCCCCCACCTCCCCCCCAACTTACTATTGAGAGGAAGAATACACCAGGTGCAATTTGGTTGTGCATCACCAGTTTCTCTCTTGTTATGTCAGTCACTGACAATCAACTCAAAAATCAAATCAAATTGTATTGGTCGCATACACATAGTGCATTTGGAAAGTATTCAGGCCCCTTGACTTTTTCCACAATTTGTTACGTTACAGCCTTATTCTACAATATATTGAATCGTTTTTTCACCCTCATCAATCTACACACAATACCCTATAATGACAAAGCAAAAACAGTTTAGACATTTTTGTAAATTTATAAAAAATGTAGAGAAAAAAAATTGAAATATCACATTTACATAATTATTCAGACTCTTTACTCAGTACTTTGTCAAAGCACCTTTTGACAGCGATTACAGCCTCAAGTCTTCTTGGGTATGATGCTACAAGCTTAGCACAGCTGTATTTGGGGAGTTTCTCCCATTCTTCTCTGCAGATCCTCTCAAGCTGGATGGGGAGCGTCGCTACACAGCTCTCCTGACAGGTCTCTCCTGAGATGTTTGATCGGGTTTAAGTGCGGGCTCTGGCTGGGCCACTCAAGGACATTCAGAGACTTGTCCCGATGCCACTCCTGCGTTGTCTTGGCTGTGTACTTAGAGTCGTTGTCCTGTTGGAAGGTGAACCTCCGCCCCAGGCTGAGGTCCTGAGCGCTCTGGAGTAGGTTTTCATCAAGGATCTCTCTGTACATTGCTCCGTTCATCTTTGTCTCAATCCTGACTAGTCTCTGAGTCCCTGCTGCTGAAAAACATCCCTACAGCATAATGCTGCCACCATCATGCTTCACCGTAGGGATGGTGCCAGGTTTCCCCCAGACGTGACGCTTGGCATTCAGGCCAAAGAGTTCAATCTTGTTTTCATCAGACCAGATAATTTTGTTTCTCATGGTCTGAGAGTCCTTTAGGTGCCTTTTGCCAAACTCCAAGCGGGCTGTCATGTTCCTTTTACTGAGGAGTGGCTTCTGTCTGGCTGCTCTACCATAAAGGCCTCATTGGTGGAGTGCTGCAGAGATGGTTGTCCTTCAGGAAGGTTCTCCCATCTCCACAGAGGAATTCTGGAGCTCTGTCAGAGTGACCATCGTGTTCCAGCTCACCTTCCTGACCAAGGCCCTTCTCGCTGATTGCTCAGTTTGGCCGGGTAGCCAGCTTTAGGAAGTCTTAGTAGTTCCAAACTTCTTCCATTTAAGAATGATGGAGGCCACTGTGTTCTTGAACCTTCAATGCTGCAGACATTTTTTGCTACCCTTCCCAGATCTGTCCCTCAACACAATCCTGTCTCGGAGCTCTACAGACAATTCCTTCAACCTCATGGCTTGGTTTTTGCACTGTCAACTGTGGGACCTTATATAGACAGGTGTGTGACTCTCCAATCATGTCCAATCAATTGAATTTACCACAGGTGTACTCCAATCAAGTTGTAGAAACATCAAGGATGATCAATGGAAACAGGATGGACGTGAGCTCAATTTTGAGTCTCATAGCAAAGGGTCTGAATACTTATGTAAATAAGGTAGCAGCTTTTATTGTTAATACATTTGCAAACATTTCTAATATCCTGTTTTCGCTTTGTCATAATGGGGTATTGTGTGTAGGTTGATGAGGATTTAAAAAAAAAAAAAATTTGAATAAGGCTGTAATGTAACAAAATGTGGAAAAAGTCAAGGGGTCTGAATACTTTCCGAATGCACTGTATTTAGCATATGTTATTGAGGGTGTAGCAAATGCTGTCATTGCATTGGCCATGTCAGCTAACAATTTTTAGCGACATAGTTAGTCTAGCCAGCTATCTGAACTTGTAAACTCAGCAAAAAAAGAAACGTCCCTTTTTCAGGACCCTGTCTCAAAGATAATTCGTAAAATTCCATATAACTTACAGATCTTCATTGTAAAGGGTTTAAACACTGTTTCCCATACTTGTTCAATGAACCATAAACAATTAATGAACATGCACCGTGCCTTAAGCATGTTGCAAGGAGGCATGAGGACTGCAGATGTGCCCAGGGCAATAAATTGCAATGTCCGTACTGTGAGACGCCTAAGACAGCGCTACAGGGAGACAGGACAGACAGCTGATCGTCCTCGCAGTGGCAGACCATGTGTAACAACACCTGCACAGGTACCGGTACATCCGAACATCACACCACGGGACAAATACAGGATGGCAACAACTGCCAGAGTTACACCAGGAACGCACAATCCCTCCATCAGTGATCAGACTGTCCGCAATAGGCTGATTGAGGCTGGACTGAGGGCTTGTAGGCCTGTTGTAAGGCAGGTCCTCACCAGACATCACCGGCAACAATGTCACCTATGGGCACAAACCCAGCATCACTGGACCAGACAGGACTGGCAAAAAGTGCTCTTCACTGACGAGTGATGGGGTGATGGTCGGATTCACATTTATCGTTGAAGGAATGAGCATTACACCGAGGCCTGTACTCTGGAGCGGGATCGATTTGGAGGTGGAGAGTCCGTCATGGTCTGGGGCGGTGTGTCACAGCATCATCGGACTGAGCTTGTTGTCATTGGCTGCAATCTCAATGCTGTGCATTACAGGGAAGACATCCTCCTCCCTCATGTGGTACCCTTCCTGCAGGCTCATCCTGACATGACCCTCCAGCATGACAATGACACCAGCCATACTGCTCGTTCTGTGCATGATTTCCTGCAAGACAGGAATGTCAGTGCTCTGCCATGGCCAGCGAAGAGCCCGGATCTCAATCCCATTGAGCACGTCTGGGACCTGTTGGATCGGAGGGTGAGGGCTAGGGCCAGGGCCATTCCCCCCAGAAATGTCTGGGAAGTTGCAGGTGCCTTGGTGGAAGAGTGGGGTAACATCTCACAGCAAGAACTGGCAAATCTGGTGCAGTCCATGAGGAGGAGATGCCCTGCAGTACTTAATGCAGCTGGTGGCCACACCAGATACTGACTGTTACTTTTGATTTTGATCCCCCCTTTGTTCAGGGACACATTATTCAATTTCTGTTGGTCACATGTCTGTGGATCTTGTTCAGTTTATGTCTCAGTTGTTGAATCGTGTTATGTTCATACAAATATTTACACATGTTAAGTTTGCTGAGAAAAAAAACGCAATTGACAGTGAGAGGACATTTATTTTTTTGCTCAGTTTAGTAATAATGGCTGAATACTGACCGGGCACGCATCGCACGTGCCCAGGAGCCCTGACCTCCAAGGGGCCCGCATTGATTTTGATAGTCATTCTCACTCAGATATCATCTTAGCATTGGCATAAGTCATTACCAAATGTGTAGAATTGCAGGAAATAAGCTGTAAAATTGCAACGTTTTCTCTCCGCCCCAAGGCAAAGCGTGTAGAATTGCAGTAAACCTGCTTTAAAATGGCAACATTTTTCTATGCACCATGGCAAAATTTGTAGAATTGCAGGAAATGAACATTGAAATGAATTGTCTCTCCACCACCAGGAGGAAATCCACTGAAATGTTTTGCTGCGAAAGGTGAAGGGCCACCCAACCAAATTGCGCTTAGGGCCCCCAAAAGGCTAGAGCCTGCCCTGCTAAGAATCTCCATTGAAAATATTTTTGAGGCTAGGACTAGTCTTAATCTGTGTCCGGGAAAGCACCCTTAAATGTCTGACTTTGACACCTCAAATGATAGTTCTACGGTATATAAAGTGAGGTCCAAAACTATTTGGACAGTGACATATTGTTGTTGTTTTGGCTCTGTACTCCAGCACTTTGGATTTGAAATGATATAATGACTATGAAGTTAAAGTGCAGACTGTCAGCCCTAAATGAAATCTGAGCGTTTGTTTTAGACAGGTCCAGAGAGTTTAGGAGGAATCCCCCCAAACATTTTGGGTCAGAAAATATAGAACAACATATCATTTGAAAGAGCCTTTGTTTTTTGGGAAATCAAAATCAAATCTTACTGCTGGCAACATCATTAGAATAATGCCGCCCCCCCATAAAGGCCATAAATAATGCGCAGTGGTCATATTCATAGAGTATGCAATGTAGGTCAAGTCACTAAAAGTGCAAACATTTAGTATGAATGGATATGACTATCAGGGTATACCCTGATAGTCATTGTTAAGCAATGCATTTTCTTCTCCATCAACATTACCTTGTACATTACCAGTCAACATTTTGGACACACCTACTCATTCCAGGGTTTTTCTTTATTTTTACAATTTTCTAAATTGTAGAATAACAGTGAAGACATCAAAACTATGAAATAACACATATGGAATTATGTAGTAACCAAACGTGTTAAACAAATCAAAATATATTTTATATTTCAGATTCTTCAAAGTAGCCACCCATTGCCTTGACAGCTTTGCACACTCTTGGCATTCTCTCAACCAGATTCACCTGGAATGCTTTTCCAACAGTCTTGAAGGAGTTCCCACATATGCTGAGCAATTGTTGGCTGCTTTTCCTTCACTCTGAGGTCCAACTCATCCCAAACCATCTCAATTGGGTTGAGTTTAGGTGATTGTGGAGGCCAGGTCATCTGATGCAGCACTCCATCACTCTACTTCTTGTTCAAATAGCCCTTACACAGTCTGGAGGTGTGTTTTGGGTAATTGTCCTTTTGAAAAACAAATGATAGTTCCCCAAACCAGATGGGATGGCGTAGAATGCTGTGGTAGCCATGCTGGTTAAGTGTCCCTTGAATTCTAAATAAATCACAGACGTGTCACCAGCAAAGCACCCCCACACCTCCTCCTCCATGCTTCATGGTGGGAACCCCACATGCGGACATCATCCGTTCACCTACTCTGCGTCTCTCAAAGACACATCGGTTGGAACCAAAAATCTCATCAGACCGTGTTTCTTGGCACAAGCAAGTCTCTTCTTCGTATTGGTGTCCTTTTGTAGTGGTTTCTTTGCAGCGATTCAAATCAAATGTTATTTGTCACATGCGTAGAATACAGTGAAATGCTTACTTAAAGGCCTTAACCAACAATGCAGTTAAGAAAATAATAATAATAATAATAATAACAGTAAATTAACAATAGCGAGACTATATACAGTGGCTACCGGTACAGAGTTAATGTACGGGGGCACCGGTTAGTCCAGGATCCATGAGACTCCTAAAGGTCTTACTCACATCGGCTACAGAAAGCGTCATCACACAGTCATCTGGAACAGCTGATGCACTCATGCATGTTTAAGTGATACTTGCCTCGATGTGAGCATAGAAATAATTTAGCTCATCTGGTAAACTCGTATCACTGGGCAGCTCGCGGCTGTGCTTCCCTTTGTAGTGTGTAATAGTTTGCAAGCCCTGTCACATCCGACAAGCATCGGAGCCGGTGTGGTATGATTTGATCTTAGTCCTGTATTGACGCTTTGCCTGTTTGATGGTTCATCGGAGGGCATAGCAGGATTTCTTGTAAGCTTCCGGGTTAGAGTTCAGCTCCTTGAAAGTGGCAGCTCTACACTTTAGCTCAGTGCGGATGTTGCCTGTAATCCATGGCTTCTGGTTGGGGTATGTACGTACAGTCATTGTGGGGACGACGTCATCGATGCACTTATTGATGAAGCCAGTGACTGATGTGGTGTATTCCTCAATGCTGTCGGAAGAGTCCCGGAACATATTCCAGTCTTTGCTAGCAAAACAGTCCTGTAGCTTAGCATCTGACCAATGTTTCATTGACCGAGTCACTGGTTCTTCCTGCTTTAGTTTTTGCTTGTAAGCAGCAATCAGGATAGAATTATGGTCAGATTTGCCAAATGGAGGGAGAGCTTTGTACGCATCTCTGTGTGTGGAGTAAAGGTGGTCTAGAGTTTGTTTTTTTTACCTCTGGTTGCACATTTAACATGCTGGTAGAAATGAGGTAAAACAGATTTAAGTTTCCCTGCATTAAAGTCTCCGGCCACTAGGAGCGCCGCCTATGGATGAGCGTTTTCCTGTTTGCTTATGGCCGTATACTGCTCATTGAGAGTGGTCTTAGTGCCAGCATCGGTTTGTGGTGGTATATAGACAGCTACGAAGAATATAGATGAAAACTCTCTAGGTAGATAGTGTGGTCTACAGCTGACAATGAGATACTCTACCTCAGGCTAGCAAAACCTTGAGACGTCCTTAGATATCGTGCACCAGCTGTTGTTTACAAATATAGAGAGAACGCCATCCCTTGTCTTACCAGAGGCTGCTGTTCTATCCTGCCGATACAGTGTCTAACCCACCAGCGGTATGTTATTCATGTCGTCGTTCAGCCACGAACTCATGAAATATAAGATATTACAGTTTTTAATGTGCCCTGTTAGTAGGATATACGTGCTTGTAGTTTGTCCACTTTATTATCCTGCGATTGTACGTTGGCCAACAGTACCGATGACAAAGGCAGATTTAGCCACTCGTCACCGGATCATTACAAGGCACCCCGATCTCCTTCCGCGATATCTCCATCTCTTTCTCCTGCAAATGACGAGGATGAGGGCCTTGTCTGGTGTCTGGAGCAAATCCCTCTCGTCTGACTCATTAAAGAAACATTATTCGTCCAGTTCAAGGTGAGTAATCACTGTTCTGATGTCCATTAGCTCTTTTCAGTCATAAGAGACAGTATCAGCAACATTATGTACAAAATAAGTTACAAACAATGCGAAAAAAATTACAAAATAGCACGGTTGATTAAGAGCCCATAAAACGGCAGCCATCCCCTGCGGCGCCATCTTTCGACCATAAAGGCCTGATTCACACAGTCTCCTCTGAACAGTTGATGTTGAGATGTGTCTGTTACTTGAACTCTGTGAATAATTTATTTGGGCTGCTATTTCTGAGGCTGGTAACACAAATTAACTTATCCTCTGCAGCAGAGGTAACTCCGGGTCTTCCTTTCCTGTGGTGGTCCTTATGAGAGCCAGTTTCATCATAGCGCTTGATGGTTTTTGCAACTGCACGAAGAAACTTTCAAAGTTCTTGAAATGTTACGTATTGACTGACCTTCATGTCTTAAAGTAATGATGGCCTGTAATTTCTCTGCTTATTTGAGCTGTTCTTGCCATAGTATGGACTTAGTCCTATTTGGTAAAAGACCATCTTCTGTATACCACCCCTACCTTGTCACAACACAATTGATTGGCTCAAACACATTAAGAAAGAAAGACATTTCACATATTAATGTTTAACAAGGCAAACTTGTTAATTGAAATGCATTCCAGGTGACTACCTCATCAAGCTGGTTGACAGAATGCCAAGAGTGTGCAAAGCTGACATCAAGGCATATTGTAACTAACTATTGAAGAATCTCAAATATAAAATAGATTTTGATTTAACACTATTTTGGTTACTACGTAGTTTTGATAGTCTTCACTACTATTTTACAATGTAGAAAATAGTAAAAATAAAGAAAAACCTTTGAATCAGTAGGTGTGTCCATAGTTCTCACCGGTCTGTTTTTTTTTCTTGATAATTTGAAATCTCTGATTGCAGTGACTGACTACCCAAACCAGATGTAACTGGTTTCAAGTGGCCAAGAGACGCAATGTGATCCCCTACTTCTTACTAGTGGACGAACTGGGAATCAGAAAGGGGATATATTTACATCAATAAATAGGTAGAAACCTCCTCATATGTGACCGACCAGCTCAAATCGTTCTTATGTAGCAAAATTTGAAATTGTGTTTTTTACACTGTATAAAAGTAGAGACTCAGAGTGACAAAATGGTATATCATACACTACAGTTGAGGAACAATGGGAAAGTAATTCTGCTTTGATAGTGATAAACTTGTAAACTCACTTTGAGAAAATGGCCTTTGAATATTTTGGTACTACTACTGTTAAGCCCTTCTTTGTCTATACCCATTCAGCATTGTTCACACCCTCTTAAGTTTTAGACACACCCATCTCTTTAACCCTTTCACGGGTGAGTTCCAAATATCTCTAATGGTCACCCCAGCATGAGTTTTTTTATGCACGTGATATTAGAATGTTCTCTCCATTCCAGAATGTGATTGTTACACAACAGTACATTTAATCCACGCTGCCCTCAAACCAAGGCACGCAGCCTGTTTTTATTTATAGGCTGTTTTCAATGTGTCAATTTTTTATTATTTTCTAAACAAGTTTTTTATTTTCTAATAACAGTTTGAATTGAGGTTTGTTCCACCTCATTCATTATTATAAAAGTAGTCATTTTTACTTTTGCGGACCAATTCATTTTTTTGACATTTCTGACCCGGACAAAATTCCCCAATCACTTCCCAATTGTTTGTGCAGTTCAAGTCTGCAGACATTTGCTCATCTCCCGTCCTGCATACACGTGTTCACATTTTCCGTCTGTTGCCTGCATCGCAATCAAAGTTGTTTTCGTTACCAATTATAACTTTGGAAATGTGTGTGTTTCTATCAAAGTGCCTTATTACGTTATAATAGTTTCTGCATGTCGTGTTATGTCGTTTCTACTGTCGCATAATGTTTTTGTGTATATTCCTTGTAACCGCGGACACACGAGGTAACGTTACTCATTTCATAACCTTTAGGGTGCTATATTCAATCGTGCTTATGTAGTTAGCTACATTCTTCTATTAGCTCTGGAAAACAATGCTAATTGCGTCAGAGAAGTATTAGCATGTGTTGTATTTTGAAGCTACCCTGGCCTTATGACTCCCAAGTGGCACAGCGTCTCAGTGTTAGAGGCGTCACTACAGACACCCATGTTCAAATCCAGACTGCGTTTCTATCAAAGTAAGTGCCTTATTACGTTATAATAGTTTCTGTGTGTCATGTTATACCATTTCTACTGTAGCTCACTGTGTGTATGGAGCATAATATATTTGTGTATATTCCTTATAACCGCGGACTCGCGAGGAAATGTTAATCATTTCATAACCTTTATGGTGTTATATTCAATCGTGCTTATGTAGCTAGCTACATTCTTATATTAGCTCTGTAAAACAATGCTAGTTGCGTCAGAAGTATTGGCTTGTTGTATTTTGAAGCTACCCTGGAAAAATGTACAAATATCTTCTTATACCACTTGGTCGTTTTCTGAGTGCATTCCACAAAGCTGTTTATCATGTCCGCCTTATCCACTGCCCCCATTTTAAGGTTATAGTCAAGCACGCAGTCTGGTTTGATGTTTCTCTCTCCCGTCAGGTGGTCCACCTTCCCTGTGGGCGAAATGGTTGCTGTATGGACAGTGGAGAAGACATGGACGACTCATTTGTCATGGCACTTTACTGCCAGCTGTTGACATTTCTGATTTTGTATAACGGGTCATTTAGGATGGCAGTAGCGTTGTTGATGAAGTGCAGTCATAGCAGCAGAACTAGGAAGCAGTCTTGGCAAATAAGGGAGTTGCAAACATAGGATCTGTGCTCCAGTATTCTCTTAGGGAGTTCTTCTTTACTATCCCCATGAGAAGGACTGTCAAAATTGTTTGGTGATCAAGAATATGAACTGTTTGCAAGCTCACCAACAATGGGGTATTAAGCAACAATTACTAGCATATGCCTACTGGTCTTTTGGTATGTCAAAATATACAGAAATGTAGAATTTCATTTTTTATTTACTTGAAGTATTAAGCGTGCATTTGGAATTTGTTGTTAAAATGAATTATTACTGTGGCGAAGAAGCACCATAGACTTTCTCCAAACTCCCGCTGTCACTCCTGCTCTCTCCCTCCTGCGTTCGATGTTGCCGGTCTACTAACCACCGGGCCTGACAACCCACATTGCGCACATCTGGCAACCATCATTGCACACACCTGCTCCCCATCGTTAAGCAAACTTGGGCTTCATCACCACCCTTACTCTCCCTTCATATAGCCTTCAGTAAGCCTCAGTCATCAGGCAGTATTGATTTCTCTCACGTTCAGTAAGCATCTCATGTTTGTTATTTTGTATGGTTTCATTATTAAAATCACCTTCTGTCTGACACCCTGCGTATACGTTACACCCGCCAGTGGAAAGCGCTTTGTTCTCTTGTTGAAATGTTTGCTGTTGCTTTCACACGTTTAAATGCATACAGTATGTGGTAAATCTATATTTCATTTAACCTTACAATAATTGCTAGAATTTCATTATTCCATCCCTTACCGTTTATTGCAACATCTAGATGTTTCTGTTTGCTTGATACAGTACATTTTCAATTACCATTTCTTACCCTCTGATTGGGCGCGATGTTATTGTGCACATGAACATTCTCAAGACTCATGTTCTGATGATTTAATTCTACGCATGGTTTCCCTTGTTCATAATTCCCAGGTTATGTCGGAGTTGCCTGTGTCCTGTGTTTCGGTCATTCTGGTTGTACATAATATGAGCTTTTTTGGGGGGGCAGTGGTTAGCGCGTTGGGCCAGTAACCGAAAAGTTGGTGGATCGAATCCCAGAGCTAACAAGGTAAACATCTGTCGTTCTGCCCCTGAACAAGGCAGTTAACCACTGTTCATAGGCCGTCATTGAAAATAAGAATTTGTTCTTAACTGACTTGCCTAGTTAAATAAAGTTTAAATAAAAAAATACTTTCTGTAATTGCCAATGGGCCATCTGCTTATGGGCGCGTTCCCCTGCCCAGGTGTTGCTGATGCATGCCACAGCTTACAATGCCTGAAATTGTATTTTACATATCAGCTAACCACATATGTTATAGCAATCGTTCAGTCAATGACACAGTTGATGACATAGCTTGCAACCATTGGTTGATGCATGCAATGTCTGAGCAGGGGAATGCAACCGTTATGTAGGCTATCTGATTAAGGTCCTGTTAGACAGATTTGATTTGGTTTCTCAAGAGGAGGCTGTGCCGTCTTGACATTTACCTGTGTCCGTTCAGATAGGAAAGGGTTTTAAGCCTGATACAAGCTATTTCTTTCGGGCTATTGCCCGTGTGTATATTTCGTAAATGTACTTGTATATTTTGTATTATATGGAGCTTTCACCATTGGATCACCAAGACCTGTAAATACATCTACACTCTGAGCACGTCAACCTGCCTTGCCTTCTGCTGATTTCATGCATGGTTTCGAAATGGTTCACCCGATATGGATGAAAATATGCTCAAATTATAGCTGACAGTCTGCACTTTAACCTTGTAGTCAGTGTATAATTTCAAATCCAAAGTGCTTGAGTACAGAGCCAAACAAAAGAAAGTGTCACTGTCCAAATACTTTTGGACCTCACTGTAAATTGACCCCTACCTCGCTCACTGTGCTCTGTACTGTGGCAGCGGCCATCGCCACCTTGCCTTCCAGCTCAAACAGCTCTGTGGTGGTGGTGGGACGGTAGCGGGTCAGAGAACTGCCCACACGGAGGCTCCTGGAATGTCCTGTTGAAAAATAGGCCTACAGAGAAAGATTGGGACATTAAATGAATGACATAAAATGAATATAACCTTAGGCTACCCTAAGATCCACTTTAACACAAAGGCCTTACTATGTTCACTACCTAATTGTACTGGAATTAGTTGTTCGTAATTGCTATCTTTTAACATGCATTATGTACACAATTCTGCCAATGATTAACCAATCTGCATCTATGCAACATGTTCTGATACATCTGCACATCTATAGAGGACATTGACGGCCGAAACTTCTTGTTTTTAATAGTTGCGTATATATATAAAGTATCATGTTTTTAATTGTGAGAGTTGCTCATTTTCCTTCTCAGTGCTCATAGAATTTTATCACATAACACATTGGTTGAGTGCCTTTTACTCCTCTCTACATCAAAATCAAATCAAAGGTTTTTTGGTCGCGTAAACAGTTTAGCAGATGTTATAGCAGGTGCAGCAAAATGGTTATGTTACTAGCTCCTAACAATGCAGTAAAATGTCAAACAAGTACACAAATAATAAAAAAACAATGACAAGAAATCAAAAAATGTCAGAACGAATCCAATTAACAACCCAAATAGCACTAACAGTAATCTAATGCAATCTGTGCTTATATACACGGGATGAATTTACACAAGATATGCTAAGAATATGTACAGCAGTACATATCAATATAAATAAATATACGGTGTGTGTATAAACAGTGTAACTAAAATGCAATGTACGGAAGTAGAAATATTAGAATGAGCTGTCGATTCAAAGTATAAAACCCCATGGCAAAATGGATAAAATTGCAGGGAATTAGCTTCTGGACCACCCCGTTCAATAGAAAGTTAGAATGGGCACGGTGTCGAAGGCAGTGGATAGATCTAGGAGGATGAGAACAGAAGAGGCAATCAGCTTTGGCAGTGTGGGCCTCTGTAAGCCTCTTTGACACAGAACAGCAGTCCCTGTTGAGTGACCCGTCTTGAAGCCTGACTGGTTAGGGTCAAGAAGAGAGAGAGACAGTAGTTCTGAAAGATAGCAAGAGAGTTGGTCAGAGAAAGTGTTTTGGAAATAAGAACATACTGGTCTGTAGTTTTTGATATAAGGGGAGTCAAGTGTTAGTTTCTTGAGGTCGGGAATGACTTGGGCCATTTTGAAGTAAGAGGGGACGCAGCCAGTGGTCAGGGATGAGTTGATGAGGGAAGTGAGGAATGGGAGAAGGTCTCCAGATATGGTCTGGAGGAGGGGATGGGGTTGAGCGGGAAGTTGTCGGGCAGCCGGACCACACTAGTTGCAGGATTTCATCTCGAGAGAGGGGAGAAAGAGGTCAAGGCGTAGGGTAGTTCTGTGTGAGTGGGACCAGTAGACTCAATAGGATGAGTGAATGAGGAGCGGATGTCGTCAACCTTCTTTTCAAAGTGGTTGACAAATTCATCCGCAGATTGGGAAGAGGGATGGAGTGGAGGATTAAGGAGGGAGGAGAAGTGGAAAATAGTTTCCTAGGGTTAGAGGAAGAAGCTTGACATTTTGAGTGATAGAAAGTGGCTTTAGCATGAGATACAGAGGAAGAGAAGGGAGTAAAATCATCCTTTTACTCCCTTCTCTTCCTCTGTATCTGATGCTAAAGCCACTTTCTATCCAGGAAGATTAGTTTTCCTCCATTTTTGCTCAGCTGCCCACAGCCCTGTTCTGTATGCTCGCAATGACTCACTCAGCCACAGAGCAGGAGGGGAGGGCCGAGCCGGTCCGGGAGGAAAGGGGACAGTGCGAGTCATAGGATGCAGAAAGGGAAGAGAGTAGTGTTGAAGAGTTGAATCGGGAGACAGGAGGGGGGAGGATTTAGCAGAAGGGAGAGATGACAGAATAGAAGAGGAGAGAGTAGTCGGAGAGAGATAGCGAAGAAGAGGGTTGGAGGAGACAGAAAAGAAAACAAAATAGTGATCAGAGACCAGAACAGCCTCTAGTAAAGATGAAGTTAAGCATATTGCCTGCCTTGTGAGTGGGAGTGGACTGGGAAAGTGTGAGGTCAAAATAGGCAAGGAGGGGAAAGAAAGAGTTGGAAAGAAATTAATCAAAGGCAGACGTCGGGAGGTTGAATTTGCCCAGTACAAAGAGCTGTAAGCCATCGACAGGAAATTAGCTTATCAAGGTGTCAAGCTCATTGAGGAACTCTCTAAGGGCACCTGGCGGGCAACAGATAACAACAATGTTCATCTTGAGTGGACAATTGACAGTGACAGCATGGAATTCAAATGAGGAGATGGACAGGTGTGTGAGAGAGTAAAGAGAAGAATAGCCCTGTGCCACCACCACTATGAACAGATGCTCTTGGACTATGAGAGAAAACGTAGTCAGATGAAGAGAGAGCAGATGGAGTGGTGTTTGGGGTGATCCATGTCGCCGTCAGGGCCAAGAAGTCAAGGGACTGAAGAGTAACATAGCTGAGAAGAACTTGGCTTTCTTGACCGCAGACTGGCAGTTCCAAACGCTACCAGAGACCAAGAATACCACAAGGGTTGTGAGTGGAGGGTACACTAAATTAGAAGGGTTGCAAGGGGTGGGGAGCGTCTGTAAAGCCTACAGAGAGAGGCGCGAAAAGGTATAGAAAACACACACAGTTGCCAAAGCTACAAAAGAGCTAAATGAGATAATCAGAAAATAACTAGGTAAGATATTGAGAGAGTGGTGTGGAGCCTTCCTCGAACCACTCCGCAGAACAACTCGGCAGAACCGTCTTAGTTTTGGGACAAGACTGCCACTGACATGACTGCCGCCTACAGCTGCCACTGAGAAAACAGGGGACACTAATTGATAATTGCCTTACTGAGGTGAAGAGCACACCTCCCGGTACTAATTACTGATTGCCTAGGAGAGGAGAAACCACTCCACCTCCAATACAGCCACTGATTACCAAAACAACAACAATCACAAATTGCCCTTCCACTTAATCCTGATTGATGTGTCAACAATATCTGCAAGTTATGAGCAGTTCACACAGCAAGTAGGCTACTGGAAAGACACAGCACTTAAAATAGATGGCCCTAGCTAGCAAATAGACAAAGACAACAGCAGATAAGCAAAATGTTTGTCCAAATCATTCCTGGAGGTATTAGGAGTCCTCTAGCTATAAAATGACTACCACTATAGTCTTCTAAGGTAACTTCTAAGGTAACACATGCTTTGTAAGTTCAGTAATGAGCATCTTCAGTATCTGAACACAAAATGTCCACCATTCTGGCTTCACATCTTGAATGAACAGATGTGGCTGCCCTAAAACATTGAATGGTTTTAACTTCAGGTGTTGCATGGTTTGTGCTTTCTATTAGATGGCTTCACATCTTAAGGTTTGTTCACCCATGAGTCTTTACAACTTAACGAATAGATACATTGTGTGTGCACACAAATATCTGTTCTAAAAAGTGGGTTTTAACTTGGTGTTTTGTGACATTAGGTGTTAAATTACATGTTCGAATAAACACCTTATCACACTTTAATATCATTTATGGTCAGGTGATAATAACGAGTTTCAATAAAGAAATGTCCAAAATACCCACAACTTTCGCTTGTTTGAAGAGAGCATGTTGAAAAACCCACAACTTTTTTTGTTTGTTCAAGAGAACATGATTGAAATCTGTATTGAAACAGTTTTGAATTTGCAGCAGTGACCACTTAAAGAAAAGATGTTCCCTGTTCTGCCAACAAATCTGTTAGAAACGAGCTGTTTGAAAAGGAACATGTAAACAGGGATGCTCAGCAACTTAAATAATGGCTGAGCATGCACTTCAGTGAAGTGGCTGAAAAAGCTCTTCTCCAGCCAATGATATCCAGTGAAAAAGGGTAGAATAGATCGCTAAAAGACTTCAGGATTAAAAGTGAAGGCAAACCCTACACTGCAAAAATAGTATATATTGATTCAACGTACAACTATAAGGCAACCAACTGCAATAGAATTGTGAGTTCTCAACAAAATATCACAAAAAAATGTAAACATTGCAGCTGGTTGCCTTACAATTGTACGTTGAATTTCTGCCAGTAAGTTTATATATCCATAACACAGTGCAGGTGTGACGCGTTTTCTAGAATAGGCATGTTCGTTTACAATATGTGTGTGCGCATGTTTGTAATGTTGTGCATATGAGTATTAGTGATGAATTGTTTTGTAAACTTACATGCAAATCTTCCATTGACTCAAATATCTCAGGTCAGGATTCAGTGCATTGGAGGTGTGTAATAGGATGAAATTGAGGTGGTTCGGTGAAATACTATGATGAGTAACCTTGCTTGAGACCTAAAGACTTGCGTTAGCTCCTTGAGCTATTGCCTTAGCTTTAGCTCGACGGGCTAACAATCTTGTGGCCCACAGATGACTGAGGTCAAACACAGTTGTTCACCCTTGCGTTTCTCTACCTGTACTTCAGAGGGCTCCTGGAGTTCATCGATGGGTGGGCTGATCATGATGCCCGGTCTGGAGGAGGGTCTGGAGAGGGACCCGGAAGGGCTCACGTCCCCCCTAAGGCGCCTCCTCCTCCCTGGGCTCTCTTTGGGGGATGGGGGCCTCTTGGGTTCATCCTCCTCTGAGGACAGACCCTTGTCACTGATGTTGCCTGTCAGCTGGTCTAGCTTCTGCCTCAGCTGCAGCTCCTCCAGGTCCACCTCCTCCCACTGGAGCAGGGGAGAAGTACAGGATTGGCCCTAGGAAAACACAGAACGGGGAGAAATGACAGTCATCACTTAGAAATATGGTTATTTTGTTTGTTTAATTTCATTACACAATGGCATAATGTTTATTATGTTATGAAGAAAAAAAAGCATTTATGACCCTCTTTATTATTGGATCTGAGGACCTATCTCCGTCTGTTAGTACGTTCGTCACACGTGATATCTCAGACAGCACTGACCAATTTTGACGGCACTTGGGTAAAGGATGCGTCTGGCCATAGAGATCCGGCATTTACAAAATTACACTGATTGGCCAGATGGTGGCGCTATAACAAGCGATTGAAAATGCTAACTTTGAAAGGTCATGCCTCTCACCCGTTTGACCTAAAGTCGTGAAATTCGGTACGTAGGTCCCTCTCCTGCCAGAACAGCTTCAATGCGCCTTTGAATTAAATTTATTTGGGGATAGATTTTGGGATAGATTCTTGGCATAGATTGTACAAGTGGACCTAAACCATGCCAGGAAAATGCACCCCACACCATAACATATACTTTGTATCCCTCATTTACTCAAGTGTTTTTATTTTATTTTGGCAGTTACTGGTATGCCTACAGTCGGAAAGGCAACAGTTTGGGCAGCATCCGTGCCAAATATACAGCTTGTTGCGTTGTGGCCATAGAAGGCTTTTGGAACCTCTTACACCCGCAATGTGACTGTTAAACTCATGGGTACACTAGCAATGGCTGCCAGTCCTGACTTGAATGCGAACTGTCATCTATGGATTATATTTCCATGTTTTTTGCCTTTAGCTTTTTTTTTCTCTCAAAACAAAGTCCTTGGGCGCTGCATCATTCGTGGGGCACGACATGGTTTTACTGTTGCCTTGTTTGAAGATGTATTACTTGCTAAACCAGTCAAAAACGCATCTATATATTTCTGTTTAGAGTTGAGCATGGCAAATAATTCAATAATAGAAATTGAAGCAGAGACACAAAATTAATTAAATGTAATCCAGTCTGACAGAGCAATGGACTACACAAACTTACTGTATGAACCCCCTTTATTAATACAATAAAATCCTGCTTTTAAAGCTGAAGACACTATTACCATAACAACAGTACAAACTAAAAGTCTTAAATAAATCCTAGCAAATATTTTTGCCTTTTCTTCAGTCAAGGAAAATTCAATTTATCAGAGGGTTGCTGAACAGATAAAGACAACTACTGTAATAACTACATAAACATAGGCCTACTGCAGATTTATAATTTTACAAACAATTCTTGACAGATGTTTATAGGGATGAATAATATTCTGTAGTTGTGTAACCAGAAGCCAACATTTTTCAAATGTCCAAATGCTTTCTTGACTTTGTATGGGAGTTGCTTTACAGATGCTTTGCAGATCCTGCTTTCACAAAAATGTTTACTGAAAGATAATTAATGTAATAGCGCAATAGCCACAAAAAGGCAAAGCATGATTCGTTAATGTCGAGCTGATTAGTTTTGGAAGCAGAAAAGAATGAGCAATCAAGCTCGAAGCCTGCCTTGTTTATAGTGAAGTGTTTTAAATTTAACGTAATACACATTTTCAAAGGTCTGCTGGTTTTCCCCTGGCACCTGACGGCTTGGACATGAGGTCTCGGAAGTGTCGATGCAAAAATGATCTCAGACTTGCGTGACAAATCATTAATCATGAGATTTTAGTGTGTATGGCTTCTCTTCTCTCATTAACAAAGGGTTAGAGTGAAAACCTGCTTTCAGGTATAACATTTATGAGACAAAAGAGCTTTTGAGCATACAAATAATAGTGAAAAACATAGAGCTTTACAACAGACGGGTGTAGAGAGCACTGTCCCAAACATTCTGTTCTTTGTACAGTCTCTAGGGGTAAAGCCCTTTACCTGGTCATAGGGGGATGTCACTTTCTGCTCCAGACGGTTCAGTAGTTTCTCAATGACCGACATGCGTCTGTTCAGCTCAGTTATCTACAGCAGAGAGAGACACACACAGAGACAAGGAAAGGGAGGAAAGGAGAGACAAAACACCCATTTTTTTATTTATTTATTTTACTAGGAAAGTCAGTTAAGAACAAATTCTTATTTTCAATGACGGCCTAGGAACAGTAGGTTAACTGCCTTGTTCAAGGGCAGAACGACAGATTTGTACCTTGTCAGCTCGGGGATTCAAACTTGCAACCTTTGGGTTACTAGTCCAACGCTCTAACCACTAGGCTACGCTGCCGCACATTGTCACTTGTATGGTATGTGTTGAAGAGTAAAAATCTTCACTGTGTATAAAATGAAAGCAAACTTCAGCCATGAGTTTTGGGTCATTCCAAACATGCTGAGCTTGAGCTTAATGCACCAATCCAGTTGTGAACAAGGGAACAGAGACTATTGTCTCAAATACCAGTAATCTTGAATCTATGATACTAGAACATACAGCACCCCTTGACTTATTCCACATTTTGTTGTGTTACAGCCTGAATTAAAAATTGATTACATTTAGATTTTGTGTCACTGGCCTACACACAATACCCCATAATGTCAAAGTAGAATTATGTTCTTTGAAATTTGTACAAATTAATAGAAATTGAAAAGCTGACATGTCTTGAGTCAATGAGTATTCAACCCCTTTTGTACGGCAAGCCTAAATAAGTTCAGGAATAAAAATGTGCTTTACAAATCACATAAGTTGCATTGAAGCACTCTGTGGGCAATAATAATGTTAAAAAATAATGTGTAATGACTACCTACCTCATCTCTGTACGCAATGCATACAATTATATGTTAGGTCCCTCAGTCAAGCAGTGAATTTCATACACAGATTCAACCACAAAGACCAGGGAGGTTTTCCAATGGCTCGCAAAGAAGGGCAGCTATTGAGAGAATGCCAAGAGTGTGCAAAGCTGTCTTAAAAGCAAAGAGTGGCTACTTTGAATAATCGGAAATATATTTGGATTTTAACAGTTTGTGTTATTTCATAGTTTTGATGTCTTCACTATTATTATACAATGTAGAAAATAGTAAATAACTTTGACTGGTACTGTGTGTGTATATATACTGCTCAAAAAAATAAAGGGAACACTTAAACAACACATCCTAGATCTGAATGAAATAAATAATCTTATTAAATACTTTTATGTGCTGACAACAAAATCACACAAAAATAATCAATGGAAATCCAATTTATCAACCCATGGAGGTCTGGATTTGGAGTCACACTCAAAATTAAATTGGAAAACCACACTACAGGCTGATCCAACTTTGATGTAATGTCCTTAAAACAAGTCAAAATGAGGCTCAGTAGTGCCTGGGCATGCTCCTGATGAGGTGGCGGATGGTCTCCTGAGGGATCTCCTCCCAGACCTGGACTAAAGCATCCGCCAACTCCTTGACAGTCTGTGGTGCAACGTGGCGTTGGTGGATGGAGCGAGACATGATGTCCCAGATGTGCTCAATTGGATTCAGGTCTGGGGAACGGGCGGGCCAGTCCATAGCATCAATGCCTTCCTCTTGCAGGAACTGCTGACACACTCCAGCCACATGAGGTCTAGCATTGTCTTGCATTAGGAGGAACCCAGGGCCAACCGCACCAGCATATGGTCTCACAAGGGGTCTGAGGATCTCATCTCGGTACCTAATGGCAGTCAGGCTACCTCTGGCGAGCACATGGAGGGCTGTGCGGCCCCCCAAAGAAATGCCACCCCACACCATGACTGACCCACCGCCAAACCGGTCATGCTGGAGGATGTTGCAGGCAGCAGAACGTTCTCCACGGCGTCTCCAGACTCTGTCACGTGCTCAGTGTGAACCTGCTTTCATCTGTGAAGAGCACAGGGCGCCAGTGGCGAATTTGCCAATCTTGGTGTTCTCTGGCAAATGCCAAACGTCCTGCACGGTGTTGGGCTGTAAGCACAACCCCCACCTGTGGACGTCGGGCCCTCATACCACCCTCATGGAGTCTGTTTCTGACCGTTTGAGCAGACACATGGACATTTGTGGCCTGCTGGAGGTCATTTTGCAGGGCTCTGGCAGTGCTTCTCCTGCTCCTCCTTGCACAAAGGCGGAGGTAGCGGTCCTGTTGCTGGGTTGTTGCCCTCCTACGGCCTCCTCCACGTCTCCTGATGTACTGGCCTGTCTCCTGGTAACGCCTCCATGCTCTGGACACTACGCTGACAGACACAGCAAACCTTCTTGCCACAGCTCGCATTGATGTGCCATCCTGGATAAGCTGCACTACCTGAGCCACTTGTGTAGGTTGTAGACTCCGTCTCATGCTACCACTAGAGTGAAAGCACCGCCAGCATTCAAAAGTGACCAAAACATGAAGCATAGGAATTCTATTCCATTTGCACAACAGCATGTGAAATGTATTGTCAATCAGTGTTGCTTCCTAAGTGGACAGTTTGATTTCACAGAAGTGTGATTGACTTGGAGTTACATTGTGTTGTTTAAGTGTTCCCTTTATTTTTTTGAGCAGTGTGATATATATATATATATATATATATATATATATATAATATATATACATAAAGCATGCATTGAATATCCCTTTGAGCATGGTGAAGTTATTAATTACACTTAACTTTCGGAACTTTCGAGACGTGTAGTCCACTTGTGTAGCTAGCAGGACTGACTTTGTGTTAGCTAGTCAACGTTTAATCACTTCTGCATTATGAAAGGTACTAGACACGGACACGAATGATCCATTGGTAGTTTGTTGTAACCAAGTATTGGTGCTAACATTGTGTATTTGTGCTAACCGTGTGTTATTGGATGCTAGCATGCTAGTTAGCTACGGCGTCATAGGACACGGTGCACTGGGTGGGTTTCACGGAAGAATACTGTACCAAGTTATCTAGCTGAATAAACTAAGTTTGAGCCTATTCCTGGAAACATTGAACCACTGTAGTTTACATCAATTATATTGCTAAAGTGGAAGTTGGAAAAGTTATATGAGTGTTTCAGTGAATGGTTAGTGAGGGAGGCCCTGCGCTCTCGCTTCCCCAGTTGTTTAGTTAATTTTCATTCCAATCTCCTTTGCATTAGCGTAGCCTCTCCTGTAGCCTGTCAACTATGTGTCTGTCTATCCCTGTTCTCTCCTCTCTGCACAGGCCACACAAACGCCTCACACCGCGTGGCCGCTGCCACTATAACGTGGTGGTCCCAGCGCGCACGACCCACGTGGAGTTCCAGGTCTCCGGCAGCCTCTGGAACTGATGAACTGCGGCCAACAAGGCAGAGTTCATCTCAGCCTATGCTACCCTCCAGTCCCTCGACTTCTTGGCGCTGACGGAAACATGGATTACCACAGAAAACACTGCTACTCCTACTGCTCTCTCCTCGTCTGACCACGTGTTCTCGCATACCCTGAGAGCATCTGGTCAGCGGGGTGGTGGCACTGGAATCCTCATCTCTCCCAAGTGGACATTCTCTCTTTCTCCCCTGACCCATCTGTCTATCTCCTCATTTGAATTCCATGCTGTCACAGTCACTAGCCCATTCAAGCATAACATCCTTATCATTTATCGCCCTCCAGGTTCCCTTGGAGAGTTCAATAATGAGCTTGAGGCCTTGATAAGTTCCTTTCCTGAGGATGGCTCACCCCTCACAGTTCTGTGTGACTTTAACCTCCCTACGTCTACCTTTGACTCATTTCTCTCTGCCTCCTTCTTTCCACTCCTCTCCTCTTTTGACCTCACCCTCTCACCGTCCTCCCCTACTCACAAGGCAGGCAATACGCTTGACCTCATCTTTACTAGATGCTGTTCTTCTACTAATCTCACTGCAACTCCCCTCCAAGTCTCCGACCACTACCTTGTATCCTTTTCCCTGTCGCTCTCCTCCAACACTACTCACTCTGCCCCTACTCAGATGGTATTGCGCTGTCGCAACCTTCGCTCTCTCTCTCCTGCTACTCTCTCCTCTTCCATCCTATCATCTCTTCCCTCTGCTCAATCCATCTCCAACCAATCTCCTGATTCTGTTTCCTCAACCCTCCTCTCCTCCCTTTCTGCATCCTTTGACTCTCTATGTCCCCTATCCTCCCGGGCCGGCCGGCTCGGTCCTCCCCTCCTGCTCCGTGGCTTGACGACTCATTGCGAGCTCACAGAACAGGGCTCCGGGCAGCCGAGCGGAAATGGAGGAAAACTAGCCTCCCTGCGGACATGAGATCTTTTCACTCCCTTCTCTCTACATTTTCTTCCTCTGTTTCTGCTGCTAAAGCCACTTTCTACCACTCTAAATTCCAAGCATTTGCCTCTAACCCTAGGAAGCTCTTTGCCACCTTCTCCTCCCTCCTGAATCCTCCTCCCCCTCCCCCCTCTCTGCGGATGACTTTGTCAACCATTTTGAAAAGAAGGTTGACGACATTCGATCCTCGTTTGTTAAGTCAAACGACACCGCTGGTCCTGCTCACGTTGCTCTACCCTATGCTTTGACCTCTTTCTCCCCTCTCTCTCCAGATGAAATCTTGCGACTTGTGACGGCCGGCCGCCCAACAACCTGCATGCTTGACCCTATCCCCTCCTCTCTTCTCCAGACCATTTCCGGAGACCTTCTCCCCTACCTCACCTCGCTCATCAACTCATCCTTGACCGCTGGCTACGTCCCTTCCGTCTTCAAGGGAGCGAGAGTTACACCCCTTCCCAAAAAACCTACACTCGATCCCTCTGAAGTCAACAACTACAGACCAGTATCCCTTCTTTCTTTTCTCTCCAAAACTCTTGAGCGTGCCGTCCTTGGCCAGCTCTCTTGCTATCTCTCTCAGAATTACCTTCTTGATCCAAATCAGTCAGGTTTCAAGACTGGTCATTCAACTGAGACTGCTCTTCTCTGTGTCACGGAGGCTCTCCGCACTGCTAAAGCTAACTCTCTCTCCTCTGCTCTCATCCTTCTAGACCTATCTGCTGCCTTTGATACTGTGAACCATCAGATCCTCCTCTCCACCCTCTCCGAGTTGGGCATCTCCGGCGCGGCTCAATCTTGGATTGCGTCCTACCTGACAGGTCGCTCCTACCAGGTGGCATGGCGAGAATCCGTCTCCGCACCATGTGCTCTCACCACTGGTGTCTCCTATGGCTCAGTTCTAGGCCCTCTCCTATTCTCGCTATACACCAAGTCACTTGGCTCTGTCATATCCTCACACGGTCTCTCCTATCATTGCTACGCAGACGACACACAATTAATCTTCTCCTTTCCCCCTTCTGATAACCAGGTGGCGAATCGCATCTCTGCATGTCTGACAGACATATCAGTGTGGATGACAGATCACCACCTCAAGCTGAAACTCAGGCAAGACAGAGCTGCTCTTCCTCCCGGGGAAGGACTGCCCGTTCCATGATCTCGCCATCACGGTTGACAACTCCATTGTGTCCTCCTCCCAGAGTGCTAAGAGCCTTGGCGTGACCCTGGACAACACCCTGTCATTCTCCGCTAACATCAAGGCGGTGACCCGATCCTGTAGGTACATGCTCTACAACATTCGCAGAGTACGACCCTGCCTCACACAGGAAGCGGCACAGGTCCTAATCCAGACACTTGTCATCTCCCGTCTGGATTACTGCAACTCGCTGTTGGCGGGGCTCCCTGCCTGTGCCATTAAACCCCTACAACTCATCCAGAACGCCGCAGCCCGTCAGGTGTTCAACCTTCCCAAGTTCTCTCACGTCACCCCACTCCTCCGCACACTCCACTGGCTTCCAGTTGAAGCTTGCATCTGCTACAAGACCATGGTGCTTGCCTACAGAGCTGTGAGGGGAACGGCACCTTCAGGCTCTGATCAGTCCCTACACCCAGAGAAGGGCACTGCGTTCATCCACCTCTGGCCTGCTCGCCTCCCTACCTCTGCGGAAGCACAGTTCCCGCTCAGCCCAGTCAAAACTGTTCGCTGCTCTGGCACCCCAATGGTGGAACAAGCTCCCTCACGACGCCAGGACAGCGGAGTCAATCACCACCTTCCGGAGACACCTGAAACCCCACCTCTTTAAGGAATACCTGGGATAGGATAAAGTAATCCTTCTATAGTGCTAAGTACAGGCAAAACCCTAGAGAAAAAGCTGGTTCAGTCTGCTTTCCAACAGACACTGGGAGACAAAATAACCTTTCGGCAGGACAATAAGCTAAAACACAAGGTCCAATATACACTGTAGATGCTTACCAAGATGACATTGAATGTTCCTGAGAGGCCTAGTTACAGTTTTGACTTAAAATCAGCTTGAAAATCTATGGCAAGATTTGAAAATGACTGTCTAGCAATGATCAACAACCAATTTGACAGAGCTTGAATAATGTTTTTAAGAATAATGTGCTAATATTATACAATCCAGGTGTGCAAAGCTCTTAAAGACTTACCCAGAAAGACTCACAGCTGTAATCGCTGCCAAAGGTGATTCTAACCTTTATTGACTCAAGGGTGTGAATACTTATGTAAATGTGATATTTCTGTATTTAATTTTCAATAAATTAGCAAACATTTCGAAAACCTGTTTCTCTTTGTCATTATGGGGTATTGTGTGTAGATGGGTGAGAAAAAATGTATAAAAAATTGAATTCAAGCTGTAACACAACAAAATGTGGGATAAATCTAGGGGTATGAATACTTTCTGAAGGCACTGTATCTAAAGCAGTGGGTTCCAACCCAAACCACTAAATTCTGAAAAACACTTTCACAATTATTGAGAGGTTCAAAACTGCATTCCTTTCAATTTGAATGAATGGGTGCTATTTTGACCCTTCAAAGTTACGCTATCTGCATTTTATGTATACTGAACAAAAATATAAACGCAACATGCAACAATTTCAAAGATTTTACTGAGTTACAGTTCATATAAGGAAAATCAGTCAATTGAAATAAATTCATTAAGCTTTAATCTATGGATTTCACATGACTTGACAGGGGTGCAGCCATAGGTGGGCCATGGAGGGCATAGGCCAACCCACTTGGCAGCAAGGCCCACCCAATCAGAATGTGTTTTTTTCCCCCACAAAAGAGCTTTATTACAGACGGAAATACTCCTCACAAAGTTGGAAGCACAGAATCATCTAGAATGTCATTGTATGCTGCAGAGTTAAGATTGCCCTTCACTGGAACTAAGCGGCCTAGCCCGAACCATTAAAAGCAGCCCCAGACCACTATTCCTCCTCCATCAAACTTTACAGTTGGTACCATGCATTCGGGCAGGTGGCATTCTCCTGGCATCCGCCAAACCCAGATTCGCCCGTCGGACTGCCAGATGGTGAAGTATGAGTCATCACTCCAGAGAATGCATTTCCACTGCTCCAGAGTCCATTGCGGCAATCTTTACACCACTCCAGCCGACGCTTGGCATTGCGCATGGTGATGTTAGACTTGTGTGCGCTGCTTGGCCATGGAAGCCCATTTCATGAAGCTCCCGACGAACAGTTCTTGTGCTGAAGTTGCTTCCAGAGGCATTTTGGAACTCGGTAGTGAGTTTTGTAACCAAAGACAGGCGATTTTTACGTGCTACGCGCTTCAGCACTCTGCGGTCCCGTTGTTGCTCCACTTCACAATAACAGCACTTACAGTTGAACGGGGCAGCTCTAGCAGGGCAGAAATTTGACGAACTGACTTGTTGGAAAGGTGGCATCCTATGATGGTGCCACGTTGAAAGTCACTGAGCCATTCTACTGCCAGTAAGGCCATTCTACTGCAAATATTTGTCTATGGAGATTGAATGGTTGTGTGCTTGATTTTATACAGCTGTCAGCAACGGGTGTGGCTGAAATAGGCGAATCTACTAATTTGAAGGGGTGATCACATACTCTTGTGTATATTTAGTGTATCTACAGCACCAGTTTGATTGAATCCAGCTCTTGATTTGAAAACACAAAATGAATGCCTAGTCTAGCAGTACACAATAGACAGATCATATGCCAGATGACCTAACATAGACACTGAGAAAGGCTTGCCATTGGCTGCCGATAAGAGTTTGGAGACTGATGCATAGATTGATGTCATGGATTCTTTTGATCTCTGACAAACACATGTTGCTCTGCTGTCTCCTCTGTGTTTGACTGCGCTGCTCTCTTCTTTTCAACATCTCCCTAACTCCCCTGGTGTTGCCCAGCTGTGAGACTAATTTAGCATGACACAGGATATCTCAATATTTTCGAAGGTGGGAATGAGAGAGAACAGCTGGGATTGAGAAGATAAAGCTCTTTGATATTGCGACAGACTACTGTCTTAATGCCTTTTTGTTTTGTTGTTTTCTTTGGCCTTATCTCCTCTACTCCTCAGTGATAGATGATCTGATCGTTTCGGGAAACATTGATATTTGCTAAAATGTTTATTTAAAAAAGTCATGTTGTGTTATGTCTCCTATCTTCTGATAAATAACTCGATACAAGTAGTAAAATAAGCTATATTTATGTTGTGGAGAGGACATTGATTGATTGATTGATTGATTGATTGATTGATTGATTGATTGATTGATTGGTAAACTGACCAACTATTACGTGTGTTTGTTGGAACGGACCAAGGCGCAGTGTAAATATCGTTCCACATCTTTATTTGAATGTGAAACTTAGTAAGACAAACAATAAACTAATAAACAAAACAACAAACCATGACGAAGAGGTGCAACATGCACTAACTCAAAATAATCTCCCACAAAACAAAGGTGGGAAAAACAACTACTTAAATATGATCCCCAATTAGAGACAACGATGACCAGCTGCCTCTAATTGGGGATCATCCAAAAAAAACACAGAAAAACAGAAACTAGAACCAAACAACATAGAAAAATTAAACTAGAATAAACCCCCCAGTCACGCCCTGACCTACACTACCATAGAAAATAAGAGCACTCAATGGTCAGGACTTGGTCAGGACACCAACTAATTAGTAGAGTATTTTTGCTTGATTGACAGACGTAAACATGACCATGTCAATAATTGTACATGTACAGTGCCTATCATAAGTATTCACCTCCCTTGGATTCTGTCACATTTTGTTGCATTAAAAATGAGAATGAAATGGATTTCATAGATTTTTGTTTTTGGTCATTGATCTACAGAAAATACTCCATAATGTCAAAGTGAAAAGAAAATGTTAAGGTCACTCAGTCGAATAGTGTATTTCAAGCACAGATTCAACAACAAAGACCATGGAGTTTTTCAAATTCCTCGGTAAGAACTGTTACGTTCTCTAAAGACAAACCTAAATGTCATCGCTCAACAGAAAAGATAACTAATAAAGGAGTCACTTTGACACCCACCATGGATGCCCACTAGATTTGCTTTAGAAAAGACAAACTAAAGGAAAAACCCACATGAACGGAGGATAGTGAGTAAGAAAGAACAAACTATGAATATAGACCAACTAAACAGGGTAAACGCCAGATTCAGGCTTTGTTTGGCTACGTAAAGTGAAAGAGCTGTAACTCGCAACTCAGCTAATGTGAGGTGTAGCTCTCCCAACATCTCCTTTCCAAATGAAATCCGCATGTCATGGGCGAACCTATGCCGCCCCACTTATTGTGTAGTGTTTTCACTTTCAACGAAAACAAGGGGGTTGAGCCCTGAGCTGCTTTGGGCTGACCTTCTGGGCAAGGTGTATCTTTTCACTAAATCAAATCAAATTGTATTTGTCACATGCGCAGAATACAAAAGGTGTAGACCTTACAGTGAACTGCTTACTTACAAGCCCTTAACCAACAATGCAGTTTTAAAGAATATACCAAAAAAGAATAACAAACAAACTTATAATTAAAGAGCAGTAGTAAATAACAATAGCGTGGCTATATACAGGGGGTTCTGGTACAGAGTCAATGTGCAGGGGCACCGGTGTCGAAGAATTTGAGGTAATATGTACATGTAGGTAGAGTTATTAAAGTGACTATGCATAGATAATAACAGAGAGTAGCAGCAGAGTAGAAGGGGGGGGGGGGGGCAATGCAAATAGTCTGGGTAGCCATTTGATTAGATGTTCAGCAGTCTTATGGCTTGGGGATGGATAGAAGCTGTTTAGAAGCCTCTTGGACTTAGACTTGGCGCTCCGGTACCACTTGCCGTGCGGTACCAGAGAGAACAGTCTATAACTAGGGTGGCTGGAGTCTTTGACAATTTTTAGGGCCTTCCTCTGACACCGCCTGGTATAGAGGTCCTGAATGGCAGGAAGCTTAGCCCCAATGATGTACTGGGTCGTACGCACTACCCTTCGTAGTGCCTTGCGGTCAGAGGCTGAGCAGTTGCCATAACAGGAAGTGATGCAACCAGTTAGAATGCTCTCGATGGTGCAGCTGTAAAACCTTTTGAGGATCTGAGGACCCATGCCAAATCTTTTCAGTCTCCTGAGGGGGAATAGGTTTTGTCGTGCCCTCTTCACGACTGTCTTGGTGTGCTTGGACCATGTTAGTTTGTTGGTGATGTGGACGCCAAGGAACTTGAAGCTCTCAACCTGCTCCACTACAGCCCTGTTGATGAGAATGGTTGGTGTTCTTGGTCCTCCTTTTCTTGTAGTCCACAATCATCTGCTTTGTCTTGATCACTTTGAGGGAGAGGTTGTTGTCCTTATATCACACGGTCAGGTCTCTGACCTCCTCCCTATAGGCTGTCTCATCATTGTCGGTGATCAGGACTACCACTGTTGTGTCATCGGCAAACTTAATGATGGTGTTGGAGTCGTGCCTGGGTGAACAAGGAATACAGGAGGGGACTGAGCACGCACCCCTGAATGGCCCCCGTGTTGAGGATCAGCGTGGGGGATGTGTTGTTACCTACCCTTACCACCTGGGGGCAGCCCGTCAGGAAGTCCAGGATCCAGTTGTAGAGGGAGATGTTTAGTCCCAGGGTCCTTAGCTTAGTGATGAGCTTTGAGGGCACTATGGTGTTGAATGCTGAGCTGTAGTCAATGAATAGCATTCTCACATAGCTGTTCCTTTTGTCCAGGTGGGAAAGGGCAGTGTGGAGTGCAAAAGAGATTACATCATCTGTGGATCTTTTGAGGCGGTATGCAAATTGGAGTGGGTCTAGAATTTCTGGGATAATGGTGTTGATATGAGCCATGACCAGCCTTTCAAAGCATTTCATGGCTACAGACATGAGTGCTACGGGTCAGTAGTCATTTAGGCAGGTTACCTTAGTGTTCTTGGGCACTCGAATGACCCTGCTGGAAAGGAAGTGAAAGTCACTTGCAACCTTAAGTTACAGCCACCAGAAACAAACAGAGCAGACGAAGTCAACAAGCATCATTCTCTGTCCTTGGATCTGAATCAACTCGACCCCAAAAGAGAAAAAGAAACGAGAATGACTGCTCATGAACTATACATAAACCGGATAAACATTGGAATTTTGAAAGGTGGAAGAGTGACGCCAAAATGGCCACAGTTCCGTTTTTAGCCTGCTAGCTACGTTAGTTGCTAACCTTAGTGTGTTCAATGTTCAAGCTAGCTAACAAGTCTACTTAGCTAGGTAACATCTTCTGTATTCTGACTGTTTTGTATTCAAATGAATCCAACGATAGCATCATGTAGCAACACTGCATAAACCCCACAAGATGCCCAATGCTTTATTTCAACTAGCTAATGTTAGCTAGCTAAAACTAAATATGCAGATTGTTGACATGATAGTGTGTTTCATTTGTAGATAATGCTAACCTAGGTGGTTGCAGCATTTTCAGCCCAGGACCACTCCAAAGAATGAATCTAGCTATAAAATTCAGTACAGTAACATCACACAAACATATATTTCTCAGGGAGATACAGGTGGAGAAGATCTGATTTCGAGGGAACCTGAGGCTGTACAAGTTGTGGTTGTGCAAACCCCAACACAAGAAATTCTCACATCCAACAGAAAGAAAACCCAATACAAAACTTTTTTAAACATTTTACATTTTTCTATTATACTTATTCCCTCGGACGAACCAATCCAAATCAAAACTTACATCTACAATATGGGAAAACGTGCAGCCAAACCAAAATGTGCACCAGGTCTACTTACTGGCTAAACACAGAACACAAAATTCATATTGACTGCCCACACTCGAAAGAACAAGTTGTCCTTACCACGGACACGTCGAACTTCAAGGGGAAACTCCTGCAACATCAGACTCCAGTGAAAGGAGTCAGAGTTTTGTGGAACTAGTCTTTTACATGAATACGAGAGGATTGTGATCAGTATAGACAACTAGCAGAGTAGAAGCCGACACAAACCTCAAAGTATTGAAGAGCCAGCCAGGATCAAAGGGAACACTTCTTTCTCGATGGTGGAGTAGTGTTTTTGATAGGAGGCTAACTTCTTTGAAAAGTACCCCACAGGATGCTCAATATCACTGTCTTGCTGTAGAAACATAGTACCTTCTCCTTAATTACTGGCATGTGTACAAAGAAAATGGAGAACGGCCATCTGGACCAGCAAGCACCGGTGGGGAGACTAAAATGGCCTTTGTCTTCTAAAACACAGCTTGACAGTCTGAGCTCCAACTAAAAGTGACTTTGGGACTGGTCAAATCCATAAGCGGGAAACAGCCTGGGCAAAGTTCTTTCAAAATGCCTGGTAGTAGCCAGCCATCTCCAAGAATCGGCACAGTTCCTGGCGAGAAGTTGGCACAGGAAGGTTATTGATGGCCTCCACTTTTGCCATGACTGGTCAACTTTTCCTTGGCCCACCACTTTTCCTTAGTATTTCACTCTTTGACAGATTAACTGTCAAGTTGGCAGATGCAAATAGTTCAAACAGGCTCCATAATGTCCTGAAGGTGTTCTGGCCAGGTGGCACTAAATTCTACCACATCGTGATACGAAGAACCAGTTTTCTGCCTATCCCTGTCTTTGGGCACTGGGGAAAAAGACTGCTGAAAACATGTAGTTTGAGGTGACTTATCTGAATAGTTTTTTGTGTAGGGATAATAAGTACTGCTTGTGAAGGTAGTTTTATGTGTCAACACAAATTCATCTGTGAGAACTGTGCTCATTAACGTAGGTAGCAACTCTTTCTTGAAGGCAATTCTTGAACTGCTAGAGCAGTATGAGTGTCTTTAATTCTTGACCTCTTGAGAAGCACCCCACCAAAAAGACATGCTTGTTCCTTTGCGACAGTCTTTCGGCAATTTACGGAACTGTTCTCTCTATGGGGTAAGAGCCTGAAAAGCCAGCTTGCCCCAGAATAGGCAACAAAAGTGCGACTTCGGGCCATTCGATCATACAGGACTTTCATTTTCGTTTGCGTCTTTTCCATACTATCACTTGCAAACCAAAGGAGCGGTTCAATCTGTATTGAAAATTGCTTACGTGCTCCAATAGACCTCTGACATAATGTCCAAACAAGCTCATTCGGACTGAAACTGAGACTCCTGAACATCCTCCAGTGCTGCAAATAGCACTATGGCCACCCAAAGTGCTATTTCCTTATGCAACTTTCAAACTGATTTCATCAATCTTATAACACCTACATTGTTTGTCAGTGACAGAAACTGTACAACAAAAGTGTTGTTTGAACTCATATCAAGTAGAGCTCCAGAGTAAGTGATGAATGGCTACAACAATCCTGCAACTACTATAATCCTGGGGAAAAAGATCCCGGACGAGCCCCTAATTTGTTACGTATCCTAAAGACAAACCTGGATGTTGTCGCTCAACAGAAAAATTAACTAACAAATGAGTCACTTTGACAACTAAATAAAAACAAAATGAGTTTCAAATGGTGTCTGAAAGTTGGCAAAGCAATCAGCAAAGTGTCTTAAAAGACACCCACCATGCAATGTTCCTTCATTTTTTGGGGCACTGAGCAGATGTGTTCTGAGCACAAACTTGAACATTGCGAAAATTCTGTGCAACTTCCTGTGCACGTTTACTGTGAACACTGAGGCTGTACCCGTTTTAAGTTACAGTTTTAACAGTGGCAATGTAGGCTACTGTGGCTATTTGATCATAACGTAGGCCACCCAGAGTGGCCTACCATTAAAAGCAATGGAGAAAATGCATCCCATAACATTTTAAACCTGATTCAGGAAACTAGGCATATGTCGCAAGTCACGACTTCACAGGAGAACCGTTTGAACGTAAAAACATTTTTTTTTATCAAAATGCGGTTTTTGGCAGAAATGCCTTCTTAAACATGTGAACAGAAAAACAGAAAAAGAGCGCAACCTTCCAATTAGTCATGATTGGCTGAGATAATGAGTGGGCTGGACATGCCGAGAGAGGAGAGAGGATTGGTCTGCCATATAGAAGGCTTCTGTCTATTTGAGCTCATCAGTCTGTGTTGGTAATCCTGTTGAACGCTGTTTTAAAAAGATGTATTGTGTAGTGGAGCTGCATAAGTGTTGCTCTCCACTTTCTGGAGGATCAAGTTTTGAAATCAGTGGAATTAGAGTATGATAGCTAAAGAGATGGATAAAACACTTGTCTCCGGATTACATCTTCAAACTAAGGGCAACTGTGGTATGGCAATCCTGACAGGGAGACGCGTCCATCATGCATGATAATGTAAACAGGTAAGATTGTCTAGTGTTAGCTGTTAGCTACATAATTACCTCAATTACCTCGACACCGGTGCCCCCCGCACATTGCCACATTGATTCTTATCTCTTACTTTTTTAGTACCAGTGGTAACTACAACTAAGTATCTTGGTTTTCATCCAGACTCTAACCTCAGTGGTGACACACATGTGGAGCAGTCAGTGAGGAAGGCCTCAAAACGCCTGTTCTTGCCAGAAATGGCCTACCCACTGAAGATCTAGTCACAGTCTATACTACACTGGTCAGGCTTTGTCTGGAATACAGTGGAGTGCGGTTAGTTGGATGCAGTAAAAAGCAGCAAGCCCAACTAGACAGGGTGCAGAGGAGGGCCTTGAGGATCATCTCCGATTTTTGAAATCGGACAGTGTGGTTAGATAAAGGAGAGTCTTGTCTTTAAAATGCTGTGAAATAGTCATATGTTTGAAAAATTGAAGTTTTTGTATTTTTGAGGAATTTGTAATTCGCGCCACGCCTATCATTGGATATTGGAGCAGGTGTTCCGCTAGCGGAACGTCTAGATGTAAGAGGTTAAAAGGGTTGAGGGTTTGAATGATGCTCCTGAAGAGTCCATGGTGGTGGAAAAAGCCAGCATTGCAGGCTGCAGGGATTGCCTTTCACCAGCAGGACCCTGACATTTTAAAGGTTAAGATGGTGGACTTTGTGTCCTTTATAGCTATGGTGATTAATGGCACTGCCAAGGTGGAGAGATGGTCCAGGAAAATAGATATCATTGTGGATGTGGCGGAGAGGTTCCTGGGACTGAAAAATGTCTCAACGGAGGAGTTACATGGAATATTGTCACAACCGTACCACCCTCTCAGGCCCTAGAGCTTGAGAAGGGAGATATGGATATTTGAAAGAAGAGTGAGTTTTTGTTTTTGTCAATGTACTATTTTTATTTGGGTGGATTAAGTTAGTTTCCCTATCACGTATGGATTTTCTTTTTACATTGTTTTTGTTTTTCAAACCGTCCAGATGGTGGCGGCTATACATATTTTGGGGTTGTAGTCTGCCATAAAACCCACAGAAGAAGATGTGTAGGTAATCCTTTCTAACGCTGCTTTTTTGAAAGATATCACATAGTAGAAATGCAAAAGTGTTGCTCTCCACTTTCTGGAGGACCGAGTTTTGAAATCAGTGGAATGCCAATTGGAATTAGAGTATGATAGCTAAGGAGATGGAGACAATTCTGGTGTTTGATTGCAAATATGCAGAGGAAGTCAAAAAGAGAACACTGAAGGCTGTTGTATAAAACACCTATCTCCGGATTACATCTTCAAACTAAGGGCAACCCTGGCATCCATCACAGAGAGGGAGAAGTGTCCATCCAGGTATACGGGTAAGATAGTCTATCTAGCTACATTTTCAGATATTATACTTTTTAATTTTGTCAGGTATTCATTTTCATTTCAAGTTAAAGTGTACTGTTAGCTAGCTGGCTATCGTTAGCTGGCTGGCTCGCTAGTTAATATTACGTGTATGATCTGTGTAGTAATATTATTTGTATCTCAGAGCCATTTGCATTGCTAGTTATAGCCTAATATTAGCTAGCTAACATTGAACCTGGTTGGTTAGCTACCTGCAGATTCATGCAGGGTAGTAAAGTTGAGTTGGGAATATGGTTCATTGTTTAGCTAGCTAACTAAATGTCTAAACAAAAGACTCCACTATGCAAGTAACCATTTCAGTACACCTTCTGTATCCTGTGCATGTGACAAATAAACATTGATTTTATTTGATATAGTATGTGTTTACCAGAGACGGTAATGTGAAAAACATGACCTGCACTAAAGTCAAATTAGGATATAACGTTAGGCCAATGAGACAGTGTCCAAGTTCACATGTGAATCCTTAAAGAGATGGGTGAGGCTAAGGCTTTAGAGGGTGTGAACGACGCTGAATGGGTGTCCACAAAGTAGAGCTCTCCAGTAGGTTCACCAAAACATTTTAGCAACCATGAAACTATTCTAATTTTAGCAACCAGGAAATGGCGTAGCAATTTCTCTATAGTACATCTAAGTAAAATGTCTTCTGTTATTTGCGTTTCTTCTGCTCAGTTTTCTTGGGAAGTTGTGTCATTTCGCTCCAGTTCACACAGACAGTGTACCATCACTATAAGAAAACTGTCAAGGATTTGTTCATCATCTGATTCTTTTTCAGTCAGAGAGTCAGCTCGTCTTCCTCCAGAAAGAAGTAAATCACGACATTCTTAACAATCAAGGCTAGCCAGGAAGAATCCTTTGTTTCTCCATGAGAAATAAACCTAGCTCGTCATAATTTATTTTTCATTCATATTTGCAGATCACCTACGAGTTTGTTATTGAGGCACATGAAAGTACACATGTTTAATAAAGCATTTCTGCCCCCCCCCCCCCCCCGAATAAACATTGTTATGAAAAAATCTCCTTTGAATTAGGAATGTCGGTTTTACAGCACTTGAGCGATCCAGACACATTTGTTAATAAAACAGATGAATGCAACTGTTTATGTCAAATTGTTTTGTGTTCTACTTGTAGCCCTGGTTGTCCTGAAAACTTAATTGTGAGGCTAAATATAGGGGTTGGACATGCAGATAAATGAAAGTCAAATAAATGAAATGTCGATTTTTGCTGAAGTCTCGGGTCTGATAGGATTAATCCCACTTTGTAACACAATACCGTGTTAAGAAATCCGGGGGGGGGGGGGGGGGTGAATATTTATGATAGGCACTGTAAAGGTCGGAGTCAGTAGTAACATATGAATATGATGCAATATCCTCTTCTCCATATCTCCCTTCTAACAGCTGTGTCTCCTCTCCATCACTCCATGTGTCACACTGATGTTGTTCCCTGTGTTGGTGGGGACCCTGGGTGAATGCTTGCATGAGAATCTCAACGCAACTCAGCTCAAGTGATCACTTCCCGTCTATGTTACAGAACCAACATCCACTCTAAGCACAAGAGTCCAACAATTATGCAAGATAAGACACTCAGGTTGTGTTTACACAGGCAGTCCAAATCTGATCTTTTGCCCAATTATTGACTCGAGCTGATCTGATTGGTCAAAAGACCATTTAGTGGAAAAATATCAGAATTGGTCTGCCTGTGTAAACACAGCCTTATATACACTTATCCTGGCAAGTTGGTCTCAATAGATGGTTAACTATTCATTATAGACATCCTGCAAACCTAGTTGAAGTCCCATGGTGTTTGTGGGTGTGTCATTTCCAATGTCCTATACATTTGGCGGAGCAGAGCCCCTTAGTGTGTCTGTGTACTTTACCTGTGGCGGTGCCCCGTGGTTGAGGCTTTCCTGTGAGGAGAAGTGGCTGTGACTACGTCGGCGCGACAGCAGACGATGATACTGGCGCTGGTACTCTTCCTCTTCCTCTGAGTCCTCCAGGCCAGACAGTTGTCCGCTGCTGCGGAGGTGCCCATTGTTGGCACTGCCACCTGAAGACTGGCTCATCCTGGACAAGGATTGTGCCCGCATCATCCAGTTCTCTGGGTACGGCACCTCGTCTGTCCGGATAGAGAGTTCATAGACGGGGGGGCCTAGTGAAGTTATTATTACGGAATCCATGTTCGTGTAGGAAAGAGCAAGAGATGTTGTACCTAGTGTAATAATGTGTACCTTTTGGGTGATCAGTTATATGCTACTTCTAGCAGAGTGCATTCTTGCCAGAGTGCATTCTTGGTTCAAATAGTATTGGAGTAGTGGAATAGCATATTGAGTGCCAAATAGGTTGGATTTGCACTTTTGGGACTATTCCATTTTGCTCCAGGAAAGCTCAATCAAGCACAGCAAGGGTTGCAAAGCTACCAGTAATTTATCAAAGTAATCTATGGTAACTTTGGTCATTTGTACTTGAATAACTTAAAAAATATATATATTTATATATAGTATTCATTTTTTATATCTATGTTCATATTGTCCATGAGTTTTGGTTCAAGAGAAAATAGCCTAATTAATTAAAAAAGCATCTAATAAACAGTGGTATTGTTTTCAATGAGCTGCATCTCTTCAATTTATTGACTTTTTTCACAACTGCCACCAGTTTGCTGCCAAAACATTTACAACAAAGACATATTGAAGTTGTAAAAAAATATTTCATGCTGAAACCCTAATATTAAACACCAATGGTATTCACTAAATTGATGGTTTATATTTAGGATAATGTTTTACAGCTTTATCATTCTATTTTTTATTTAAAAATCATCAAATTGTATTATTTTATATATTTTACATGGCCACACTGAGGGCCAGAGATAATCAGACATGTGATCATCTAAAGTACCCGAAAATGCCACTAGATGTCATCTGTTCAAATGAATTTAAAAACTTGAATGTTACCAAAGTTCTGGTAGTGTAATGGTAAACTTGGTAAAAGTTACAGTAATATACCCTCCCTTTGCAACCCTAAGAACAGCTAAGGCTTGACCCTTGGCTACATTCTGTGTATGTACTTTGTGTCCTAATATCAATGAGCACATACACTAATATATACAATAGAATAAGAATATGTTTATGTTAGTGGGGGTGTATGTCTAACACACGTGGCGTAGTCCTCACCGAAGCGGGCCGGCTTGTCCAGCAGACTCATCCGGCGGCTGTGGAGGACCTCAGTGTTGAACTCGGGGTCTCTCTCACCCTGCTCCTCCAGGATCTGCTGGAACATGCAGGCCATGTCGGCCTCGGCTGTCAGGGACTCCCGTGTGCCGCCCTCCAGACTGCTCTGTGGACATCACCACCACCATGTCAGTACTTCTCTAGGAAAGATTATTTTAGAAAACATTTGTTTTTCACTAATGTTTGTCATCGTGCCATTGTGGTGTTTTGAGCCCGGCTGTGCTAATTGCAAACAAGCGCAAAAATTAGCCACCTTTAACCGTTCTACCAGAGTTTCACTGCGATTTTGCTAGTGGCATGCATCTATCAAAAATGATGCAGTGACCAAAGATTATCAGAGGGATTTTCAGGCTGAACTAATGGGGAATCCATTTCGAAGACAGCTCTGAAGTGATGTAATAACCTAATGTTAGCTAGCTTGCTAGCCTAGCTGGACAAGCTGGGTAAGTTAGTTAGCTAACTTAACATCCTGTATTAAACTCTGAAAGCCATCAGCTAAATCAAATAGCTATCTTTTGGTATACACAGTCAATCAATTTAGCTTATGCCATGATACTGGTAACTTAGTCATTGCTAGACTGTTAGCTACCTTCAGCAGAGTAAACATGTTTGTTTGTTTGTTCGTTCTATCTTTGACTGACATTAGCTAACGTAAGCTAGCTAATGTTACTCTTATTTGGTATCTCAATTTGGTAGCCAACTATTCCACTCTTGTTTGGAAAACACTCAATTACTAAAAATATAATTTTTGATATAGCTAACTCACTCTCTGTTTGTGTGTTGGTAGCAATGATGAATGGATTTAAATTGTCTATGGTTGGTTAGTTGATTCTTAGCCAGTCTCAGCTGGCTAGCAATCTTGCTGCTAATTTAGTGACCCCAGTTAGCTAACAGCAAGCTGACAAATTGAAATGTCCATGTTAGGTATGCTTAGCTAGCCAGTCTAATAGAAATCAATACAATTAGTGGGGTGGCTAAATTGTGTATGGTTCTGTATTCTGTTGTAGGTGGTACAGAATCTGATTCCACCAACATGCGCTTCTAACCCCTAGCTCTGCACAAGGTGAAGGTAAGTTAGACAAAATATTTACAAGCTAATGGCTAAGATAGCTGTATTTACAGTAAGCATGGCATAAACAGAAATTGGGTAGTGTTTGTATGGTTTGTGTTTGTTATGGGGTAACAGGTGGTTAGAGGTAGCCTGAGAACCACAGAATACCTTCCAGACCATGTAAGCAATTTAGTCTAACCCTCTTTTCTTTACCTTTTCTTTTTGTAAAAATCACATTATCTGGAGTCATTCCACAGTGCCCTGCTATAAAATACCACAAAGTGGGGGCATTTTGGGTACACAAGCATGAGGAAGCGGACACACCTTGCAGTTATCAAGGGGCACTGAAAGGTATAAAATGAAGACTACAATAGTAATGTCACAACCACCTCATTCTTCTGTCTGCAGATTCTCAAAACACAACACAACGACATGTCTACAAAATTCCCCTGCAAAGGGCTACTATTGACAAGAATGATCTGTCAAAGTCAATGGGCTGGGGGAGGTTTACAGACAGTACTTTGAGATGAGGAAGGGGTTTTGGTTGTGCTTAGACAGTAATAAATGTGTTGTTGTGTATTCATACTGTGTAAGAACTGCCTTTCTAAGACCTTCTTTAGCCCCCCCCCCCCCCCCATCAGCCCATTCACTTAGATGACTGAGCTTTCCTGTCAAAAGCAGCTCCCAATGTCTCCTCATTATCCCTAAACAATAAGATAGCCGGTCCCATTCGGTTGATACCTTCACCAACAAAAGTGTGTTGCACTACGTCCCTTCCACAAAAAGTAAAATGCTAAAACCACAACCATGTCTTTCCAGGACTCGTGCAGTACCAGCACATCTTCTGCAAGAGGTCTAAACGGTGGATAAGAAGCCCAACACCACTTTCGTCAGTCTTACACAGCTGGCCGTTCACTGCAGACAGGACAAGCCCATCGCCATAAGCCCAAAGAGTCCAGCTCACCATGCCGAACACAATTGCCAGTGTACCGAAGCCGGATAAAGGACTATGGCTGTGTTTACACAGGCAGCCCAATTCTGATATTTTTTTCCCTAATTGGTCTTTTGACCAATCAGTAGGGCTGTCCCCAACAAAAATAAATCTTGGTTGACCGAGAGTCGTCTTATTTTGATTGGTCAACATTTGTAAACATGTATTTTTCCACATATGGAAACACCCTATGTTTGAAATAAATCAAATATACTGTATGTAGGCTACTTTTCCTGATACTTTAAGCACTGCAATTATAAATAAAGACACAAATTACTAAAGAGGGAGCCAGAGATCATTATAGCCTAACCAGAAGAAAAAAAAACTGTTCCCGACCCCCCCTCCCGCTGCCAGATGCTGCTGGCCTTCGCAGATTCTGCCATTAAGCTCATGACGTTGCCTGTAATAGGCTACACCAGTGGTCTGCAACCTTTTCCATTTGTAGTGCCATGTTATCGTACCATTTCTACTGATCTGCGTGCCAGTTATAATTTTCATATGCATATTTTCGTGCAACAGTTTTATTTAATCTAAAATAAAGTCTTCATATCTCAAAATCAATGTCACGTAGTTAATCAAAATTCTATTTAAATGAAAATGATACAAATCTAAAAGTAACTTCTATTGCCATTACCAATATGTAAAAATAGCCTATATAAAGCCAACAAATTAAAACATTGCAGCCCGCAGGTAGAAAATCTGATAAAAATAAATATCCTATAAATCAGATTGGCTACACATGGCCTGTCTGCAAGGAACTTGAAACATTATATCAACTATTAACTTGGGTCAGGCCTGAAACTCATTCTTGCAAACTTGCAACATTGTTTGCAGTGGCATAGTTTGCAGTGCCAGTGAGCTCTGGACAGACATAGCTGTAGACTATTATCTCAAGGGATAAGAAGTAATGAGGTAGGCCTTTTTTATTTCCACCGGATCAGAGCATGACATTTGTTCCCCTTTAATGCTGAGTGGTTATCAAATAGGCTACGATGAGGATCTATTGTCATTCTCAATGGATGTTACGTAGCTTTTTGAGGCGAAGAACAAATTACTTTGAGACGATCCAGTGATGCTGAGTTAAGACAATCAGAAATAGTATCAGATCCCTAAATGGGCACATTTATTAGCCTACATTTGCGCGCAGGCCAGGTAGTCTAGGTCTAGTTCTATACATCATCAGGTGTGTATCCTTACTCAAGATTGAAAGGAGCGCTCCAAACAAAAGACAATGAATAAATTGACAACACAGAAATGGAATGAAATGAACCAAAACTTTAACCTCCCAAGTGTAGACTAGGTTGTGAGCTCTGCAAACAACGTGTCCACTCCTACAATGACAACGGTAATACTGTAATAATAGGCCTCCCGAGTGGCGCAGTCGTCCAAGGCAGTGCATCGCAGTGCTAGCTGTGCCACTAGAGATTCTGGATTCGAGTCCTCCGACACATTGGTGCGGCTCGCTTCCGGGTTAAGTGGGCATTGTGTCAAGAAGCAGTGCAGCTTGGTTGGGTTGTGTTTCGGAGGACGCACGGCTCTCAACCTTCACCTCTCATGAGTCCGTACGGGAGTTGCAGCGATGAGACAAGACTGTAACTACCAATTTGAACCCACGAAATTGGGGAGAAGAAGGGATAAAAAAACAATATACTTTTTAAAAATAATACAAAAACATACAATGTATACAATAAAAAATAAACACTGTAATAATATATTGAATGCATTAACAGAAATGACCATAACCAAACAAACATTGTAGCTTAGAAATGATGGTAATTAACGGTAAATGTAATACTGGTGATACTGACTCCTGAACATCTAATCAAATGGGTGCCCAGAATGTTTGCATTGCCCCCCCCCCCATTTTACGCGGCTGCTACTCTCTGATTATTATCTATGCATAGTCACTTTAATAACTCTACCTACATGTACTGTGGCAAAGAAGGGGGTCGAGTGATAAATTGCAGATATGTGAGGGCAGAACTAATAAACGGGCTCTGCCCGATCACTCTAGAAAAAAGAAACGCACACCTTTAAAGGCGAGGTGCTGGCTAGCGGAGTAGAACACTAGAAAATGAAGGAAAGCCGCACACTGCCCGATCACTAAAATGGCCACCCCGATCAGAACTACAGATCACAAAATGGCCGACTGCATGTATATACAATTACCAGAAGCAAGGGGAACCCTCAGAAGGTGGAGCCGACCCACAGATAAAGGGTCAAGAAAAACCAGGAAGAGAGAGAGAGAGGGAAGGATCTATGAACCATAGAGAAAGAGACAATCTACATTGGCTGGATTTACTGTGTACGAGCTGGACTGTTTTGGACTTACCTGTTGGCGTTTAGACCTGGACCTACCGAGAACCAGATTTGTGTACCGAACCCTGCTATCCTTGACCTTACCTGCGGCCTGGGTGGACCAGGACAGAGAAACAAACACACAGGTACTGTCATGTTCGAAATAACTTTCATTCTGGGCTGACTTTGGTGACAGTTTCCCACTTAATCTGTGACAAACGCTCTTAACTTTGAAGAGGTTTGCCACAGTACATATTACCTCAATTACCTCGCCTAACCGGTGCCCCTGCACATTGACTTTGTACCGGTACCCCTATATAGCCTCGCTATTGTTATTTTACTATTGCTCTTTAATAATTTTTGGGGGTATTTTTCTTAACTGCATTGTTGGTTAAGGGCTTGTGTTACGTGTGACACGTTTTTCTTGCTCCCCATTTTCACATGTTAGTGTGTTTGTCCTAGGCATTACAGGTGTACTGAGTTGCGGCTGACGATGGTGGGCGTGGCTTCGGTCCGGAGTCCTGGCAGCTGTAGCTGATTGACGAGAGGATATGTTTGCCGTGTGAGAAGAGTGAGAGAGACCCTTGTTTTGTTTGACTTTTTGAGGGTTTGATGACTTGTTGTTTTAATTTATCTTTGTTTGTGTTTCAGCCTGTCCTCCTGAGGTACTCCACCCTACCTAGGTCCTGTAGCTGGGAAAAGGTAGATCTGCCCATGGGTGTACATTTCCACGTAGATAACCCATTGTTTTATACACTAGGTTAGCCGGGGCGGGTGTCACCCTTGTATTTTCTTGGAACCAGGTAGGACAGTGGGTTAGGGTTTAGAGTGTGTTAGGACGGATCAGGTGTGTAGAAGAGGGACCTCTTGTTTATTTTCATTAATTGGACCCTGATCCCAAACTTTCCCTTCTCTTACCTTCCCTGTTTTTTTTCTTACTGATTCTTTATGGGTGTTTTTATATTTGTTTAATTGCTTAACTAAACATCCCCGAGGGCTAACCTTGAGTTGTGGTCTGGTTATTTCCGCTCATTACACCCCACATTTCTTCCCCATCCATCTGGTTTACCTTGTGTGCATAAGCACAGGCATTTACGTCTCCTCAGACGAGCTACACCCGAGGGGAGAACGTAAAGCTTGTAAGTAAGCATTTCACTGTAAGGACTACACCTGTTGTATTTGGCGCATGTGACAAATAACATTTCATTTGACTAGTGTGCCATCAACGTGGCCTCTGCAAAAGATTAGTCCACTCAGACAGGCGTGAATCAGACGGGTGTCTAGTGTGCCATAATTTTTTATAATTATATTTGCCACTACTCGACTAAATAAATATCAGTCGACCAACAGCCTATCAACCAAACAATCGACCAGTTGACTAAATGGGGTCAGCCCTACCAATGAGATCAGTTCTGAAAAAGATCTGATGTGATTAAAACCAATTAGTGAAAAAAATATCAGAATTAGGCTGCCTAAAACACACCTCCAGGCTATTTTATCAAGGAGAGTGATGGAGTGCTGCATCAGATGACCTGGCCTCCACAATCACCTGACCTCAACTCAATTGAGATGGTTTGGGATGAGTTGGACTGCAGAGTGAAGGAAAAGCAGCCAACACGTGCTCAGCATCTGTGGGAACTCCTTCAAGACTGTTGGAAAAGCATTCCTCATGAATCTGGTTGAGAGAATGCCAAGAGTTTGAAAAGCTGTCATCAAGGCTACTTTGAAGAATATAAAATCTAAAATATATTAAGATTTGTTTAACACTTTTTTTGGTTACTACATGATTCCATAAGTGTTATTTCATAGTTTTGATGTCTTCACTATGATTCTACAATGTAGAAAATAGTAAAAATAAAGAAACCCTTGAATGAGCAGGTGTCCAAACTTTTGACTGGTACTGTATATGAGCTATTTGCTCATATACAGTACCAAGACATCTACTCAACTAGTACCGTTGAAATACTTTCAGCCAGTTGAATCCAAAGTTTCTTCAAGAATGTCCTTTTTCTATTTTGCTTATAAAATCTC